>NC_057390.1:90169451-90769451 GCF_019320065.1 Cervus canadensis | reverse complement strand
ACTGGTCTCTCTTTGATCATCCCACCTTCTCAGTGGAACTTGCCCTGATGTTGTATTCTGATATCTGAATGGATAGCTAAATGTTTGACATCATGTGTCATTAGCATATGGCTCAGATTTGCCAGCCTCTGCAGATCTGTGGCAGTGTTTGAGCAAGTATCCACACACCTGGTGTGATGCGCTCTGCCATGTGTTACTGGTATGGTTCACAAATGAAGGAGGCATAGCATAATGATTGCTTAATGTCTTAGGAGTTTTACAGGAATGAAGCAAGAAGCTTAAAGATTTACACTCTTGACTAGGGATGGGGGGTGAAATTTCTAACCTTTACTTTCCAAAAGGATTTTGCAGACCTAGTTCCCTCTCTCCACGTTATTTCAAACTAGTGTGTTTAGCCACAGCATGAAAATTAGGGGCCAGAGTTAAAGTGAACCCTGCAAATAACTCAGAGCTTCACATTTTAATTTTCTCAGAAGAATTTGCCTTGTCATTGTTTATTATAATGACAAAAAGCAGGGAATCCCACTCCTACCCCTCCCAACACATGCATAACACGCAGTCTTTGTATTTTTCTTTTTCTTCTGCCAAAGGTTCTAACTCTAAACTTTTAATTCAAATTACAAAAGAATATGATATAAAATAGCTCTTGAAAGAAACGAGAGAAGAACCCCTACATACTGACTGGAACTCTTCTAAATGAAAACCAGGTCCTTCTAGAATACTGCCTTTTAAGTTAAGGATCTCAGCTTTAAAAAAGACTGGAGGAGTATTTCCTACTAAATATTTCCATAATAGTTTTCAGAGAGACATGGTAGGCAGTATTGTTAACTAAAGAAAATAAGTCTATCAGTTCCACTTAGATAACCTTTGGTAATAAACGAACTCCGTACACGTTGTGACCTTAGCGCCTGAACTTTCTAATCACATGACTGGCTTGTAAACTGACCTGTGAGGATGACTGTTGTAGTTCGGGCTAAGAGAGAGAAATTGGCCAAGTGTCGGAAGAGTGGTCATCAGGCTGGACTTGTCTTGTAATCTTCTTTTCTTCATGGCTGCAATAGAACTTCCCAACAGACTCCGAGAAGCATGAAATGGAGACATGGGAAGGTAAGGGAGCAGACTGTTTCGGTCTGGGCTCAAATCTAAGGTTTAGAAATTTACTTTGAAGGTTTAGAGCAGATAGCAGCCTTGAGGGAAGAGAGGCAGTCCAGTTCTTTTTTGTGTTTGTCTTGGCAGAATTCAGCCAACAAGTTTTTGTGTAAATAGCAACTGACTGTAAATGTTTTTGAAGTGGAGAAAAGCAAGAGAGAACTGTAGTAAATTGGTTATTGTGATTGATGATTTTTTTTTTTTAATGAGCAAAAGAAAGGAAAGAAAAAATGTATTGAAATTTTGTAGTGACTTGAAAAAAATCTTAAATTTCATTTTACACCACAGTTCTTAGGTAAAGTTTACATTTTAAAAAATTGTTCTGTTTACTTCTTGGCAGACTTTGTTTATATTTTAAATTCCCTAATCCAGTTCGCCATCTGCCAAAGCCTTATTTAGTACTGTTAATTATAGATAGTATTGGGGTCTTGAGACCTTGATAAGGCAACCTCATTTCCTTTGGGGAAACTTAGATACTTTATGGTATAAGACTAAGCTATTGCTAATTTCTTTTTAAGTGGACTGATTTTAAAATGGATATATTCTCTCTCTCTCTCAATCCCTCTTGCTCTCTCTCTCTCTCTCTCTCTCATTAATAGCAAGTAGTGTTGAATTTGTATGTTTGGAATAGCCTCTTGTGTGAAAAACCCCAGTGTGCCGCAGCTTTATTATTTGGGGCAGAAAAGACATAGGCAGCTAAAGAAACAGCTAGAAAATGAATCTTAGTATTAAAGATTTGCTGTATTTGTTCACTGTGTTTATATAGAGCCTAAGACTTTACCAAAAGTTTGGTTTCTTGTACGCACTGCTGAATTATAGCCAAAAGAGTTTCAGATTCTTTGAGGCACTTGGTATATTTCTAGGAATGACATTCATCTATGAAATGCTTTCTTAGCAAAGCTTCCCACCCCCTTGCAGCATGCCTAACATCTGCCATAGGCAGCTTTGCAGTTTAATTCTTACTTTGAGGATGCACACACTGGAGAAATGGGAACTTGTCTCACAACAAAATTCTTCTTTATAGTAATACTTTATTGTAATGCTCCCTTATAAATTCTCCCCCAGCACTTTACTAGCATTGCTTCATTGGTTTTTATTATAAGTTGGCGGAAACAATAAAGTTTATAAAAATTATCAATTACATGCATGATCTGATATTTTTTTATCTTGAACAACTTCCTCTCTTTCCCCCAGTAGGCACAGAAATTCTTTGTTAAACTAATCTGGATATACTAGCTTTTCCAGAAGGGAGTAATTTACAAAGTAAGATTTGCTTTCAGTCCTTGGAGTAGCTTAGGGATAAGCAGAGATACCAACCAGAGCAATAGTTATATGAGTTTGGAGGGAATAGATCTGGAGGATTTGGATATTTTTCTACCAGTTTGAATCTGTTAGCCATACGTAGTCCACCCATTCTGAAAGAGAAAAAATGTTTGAACAGAAAGTTCTCCCTCAGTTCTTAATTAAATATTGAAACTTCAATTTTTCTTAGCTGTTCAATGGCAGAAAATAACTATGGTACTAAAACAAGAACTTTTATAAAACAAGTGAATTTTTAAAATGTCACCTGAATCATCCATACAAAATTCTAATAAGGCATAATGAATTACCCTACTGAAGGAGGTTTTCGAAAGCTTAAAAAACAAAAAGAAATCAGTGAAAATGCTACTGTAAAAAAAGCATTGCCTGGTTTTAGATATTGGGCCCTTGTCCATTTAAATTAACCTTTGTCACAGCTGGGCATACAAATGTTTTGTTTTAGTTCACAGAGGGTTAACTCTATTCAAGCTTTCACTGTGGCAGGCCTGATCTGTGGAGTCATACAATCTGGTCTTTCAGCCCTGCCAGTCGCTAGGCAGGAAGTCTTATTTCTTAAGCTATCTTTCAGAATGGGGGGTTGGGATTTGGAGAAAGGTGGGTGGGGGAAGGGCCTTGGAGCATCTGTAAGGATCAATAACAGAGAGCAAGCCGCAGAGAGGCCATTGTGCACACTTCAAGATAGATGTAGCCCTTTTGCACGGCCCCTGCCTGGCAAGACAGACACCTAAAACCAAAACAATGCCACTGAATGATTTCCCTGTGAAAATAAGATTGCTGTTTAAAAGAGGAAAAGTACTTGAGTGCCCTTTTAATGTTGGGAATATTCTCATTCCTCAACTTGCCAGGATCGGGCAACCCCCACTAGAAATAACTCCAAATTGATTTTTAAATGCCTTTTGTCTGTATGCTAATACTGTATTGAATTGGAGAGGGTGATCATTTTGGTCTTAGTCACGTGCGTCAAAGCTTTGAGTAAGTAGTCTTTTTTTTTTTCCTTTTTTTCCCCCCTCTTTTTTTTCTTTTCTTTTTTATTCTAACGTTTGTTTTCCCTTATTGATATTGGAGACATCATTAAAAGAATAAAAAAAAATTTTGGCTAGGATTTGAATAACACATGTGTGGAATCCCGTCCCCCTCCCCAACAGCTGGTATTGGCTCTTGAAACTTCAACTGAGCTAAACAGATGCTCTTAAGTGTTATTTTGAGAGCATTTAAACCAGATTTGTAGCCACGGAATCTACTAAAATCATAGGTCTTATTTTAAAATACACTGAAGTTGTGATATGCTACGTCCTAATGCACATTATATGGATGTTAAACAGAAATGCCTGAGATACTTGGGAAAGTGAGTAAATTCTGCCAATGAAGTTATGATTTTAAAAGCACTACCAAGTTTGTTGTTTTACTTCAGCCTTGATTTTTATTTTTCGAATTCCCATTTTCCAAGCTCAACTGTAACATTCCTGTTTTACTGTATCCTTTTTCAGAGGACCAAGTCAGTAATTCAGTAGGTATTTTTATGATGCAAATTCTTTATGGCAGTTGGAAAGAGTAATGGAGTCTTTGCTGCTTCTCTTCTGCTAAACTCCCAAATTATTGTTGACAACTGATGGTAACAACTGTGGAAAATGGAATCATAAAGAACTTCTAACGTCCTTCTTCCAGTTAAAAATCTCCCAGGAATAAATACATAAGCTAACTGAGGGTCCATAATGTGACTTGCAAATATACAAATGGAATAAGGGGAGGAGGAAGACCTGTATTTGAAAAGAGCCCCAAGTTTAATTTATTTTATGCTTCTTGAATTGAGACCTGACATATTCTCCTGGACAGTTTTGAGGCTTGAGAGACTATATCAACACTTCAAAAGATCATTTGGGTGTTTTTAACACATCTCTAACCTGTATACCTTTTCTAGGGGAAATGATGTATGAAAAGAAAATTTAATCATCACAAATCTTGATAACATTGTTTTTGCCTTTCTGATGCATTTGTGATTCTGAATTTCAGAAGGGATCAATTCTTTTAATGGGTATTTTCCAGGGAAATACAAATATTACTAACAAAATCTGGAAGTTCAGTTACCATTTACGTCGTATTAAGATGGGGTATGAAACCTACCATGACCCTTTGAACAATGTGGTCTTTAATGTGCTTTAGGGGGAGGGCCTAGTGAAGGAAAAGCCATAAAAGTCTTCAGGGTTCAAGATGAGGTTGGGATTTTAGGCCATCGCTTTTGTCATTTTCACACACAAACATCACTGCAATCATGTTTGATTTAGCATCCTTAATACAATGAGGTGGGAGAACAAAAGGCTATCAGAGGCACAAGTAGGAAAGCCAAACGTTCTCCCTCCCCCAGATTGTTTCAGATCATTCTTTCTGTGTCCTCTGCTACTGAGTTTCTTTCTAAGCCAAGAAAATTAGTCCATTTGTAAGAATCTTCTTCTTGCCTGCCTCAGTGGTTTGCTTAGGCATTTGAAAAACAAGCTGTTTCTCAGATATTTTTTAGTTACGTTAAAAGTCATGTCTCAAAGACTTCATTAAAAACACCATAATTAGGAAAAATGCATCTACTCGTATTTCAAGGTTGAGGGTTTGGGGGGTGTTCTCAATGCACAGCTGTTTTACATATTTTGAAAAGCCTGATAGATGTAAAGGTCATTGCTAACTCTAACAGGGTCTTGATGCTCACACTGTGATCCAAGGACCTTGCATTAATTAGGATGAGAAGCATGGAAGGTCAGAAGTCAACTGACTGGTGGGCCTTGGTGAATTGTTGTTGGGGCCAATCAGAATTCGTATAGGATTTTTAGCCGTTGAAACCAAACCAAAACAAAAACAAAAAATGAAAGAACAAAAAACCTGCTGTTGCTTCCATGGCCTCTGAGCAGATCCCTCGGCCTGAGCGGTAAGGGCTTGTCCTGTGCCGCCCAGATGGCTCATAAGAACTTGACTGCATCCATTGGTTTGCTACAGACTTCCCAGTGTTGGGTTAAGAACCTCAGCAGCCTACTCTGTCACTTGGCCAAGTCACTTGACCTCTGTGAGCCTCAATTTCCTCATATGTACAACAGTGGATGGTAATACCAATCTCCACAGGGTTGTTAGAGGAATTGAATAAGAGAACCTCTGTCACAGTGCCCAACACATGCTTAACATGCCTTGACATTGAAATGAGTTTTAAATGGTAGCGAATTTAGGGAGATTAGGAAGGAGAGAGGATTCCTGGGTGAGGCTGTGGCTGGTGCTGTTTATATTCTAGTCAGAAAAATCCTCAAGGAGTGCCTTCATTCAGTAGGGAGCGATCAGGGGAGGACCCTTTGGAAATTGGAAAATTCTGTACAACCAGTGAGACAAGCTACTGAGTTTTCTCCTACATCTAGCTGCTGTGCTCATATCCAATTACTGAGCTAATAAAAATGATTAGTAAGGAGTGGGCCCCTGCAAATTTGAAGCTTTTTCCCCTAAGAGAGGTGTTTTTCTTTTTTTTTAAATAGTTTTGTTGGGGAGAAGGGATGGCTTCTGAGTGAGCTAACAGATTAAGTTATTATTAGGAAAGGAAGGATAATCATGTTAGTCTTATTTTCTTTCATGTGTTTTGGGAGATAAATAGTTGCCAAGATGATTGCTGTGGCCATACTTGGTGACGTAATAAAGTTGGGAATATTATTAACATGCTTATCATTGTCCTGTTTAACTTTGGAGTCTTCGGTCTCTCTGCCTTGTAGTTGAGAGGTTATATCAGTGATTAATTTTCTTATCTCTGTATTTAAAGTTATTATTTATGTAGCCAATATTCATTGAGCCCTGGGAACACAGGTGAATCAGACATAATTCCTTACCTGAACTGCAGCTCCCTCTTTTCAGCTACCAAGAGGGAAGAATAATTTTAATGTTATTTAACAGATATTAACTTTATCAGAGTTTTTATTTTTATTTCTTTATATATTTTTGGCCACATGGCATGTGGGATCTTAGTTCTTAGACCAGGAATGGAGCACTTGCCCCTTGCAGTAGAAGTGCAGAGTCTTAACCACTGGACTACCAGGAAAATCCCTCAGAGTTTTTGATAAACACAGTAGAATACTACCCAGCCATAAAAGGGAATGAAATTTTGCCATTTGCAGCAGAATGATTGGACATGGAGGGCATTATGCTAAGTGAGATAAGTCAGACAAAGAAATACTATATGATATCACTTATCTAAAAAATACAACAAACTAGTGAATATAACAAAAGAAGCAGACTCAGAGTTACAGATAACAAGTGGTTACCAGTGTGTGTGGGCATACAAACTATTGGGTATAAGGCAGACTCAGGATGTATTAATACAGAGCAGTGGGAATACAACCTATATTTTGAAATAGGCCTTCCCAGGTGATGTTAGTGGTAAGGAACCTGCCTGCCAATGCAGGAGACATAAAAGACACAGGTTCGATCCCTGGGATGGGAAGATCCCTTGGAGGAGGGCATGGCAACCCACTCCAATACTCTTGCCTGGAGAATCCCATGAACGGAGGAGCCTTGCAGGCTATATAGTCCATAGGGTCTCAAAGAGTCGGACACAACTAAAGTGAGTTAGCATGCATACACGCATGTAAATGGAAAGCAACCTTTAAGCTTGTATAAAATATTTAACATTTAAGGGGGAAAAAACAGGTTTTGAGGGCAGTTGCTGGGAGAGGAAGAACATTTGGCTGCCAAAACTGGCAGTAAGTTTTGTTTGCACTTTGGGGCCTTATATTCTTTAGTTTTTTGACTAGTTAGACATTTCTTGAAGCGTTTTTGCTGTTATACATGTATGGTTGAATAGTAGAATATTCAAATACTTTTCTATTTTTCTTAATAAAACTCGGGTCCTGGAATGCAGTTGGTAAAAATGTGGAGAGAGACTGAATCTTTTTTCTCTGTTTCTCTGTTAGCATTCTGTTCATTGTGAGCAGAACTTTTTACTTCCATGAAGTTTCAGCATGTGGGTGTGATGACTCTAGCAACCTAGCTTTGCTTTTCGAAGGAGCTGATAAGTTGTGGATAACTTAATAAATGTCAGATATGTTTAATTAAGGATTTCCCTGGTGGCTCAGACAGTAAAGAATAAGTTTATTGACTAACTGCTCTACAACAAATGCATGTTTTGGACCTTTAAAAAGAAAGAAAGAAATACCATCCCAGGGGCTGTTTAATCCCTAAACACATATACTTGAGTCTGTGCAAATGAGAAATGTGTAAATGAAAGTCTTGGCACCCAGTAGCTGCTGGTCATGAAGTCTTGGCTGTTGTTACTATTATAAGAATATGTATACATGCACACACTCACAGGTGTGTGAAAAACTCACTCATGGTTTTTAAGTGTGCCACGAGATAGTTGTTGATTGCCGCCAGCAAGAAAATCTACCACCCCCATGTCTTACATTGACAGGGGTCAGAAGGGTTTGCTGATGATGTGCTACAGTTAATTTCTTTCCTCGTCTTTAGGTATAGTCCATACAATGGTTTTAACCATATCACATATTTAAATGGTACTTTGAGAAACTGACCATCACATTGTTCTGTTAGGATTCTAGGTCCCTTTTGAACGTGTGGAAATTAATTCTCCCTCAGTACCTCTGCTCTTGTCCTCACACACCTTTGAGTCATATACACTAGAACACTTGCCATAAGGGTTGCCAATCTGATACCAAAGAAAAACTACCAACCATAGAATATGCTTTAGTAGGGAAAGATCATCATATGTCATATGCTGAAAAATACTTGAACTTCATTTCTTAATTCTTTTTTTCCACCAACCGGTAGTCTTACCAAAGGAAGAGAATGATGAATGTCTAGGGAATCTTGGGGAGTGGTGGAGGAGGAGTGTTAGTTTTATGAAAGTACTGATCCAGGGCCTCAGGGAAGCAGAACCCTGTAGTTCTGATGGCTACATTAGTAAAATCATGTGAGTGTAATTGTGAAAGAATGCTCATGTACATAATTTAAGTTTCATAATTTGTGGTCTTAATATGCAGAGAGACTCTAGCACTTTTTCTGAACAGTGTTTTGAAAGTAGTTACAAAAGACTTTTTGGCAGTTAAGAGTGTGAATCTCATAATGCAACAGGTCTGTGTTCTGGCCCTGCATGGTAAATCTGGTCAGAATTCTGGTGAAAGTAGCCTTTTGGTAAGGCAGTGTGGCAACTATCTTTTCCACATGTGGTTTTACTTAAAGCATGCTCATTTGTCTCTCTTTCACCAGGACCTTAGAACTGGGCAGCAATCTTGGTAGCTAAGTACTGAGCTTTGAGCATTGGTGTAAGGTTTTTTGGGATGACTCACCAGTTTGTCAACTAGAGTTGTTATAAACTGTGCATTTGGATTTGCAAGTAGAGAAGCTATGCCATTCATTCAGCTGACATTCATTAGTGGTTTCCTTATGCTTAGTTACTGAGCTGTGCGTATAAGGATACAGAAAAATTAAGATTCTCTCCCTGCTCGGTGGAGCTTACAGTCTAGTAGAGCGAGATAGGTAAGTGCAAAAAAAGTGGGAGTGAAAGTCGCTCAGTCATGTCCCACTCTCTGTGACCCCACAGATTACACAGTTCATGGAATTCTCCAGGCCATAATACTGGAGTGGGTAGCCATTCCCTTCTAAGGGGTCTTCCCAACCCAGGGATTGAACCCAGGTCTCCCACATGGTAGGCGGATTCTTTACCAGCTGAGCCACAAGGGAAGCCCAAGGATACTGGAGTGAGTAGCCTATCCCTTCTCTACCGGGTCTTCCAGACCCAGGAATCGAACTGGGGTCTCCTGCATTGCATGTTGATTCTTTACCAGCTGACCTACCAGGGAATCCCAAGTGCAACAAACTGAGGCACAATAATAGCAATCCTGGAAGGTACAAAGGAAAGAGTGCTCTTCCCCCCGCGCCCCCCTTTTTGGCCACACCATGCAGCACATGGAACTTTGCCCACCAGGGACCGAACCCATGCTCCTTGCAGTGCAAGTGCTGAGTCTTAACGACTGGACCATCAGGGAAATCCAAGAGTGCTCATTTCTATTTGGACTATCAGGTTAGACTTCAACCAGAAAGGCATTATGACAACTTGGTCAGCGTTTGTCAGGCTGGTGAACTGGGAAAGGGGTCTCCCAGGCAGAAGGAGCAGTGAAAGCAAAAGCATGAGTATGAAACAGTCTGACAGGGCGCCGGGTGATATGAGGCCCGCATAATACAGAAATACTGCTTGATTTTAGATGTAAGAGAAACCCTAGAGAGAGCCTTGGTCTGTGAATGGATATCCCTACCCTTGATGAGCAGAAGAGAACCCTGTTCACATTTCCTTCAGTGTTCCTCTTGCAAATATGTTGAAGAGATTAATGTACTTTGCTAGAAAAGGGCATGGGTCCACCCCAGAGCTGGAGGCCTGGACATTACTGCTTCTGAAATTTAGGGAGAGCATGATATAATCATACTTAATTTTGTTGCAACTTGCCAGGTACTACAGAGGGAGAAGCCTTGGTTAAATGGTTCTAATAAGTTGTACATTTGTGCTCTGGGGGAATGTTCCAAACAGAAATGGGGTCTGTTGTATTTCTTTAATGAACAGAAAGAGTCTTTAAAAAATTTTTTTTACTTTATATTGAAGTATAGTTGATTTTACAGTGTTATGTGAGTTTCAGGTATACTGTATGTCAATTATGTCTTAATAAAATTGGGAAAATTATAAAAATATAACTAGGAGGGAAAGCTCATATCATCTTCATAGGCGGGAACATCAGGATGACTCAGACGAGGCAATAAACAGTCTTTTATTTGGCACCAAGTCCCAATTTACAGGATGTGAATGAGGCAGCTTACCAGCAAAACATGAAAAAAAAAGAGATTTGAGTTACTCTATATATATACTCAGGACTATAATGATCAATAATATTAACGCATTATCTTTTGCAATGATGTAATATATACTGTTATAAAATACATTGCTAAGTCACTTCAGTCGTGTCTGACTCTGTGCGACCCATAGACGGCAGCCCATCAGGCTCCCCCGTCCCTGAAATTCTCCAGGCAAGAACACTGGAATGGGTTGCCATTTCCTTCTCCAATGCATGAAAGTGAAAAGTGAAAGTGAAATCACTCAGTCATGTCCTACTCTTAGCAACCCCATGAACCGCAGCCTACCAGGCTCCTCTGTCCATGGGATTTTCCAGGCAAGAGTACTGGAGTGGGGTGCCATTGCCTTCTCTGTATAAAATACATTACAGCCACCCTAAAGGTGACAAACCCGATTTGCACTTATTAAAAACATAGTATACAGGTCCAGTGGTTGAGAATCTATACTGTCACTGCCTTGGGCCCAGGTTCAATCCCTGGTCAGGGAACTAAGATCCCACAAGCCAGGCAGCACAGCCAAAAAAAAGAATACAAAGGGGAGTAGGGAAGAGAGACCCCTTATGTTATGTACTCATCAAGCCACACTAGGTTGTTGTGAGCATCATATTTTCATATGACCCGTACAGGCAGGAACATGTCCAGAGAAGAAGGCAGATGAGCAATGTGGTGAGGGCAGTAGAAATCATGTACTGTGTGAGTCAGTTCTGTAAACTAGGGATATTAAACTCTGAAGGCTCAAAACTCTTTGTAGAAATAAGGAGGGAGCAGGCTGGTTCGGGTTGGGCAGTGTTCACAGCTTGATTAAGATGAGAATGGTGTTTTTCGTTCGTTTGTCTGTTTTGGTTTGGGGGGTGGTTGTGTTTGCTTTTTTTTTTTTGCTGTACCACACAGCTGGTAGGATCTTCGTTTTCCAAACAGGGATTGAACCTGGGCCCCTGCAGTGAAAGCGCCAAGTCCTAACCTCTGGACTGCCAGGAAGTTCCCAAGATCAATATATTTTTATTACAGGGAGCCATATTTAAGCATCAGGAGCCGTGGTAACTACTGCCAACCCTTATGAATCCACGTGGTACAACACCTCGGCTTCACTTCATACCCAACCCTCACCACCACCACTGTCACAGAGATGAGCAGTAGCAGCTTCTGCTTTTCTAAAGCAAGGCCATCTTTTTGGAATTCACAGTTCCAGAGGCACAGAGGAGTTCTCAAATATTTATTTAGTGAATAAATATCAAGAAATGATTTGAAGCAAGAAGTAATGATTATTGAATAGTGAATCAGTGTCTGCTTTAGACTTCCAATTTAAAAATTACGTATTTGTTTAGAGCTATAATGCGTGGATCAGAGTTATCTATTAATGAAATATCTATCTATCTGTCTGTCTATATATGTTGTTTCCCTTTCAGAGAAGATGCCTCAGACTCGATCTCTTTTTTCCTGAATAAACAAGGAATCCTTAAAAAAGAAAAGTTCCATTAACAATCCAAATAGGACAAACCTAGCTCTTCTAGGCTTTTTTCCTCCAAATGGAAAACCTAAATTTGCATGAACATGAAAACTGTTTTCATTGCAAATGGAAACTTGATTCCTAGCTCAAAGATTGCTACATATAAGACACTGGTTGGAACTAGGGACTTTGGTCTAAAATTTTATGTTCTTACCCCTACCTGTTGAGTGATGGGGTAATATTTTCCCTAAATTATTTTCTGTGGCATTCAGTTAATTGTAATTTGTGAACCATTTCATGTTTGTTTCCAGGCCTTTCCCCATCTTTTGTTCAGTGACCTAGAAGGATAATTCCCAAACGTTCAGTTAATACCAGTCTTGTAAATTGCTCACTTGTTTTCATTCAACTGACGTCATTTTTTAGAAATGTCCTTTGTGAAACTGCATCTGTGACCTCAGATGGATTTTTATAGTGGTATGTGTAGAGGAGGTGGAGTATATTAGTAGAGGAGAAATCCTATGATTTTTACTTATTTCTGTTTAAATTGTATATTCACAAGTTAAATTTTGAGGGTACCTGTTCCCAGTTTCATTTTTGCCACACCACCTGAAGCCTGCATTTCAGATAGTGGTAACCTATAAAACTGAGTGCAGTCAGTACTTGGTCTGTGCCGCTGATCACAGTCTAGTGAGCAGCTGTACTCTCCATTTCCTAAATCTGGCCTTCATCACAGTCTGAAAAGCAGGTTTTGATAAAAATCAGTTTCCAAATGTAATTTACGTAACCTGAGCCACTGGAATGGGTAAAATGCTCTTCGTGAGGTTGGGGAGGTATTTGTGTAGCGGCAGGGCTGAGTGGACGCATGAGAGTAAGAGGCGTTTTGATAACAGTGTTTGGTCTGCGTTTAACCAAGTTAAGGTAAACTCTGTCGTAATATGAAGGTGCTTAGTGCTCACTCACAACATGGTAAAGACTCATCTAGGTACACAGACTTTGTTGTGACTTTAGTTGTTCTTTGGTGGTGTTTTTTTCTTTTTTAAAGGCAGTGGCAGCACTGCGGCTCAGTTTTTATATGTACCGTGCTTCTCTTTCTGTACCCCACCCCCGCAGGAGATAGTCAGCTATAATGGGAAGTCTGTCTTTGGAAAAGTAGTACGGTTGAGATTCAGATCCATCACTGACTGGATATGTGACCTTGGGTAGGTGACTTTTCTTTTCTGACCCGAAACTTGTACCTTTATCTTTTTCTTAATAAAAATTAAAATACATATGAAAAATTAAGTTTTTTTTTTACATTTCACTTCATTACTTTTTATTTTGAAAATATGTCTGACTTACAGTCTCCTTTTTTAAAGGCTTTGTTCTTAAGTTTATCTTCTTTAAATGCATATGAATTTCTCCTAGTTAAATATGTTGATATATGGCAGAAACCAACCCAACATTGTAAAGCAGTTAGTGAAGTGAAGTCACTCATTCGTGTCCGACTCTTTGCGACCCTGTGGACTGTAGTCCACCAGGCTCCTCCGTCCATGGGATTCTCCAGGCAAGAATACTGGAGTGGATTGCCATTTCCTTCTCCAGGGGATCTTCCTGACCCAGGGATCGAACCCAGGTCTCCTGCATTACAGGCAGATGCTTTAACCTCTGAGCCACCAGAGAAGCCTGTAAAGCAGTTAACCTCCAATTAAATAAATTTTAAAAAAGAAAAATAAATAAACATTTGCTTAAATCTGTTGCTTCTTCCTGCAAAAGTTTTTTCTGTCATTCTTGTGCTTAGTCTTTCAGTCATGTCTGAGTCTTTGCAACCCCATGGATTGTAGCCTGCCAGGCTCGTCTGTCCGGTGGGATTCTCCAAGCAAGAATACTGGAGTGGGTTGCATGCTCTCCTCCAGGGAATCTTCCCAAACCAGAGATAGAACCCGGGTCTCTGGAATTGCAGGCAAACTCTTTACCTTCTGACCCATCATTCTTGAATGGAGTGATACTACTTATTTTATTTCTTTACCACTCACATGTTTTTAACTGAATCTGATTTTTTTTTTTTGAATCTGATTTTTGTTCTAACCAGTTACTGAAACTTCTCACCAGTGACCTTTGAGCCTTTTCTCCTCACACTTTTTGACCTGCATTGTGTTTGACAGTGTTCTCTTCTTCATGAGACCTTTTTTGTCCCTTATATTTTTCGTAATCATGGATTTATAGTCTACCTTTTTCTTTTTTGATCATGTCATCTCGCTTTCTTTCCCTAACTTACCTTCCCCTCTCTGTGTCTTCATCCGATCCTCCTGCTGCTTCTCTGGCTTGCCAGGTGGTGCTAGTGGTAAAGAACCCGCCTGCCAGTACAGGAGACATAAAGGATGCAGGTTCGATTCCTGGGTCAGGAGGATCCCTGGAGAAGGAAATGGCAACCCACTCCAATATTCTTGCCTGGAGAATTCCATGGACAGGAGCCTGGCGGGTTACAGTCCATGGAGCTGCAAAGAGTTGGACGTGACTGAAGTGACGTAGCGCACAGCACAGCTGCTGCTCCGCGCATGCCCTTCCTCCTCACACTTACAACCAGCCTCAGCTCTCCCATGCGCTGATGACGCCCACATCCTTCATTCTTGCCGTAACCACTGGCCTGTAGATAATTGCCTTTAGAAAACTTCTGCTTGACTCTCCCCCAGAGTCTTAAACTGAAGTCTCTCTTAAATTAAAGCCATTGATTTTTGTCCCTCACTCAGCTTTTGCTTTACTGTCTTCTATTAGTGATATCACATTTCTCACAACCACCTTTGTTTAACACCTTGAGTTCATTTTTTAAACACTTTCCTATCTCATCCTCCTTATCGCAGCTCTGGAATCTAGTCAGTCAACAAGCCACCTCTAGAGCCCCTACACTTTCTTTTCACTTTAGTCTGGCCATTTGATTGTTACCATTCCTGTTACCTAGATGCTCATGCCATCCATCTTGTGGCAATCTGCACATCATTGTGAAATTAATATTCCTAAAATACTGCTTTGATTCAGACATAGCTTTATTTAAAAATCTCAGTAGCCTTTCATCAGTAGGATAAAATCTGTAGCCCCCTTTGTGAAAATGCCTGGTCACATCTCTTGTCCAGCTTTCTCCTGCATTGCTTCTTTCTTACTGATGTATAGGAGTTTTATATATTTTGGTTGTAAGCTCTCTGTAGGTTGTATGTACTACATATGTCTGTTTTCATACCATGACTTGCCTTATCATTCTCTTGAAGTTCTTCATTTTACTGTAGTCTAACTTTATCAATGGTTTCCTTTATATTAGTGCTTTATTTTCTGAGTGGTGTATTTTTTTGCTTTTGATATTTGGGTTTGCTTTCTCCTTGGAATTCAGTATTTTACATGGTGTGAGGTAGGATCATGTCCCATTTTTCTTCCCCACATAGACATTTAATTGTTCCAGCATTGTTCATTGAAAACTGTATTTTCCTCACTGCTCTGCAGTGCCACTAATAGGTTAAATACCCATATGTGTATGATTATATTGTAGGATTCTCCATTCAGTTCGTTTGGTCTGTTTGTCTACTTGTGAGCCAGTAAAACGTATCTTAATTACTGCCGCTTTAAAATGAACATGGTCATCTTATTTTTTTATTTTAAGTCATCTTATTTTTCTTAAATATTTGCGCTGTTTTTGTTCTTTTGCGTTTCCATGCACATTTTAGAATTTGCTTGTCAGGTTAGACACACACAGGCACACACAGAGTTGGGATGTTGTTGTTGTTGTTCAGTCGCTCAGTCGTGTCCGACTCTTTGCGACCCCATGGACTGCAGCACACCAGGCTTCCTTGTCCTTCCCCGTCTCCTGGAGCTTGCTCAAACTCCTGTCCATTAAGTCGGTGATACCATCCAACCGTCTAGTCCTCTGTCATCCCCTTCCCGTCCAGCCTTTAATCTTTCCCAGCATCAGGGTCTTTTTCTGATGACTCCGTTCTTTGGCCAAAGTATTGAAGCTTCAACTTGGGATGTTGAATGGAATTTTACTAAATCTGTAGATCTTAATAAGAACTGTTCCAATCTACTAGCATAGTATACCTCTCCATTTACTGAAATCTTTTTCAATTTATCTTAGAAATAGTTTATTAAATAAGTAGTCGAGATCTTATGTCTTTATTAGATTTACATCCTAGGTATTTTATATTTTTTGATGCTATTATAAATGGCATCTTTTGATATTTCATTTCTGTTTGTGACTAGGATAGAAATATAGTTATTTTTTGGGTATTTCTTATTTTACTGTGCTGATTAGAACCTCCAGTACAGTGTTAAATGTAAGTATTGATAAAGGACCATCCTTGTCTTAAAATCTCAAAGAAAAGGTTTTTTGGTTTCTTTTTTTTTTTAAGATTTCCACCATTAAGTATGATATTTGGTATAGGTTTCTTTAGATAGGGGTTTCCCAGGTGGCCCAGAGGTAAAGAACCTGCTTGCCAGTGCAGGAGACACAAGACGTGGGTTCTATCCCTGGCCGGGGAAGATCCCCTGGAGGAGGAAATGGCAACCTACTCCAGTGTTCTTACCTGAAAAATTCCAGTGACAAAGGAGCCTATCTGGCTATAGTCCATAAGGTCACAAAAGAGTCAGACGTGACTTAGTGACTAAACAACAACAACAAAGATGGCTTTACTTTGTAGATCTCATTATGGATCTGGAACTTGACATTTCTACCTCTAAAGATTAATCTGTGTCCATAGAGACCCTAACTGAACTCTCCATCAGCCCTACTCTCTCTATGCCGGAGTATCAGTTAACATGTGAAGAAATGAGACATTTCTACCTCTAAAGATTAATCTCTGTCCATAGAGACCCTAACTGAACTCTCTCTCCATCAGCCCTTCTCTCTCTATGCCGGAGTATCAGTTAACTTGTGAAGAAATGAGATTTAATATGATAGTTCCTGTTTCCTGCTCTAGAATAATTATTCTAGATTTTCATTACTGATGAAAAATAAATTCTTAAAATTGTTTCTAAATTTTGGAAGACTATAGCAAAGATAAGCATGTTACCTTTCTTGGTAATAATGCCTATGTGTGGTTGCATTTCCCCTTCATTAGTCTTAGAGCCTTGTCACGGCAAAGGGTCTTGCATAACTCAGTGAAGCTACAAGCCATGCCATGCAGGGCCACGCAAGATGGATGGGTAGTAGTGAAGAGTTCTGACAAATCATGCTCCACTGGAAGAGGAAATGGCAACTGACTCCAGTGTTCTTGTATCAGGAACCCTATAAACAGTATGAAAAAGCAAAAAGAAATGACTACTGGAAGATGAACCCTCCCAGGTTAGAAGGTGTCCAGTATGCTACTGGGGAAGCGCAGAGGACAATTACTAATAGCTCCAAAAAGAGTGAAGTGGCTGGACCAAAGCAGAAATGATGCTCAGTTGTGAATGTGTCTGTTGGTGAAAGTGAACTCTGATGCTATAAAGAACAGTATTGCGTAGTAACTGGGAATGTTAGATCCATGGATCAAGGTAAATTGCATGTGGTCAAGCAGGAGATGGCAAGATTGAACATCAACATCTTGGGAATTAGTGAACTGGAATGGACAGGGCAAATATAACGGAGATGACCTTTATAGATATATAACGGTCATATATATATCTATATATATAGGTATATAGATATATAATAGATATATCTATTATATCTACTACTCTGGGCAAGAATCCCTTAGAAGAAATGGAATAGCCCCCCCAAAAGAGTCCAAAATGCAATATTTAGGTGCAGCCAAAGAACTTCCTGGTGCCTCAGATGGTAAAAGCGTCTGCTTGCAGTTTGGGAAACCTGGGTTCAATCCCTGGATGGGGAAGATCCCCTGGAGAAGGAAATGGCAACCCACTCCAGTACTCTTGCCTGGAAAATTCCATGGATGGAGGAGCCTCATAGGCTACAGTTCATGGGGTCGCAAAGAGTGGGACACAGCTGAGCGACTTCACTTTCACTTTTCAAAGCCAAAAAAACATTAACTCTGCTTCATTGCGCCAAAGCCTTTGACTGTGGATCACAACAAACTGGAAAATTCTTAAAGAGATGGGACTACCAGACCACCTGAGCTGCCTCCTGAGAAACCTTGTATGCAGGTCAATAAATAACAGTTAGAACTGGACATGAAACAACAAACTGGTTCCAAATTGGGATAGGAGTTCAATAAGGCAGGTATTGTCACTGCTTGTTTAAATTTATAGGCAGAGTACATTATGAGAAATGCCAGGCTGGATGAATCACAAACTGGAATCAAGATTGCCAGGAGAAATATCATTGCCAGGAGAAATATCAACAGCCTCAGATATGCAGATGATACCAGTCTAATGGCAGAAAGTGAAGAGGAACTAAAGGACCTCTTGATGAGGGTGAAAGGAGAGTGAAAAAGCTGGCTTGAAAGTCAGCATTAAAGAAATTAAGATTGAGGCATCTGTCCTTTCACTTCATGGCAAATGGAAGGGAAAAAAGTGGAAACAATGACATATTTTATTTTCTTGGGCTCTAAAATCACTGCAGATGCTGACTGCAGCCATTACAGTAAAAGACACATGCTCCTTGGAAGGAAAGCTATGACAAACCTAGACAGCTTATTAAAAAGCAGAGATGGCACTTTGCCAACAAAGTTCCCTACAGTCAACTAGTGGTAAAGAATACATACATACAGTATGCACACAGTACACACACACACACAGACAGACAGACAGACAGACACACACACACACACACACGGTTTTTCCAGCAGTCACATATGGATGTGAGAGTTGGACCATAAAGAAGGCTGAGCACCGAAGAATTGATGCTTTCAAATTGCGGTGCTGTAGAAGACTCTTTAAGAGTACCTTGGACAGCAAGGAGATCAAAGCAGTCAATTCTAAAGGAAATCAACCAAGGACTGTTTCTGAAACTGAAACTCCAATACTTTGGTAACCTGATAACAGCCAACTCACTGGAAAAGGCTCTGATGCTGGTAGAGATTGAAGGCAAAAGAAGAAGGGGGCAGCAGAGGATGAGATGGTTAGATAACATCACTGACTCAATGGACATGAATTTGAGCAAATTCTGGGAAATAGTAGAGTACAGAGGAGCCTGGTTTGCTGCAGAGTCCACGGGGTCGTTAAGAGTCAGGCAAAACTTAGTGACTGAAAGAGTGGTTGCATTTATTTCTCATGAGTAACCAGCAAGCCTCCTTGAGAACATTTTGCAGGAAAAGAATTGTGGGCAGATCGTCACTGTTTTACATATAGAAGGGTAGGACATAAACTGATTTATCTGCAGATATTTGTGGGTAACTCGATAGTCTTGCTGAAGCTTAGTGAACTATATTGGCTATTTTGAAAGCGAATGAGATTGTTTTGAGGAAAACCCAAGTTAGGGGTGTCTAGCACCAAAGTTAAGACATTATATACCAATTGTTTCTTCTGCTTATGCCCTCCTCTGCTTTCACTTGTCTAACCGATAGTCATACATTGGAACTTGCCTCCTCTATGAAGTCAGTTATTATCTTACTCTGCCACCAGACTGACTGGAATACTCCTCCTTTGTGCTAGTGGAATTTTTTAAGTTAGAAAAAAACAGTCAACAATATTGTCAGTTTGTCAAGCTATTTCATTCTAATACAGACCATGAGGAAGCTACAGCTCCATGTTATTTATAGGTAATCTGTTAATTCATTGATTCTCACAATTCCTTGAAGAAAGGAATCTGATCCGCATTTTATAAAAAAGAAACTGAGGCACCTCTGGCGAGGTTTAAGAAGCTTTCCAAAGTCACATATTTAGAAAGTCACAGAGCCTAGATTATTCAAGCCCAAGGATTCTGACTCTGCAGACCAAGTTCTTAATCTCTATGTTCTACTGCCTCTGCTCAGAAGATTTTGTAGAGCTGACAGTTGTCTCTTTTCTTTCCATCTTTGAGTTGAGACTTAACCTTGCTATGGGCCCTGAGCTCAACTCTACCTTCCCACCCAAAGCTTGATCCCTTGACACCAGGCAAATCTGTTTACCTAATTCAAGTCTTCTCAATTAGAGCTTAAAGTTTCTAAAAATTCAGTTTCCACCCTCCTCTTTTCTCTTGCTCTTGACAAAAGTAGCAAGAGAGGAAGATTCCAACAGTTTTTACTTCACTGTTTGATTTTTTCCCTTTATTCATCAATTTTCAGAATAATGAGTTGGTGTCAAAGCATCCTCCAGTGGTAACTATTGAGGTTTTCTGTTTTAATATTATTATAAATGAATTGATTTTGATGTTTTAAGTGTTTTAATCCATTGCCATCGTCATTATTTTTGATGATAGTCTTCCTTTTAGGCCAATGGGAGGCTTTTATATTGCTCCCTGTATCCTTTTGACATGACCCCATTGTTAGTCTTGGGTAATTCACGACTCACCTTGTGTATTGTTGTTCAGTCGCTAAGTCATGTCTGACTCTTTGCAACCCCAAGGTTGTACCACGCCAGACTTCCCTGTCCTTCACTATCTCCCAGAATTTGCTCAAACTTATGTCCATTGAATCAATGATGCCATCCAACCATCTCATCCTCTGTTGCCCAGTTCTCCACTTGCCTTCAATCTTTCCCAGCATCAGGTCTTTTCCAGTGAGTTGACCCTTGGTATCAGGTGGCCAGAGTATTGGAGTGTCAGCTTCAGCATCAGTCCTTCCAGTGAATATTCAGGGTTGATTTCCTTTACGTGTGATTTTTTTTGCTGTCCAAGGGACTCTTGAGAGTCTTCTCCATCACCATAATTCAAAAGCATCAGTTCTTTGACACTTAGCCTTCTTTATGGTCCAGCTCTCGCATCTGTACCTGACTACTGGAAAAACCATAGCTTTGACTGTACGGACCTTTGTTGGCAAAGTAATGTCTCTGCTTTTGAATATGCTGTCTAGGTTTGTCATAGCTTTTCCTCCAAGGAGCAAGTGTCTTTTAAATTCATGGCCACAGTCACTGTCTGCAATGATTTTAGAGCCCAAGAAAATGAACTCTGTCACTGTTTCCACATTTTCCCCATCTATTTGCCATGAATGATGGGACTGGATACCATGATCTTAGTTTTTTCACTCTCCTCTTTTACCTTCATCAAGAGGCTCTTTACTTCCTCTTCGCTTTCTGCCATAAGGGTGGTGTCATCTGCATATCTGAGGTTATTGATATTTCTCCCGGTAGTCTTGTTTCCAGCTTGTGCTTCATCCAGCCTGGCATTTCTCATGACATATTCTGCATTTAAGTTAAATAAGCAAGGTGACAATATACAGCCTTGATGTACTCCATTCCCAATTTTGAACCAGTCCATTGTTCCATGTCTGATTCTGTTGCTTCTTGACCTGCATACCGGTTTCTCGGGAGACAGGTAGGGTGGTCTGGTACTACCATCTCTTTAAGAATTTTCCACCATTTGTTGTGATCCACAGTCAAAGGCTTTAGCATAGTCATTAAAGCAGAAAGTAGATGTTTTTCTGGAATTCCCTTGCTTTTTCTGTGATCCAACAGATGTTGGCACTTTTGATCTCTGGTTCCTCTGCCTTTTCTAAATCCAGCTTGAACATCTGGAAGTTCTCAGTTCATGTACTGCTGAAGCCTAGCTTGAAGGATTCTAGGCATTACCAGGCTAGCATGTGAAATGAGCTCAATTGTATGGTAGTTTGAACATTCTTTGGCATTGCCCTTCTTTAGGATTGGAATAAGAACTGACTTTTTCCAGTCCTGTGGCCACTGCTGAGTTTTCCAAATTTGTTGGCATATTGAGTGCAACTCTTTAACAGCATCCTCTTAGAATTTGAAGTAACTCAGCTGAAATTCCATGACCTTCACTAACTTTGTGTAGTAGTGCTTCCTAAGGCCCACTTGACTTCACATTCCAAGATGTCTGGCTTTAGGTGAGTGACCTCACCGTCGTGGGGATCTGGGTCATGAGGATCTTTTTTGTATAGTTTTTCCGTGTATTCTTGCCACCTCTTCTTCTTCTTTTTTTTTTTATGGGCCACCTTTTTAAAATCTCTTCTGCTCCTGTTAGGTCCTTGCCATTTCTGTCCTTTATTGTGCCCATCTTTGCATGAAATGTTTCCTTGGTGTCTCTTAATTTTTTTTGAGATATCTAGTCTTTCCCTTTCTATTGTTTTCCTCTATTTCTTTGTGTTGTTCACTTAAGGCTTTCTTATCTCTCCTTGCTCTTATCTGGAACTCTAAATTCAATTGGGTGTATCTTTCCCTTTCTCCTTTTCCTTTCACTTCTCTTCTTTTGTCAGCTAATTGTAAGGTCTGCTCACGCCACTCCACTGTTTTTACCTTGAGAACCCCATGAACAATTTGAAAGGCATCTTTTATATTCTGCCTCAAACCTGAAATCAGCTGTTTTTCTTAGGAGTCCTGGCTCCTGTTCATATGAAGTGGTATTTTTAGAGTACACAATCTGAACCCTTCTACCTTCTAGTATTCCTGATCAAGGCAAACATTCCATTTCCCTGTAAGTTAGTAAGAGTCTTCTCTTTCCTACACTGTTATTTAACCCATTGCTATTTGTGTAGATAGCAAACTCCCTTGTCAGAGTTTCGAATACCTATCATATTTTAAACCCTCAGATTTTCATCAACAACTCTGTCTCTTATCTTACTGAGCGCTGTAGTTACCAAGCACCATACTCTCTTCTTTGGTGCTGTTGTTTTTGTTGCTTTTATTTATTTATGTATGTATTAATTGAAGTATAGTTGATTTCCAGTATTAGTTTCACGTATACAACATAGTGACTCAATATTTTTGTAGATTATATTCCATTTAAAATTACTGTAAAATACTGGTTATGTTCCCATAGTCTCCATTTTGAAGTGCTTATTTGGCTGATTTTCTTCCCATTGTATTTTCAGGTAGACTAACACAAGTTAAGAACATTGAATTAATAGGCTAAGAGTGCTAAATGTTTGTGAACCATCTGCTTTATGGTAGCCCTCTAATGAAAGAATACTGTAGATGTAATGAATCTGAAATTTCAGTGAGGCATCTAACAGTCATTCATGGTATCTTTATGTATAAGATAGAGAAATGCAGGCCAGACTGGGGTGTCTGGCTAATTAACAGACAAAACTAGTTAAACAACTGTTTCCAGTTGGTCAATTTGCTTAAGTCACGTTGAGAAGAGGCTCTAACAACTTGTCTGAGGCCACTTTCTGTTGAATATTGTTTTAAAGTTAGAAATGAATATTATCTAGTATTAACCATACAAGGTAAAAAGGAGGAGGGTAAAATAACTAATATACTGGGTGGCCAGATCCCCAGAGTTCCACAGACCAGAATGATATATGGAATTTCTTATGTAAAGATAAAATTGATCAAAGACAAATGTAAAGCCCAACTCTTGGGTTCAAGAAATCCTACTTTTCTCAGGAACGGACTATGAAAGACATATTAATGGTATACTTGATAAATACTTCAGGATTTAGATGTCTGTAAACCAGATGTGAATTAAGTATAGAGGGATTGGAAATACAGCAGTCTCAGAATCAGAAGTTTTTGAGTTCTGATTTCAGTTTCACTCCTGACTATATAACCAATTAAATTTCCTTACCTCTTTAAGCTGGGCTGCCCTTGTGGTTCAGCTGGTAAAGAATCTGCCTGCAATGAGGGAGACCTGTGTTCAGCCCTGGATTGGGAAGATTCCCTGGAGAAGAAAAAGGCTACCCACTCCTGTATTCTGGCCTGGAGAATGCCATGGACTGTATAGTCCATGGGGTCACAAAGAGTCGGACATGACTGAATGACTTTCATTCACTCACTCACTCACCTATTTAAGCTTCATTTTTCCCATTATAAAATGTATATCATTTTTGTAGCATTATATCATCAATAATTATAAAATACTATATGTTTACTGGTGTTTGTTGTTAGCTGCAGATACATAAGACTAATTGAGCCTTAAATTAAGAAAACAAACCGTTCAGTTCTGGTTACTTGGTTTTATGTGAAATTTTGATACTGTATGATTAAGAATAAATAGAATTCACAGGAACTCCATTTATCTTTAAATGAATGATTGGTATATGAACTAGACTTAGGTTATGCATATATTTTTTGCCCGCAAGCACATAACTCAAGGCAATGAGGAAGGCTTCAGGTTAACAGACTTTGGCTCAATGTAAAGTGAAACTTTTGAACCATTAAAACTATCTAAAATGGAATGAATGGAATGAAGTACCTTATTGAGTCACTGGAGATGTGACTCTACTTGAGTATGGGGTAACTAACCCCTTGTTTAGGAATATCATAGAGGGAATTCATGCCTCAGGTCAGCTTGATCAAGACAACTTGAAAGGCCCTTTCTAACTCCAAGATTACTGGTTCTGTTATATGAGGATAATGATACCTCTCACAGTCATTGTGATGAATAAATAGTACATGTAAATTCTTGAACGTTGCATGGTACATGACCGAATTTTTCTTTTTTTTTTTTTTTTTCTGTATCTATAAGATAAAAATAATCCTTGCCCTGGTCTTGGTACAGGTGAGATAAGGAATGTAAACATGCTTTAAATACCCTTCAAGTCCTTTATAAGAATAGGAGTTGCAAAAACCTTTCTGACATCTGGCCAAGAACCATTTAGGGACATTTTGCTTATGTTTGTTCATTTACAAAGTAAGACATTGGCTTTTTAGCTTTTGTGTGTTTGTTTTTCAAGAGGAGAAGGGCCTGACTTACTTGCATAGACAGAATAAATTTGACTTAACTTTGGCCATAGAGTATGTTAGTTAGGTGCATAGACTTTGGGGATCCCAGCCCTAGCTCCCTTTCTTACTGGCTGGGTGACTGTTGAAAAGTGATATCACCTGATGAGCTTCATGAGTTTCTTCACCTATAAAGTAGGGTACCTCATTTAGGTTTGTGGTGGTGATTCAGCACAACAACATGTGTTACGTGCTTGGCTGAGAGCCTACACCAAAGTGCTCAGTTAACAATAGCTTCTTCTGTTATTGCCCGCTTCCCTGGTGACTCAGACCGTAAAGAATCTGCCCGCAATGCTGGAGACCCAGGTTCAGTCCCTTTGTTGGGAAGATCCCCTAGAGAAGGAAATGGCTATCCACTCCGGTATTCTTGCCTGGAGAATTCCATGGACAGAGGGGCCTGGTGAGCTATAGTCTATGGGCTTGCAAAGAGTCACACAGGACTGAGCAAGTAACACTCACTCTTCCCTACATGCTATGAGAGAAGTTTGCCAATTGCTTCTTTGAAGGGCTATGAGTTTGATTGGAAGAGGGCCTTTCTCTTTTTTGTTAGAGAAGCTTCCGTCTGAGTTGGTATCCTAGTCTGTGGCATAGACAAGGGTTTATAGAAACAGAATATGGCAATAAGAATAGCTATGGCCAGAGAAAGCAGTCAGAGGACCCCAAGAGAATCTAGTCTCTTTGCACCCATCAGTAGAAAAGTATCTCCCTCTAGTCTTTGATGTCAGTGTGGCCTTTTTAACGCTTATGAAAAGAACAAGTGTGTTACAAGACATGAGCAGATTCTTAAAATGTCTGTATTTGATTGTTCTGGGGGGGCCTTTGCTCCTGGATCCATTCAGATGCTACACAGAATGCCTACAAGTGCTCTGTGAAGACGTTATTGATCTCCAGTCCTGATACCGGCAGATGAAGCTCACTGCTACTGCTGCTAAGTCACTTCAGTTGTGTCCTACCCCATCCCTAGGATTCTCCAGGCAAGAACACTGGAGTGGGTTGCCATTTCCTTCTCCAGTGCACAAAAGTGAAAGGTGAAAGTGAAGTCAGTCGTTCAGTCATGTCTGACTGTTCGCGACCCCATGGACTACAGCCTACCAGGCTCCTCCGTCCATGGGATTTTCCAGGCAAGAGTACTGGAGTGGGGTGCCATTGATTAAGCTCAGCCACTTCCTAAAATGGACTAGTCACTTAACTTTTTTTGAGACCTCCAAATGTATTCATTTACAAAATAGTGATAACAATTGTACTCATCTTTGGGATTATGAGAATTACATGACGCGACACAAAGAAAGCACGCTGCCTAGTTGTAGGTGTTCAGTGACGTCACATCCATGAGGTGTAGTTCTTGCAGATATTGATTAGTCATAACCATTTTAAAGTCTACTCTTGCAGAGTTCTTGTATATATCTTAATGTATGCATATAATAGAATATTGACAACTTTAAAATTAGAAAATTTAGATTCTCTGTAGCCAGTCATGATTTCCTGACAGTATTCCATGGTCTATTTCTAAGCCTCTTCAGCAGCTCAAGCCCAGCACTCTTAAGAGGTTTCATCTCACACATAGTGCTGTTGTCACGCCATTCGTTGGCCTGTTTGGCCTTGCCTGGTTTAGTTTTTTAATTTGCTATTGTAACTTTGCTCTAATGTTTTCCTTGAGCTTCCTTTGCATTTTTAAAAGGAAAAGAAAAGGAATGCTTATTATACCAGGGCCACTTGATAGGATATCTTAGCCAAGTTTCTTTAGCTGCAGATAACATAAACACATTTAAGTTAGCTTAACAAAGGATTGTGTTATAGGAACATGGGAATATCAGTTTGTCACAGTTTATCAATTTGACCAAAGTTAGGAAGTGAATACAGGCCTCAGAAAGACTTAGAAAGATCTATAACTAGGAACTGTTCAAAACACCTAGGCATTTCCCTTTTTGTATGTCCTTCCCTATTTCCCTAGCTGTGTGGTCTCATGTGTCTGCTGCTCTCTGCATACCTGCTGTTTGCTGTGTGACTCTGAGCAAGAACCTTAATAGGTCTGTGTCCTTGTATGAAAAAAAAAGGTATTAGTTTCCTATGTTGCTGTTAAAAATTACCAGAAACTGGGTAGCTTAAAATGACAAAAATTTATTCTTTCACAATTCTAGAAGCCAGAAATCCGGAGTCAGCTGAAATGAAGGTGTGGGCAGAGCCACATTTTCTTTAGAGGCTCTGAAGGAAAATCCAGAACCTCTTCTTTGCCTCTTTGAGCTTGTAGTGGCTGCTGGTTGGTCCTTGGCTTGTGGCCAGCGTTTCCCTCTGTCTTCACATCCCTTCCCCTGTACACATGTATGTGCGCTGCTGCGTGTCCACGTCCTCTGCTATCTACATCAAGTCTCTCTCATAAAAACAATGTGATTAGGCATAGAGAACAGACATGTGGCTGGAGGGTAGGGGAAGAATGGATTGGGTATTTGAGATTAGCAGATGCAAACTATTACATATAGAATGGGTAAACAAGTCCTACTGTATAACACGAGGAACTGTATTCAATATCCTGTGATAAATCACAATAGAAAAGAATGTGAAAAAGAATGTATAGCTGTATAACTGAATTACTTTGCTGTACAGCAGAAATTAACACAAAATTAATCACCTATACTTCAATAAAATAAATTTTAAAAAACCATGTGGGGACTTCCTGGTGGTGCAGTGATTAAGACTCTGTCTGCACTTCCAGTGCAAGGGATGCGGGTTTGATCCCTGTTTGGGGAATGAAGATTCCATATGCCTTGTTGTGCGGGAAAAAACAAAAAAAGTAATTGCAAGTAGGGCCCATTTTTATAATCTGCCCTTAATGTGATCATATCTGCAAAGACTTTTTTTTCTTGTAACATTTATGGGTTCCAGGTATTAGGACCTGATACCATTGAATGGCCTTTATCTAGCCTACTACAAATGGGGATCATAAAGAAATATCTCAAATTTGGCAAATAATAAAGGCTGTATAAATGCTAGCCTCTTTCCTTCTCTATATCCTTTCTGTATATACCATTATGCCCTTTAACATTGCCTTCACATACTTTTCTCGACTGTTACTACCACTTTAAGTGTGAACCTGTTTGGATGATAATGATAATTAAAATAATAGCAAATACTGTGCTTGAGTATTTTATCTATGTTATATATATGACAATAAAATCCTCATTTTACAGATGAGAGAAACTCAGCTCAGAGAGGTGAAGTAACTTAATTTGCCCAAGTTCACCCACCTGCTAAGTGCTAGAACTAGAGTACAATTAAGGATCTTTAATTTTGAGGGCTATGTCCTTATACCTTGCTTGTTACTGAGTGTGGTTCAAATCTCTGGTCTTCTGCCTTGGCCTCTAATCAGAATCTTTCCAGGAGGTTTATTTTTTTCTGATTTTGTTGTAATTGAGGTATAGTTGAGCATGGAAGCTTCTCCACTGGTTAATAATTATAACTATCATTTATTGGGTGTATACCATATGCTGGACACTTACATATATGATAAGTAATCCTTATCACCTTCCTACAGGGTAGAAGTGGTAGGCTATTGCTAAAGAAAGTAAGGGAGAGGGAGAAGCCGTCCACATTTCTGATTTGGGTACTCCAAGTGATGATAAAACTCAGAGAACATGAGTTCTTTTTTTAGTTAGGCTTTGTTTGTGGAATCTACAGGTAGATGAAGGAGTTTGTTCCTACAGCAAGATGCCACCTCTGCCAATTAGCAGAGAAAGTTATGTTCAGGTAAGGTTATGTTCAGAATCTATCCAGAGTTACTTCTTTTAGAACTGCAGGCTTAAAGCCATCATTTCCACTATGTTCTAACTTTCATGTGTTCAGTTTCTGTTCCAGATGATCGTGCTGAACAACGAACCTGTCTCATTTGTGGGGACCGCGCCACAGGCTTACACTATGGAATCATCTCCTGTGAGGGCTGCAAAGGGTTTTTCAAGCGGAGCATTTGCAACAAGCGGGTATATCGGTGCAGTCGTGACAAGAACTGTGTCATGTCTCGGAAGCAGAGGAACAGGTGCCAGTACTGCCGCCTGCTCAAATGCCTCCAGATGGGGATGAACCGGAAGGGTGAGTGGTGCTTGCGGCTCTACACCCACCCTTCACCCATCACTTTGTCTCCAGTGTCAGCTATTAAGCCTTGGAGTTAGATATTTCCTATGCCTATACTATATACCAGGCCTTGTACTGTGTGTGTACTCATAATCCAAAAATGAATCTGCCTACAGGGATCTCCCAGATTAGGTGGGTAAAAGACTGATGAGACATTGAGGATCATGTGAGAAGGAATGCACAGGCTCCATGTGGCAAGACCCCAATCAACAATCAGATGCTAATAACTAGGATGAATATACTCCAATAGTTTTTTCAGGGCATAATGAAAAGAAGTAGGAATTTTATATGAAAAGACAAGAAGGCTGTAGGTCCCCTGAATGTGTTATCATTCTGTTTGGTAGAATCATGGCATACTCAGGTTGGACATGCCAGAAATCTGCATCCAAGTTGGTGAAGAATTAGGGATTTATTGACAAATTTTCCAAGAGCCATTAGTCTAAAATGACACAAATACACCAATATTCGAAGGGATTTAGCCCAGAGGGCAGCTTTAAAGAATGAATTGGGCTGATGGAAGCGGAAAAACCACCTAGAGAGTTTTTAGAAGGGTCCAGAAGAAAGGGAAGGGGAAAGTGATGGCACAGATGGGGAGATGTGGGAGAAGCTCACCTCATAGGAGTTGGTGACATACTGAGTATTGGTCCTTACTAGAAGTTGAAGTTGAAGATTCAAATTAATAGTAAATTAATTAATAAAGAGTGGGGCAAAATGTTGACCTTCATAGGTGCTGAATTTGAGGTACCTGAGAAGGATACCCATAGACATCCACTAAGGAAGTTGGATATATAAATTGGATTGGAGCTGAGGTGACAAGCCCTGCCTACAAGTAGAAGTTAGTGGAGCTGTTGGCATAGAGGTAGTAAGTTTTGTTAGTGGGTAGAAATCACCCAGAGAGAGAACTTGGATACAGAAGAGAGAACCAGTGTCAGAACTCTAGGAGTACTCTCAGAGGGTGGAGAGTGGTGCAATGTAGTTCAGTAAAAGAGCCCAGACTCAGGAGGCAGAGTTTGGTGACAGACTAGGTCTGTGACCTTGGACGGTTTGCTTTATGTCTCTGATGCTCAATATCTGTACCTTTATAATGATATGATAATACTTTCAGAGCTCTCTAGAGGGTTAAATATGACAGTGTATATAAAATACTCAGCAAGGTATTAGGAGCTCATAGTAGTAGTATGGGCTGGGGATTAGTCAGATTTAATGAATTGTTCAATTTCTGGTTTTGTAGATACACTCAGTTATCCTACAGACTGGTTTTTTAAATTGTATGTGTTTTTAAAATTGTAAACTTGCCTATTACAAAGAAAGGTGAGAGATACAGACTTCCCAGGTGGCTCAGTGGTGAAGAATTCACTGGCTAATGCAGGAAATGCTGGTCCATGGGGTCTTTCTTCTACCTGAAAATCCTCTCCCTTCCCCACTGTCAGCTTACTCCTATAGAAATCCCCCAATACCAAACAAGTAATGTCTTGAAGAGAGAGTCTGGTCATTCATCCGTCTCATATTTATCTAATTTGGTTTTGGTCTCCAGTTTTCTCATCTTCCTTTGTTGCCCTCTTTGAGAGAGGGAGAGGAACTGTTAGTCGCTCAGTCATGTCCAACTGCAACCCCGTGCACTGTAGCCCACCAGGCTCCTCTGTTGGATTTCCCAGGCAAGAATACTGGAGTGGGTTGCCATACCCTTCTCCAGGGGATCTTCCTGACCTAGGGATTGAACCTGAGTCTCCTGCATTGTAGGCAGATAGATTCTTTATCATCTGAGCCACCAGGGAAACCACACTTTCATTGAGTTTTATCAAAGCATGTTTATGGGTTGCCTTCTTGACTGTTCTCTGATGAACCATGCTGCTTATTCAGTGTTAAGATTCTGAGGCTTCCAGGCAAATTTGCCTGTTTCAGAGAAGCAGCAGCTTTCCCACAGAAACTGTCTAACAATGTTTTGGAGAAAATGACACAGGAGGTGTGAGGGATGTAAAGTTGCCTTCCTAGGCTCATTTGCATGCCAAGCAGGCAGGCTCAGTTGCACAGTGACGGCTTTGTCTCAGAGAGAAACCCTGCCACCTACTGGTTGGTGCTGAGAAAGCAGAATTAAAATCGCAGTTGCCATTGGAGTATTTTGGGGGCAATAGAACTATGGTGTTTGACACAATTTTATGTATCCTGTCAAAACCTATAGAACTGAACACCACAAAAGAAGTGAATTTTATTGTATATAATTTTTTTGAGCAACCATTATTTGGGGGGGGGGTGATAAACTGTAGCCAATGGCAAATGAATCTAACTAATAATAAAAATAAATCACAGACTCATTGAAGAGAATGAAGAAGAAAAGAGCTGGCCTTGAAAAATAGAATTTTGACTGTATACTATTAAAACTAAAGACAAAAAGAACTGTATATAAACAAAGCACTCTGATTTATAAATTTGATTCTCTCAAGGTTATGGTTTAGGAATTCTTTCACTACTTTGTTTGTATACTAGGGTTGAACACATAAGTAAATATATTGTTGATAATGAGAGTTGAGTTTCTCACAACAGGGAAATAAGTTATAAGTCAGGAAAGAGGAAGGCTAGAATGAAACCTCTGAGCTAGATTAGACTCAGAGGTTGTTGTAACATGGATTCATGTTTAGATAGATTAAAAAAATAGTTGTGTATGTAGATCCATGAATTTGGTATATATACATAGATTGCCTGACTCTAGGCATTGTGAGGGGCTAGAAGCAGTTACACCCCCAAGAGTAATGAGCACACCTATTATCCATACCTTGGTTTCTTAATATCAGTAAAAGGACTCAGGACTCTCTGGAGAACTGGTTGACTTTAGGACTGAGGCAGGGAATATATAAAATGAGTCTGGAGCATCTTGTGGGGCCAAAATGTTAGAATGTGCTATAGATATAGATATATGTTAGTTTATATTAGTTTATAACCCAAAGAATAAAATATCCATGAGTTCATACTGAAAAAACAAACTGAATAAGTAGAGGGATGATGGTTCTTCCTTATTGAAGAATTCTAAGTGTAGAGAAAATAGGAGAAATGGAAAGTCACCCTAGAGCACCATAGTAGTTGCTATAGGCAAGATCTACTGATGGATGCTAAAATAAAAGGCCATAGATTTAAACAGAATCAGAATATTTTGTAATTACAAAGAGAAAAATAGTACATTTCAGTAGAGAATTCTGACAGATATCCTTTAGCTGAGAGATCAAGAGTAACATGAATGTGTTTACATGGATATCTTGTATCCCCAATATGATCACTAAGAAGGGCACATAGGCACATGTACACACAGAGGGGTGGAAAGATTCATTCCCCAGTCAAATCATGAGAAAACATACAAGCCCAGATCGAGCAATATTCAAAATAACTGGCATTCTACAAAAGTCTCCAAAACTGTCAAGGTCATAAAGACTAAGAAGCTGTCACAGACTGGAGGAGACTATGGAAACATGACAACTACATGCATTGTGAGATCCTGGGTTGGATTCTGGAACAGGAAAAGGATGTTAGTAGAACTAGGAAAATCTGAATAAAGCCTTTGGTGAATAGCGTTGTGCCAAAGTTAATTTTCTAGTTCTGATGAATGGTCTGTGGCTATGTAAGCTTAGTGTATAGAAGGGAAAGCTGGGTGAGGAGTATATGGAAATTCTCTTTATTATTTTTACCATAGTTCTATAAATCTAAACTTGGCCTCAAATTTTAAAAATTAACTATTAGAAAATACAGCTGTCATGTGTACCCTCAGTCTGTGTCCCCTGTCTTTGACACAGATATCTTTTCAGAACTCACTGGTCAGGAAGTTAATTAACAAGTCAATGAGGGAGATTTAAATAATGGTGGGAAGTAGAGGCTGGACCCTTTCTTTTCATCCCCACAACTACCTGAATGCCCCCAATACACATTCTCCTCACACATCTTGCAGTCTTTAGGTAAAGTCAGGAGTCCTCAGAATAATTTTCAAGACCCCTCTGGCATCCCTTTCCTCCCCTCCACATAGGGGGAAGAATTATGTGCTCTTCCCACATAATCCAGTTCTCTTAAGAACTCAGGATGTTTCATGTTTTGGTGGCTTTGCACACTTGGTTTCATCTTCCTGGAATATTCTACCCCCTTTTTCTTCACCTGACTTCTTCACTCAGTTTTTATTTGTAACATCTTCTGAGAAACCTTCTCTGACACCACCCTCCACTCACCCGATGACCTTCTTGTACTTCCGTAACCCATTTTTGCCCTCTGCATAGTACTGATCACCTTGTGCTCTTTGTCTGTTCTCGCCATTATTGAGTGATCCTTTCAAGGGCTGTGACCAACTCTTACTTTTCTCTTATATCCCTTTTGGTGTAGAATGCTTCCTGGTTTGGTGAATTGACTGTGGTTGGTCAGGGATAGGGGAGACCAGATAGGAAGTTGGGTGAGGGAAATATTGTTAAAATCATTAGAGGCAAGAGGAAACTACACTGAGCCACGTGGGAAATTTCTATCAGTTAAGTAGTTATGTGGAAATATAAAGTTCCCTTAACTCTGTTGTCTCATAACTTGCTAGACAACTAGTTCAAAAGTCCTCTCAAGTCAGCCTTCTTGGAGGAGGTTGGTGTTTGTAGAACATTGTGAGATAGTGATGCTGTGGCATTGCCATGTCACTTGACCAGGATAAACACGGAGTACCAAGAAAGGAGAGAAAATATTTGAGCAGAAATCTTGAAGGAAAAGAAGATCAAGCTCCTTAGAAATTTCAAGAGCTTTGTAAAAATGACTCCCACTTCGGTCTCTCTTCCTTGATGTGTATTATTTACTATTTGAGAGTAAGTTGAAGATTCATTCCCCTTCGCTTCTCACATAATTACAGCACTGTTATCAAAATCAGGAAATTTAACATGACATAATACTATTAATATGAAATTAAAAGATGCCTGCTCCTTGGAAGAAAAGCTGTGACAAATCTGCACAGTGTGTTAAAAAGCAGAGACATCACTTGCTGACAAGTCGTCCGTGTAGTCAAAGCTATGGTTTTTCCAGTGGTCATGTATGGATGTGAGAGTTGGACCATAAAGAAGGCTGAGCGCTGAAGAATTGATGCCTTGGAACTGTGGTGCTGGAGAAGGCTCTTGAGAGTCCCTTGGACAGCAAGATAATCCAATCAGTCCTAAAGGAAATCAACCCTAAATTTTCATTGAAAGAACTGGTGCTAAAACTGAAGCTCCAATACTTTGGGCACCTGCTGTGAAGAGCTGACTCATTGAAAAAGACCCTGATGTTGGAAAAGACTGAGAGCAAGAGGAGAAGGGGGCGACAGATAGTTGGATGGTATCACTAACTCAATGGATGTAAGTTTGAGCAAACTCAGGAAGATAGTGAAGGACAGGGAAGCCTGGCATGCTGCAGTTCATGGGGTTGCAGAGAGTCGGGCACGACTTGGCAACTGAACAACAACAACAATACTATTAATTAATTGCCGGTCATATTTAAGTTTCACTAGTTATCCCAGTGTCCCTCGTAGCAATTTCTATTTTCTAATCCAGGAGCCAGTCCAAAATCACACATTGTATTTAGTTCTTAGGTCTCTTTAATCACCTTTGATCTGAAGTGGTTCCTCATTCTTTTCTTATTTTAAATCACTTATTCTCTAGACTGTCCCTTAATTTGGGTTTGTCAGTTTCCTCACAATTAGGTTGCTCTTGACGCAGTTTTGGTGAGAATGCCACAGATACAATGTTGTGTCTTTTAGTACATCCTATCAGGAGTGCATGGTGGGCTTCCCTGGTGGCTCATTGGTAAAGAATCCACCTGCCAATACAGGAGACACAGGTTTGATCCCTGATCCAGGAGGATCCCACATGCCACAGAGCGACTAAGCCCATGTGCCTCAGCTGTTGAGCCTGTGCTCAGAAAAAGCCTGTGCAGCAGTGACCCAGCACAGCCAAAAATAAATAACATGAATTTAAAAATTAAAAAGAGTACATGGTATAAGTTTGTCCTATTATTGGTCATGTTAACTTGGACCACTTAGTTAAGGTGGTCTCACTTGGGTAAGGTGATGTCATAAGATTTTCCGCTATAGAGTTTCTTTCTGAATAGAGGCAACAATATGTGCAGAGGCAAAACTGTGTTGTAAAACAGCATGGCATATTCAGGAACTAACAGTTCTCTATAGGTACAATGTAACATTTGTGGTATAAGATGAGAATCAGTTCAGTTCAGTCATTCAGTGGTGTCTGACTCTTTGCGACCCCATGAATTGCAGCACGCCAGGCCTTCCTGGGCATCACCAGCTCCCGGAGTTTACCCAAACTCATGCCCATCGAGTCAGTGATGCTATCCAGCCATCTCATCCTCTGTCGTCTCCTTCTCCTCCTGCCCCCAATCCCTCCCAGCATCAGGGTCTTTTCCAATGAGTCAACTCTTCACATGAGGTGGCCAAAGTATTGGAGTTTCAGCTTCTGCCTCAGTCCTTCCAATGAACACCTAGGACTGATCTCCTTTAGGATGGACTGGTTGGATCTCCTTGCAGTCCAAGGGACTCTCAAGAGACTTCTCCAACACCACAGTTCAAAAGCATCAATTCTTCAGTGCTCAGCTTTGTTTATAGTCCAACTCTTACATCCATACATGACCACTGGAAAAACCATAGCCTTGACTAGATGGACCTTTGTTGGCAATGTAATGTCTCTGCTTTTTAATATGCTATCTAGGTTGGTCATAACTTTCCTTCCAAGGAGTAAGCGTCTTTTAATTTCATGGCTGCAATCACCATCTGCAGTGATTTTGGGAGCCCCCAAAAATAAAGTCTGACACTGTTTCCACTGTTTCCCCATCTATTTCCCATGAAGTGATGGGACCAGATGCCATGATCTTAGTTTTCTGAATGTTGAGCTTTAAGCCAACTTTTTCACTCTCCTCTTTCACTTTCATCAAGAGGCTTTTTAGTTTCTCTTCACTTTCTGCCAAAAAGGTGGTGTCATCTACAAGATGAGAATGGAGAGTCGCATAAGAACCAGATCCCAGAGGATCTTGAATGCCAAGCCAGGGAACTTGAATTTAATTAACCCATAGACCACAATGAACCCAGTGGATTTTGAGCAGGGGTTTGATGTAGTTAGCTTTGTGTCTGTTTGTCTTTCTGGTTTCTAGGTATTGGTTGGCTACCCAACCTAAGCAGGTGAGGAATGTGTTCTAGAGCAGGAAAAAATATTTGTGCTTCTTCTGAGCAGATAGAAGAACCATAGCTGATGCCATTCTCTAAGGTTTAGATGAGAGGTGCAGCAGAACTCTTTATGTGATTCTACCCAAAAGCCCTTTGTTTTGTTGTTTTAAGTAAGTTCACTACCAGAAAGACTCAGCCCTGCTGAAAAACTTGCTCTTAATTCAATGTAGCATCAAGGAACAAGTACAGCTTTAGAATAAGAAGACCTAAATTGAAATCCCTGCTCTATCAGTTCTTAACTGAGTAACCTTGAACACATCCTTTTTTGTCTAAACTGCATAGGATAATATTAACGTATACTTTGTGTGTGTGTGTGCGCGCGCTGCTGTTTTATTTTTTAATTAATTTATTTTAATTGGAGGATAATTGCTTTACAATATTGAGATGGTTTTCGCCATATATTAACATGAATCGACCACAGATATACGTGTGTCCCCCCCATTCTAAACCACCCTCCTACCTCCCTTCCCACCCTATCCCTCTGGGTTGTCCCAGAGCACCAGCTTTGGGTGCCCTGCTTCATGCATCGAACTTACACTGTCCATCTATTTTACATATGGTATTGTACATGTTTCAGTGCTAGTCTCTTAAATCATCCCACCCTCGTCCTCTCCCACTGAGCCCAAAAGTCTGTTCTTTACATCTGTAGCAAAAGAGATATAGAGGTAAAGAACAGACTTTTAATATATGCTTTTTAAGGTTGTTGTGAGGATCAGTGTATCTTAGTATGATATAAGTTTTAAACTATGAGCCAAATTTTTGTTTTAACAGAGGCACTGTGACACATAATGTTGTTGCCCACACTTCAGGCAGTTTCAGGCCATTTTAACAAATGTTACCATCTCTGATTAAACCAGTACTATTATTTTATGTTCTTCTTTAAATTATCTTTTTGAAAAAAAGTGAATTTTCAAACAGTTTTTAGCACTTCAGTGAATGGAAAATCAGTATTTTTTAATGGACATTAGGATAAGTGTATACTTGAGAGATTATCTACGTACAGCCTAAAATTATGTTTCTCCTGTGGGATGCGCACACATTTAGGGAAATTATAGTGGTGGAAAGAAAGTTGGTCTTAATCTGATAGCCTGGGCTCCAAATCTTGATTCTAATATTTAGTTTCTATCACTCAAAGTAAAATATTTTTCTGAGCATTAGAGTTATTTGTTCAGTGGGAGTGAAAATACTAATAATACTTTACTCATGGGTTAACTTTACACATGACAATACCTAACATATATATGAGTTTCTTACTCCAGGTGGGGTTGAGGGACAACACAAGTTTTTAAATAACAGAACAAGAAATTGGTAAGATGTAAATCTTTAAAATTTATGGCACTTTAAACAAGAAGGAAAGCATGTTGAATTCCTTCCTCACCTCCAAGACATTGAGAGTGAAATATCAAGTGAGAAATATTCAGTGTTGTACCTGCCAATGATAGATTTTTGTTCTGTACCTGTGAACTGAAACAAAGGTATGTGTGAAATATCAGTATTGGAAATAGAAGTGTCTAAAGACTGTCACTGGCCCTGGAACAGCAGCAAAGGAATTTTAAGATGTTTAGAACTTGAAATTAGGTTAAAAGAGAGCTTCTAGACAACAACCATCATGTCTCTAGGTAATATTCATCTAACTGTATATGTTTCTTGCCCCCAATTCACAGCAGCCTTTTAAAGCCGACTGTTACCTCCTACTTCGTAAGTAGAAAGTAGTCACTCAGTCGTATCTAACTCTTTGCAACCCCATGGACTGCAGCCCACCAGGCTCCTCTGTCCATGGGATTTCCCAGGCAAGAATACTGAAGTGGGGTTGCCATTTCCTTCTCCAGGGGATCTTCCCAACCCAGGGATCAAACGCAGGTCTCCTGCATTGCGGGCAGATTCTTTGCTTTCTGAGCCAGCAGGAAATGCCAGGCCCTATTCTTAGAGCTTTAGCTAAATTATATGTAACCCTCACAATTCCCCATAAGACAAGTTCTAATATTCCTCTTTGTTTTTCTGAAACTGAAATTCAGAGAGATGAATAAACTTGTTTGTAATTACTCAGACCTGGCAAAAACAGGATTCGACTCCAGCTTGTCTTAAGTTGGTATGTGTATTCTTCTAAGACCAAGAATGATTTCTGCTTTAAGGAAAACAAACTTCCTGTCAGCCTTTCAATTATCCCAGGTAACTGTTAGGCTTGGAGCCTTTACCTTTTCAGGTAACCAACCATGCCCTAAGGACTTTATAGATTGGATAACGTAGACTGGAAGTAAAAATACTGTATTTAAAAATGGAAATATTCTTTTTGTCTTCCACCCAACCTTCTTGAATTTATCAAGGCTTTCAAATTCATCATCCTGGTGGGATATTTGTAGCTGTAGGACTACTAATAATGCCATCATGTTTGTTGAGCATATTGAATGTATACAGTGTGTGTATCCAGTGCCTTGGGAGCCCAAAAGTATCTGCTGCTTATGATGGAAAATATATGTGATTTGGGTCCAGAAAGACCTGTGTTTTAATGTTAGCTTCACCAATTACTGCCTTGTGCTTTTGGCCAAATAAGTTCTCTTTTTGTGCCTAGACTCTTGTGGGCATGCTTCTTATTATTTTATATTTACTTCCAGCAATCAGAGAAGATGGCATGCCTGGAGGCCGGAATAAGAGCATTGGGCCAGTCCAGGTGAGTTCTGGGTCTTACTCTGTGTGATGCACCCTGGAAGCTGAAGCCTCCAGATGGTCCTCAAGCTGCTCACCTTGATCCTCCTATCTGCTTCTGGTGGGGAGCCAACTTTACTTTCATTCCTGTTAAACTGCTTTTAGAACCTGGGTATGAATGTGTTTTGAAAATCTTAAATATATAAAGATAATGATTAAAGTTCTTGTGATCCCTCAACTTGCTTAAAGGATTTTTACAGAAGGTGAACCCAATCCTGGTTCTAAAGCATCCAGAGGATAATTTATTTGTTAACTTTTTGGCCACATGGCTTATGGGATCTCACTTCCCTGACAAGGGATTGAACCCAGGCCCTCAGCAGTGACAGCATGGAGTTCTAACCACTGGAGTGCCAGGGAATTTCCCAGAGGATTTTTATGTCAGCCACTTAAGGTTGTAGGTTATAGTTAATCTGGCAGAAATCAGCAAGACTACTTAGCTATTCAATGTTGTTAAAGGTATTTCCACAGAAAGTTCATTGCCTTATTTGTAAAGTAAGGAAGGTAATACACATTCAGTCCCACAAACATTTACTTGGTAGTACTTACTGTTTGCCAGACCCCCTGTACTGTAAACTCAGTCTAGTGGGAAAGTCATGTTTTTGAAGACCTGGGTTAAAGGTAGGTGAAACTGGTGGCAGAGAAAAAGCAGTTAAAAGGATTTTATAGGACTTCCCTGGTGATCGAGTAGTTAAGGCTCCATGCTTCCATTGCAAGTGATGTGGGTTCTATCCCTAGTTGGGGAGATAAGATCCCATGTACCATGTGGACCGCCCCCCCCCAAAAAAAAGCGGGGGATGTGGGGAGAATGTTACAGAAGTGTAGGCAAGAGATATAGACTGTGGTTTCAAATAGGGCGGTAATAGTGCAGATTGAGGAAAGGGAATAGATTCAAGAAATATTTAATAGGTAAAATTGATAGGAGTTATCCAATTGAATATGGGGGAATGAGAGAAAGACAGGAATTCAGAGTTGTCTTAAGACATACACTGATGATGTATGGGAGGGTTTTCTGTCATGTGAGCCTGGTATACATATGCACTCAGTTGGATTCTCTTTTTCATCAAACATTTTTATTCACTTATTCAGATCATTTATATCTCTTACAAATTAATATATTTCAGTCTCCATTCATATCTGCTCTATTTTGTGTGATAAAAACATATAACATGAAATATACCTCCTTAACAAATTAAGTGTATAATACAGTAGTGTCAACTATATGCACATTTTGTATAGCAGATCTCTAGAACGTTTTAAGCTTGTGACTGAAACTTTAGTAGTAACTCCGTATTTCTCCTTCCCTCCAATCCCTGACAAGCATCATTCTACTTTCCCCTTCTAAGAGTTTGACAACTTTTGATACATCATATAAGTGGCATCATGCAGTACTTGTCCTACTGTGACTGCCTTATTTCACTTAGCATAATGTCCTTAAGATTCATCCATGTTGTAGCACATGACAGGATTCCTTCCTTTTTAAAGCTGAGTAACACTCCATTTTTGTATATAGTACTTTTTGGGTTTTTTGTTTTTGCTCTGTGGTTTTTGCTTTTAACTTTTATTGGAGTATCGTTGATTTACAATGTTGTGTTTCTGTTGTACAACAAAGTGAATCAGTTATACATATGTCCATTATAGGCCATTACTGAGTGTTGCATAGAGTTCCCTGTACTGTAGAATAGGTCCCTTTTAAATTACCTATTTTGTATATAGTACTAGTACAGGAGATTCTCAATCCTAGTCTCTGAGTCTCCCCACCCATTACCCCCTGGTAACCATACGTTTGTTTTCTACATAAGTTCATTTGGACTATTTTTTTAGATTCCACATAAAAGCTATATCATATGATATTTATCTTTCTTTGGCTTACTTTCACTCAGTATGACAGTCTCTGGGTCCCATTCATGTTGCTGCAGGTGGCATTATTTCGTTCTTTTTTATGGCTGAATAATATTCCACTGTGTATATGTATATATGTACCACACCTTTATCCGTTCCTCTGTTGATAGACATTTAGGTTGCTTCCATGGCCTGGTTATTGTAAGTAATATATAGCACATTGTGTTTTTTCATCCATTGATGGACATTTAGATTGTTTCTACCTCTTGGGTATAGTGACAGTGGCCTTGGCTACAATGAACATGGGAGGGCAAATACCTCTTCAAGATCCTAATTTCAACTCTTTTGGATAAATAGCCTGAGTGGGATTACTGGGTCATATGGTAATTCTATTTTTAAGTTTTTGAGAAACCTCCATGCTATTTTACATAGTCACCACACCATTTTATATTCCCACCCAAGTGCACAGGGTTCTAATTTTCTGCATTCTCTCCAGCACTTCTTGTTTTCTGGGGGTTTTTGGTTTATTTGCATAGTTGTTTATTTGATGCTGGCCATCCAAATAGGTATGAGGTGATATCTCATTATGGCTTTGATTTGCATTTCCCTGATGATTGGTAACATTGAGCATTTTTTCGTATGCCTTTTGGGTATTCATATGTTTTCTTTGGAGAAATGTCTATTAAGTATTTTGCTATTTTTTTGATCAGGCTGATTAATTTAATTGACTCTTGGGTTGTAGGAATTCCTTATATATTTTGAATATTAACCTTTATCAGATATATGGTTTGTAAAAATTTTCTGGAAGGTGCCCATTCACTTTGTTGACTTTGTTTTGCAGAAGTCTTTTGGTTTAATGTAATTCCATTTGTCTGTTTTTGCTTTGGTGTCATATTCACAAATTCATTGATAAATTAGGGTTATTGGATTAATAAATATGAGCTACTATATATAAAATAGATAAGCAACAGGATAATACTTTATAGCACAGGGAATTACACCCATTATCTTGTACCTATAATGGAATAGACTCCGCAAAAATACTGAATCACTGTGTTATAAACCTGAAACTAACACAATGTTGTAAGTCAACTATACTTCAATTAAAAAAAAAAATCAGTGTCAAGAAACTTTCTCTCTGTTTGCTTTTAGGAGTTTTTTAAATTTTATGTTTGTCTTTAATCCATTGAGTTGCTTTTTGCATATAGTGTAGGTAAAACTCTTAATTCCATTCTTTTGCATATGGATAGGTGGTTTTCCCAGCACCATTTGTTGAAGATACACTCCTTTTCCTATCGTGTAGTCTTGGCAACTTTGTCAAAGATTTTGACCATATATCTGAGCTTATTTGGGGGATCTGTATGTCTGTCCTTGTGCCAGCACTTCACTGTTTTGATTACTTTAGCTTTGTAATATGTTTTGAAGTCAGAAAATACAAGGCCTCTAGCTTTGTTGTTCTTTCTCAAGATTGTTTTGGCTGTTTGGGGTTCTTTGTGATTTCATATGAATTTTAGGATTTTTTTTTTCTGCAGAAAAAAATGCCATTGGAATTTTGATAAGGATTGCATTGAATCTATAGGACACTTTGGATAGTATGGAGTTTTTAAGAATGTTAGGGTCTTTTAATCTATAAACACAGGATGACTTTCCATTTATTTGTGTCTTTAATTTCTTTGAGCAGTGTACGAGTCTTTCACCTCCTTAGTTAAGTTTATTCCTAAGTATTTTATTCTTTTTTAATGCTATTGTAAATGAGATTGCTTTCTTAATTTTCTCTCCAGGTAATTCATTGTCAGTATATAAAATGCAACTAATTTTCTGTGTTGGCTTTGTATCCTACAGCCTTGCTGAATTCTTTGATTAGTTCTAACAGCTTTTTGGTGACATCTTATATGTCTTCTGTGAACAGAAATAATTTTGCTTCTTCCTTTCTAACTTGAATGCCTTTCCTTTCTTTCTTTTTTTAATTTGCCTAGTGCTCTGCGACTTCCAGTAATATCTAGAATAAATGTGGTAAGAGTGGGCATCCTTACCTTGATCCTGATCTTAGAGGAAAAGCTTTCCATTTTTTACCTTTGGGTATGATATTAGCTATGGGCTTTTCACATATGGTCTTTATTTGTATTCATTCTTTTTATATTTAGATACAGTAGAAAGTTTATCCATTGGGAAGAATTCTTAAGCATTTCCTCAATTAAAAACCTTCCTCAGTATTACCTGATGTTCTTTGAGTACCTTCTGTGACTCGCTCACCGTGCCAAGGGATCTTCAGTCATTTACATCTACAGACTCTCTGTTCTCTCCAGAATTGAGGAAACTGATGCTCAGAAAAATCTGTTTCATCTGTCATTGCATTTGTGGTTTTGATACTGGGCATATAATTTTCCTTTTAGTCTTTTTCTGTTTCTAGGTGGTATGTTAGGAAGAGAGAGCTGTTATCTCCAAGTCCTTAATTGTAACTAAAAATAAAAAGGAATAGAATTTCCACTTATTGAGCACCTGTTGTGCCCATGCACTTAATAACTTTATCTTAGATTAACCTCCCAAGTCTGTATTACTTAACCTGTTAGATAGTGAGGTTTGCTCCAGCATCTAGTGGGGGAACCATGAGCTATGAGGGAGTGTTACCTCTGTTTTACTGATGAGGGGGCTAAGGTTCAGAGAACTTGAATGATTTGCTCAACAATAAGTACCTAGATAGGAAATGGTGGATGAGATTTAAACCCAGATTCAGGCACTCCCAACACGCCCCATCTCCTGTTCAGTCCATTAGTGATTGCTTAGTGTCCCATGGGACCCACAGGGAGAGACTGCTACAGTCTAACTTTGACTCCAGCCAGGATAAGCCTGATTTTACCATAATTGGCCCTTCTCACCACACTCAAGTACTTTCATGCCCTCCATGCTCTGGTCTTGCTCTCACCACCATCACTGAGGCTACACATTCAGGGCCTCACTAGATATTTTGTAATTTGATGGCACCATTTGTCTTCCTGTGTCTCGTTAAATGTAAAGAATGTTCTGTGTTCTGCAGACTTCTAAGAAAAAAGATTTGGGTCGGTTTTTTTTTTTTTTTTTTTTTTTTGCTACTTGTGACTGAATAAAAAAAGACAAACCCTCTAATTCAATATGCAGTCTAAGCTACTTAAAACCAATCACTCAGCTTGAGCACCGCGTAAACATTCTCGTTTTCCCTCCAAGTCCTCTGTGTTGGCTGACTTCCAGTTCTAAATGTCTCCTGTGTTTATGATTGGAGCAGCTCTAAGTTCCCTCATAGGCTGCTGCAACAAAGAAGTATGCAATTTTGAGTCAGATAGACTTGGGAGAAAATGTCTTCCCAGGCTCTTCTTAGGAACAAAAAGCAAAAATTCATCTGTCTTCCTACTCAACATTCACTCCCATTCTGTGTGCTGACTTTAGCCACCTTGGCCTCAACCCTGGGTTACACACTTTATGGAAGAAGTGTTCGGCCACTCCCTGTATGGCATTGTAGCTAGAGCACTGGACTGCATACATGGCTACTCCGGCCTCTTCCTCAGACTCCTGCTCAGACATGGGCAGGCCAGTTTGCTTGGTGGAGCTATAATTTCTTTTATTCAATAGGCTTAGAAATGTCTTTCTTACTAAGAAAACTCATGTAAAGGTGTATAGTCAGTACTTAATAAGTGGACATTTATTCATTTATCCATCATGCATTTATTTGAGTACTGCTTTCTTCTAGATCCTGTCATAGCCTAAGGTCTTATTGGGGATATTTTTGTGATACATTATCCAGTGGTAATGAAGATACCATTGTCAACCTTCTATAATAGTTACTATGAAAAAAAAAAAATAGTTACTATGTGCAAGGCTCTTTTCTAAACATGTGTTAATATATTAACTAATTTAATCCTCACAACAATCCTATATGATACTTAATATTATTCTTTCCATTATACAGATGAAAGCACTTAGGTTTACATAATTATATGACTTGCTCTGAGATGGTACAACTAGAAAGTGGCAGAACCTGTATTAGAACAAAGGTGATTTGACTGTAAAATTCAAACTCTTAACTGTTATGCTATTCTGTCTCTCAGAATACACAGAATTATATGAGTGGATAGAAGAAAGACCTAAAATTCTATCTGAGCTTAGTAATAGAATGAATCAAAACGAAGGTGACATTTGAATTGGGTCTTAAAGTGCAAGTAGGAGTTTGTTATTGAAGAGTGGTGTTTCAACAGTAGGAAAGACTAGGTGAAGAACAAAGAGGAATGTTGAGGAACCTGGAGGCTTTATGGCTTGAGAGGAGGGGAAATGGGCAAAAGGAAGGCTATGGTGAGCCATAGTGCTGATAGGCAACCAAACTGTCCTAAGATTATGAGAGAGAGACCTGAAGTATAGGGGTGGCTGGGAGGAAATTTGGTTTTCTCTAGAGAGAGTTCTAGGAATCCCCATGAAGTTTAAATAAGTTCTCAGTCCTAAAGAAGGAACAGAGGGTATCCTGAGCACTCAGTCTAACATATATCAATGCCTTATCAAAGATATCAGAGGAAGAGATCGAAAGGATTATGTCTGGGCAAGAATTTGAGGAAGAGGCCAATCATTGGAGCAACCATGGTGACAGCGACCACAGTTCCCCTGGGAACAGGGCTTCAGAGAGCAACCAGCCCTCACCCGGCTCTACACTCTCCTCCAGGTGAGCTTCAAGGCAAACCCAGCATCATCTGGGGATCACCCAAAGAGTGGACTCACAAGCAAGCAGCCTCAGGGCTGGGCTGCTATTCCTGCCCATCTGTCTCAGCCACTGTACTTTTGCTTCCTCAGTCTTTTGGGGTAGGAGTCAGGATAATGCAAAGCATCATTTTGCAGCCCATTTTTTAGCTAAAGACCTTGAAAATGTTGGCATTCTCTAGCAGACTGCTAAAGTGCTGTAGCCACTATTTGTGTCCATACTTTCTTCACCTAACAGAATGACATTTTAATTGTAGCTCTTTTCTCTCGGTTATTTTTTCACTGGGGGAAAAAAGACACATTGACAATATTGGACTAAGCTATCATTTCTCTGCCTCAGCAAGAATAAAGATTTTCACATTATAAGTTTTAAGAAACAGTGAAAACTTCAAGTAAGTCAGATTTGCTGGTATCATGAAATACCAGTTTTTTAACTCATGGTGCTAGAATGGTATCTTAAGTTAGTTGTTAGGTGTGAAATATAACCATCACCAAAGAAGATTCTTTTTTCCAGAAATTTCTGCAATAGGACATTTTTTTATAAAGACCAGATAGTAAATATTTTAGGCTTTGCAGGCCATACAGTCTAGGTCTCAGCTACTGAGTTCTGCCATTGTAGTGCAAAATCGACCAGAGACCATAGGTAAATGAATGAGTGTGGCTGTGTTCTAATAAAGCCTCACTTAGCAAAACAGGCCATGGTTTACAGTTTGCCAGCCCTGTCACAGGAGATGCATCTAGGTAATATTAGTTGACTGAGTGGTTAGATTTCTCCAAAAAGGGGGGAAGATAAGAATGTGCCTTTCTCTTGATATATTTCATTATAGTTTTTATTCATTCATTTGTTCCCTAGCTTGTTCCTTCCTTTGAATGTCCAGGGAGTTGTTGCCACACGCCAGGTTCTTTGCTTGGTGCTGATTTTGTTTTGTGGTCTGGCAAGACACTTAGCCTGTCTCTGACTTAATTGTCCTAGCAGTATAAAATATAAACACTCACCTTTGTCATCACAGTCTATGAGTATTCTGTGAAACTCCCCAAATGTGGCACAGAGACCGTGTAATCAATATTTATTCAGTGCAGCTCTGCCAGGTCCTGAGTGTCCAAGGGTGAGCCACGCCCATACACACTGGCACAGAGTCCCCATCGAGTAGGGAGACGTGCATGCTGCCACTGACTGTGGTCCTGGCTTACTGAAGGCAGGGAGCATAGCCAAAGAACACCTGAGCCACTTCCTGGCTGACTTCCTCTGAGGAGGCAGTGGACTTGTGATGGTTCTGCTTGACATGAGACTTTTCTCTCCAGCAGGTCTGTGGAATTAAATGGATTCGTGGCATTCAGGGATCAGTACATGGGGATGTCTGTGCCTCCACACTATCAATATATACCGCACCTTTTTAGCTATTCTGCCCACTCGCCACTTCTGCCCCCACAAGCTCGAAGCCTGGATCCCCAGTCATACAGTCTGATTCATCAGCTGGTGTCAGCCGAGGACCTGGAGCCACTGGGCACGCCCATGTTGATTGAAGATGGGTGAGTGAGCCTTGCTGTGTTTAGCCCTGCAGCTTCAGTGTGGCCCCTTCCCCACACCCACCTTCATCCCGGCCCTCTCTACCCCAGGCTTTGAAATGAGTCAGGGTATAATAAGTGATGACTCAGGCATCAGAGGACAAATCTGTGCTTATCATTGAAGTCAGTGGTCTCTCATTTTTCTCTTGAACATCTTTTCTCATAGAGCTGGGTCTATTTATCTGTCCCTATGGAACTGGGATTAAAGGGCTTTTGTTTCTGGTTGGGCTTAAGTAAGCCAGACCTTGAAATGTGCCAGAGATGTGCCAGAGATGAGCTGTAATTCTGGATATCATTGTACATTAGGTTTAGGTTCTTAACATAGTACTGGTTGTACGGCCTGTCTGTATCCCTAGTCAACATAGTGCCATGTGCTCTGTGTGCAGGCCTGAGTGAGTGGAAGAAATACTCAGTCCTGTCAGCTCTGCCTGAGTAGATAATAGTTCAGCCATTTAGGCCTACCCATTGCTGTACTCAGTAGTCATTTGACCTGAACCATAGGCTATTTGAGTGTGTTATTAAGCTTAGATCTCCTTCTTCCTCGCCGCCTGCCCAAGATACCCTGAGATTTCTTAAGCTAGTCTTGAGTTTCAGAAGAGGAAATTCAATTATCTTCCTACAGGGAAGCCATCATCAAACCTTTACAAGTCAGGTGTGGGAGTGTGGAGAAGAGTCACACAACAGGGCCTTGAGAAAAAGAAAACTGGAACCCTATTTCCTCCAGCCCAGAGATGAGGAAGGCCCTGTTCCTTCCATTGCACAGTAGTTTAGAAGGGCCGAGCAACTCTAGTTTCCTGAATTCTCACCACCAGGGGGTGCCGTGAGAGCAAGAAAAGCTTCTGAACGTGTTGTATTCTTTTTCAGCTATCTCGCCCCACGGCTAGCTCAATCATGGTTGACTCAATTGACTACATTGAGTTTTGCGTCAGCCCATGTATTGAGTGGGCACCAGATGTACCCTAACGGAGCTTTCATTGCCAAAACTGGTGCACGAATGACTGGGAATTTTTTTGTAACACATGAAGCATTAGTCGACACCAAGATTAAAAGTCATACTCCTGACAACTGCCCAAATTTTTAAGCCTCCTTTCCCCTTTGTAACCTTTTCTTACCAAACCTGCCCCTCCAGCCTTGAGCTTACTGCGGGCCCCAGTCCTATCCTTTTATCATTAGACTGAATTGAATGGAACTGGAGATCCATGGTCAAGGGCAAGGAGCCCACTGCCAGAGACCCTTTGTGCCCTTAGGAATATCTCCCTCCTTGGCCCCCATCCTCACTGCTTTGGCCACCAAAAGTAACTTTCCCCTCTCCGTTCCCCCTCCAGATATGCTGTGACTCAGGCAGAGCTGTTTGCCCTGCTTTGCCGCCTGGCTGACGAGCTGCTTTTTAGGCAGATTGCCTGGATCAAGAAACTGCCTTTCTTCTGCGAGCTCTCAATCAAGGATTACACGTGCCTCCTGAGCTCTACGTGGCAGGAGTTAATCCTGCTCTCCTCCCTCACTGTTTACAGCAAGCAGATCTTCGGGGAGCTGGCTGATGTCACTGCCAAGTACTCACCCTCAGATGAAGAACTACACAGGTGAGACCTCCTTGCTGGGGAGGAAGTCTCAGGCAACCAGACCATTATCATCTCTACCAGGCAGAGTGCCTGGCACTCCACAGGATGGGCATTAAAGCCACCCAGGGATGGACGTGAGTCTTCACTGTGCTGCTGACTAACTTGTAACTTTGGTCAAATCTCTCATCCTCAGGTTCTGAATTCATAAAGTAGGGTAATGACAATACCGCTCCAACAGGGTAGTTGTGAGGAAAAAATGATAATGTGCAGCAAAACTTAGCAAGTGCTAAGCTGTTATTTTGATCACATCTGGATTACTAAGTTAATGTATCTGGAAAAAACAGAAATCTGAGATTTTCCTATAAGGTGAGGGACTGTGAGCTATCATTTATAATCCAAGAACAGGACCCCAGAGTTATTGTAGTACCTACTGTGTGCCAAGCACTGGGCTTGGTATTTTACATTATTGTCTTTCTTTCTCACAGCCTCTAGCATTATAGGTGTTGTTATGCCCATTTTATAGATGAGAAAACTGAAGTTCAGAAGGACTTGCCCTTGAGGGTTTTAGATTTGAACCCAGTGTCTATATTTGAATCTGGGCCTGCCCAACTGAAATCTTAGGCTCTTTCACTGTATCTCAGATGCTGTAAGATAAGATCATGGAACTGAAATACTGAGCTCTCCTTTCTTGATGTTTCCCACTGACTAGGATCTTTCTAACCTCCTTGCCTAGAGCAGGTGACATCCCCAAATCAGAAAAAAATGATCCATTGATACATTTCTGACTTACTGACTTATTTATATGAAAAACAAAGTTTAAATCCTATTTTAATAGTTCCTTTACTAGGCAGTTCAAAATAATGGAAGTCATGACATTCTAGAACACCAAGAAAAAGAGAAGAAAAGGTGCTTCCATGGAAGGAAGCTGAGAAGGTGGTCTTTTTGGAACTTCTCCAACTTCTCCAGCCCCCAAACTTCTCTGCACATCTCCCTCTGCCACTTGATCATCCTAATAAGCTGAGACTTAGGCTGGGAACAAAGCTCCAACACCTTCAAGGGCCCTTTGCATAGCTGAGGGAGGGAAGAGTCTGGGTACTTTCTCCACCAGTTTTCTAATATTTCCTTATTAATGATGGTTACTGGCTTGTTGGTAATCTATAAATGACAAGAGTTTAACCCAGCTGACATTTTGTCCTTAAACAGAGCTATCTGATTTTGCAGATAACCTAACCCCTTGTCTTGAGCCTCTAATTCACTTGTTTCCATCAATCTCCTGTCTCCTGCTCTGTAACTCTGGGCCAACTTGAGTGTTTGGATAGCCTAAGCCAGCTCTGATATTGTCAGAGTTTGCAGAGCTGGCCCAGTGAGCTTGGCCTCTCTGTTTGCCTGGAATCCACCAGTGCAGCCTGAGGCTGTCTAAAAAGTGTGCTCTGCCCTCTGTGGGATGATGAGTTTTCCCAAACCCTCTGCAGGTAGGCAGGGATCACTGACCGTGTGGGGTTCCCTGGCTTTATGCTTCATAAAAAACACCCTGTCCCACTCTTTCCAATCCTTTGAGCTGAAAGAACAAGGCAGGGACCAGTAACAGCTGAGCTAGTGAGGGAAGTTTTACTTTCTACAAAGGGTCCTTATCAGAGAGAATCTGGAGCTCCCCTATCCAGCATAATAGCTACTAGTCTCAAGTGGCTATTGACATTACTTAAAATAAAAAATTTTAAAAAAATAAAAAATAAAAATTTAGTTCCTCATTTACACTAACCACATTTCAAGAGCTCTGGAGCCACATATGGCTAGTGGCTGCTGTATCGGACAGTTGCAGATATACAATAGAACATTTCCTCATCATAGAAAGTCCTGTTGAACAGTGCTAACTCTGAAACACGAGTTGCAGCTGAGCTCTCAAGTGGGTTCTGAGGATAAGAAATAGATTTGTTGTTAGTACTCCCACTCTACTATGGAATCCTTCAGTGGAAAAATACAAGTTAAACTTCAGCGTGTCATTTCTGATGCGATGCTGATTTATTGAGCACCTATTGTGTGTGTTGGGAGGAGAGGTGTTGAGATAACAGATGGTGCAGACATGGTTTCTGACTCTGAGATGAAAGCTCATATTCTTGATTTAGGGTATTGTGGGACAAATAGAAGCAGAAAGAATCTACAGTTCAGGGTGATACTAGTGGAGATTGAGGAGGGCATATGAGGGACTGTGAAAGCATAGACTAGGGAATGAGTACCTCTACTTGCATGATCAGGGAATGCTTGCCAAAGAGGAGAAGACATTTGAGCTGCATCTTGTAGGGGAATTTTTGTAAGCAGATTATAGAGAATAGGAGGCAGGCAGGAGAATAACACAGAGTCCTAAAAATTATAGAGATTCTGAGTGAGTGGTTTGAACATGTAACCAAAATGCAATCCTGTGGATTAGAGTATAGAGAGAATACATCTAAGAGAGAGCGAAATGAGGGGAGGGATGGCAGGAAAGAAAGATACAGGAAAGACAAGTCACCAGGATACTCAAATGCTAATCGAAAAAAATTTGGATTTTATTGTGTCAGTGGTATTAAGTCGTAGGACATTTTAAAGTGAAGCAACTGCGTGTCAGGTTGCATTTTAGAAAGATTCCTGTGGCTAGAGAGTTCAGGATGGGTTGCATGGACAAGGCTGAATACAGTGTAAGAAGTTGGTCCATAGGCCAGGAAAAGTCAACAAGTCCTGCACAAGGCAGCAGTGACAATGGGATTAGAGAGGGCAGCACAGAGTTAAGAGATGCCAGGGAGGTAAAGTCAGTGGGGCCTCAGTGAGTGAAGAAGTTGGGATACTGCTAGGCAAGTGGGCACCAATTCTCTTAACCAAGATAATGGAGTCTGGGAAGAGAGATGCACCTGTCTGAGATTGACTCAGAGTCTGAGATGCATGTGGAACTTCCCAGGAGGCCAGAGGAAATAGAAGTACAAGAACCTTTGGAATCAGGCTCATCACTGTAAGGCTGTCCCCACTCTGCTGGAAACCCAGACTGTGGAGTCTGTAATTGGCCATAGCTCTTTCCTACCTTGTCTGCTGCAGCATTACTCCCACTCCCCCAAAATGCCTTTAGCTTTTCACAACTGTTGAATGCAAGTGAGTTCCTGCTGTCACGAAAAGGCTTTTCTCAGATGATACATGACCACCTCCTTTTCTCTTCTCAAATATTGGATCAAATTTATGGTGCCCATTTTCCTTAATCAGGCTGTTATCAGACAGTGAGCTGGGTGAATTTGATTTAAAGCAGATTGTAGCACCAGCCAGTGACTGCTCCTGGCCCTAATCAAGACTCCTTCACTCTTAGGAGAAGATGCCTCACACTAGATGGGCTTTAATGGGCATGTCTATCTTGTGAGCACTAGCTTCATTTCTGCCAGATCTCTGGAAAGTTGCCTCCTAGCTTCCTTGCTAAGGCCCTAGCTGTAGGTTCAAGGAAACTCAGTCTTTTCTTTTGGTTGTGATAACAGGAGTGATTGCTACTGCTGCTGCTGTTAATAATGATAATAGCTAACAGTTAAGACTGTTTATTGTGCCAAAATCCATCTTAAGTGCTCTACAAACATTACTTGTTTAGTTCTCACCACTTCCCTAAGGGACCATACTAATATTTTCCCTGTTCCACATATGAGGAGCAAAAGGTTCAGAGAGTGAAAACTCAAGGCTGCAAAGCTAAAAGAGATGGGGTTGGGATTATCACCTTGATCTGTTGTGCTCCAAAGCCCAGACTCTACCATTACTAAGTTTTTTAGCCTTCTCAAAAGTTTGACTTTCTGTCCTGCAGCCACAGTCTATCTTCTCATCTTGGAGTCTGTATGTGAGTGCTGAGATGGCAGTTCCTCTAAGGCTGTGGCCGATGACTGCCTCTGGGAGTAGGTGCATTTAGATGAATGAAAAAGAGACAACTGGGCCTTTCAGCTCCCTTAATGGGACATAACTTACACAGTGTCAGCTTCAATTGCTGACTGAATGGTCCAGTGGTTTGGGGGATCCTTGCAGGCGTGTTTTCCTTGTCCCAGCATGCTTGTGTAATGGTAACCTAGAAGAAGAATGGGTGTGTTTGTCCAACTTTCTGCCTTTGAGTGCTGATAATTTGTAGACAGGGAATACAGGGGCGTTAGAACTGTGGAGTGGGCAGATGTGGAGGAGGCACGGCTGCAGGAGAAAGCAGGCTGATGGAACAGAGAACAATTTGTTTATCAGGGGGTGGGATGCGGGGTGTGGAGGAAAGCTTTGCAGTCAGTCTGTGGAGACTGAGTGGGGGCTGCTGGGCTGGCTGCCAGCCCCCTACCATGACTGCCAGGGGTCCATGATGGTTGCCTGTCCTAGAAAACTTCGGAAAACGGGTGTGTGCTCTCCCGAAGCAAGAGGGCAGATCTGGGTCATATACTCAAGCCAGGCATGTGGGAGTTCCTTTGTGTCCCTCAGGTCAAGACTCAACTAGGAATAGGTTTGGCATTGCTGTCTGGGGGTCTGGCTGCTAGCCACACACCTGCAGGGTCTGCAGAGCCAGAGTGAGCACTTCAGGCAAGAGGTTACTGATGAGGGGAGAGTGCGTTATCTTTGCTCGCTACACTGCTTGGCCACAAGACAGATGCTGACACTGCTGCTCTACTTGCATCCTCCTCTTTCATGCCCAACCCCATCCCATCTCCTCCCTACCCCTCCACACAGATACTAGTGGGCATTTTCAGTAAAGAGCTTTTACGTCTCAAGAACAGAAGTAGCTGGCAAAGTACTGTGATGAGGAGTGATCTTCACCCCCAGGCACACTGCCTGCTGCAGGTCTCAGCATCGTGGAGGCAGCGGAGGGGCTGTTCTGTGCACTGCAGCAAGTCCAGCACACACTCTGGGTTGGGCGCTGAACTGAGTTGCTCTGGGAACACAGACCTCCTGCAGTGGCCACTGTGGTAGCCTTTCCCAGTTGCCAGTTAAGAACAAGACAGTCAGGGGAAGGACACTATAATGCTGAGAAAGCAACAGGCTTGGGATGAGAAAACGTTCAACCTTGACCCTACCACCATTTACTTTTATTATTCACTTGCAACTTTGGGGAAGACAGCTCTTCTGCATCCTCATCCCTAACATGAAGGTGGTATTACTTATCTCACAGATTATCAGATTATCAAGAGGGTAAAATATAAGACCACAATAAAGGTATGGTAAATAATCTCTCTGAGCCGTTGTTTCAATGTGTGAACAAAGAGGATTATAATATCCATTTTGTGAATTTATTGGGAGTATCCAATGAAATAATGTATGTAAAATATTTAACAAAGTGTCTGGCAAGTAGCTAACACTCCACAAATGGTAGAAGAGTAGATATGGTTATTATAGTGGTTATTAAGTATAAATCTATCAACCAATCTGGGAAAGTATTAGTAAAGTTGTAAAAGCCATTGGGCCAAGAGCCAGAGAGAAACAAGAGTCAGCCATGCTGGGTCAAATCAGTGAACTGACTGGGAGCCAAGCCTTGAGGCAGAGGTTCGGGGCTCTAGATTGCAAGTAGCTGCTGCTGCAGCTCCCCCTGCTGCTTGAGAAGTGCAGGTGCCTCTGGCCCCAACAAAAGCCAGACCTTCCCTAGGGAAGAGAAAATGTCTTGCTTGCCCCGGAAGCCAAGCCCTTGCAAAGAAAGCCTTCAGAGTCAGCACAGAAAGCAATAGGACCCAGACAGCAGTAGAATATCCCCAGGAGTTCTGGACCCTACCCAAACAGGGCCTTCTTGCCTGGCAAGGGGCTACAGTACCCAGATCTGAACATGTCGCCAGGAAGCAGCTCTGAGGCTAAGCACTTCTCTTGACTCAGCTGTCTGGAACAAGAAGACTAGACACTGGGCCTGACCCCAGCTTTTATAAACTCCTATTTCCCCACTAAGGCTTTGCCTTCTTGGTTTGAGAGTATCTCCATTTTTGGTATAAGATATTCCTCACTGTGACCTGGAATATTAGTCCCCCAGCCTAGGGCTCCTTTGCCTAAAACTTGGTCTTTGCCTCAAGGAATTAACTTCTCATCCAAAGAAAGCAAGCATGGTCAGCATTGAGTCTTCTCTGCTAATGGAGGCCACTTTGGATTTTGAGAAGACCAAGATCTTAGGGAGTTGGCCCAGATTCAGGGTTCTCAGTCTGTTCCAAGCTAGCCATGTGCTTATGGACCAGTCCCCTCTGTTCCTTGAAACTGTAGTGTCTCAAGTGTACAGTGGCAATTGTAATCTCACTTAGCCCATAGGGCTGAGAACATTAAATTAAATGAGATAATACATATAAAGTACCCAGCACAGAAACTGGCATGACATGAAGGCTCAATTTATGTCTCCCTCCCTCCCTAGCTGAAGTCAGGCCTGCCAGTAGCCCTGCTGGAAACAGTGAACTTAAATACAGTCAGCAGCTTTTTTCTTCACTGTGGCAGTTGCACACATAGAATCACAACTCATGGTAGCTGCCATTGTTACTGAAGGCTGCGTCATAACAACAGCAGTGTCTTAATGACATATTTCTCTACATTTACTTCCCAAGCACCCTTTGAGCCTTGCACCCCGAGCAGGCAAGCATTATTTACAGAAGAGATCCTCAAAACTTAGAGGGGTCGAAGGACTTTCCCAAAGTCTTATAGTTTGTATGCAATGGAGCAGGATTTGAACTTGAACATGACTGACCCTAATTGACCTTGAGAACAGCAGCTTGTATGAGCTGCCTTGGCCTCTAGACAAACCATGAATTCACCTGTCCTTCACAAGTGCTTCTGGATTCCATTTCCCCCAATCGCAACCTCTTTCCTGTCTTAGCTGCTTTATGGAGCTGTAGGAGACTTCTGTCTCCCTTCCATTACCTCCACTGGTAATCAGAGCCCACTATTAACACCTGTGTCTGTTTTCCAGATTTAGTGATGAAGGAATGGAGGTGATTGAGCGGCTCATCTACCTGTATCACAAGTTCCATCAGCTAAAAGTGAGCAATGAGGAGTATGCTTGCATGAAAGCAATTAACTTCCTAAATCAAGGTGAGTAACTGAGGGTAGGAAGAAAGGACTTAGCTTTCTTTGGCCAGCAAATACTTGCCCTCATGTTTCTCCCCTACCCGCTTTACCCTCAGGCCTGTCGCATCATATGGGTACTGATCTTGGAAGTCCCGCGCTGCCCTCCTCATCACCCTGCCCCACTGTAGTGCAGGGCATGGTTTGGATTTTTTTCTTCAAACCTAAATGCCACAGCCTCTATAACTCATAGAGGAAGGAAGAGGATTTGCTTTGTTTAGTCAGTTTTAGTGCATTTAAACACAGACACCAAGGACAGTACATGCGTCATTTAAAATATGCACAAGTTTACCAGTGACTGAAGAAGAGCAAAGTGACTGATGAAACTATTGGAGATAAGGAATCTGTGACAAGCTGGCAGTGGTTCTGACGGGCCCCTCCAGGGCAGAGTGGAGGTGCACAAAAACTAACACCCATATCAAGCATGGCTTTAGTTAAAAGAGTGGTGATCGTGATTTACATGGAGTATTACCTGTGAAGTGGTGTTATGTAGCTGCTGGTAACCAGAGTATGCAAGAGAATTTGTGTTCCCTTTTTTCCAGGATAGCATGTGAGTGAGCTGCTGTCAGAGTGGAACTGGGCTATTTTGCTGCCTGTGACATTGAAAGTGCTCTATTCCTGTATTCAGTTTCCTAGTCCAGAGACTCTTGATCCCCTTCTCTTTGCCAGCTCCTCCCTTGGTACTAGCTAAACCTCCTTCTCTTGCTTCCTCACCTCTTATGTATCTGTCTGGTGTTCTGTGTGCCTCCCTTAGGCCAGGCCCTGTGTCGAACGTTAAAGACATTGCAATAAATTAGATCCCAGGCTCCTGGCCTCAAGAAGTACACATTCTGATGGCACTTGATACATTGCTTGAGCCTCAAGTGAGGGGAGAGGGATTCCCTGGTGGTCCAGTGGTTAAGACTTCGCCTTCCAATGCAGGGGGTGCAGGTTCAGATCCCTGGTCAAGGAACTAAGATCCCCTTGTGCCTTCTGGCCAAAAAATCAAAACGTGAAACAGAAGCAGTATTGTAACAAATTCAATAAAGACTTTAAAAATGGTCCACGTTTTTAAAAAATTTTACCCAAAAACACCCTCTACCACTCAAATGGAAGGAGATCAATAACAACTACTTGGAGAAAGAGAAATCTGATAGTGGAGCCTCAAAGGCAGAGTAAGATTTATATAGAGAATATTTATTAATATATTCTATGTATGCAAAAGGGATTGTGTGTGTTTATATGTATATGAATACACTATATAATATATACATATACATGAGAAAGACATCTACAGGCATACCTTGGAGATACTGCTTGTTTGGTTCCAGACCACCACAGTGAAGTGAGTGTTGCAATAGAGTGAGTCACGCGAATTTCTTAACTTCCAGTGCCTGTAAAATTTATATTTATACTATGCTGTGGTCTATTAAGTGTGCAGTAGCATTTTGTCTTAAAAAGCAGAGTATATACCTCAAAAAAAAAAAAATGCTTTATTGCTGAAAAATGCTAGTCATCATCTGAGCCTTCAGTGAGTCATAATCTTTTTGCTGGGGACGGTCTTGCCTCAGTGTTGATGGCTTCTGATTGACCAGGGTGGTGGTTGCTGAAGATTGGGGTAGCTGTGGTGATTTCTTAAAATAAGATAGCAGTGAAGTTTTCCACATGAATTGACTTTTTCTTTCATCAGTGTATTCTGTGTAGCATGCCATGCTGTTTGAACATTTTACCCCCAGTAGCACTTCTTCCAAAATTGGAATCAGTACTCTCAAACCCTGCTGCTGCTTTATCAACTAAGTTTATGTAATATCCTAAATCCTTTGTTACTGTTTCAACAGTCTCTATAGCTTCTTCACCAGGAGTAGATTCCATTTCAAGGAACCAGTTTCTTCACTCATCCATAAGAAGTAACTCATCTGTTAAAATTTTTTTCATGAGATTGCATCAATTCAGTCACATTTTCAGGCTTCACTTCTCATACTAGTTCTCTTGCTGTGTCCACCACATTTGCAGTTACTTTCTCCACTGAAGTCTTGAGCTCCTCAAAGTCATCCATGAAGGTTGGAATCAACTTTTTTCAAAATCCTGTTAATGTTGATATGTTGACCTCTTTCAGTGACTCAGGAATGGCCTCTGAAATGGTGAATCCTTTCCAGAAGGTTTTTGATTTATTTTGCCCAGATCCTTCAGAGGAATCACTATCTGTGGGCAGCTATAGCCTTAAGAAATGTATTTCTTAAGTAGTAAGACATGAATGTTGAAAAGACTCCTTGATTCATGGGCTAAAGAATGGATGTGTTACAGGCATGAAAACAACATTAATCTCATTGTACATCTCCATCAGAACTCTTGATGCTCTGATGCTCTGATGACAGGTGCTTTGTCAGTGAGCAGTAATATTTTGAAAGGAATCTTTTTTTCTGAGGAGTAGTTTTCCACAATGGACTTGAAATATTTAGTAAACCACGTTGTGAACAGATGTGCTGTCATCCAGGCCTTGATGTTCCATTTATAGAACACAAGCAGAGTAGATTTAGTATAATTCTTAAGGGCATTAGAATTTTTGGAATGGTAAATGAGCATTGTCCTCAACTTAAAGTCATCAGCTGCATTAGCCCCTAACAAGAGAGTCAACTTATCCTTTGAAGCCAGACATTGACTTCTCTTCTCTAGCTGTGAAAAGTCCTAGATAGCATCTTCTTCCAGCATAAGGCTATTTTGTCTACATTGAAAATCTTTGTTTAGTGTAGCCATCTTCTTTAATTATCTTATTAGCTAGATCATCTGAATAACATGCTGCAGCTTCTATGTCAGCACTTGCTTCTTCACCTCATCCTTTTATGAAGACAGCATCTTTCCTTAAACCTCATGAACCGACCTCTGCTAGCTTCAAACTTTTCTTCTGCAGCTTCCTCACCTCTCTTAGCCTTTATAGGATTGAAAAGTGTTAGGACCTTTCTCTGGATGAGGCTTAGGCCTAAGTGAATATTATGGATGGTTTGATCTTCTATCCAGACCACTCAAACTTTCTCCTTATCAGCAATAAGGCTGTCTTACTTTCTTGTTATTTTTGTGTTCACTGGAGTAGTGCTTTTTAATTTCCTTCAAGAAATTTTCTTTTGCATTTACAACTTTGCTAACTCACAAGAGGCATAGCTTTCAGCTTGTCTTGACTGTTGACATGCCTTCTTCACTGAGCTTAATCATTTTTAGTTTATGATTGAAAGTGAGAGATATGTGAGTTTTCCTTTCACTTGAACACTTACAGGCAATCATACAGTTATTAATTGGCCTAATTTCACTACTGTTGTTTCTCAGGGAATTGGGAGGACCAAGGAGAGGGAGAGACACAGGGGAACAGCCAAAGGAACAGTCAGAACACACAGCATTTACTGATACGTTCACCATCTTGTATGAGCACAGTTTGTGGCACCCCAAAACGATTACCGTGGTAACATCAAAAATCACTGATCATAGATTCATATAACAAATCTTATAAGAATGAAAATGTTTGACATATTGCGAGAGTTACCTAATGTGACAAAGAGACATGAAATGAGCAAATGCTGTTGGGAAAAATGGCACCAGTAGACTTGCTTGGTACAGAGTTGCCACAAACCTTCAATTTGTCAAAAATGCAGTATTTGTGAAGTGCAGTAAAGCAAAGCACAATAAAACAAGATATGCTTATATGAAGAAAAAAAAAACAAAAGCTGGAGGGACCCAGTAGAATATCAGTGGCCCAGGTAGAATAGTCTGAGTAGACGCACACGGGAGACCATGTGTGAGTATATGTACAAGTATGAGAGCGTCGGTGTCAGTGCGATTTCTGAACGGGGCCAGCAAAGAGCAGATTTAAAGCTGTTGTGAAGGATACACTGGGAAATCATTCAGTCTCTTGTTCAGCATCCACGAGTACCTGCTTTGTGCCACACCCTGTGCTGGGAGCTGAGTGTGAAGTTGAGAGAGATGACAGCCTAGCCCTCAAGGGGCTCAGTCTCGTGATTGTCCTTGGTAATTTTTTCATTTATCTAATTTCTCTTCTCTTACCCAGAGCTTTTATTCCTCCATGTCAGAAAAAAAACATCCCCTGTTGAGACAATGTTTAATAACTTTTCAGTGAAAGATACACATATTCAAGGAGCTGGCGGAAGTCCCTCCCATTTCCTGTGGTCTTTTTTCACAGATATCAGGGGTCTGACCAGTGCCTCGCAGCTGGAACAGTTGAACAAACGATATTGGTACATTTGCCAGGATTTCACTGAATATAAATATACACATCAGCCGAACCGTTTTCCTGACCTCATGATGTGCTTACCTGAGATTCGCTATATTGCAGGTAACGGGTCCTGGGCTTCCTTGCTTTTCTTAACTTGTGAAGGGAATGAGGAAAGCAGTGTTTTCAGGATACTGATGCCAGGCCCATCACCAGCTGATTAAAAGAAGTACTAGCCCTGCCCTCAGAAAAATTTACATGATAATGAGAAGTTTGTTTTTTCTTTGTAGGGAAGACAATCTAACATTGTCTAGGCTCCTGTAACGTGCACGATACTTGGTGGCCTGTTATTCAATCTCAGAACAATTTCTGCAAGACTTGTGGTTGACCACTCTAGGGATGGGGAAACAGGCTCAAAGTTTTTCAGATTAACTTCATTTCCTGAATTATATACATTAAAAGGGTGGGTTTTACAGCATGTGAACTAACTATATCTCAATTTTTAAAATTAATTTTATTGAATAGAATTGCCTATTTGAGGTTTTTGAGGATCTTTCATTTAAAGTGGCGACTTTAAAATAATTGTCAAAGATCCTGTGTTCACAAAGCCAACTTTTGTTGTAGTTGTTTTGTGATCTTGACCCCCTTCTGAGCTTCTTGACATTTAAATAGGTCCATTTCAACCTAAAATCCTGGCTTTTACTGTTGTTGTTTTACTTCATTTGGTAAAGAATCTTGTTTACAGTTATCTAGCACATACTGAAGGGCAGCTCAGAACTGTGACGTCTGGGCTAAGATTGTTTCTGTAAAATTAAGGAATACAGTTTTGAAGGGAAAAAATGTTCAATCTGATAAAATCAATTTTTAACTTCTGGGCCACAGAATAGTCTAGGAGATATGACCTGGACCTAAATAAACTGGTAGAATTTTAGGAGTGTTTTGATAGTTTATGTCTCAGCATTTTCAAAACTATGTTCTTCCAAACGAGATACGAATCAGGTGCTTTATGAAATAGAAGTTAGTAATTATACCCCACTCTCCCCCACAGAACTGGCAGAATTGTCAACCCTGTCAGCCCTTGGAATTACATGGGAAGCTTTTAATAAATACCCATGCTTGGGTTGCATCTCTAGAGATTCTGACTTAATTGATAACGGAGTGGAGCCTGGTCATCAGTACTTAAAAAAAAAAAAAAACTCCCCAGTAACTCTAGGGTTCTGTCAGGGAGAATTGTAGCCTCAGATATTTACAAAGTATATTATCTCACTGCACGCTCTTAGAAGTCCTCCAACTTAAAACAAGTAAACCTGTTTTAACCCTGAATTTCTCAATTTATCTTCCCCTATAAACTCCACCTCTCTCCTCAGTACATTTTATTCCCATTATACCATTCTGAAGAGCAATGTTTTATAGAATGCTGGTTAAAGATTCTACTAGGAAATGAAACAGGATATAAGTTTCTCTAAGAGGACACCTAAGAATACTTCTCAGTTTCAGAGTCCTCGTTTGTAAAATGGGGATAAAAAGTAATATCTATCATACAGAAATATTGTGAGAATTAAATAAGATAATATATTTAAACACCTACCACAGAGTTAGTATTCTTTGGATAGTAGCCATAATTATAGCTTGCACCAATACTAGACTCCCTAGGGCACCGAAATGGGGCTAAGTATTAGAATGTTAGCCCAGTCTGTTTTACCTTTGTAGTAGTCCTGGCACTTTCCTCGCCCCAGTCACTCAAAAAGGTAGTGTTCTCCTTTCACCAGCCCAAGAGGAGGCAAACACCATTTCACTGGCTGCCAAAACTGACTCTTCTTTTTCCACCTTTTCCCAGGAAAGATGGTGAATGTTCCCCTGGAGCAGCTGCCTCTCCTCTTTAAGGTGGTGCTGCATTCCTGCAAGACAAGTGTGGGCAAGGAGTGACCTGTCCCCAGCACCCCTCCTCAGGCCAACCCTAACGCCTGGGGTGGGCAGGACAGGCTCCAGAAGAAAGCCAGAGAGACCAAGATGGAGGCTGTGGAGCAGCGTTGCCAGTTGTCTCCACAGCAAGAAGAGTTTTTGTTTGTTTGTCTTGTTTTTTAACCTCATTTTTCTATATATTTATTTCACGACAGAGTTGAATGTATGGCCTTCAACATGATGCACATGCTTTTGTGTGAATGCAGCCAATGCATTTCCTTGCAGTTTACAGAATGTGAAGATGTTTAATGTTACAGTGTTGTCATTGTTTAGAGATAGTTCTTTTGTATTTTGAGGGAGAGGGTGGGATGGGGCTGAGATGACTATTTCCATAATGTTGACAAAGATGACTACCTCAGTGGAAAGGGAAGGGTGTGAACAACCCTACTTTTTCCACACGTTCTCAGCAGACTCATATTTGTCTGTCAGAGAGCAAATTGCCTTTTTCTAGCTACAGAATTACCAGGTAAAAGAGCACACCATAAAAGGGGAAGTGGTGTTAGGAGGTTTACTAAGCAGAGTGGGTGAGACATTGGGAACAGATCAAGAGATGAGGATTTAACCATCTCTTTTTCTTTGGAAAGCATGAAAGTTGAGAGTTGGGCACAGTGACCAAATCTAAGTTAGGTGTCCACCCTCCAAGCAAGTCCTCAGGGAGAAGGGTTTCTGTTCTCACACCACACTCTGGGGCCTCCCCTCCCCACCATCCATACCAGCAGTACTAGCTTCTGCCGCTGTCACCTTTTCACCTAGGCAAGACCTGGTGATAAGCTGACCCTTGGGACTAGCCTACAAGCTATCTTGGGACTCACAGCTACCTAGTTCCTTACTCTCCTTATACTCATTGCCTCTCCCTTATAAACGTGACTTCCTATTGACCCTTTGAAAAAACAGCTGAACAAAATGTCATGTTCTAAATCCTGATGCCCACTACTGATTTATTGTCTTTTCACCTTCAGAGGTTAGTGGGACAAAAGCCAGACTGCTAACAGAATGAACACTCCTCCTTTGGAGGTCCCGTTTATCTCCCCACCCATCCCATCCCACCTCCAGATCTGAATCAGGAACTGCAATCTCTTTCTCAAACAGCTGGAAGGACCATTCACCCATCTGCTGACCAGAATTTTTGCCCCTACATTCTACTCCAGGCTCTCCTAATCGCTCCCAAAATAAGATCAGGTTTCCTCAAAATAATAAACCCAAGACCCAGAGTGGCGCAGCTGCCCCTTTAGAGTATCAGTGGCCTGGCTGACTAAGGTCTGGAGGGCTAGAGTCCAAAACTCCTGGAAGGGAAGGGGGTCTTTAAACTACCTCATGTTCCTAAAGGCCTGGCTGTCCCCTCTGCAGGTATGGCCTTGACCCCTTATTCTTTCACTACCTGCCCCACCTAGTCCCGGGAAACGTTCCTTACCCTCTTGGCTTTGGCCAGCTGCCACACCAGGTCTGTCGTGGAATTCTTTCAGGTGCTTTTTCCTTCTCCGCCTCACTGCAGCAGTTGTCCCTGCGTAAACCCAGGTCCCTCCCACAGCCAGTGCAGCAGACAGGCCATTTAGCTGGGTACATCCCCGGGTAGGCTTGGGGGCCCCCAGGACCTCTTTTTCGCCTAGTCAAAGGCCGTTTGCTCTCTTCCCAGCTCAGCCCAGCACACTTATGCAGAGGGCCACCACACTGTGTGCATATCAGGTAGTCTGTGTCAGATTGTAATTTTTTCTTTCCAGTGAATTGTTACGGGTACAGAGAGTGAAAACTGTCCTTCGATGGATCTAAAACTCAGAGCATTACTTCTGAATGTTGTTTCTCCAGTTGCTCTGAGAAAGGGAAAAAAAAAAAAGGAAAGGAGAGACATGTTCCTCAGGAAAAGCTCCAACCAGAATGTTTTTCACATGTCAATGGGAAGATTTGTGTGTATCTGTTTATTTCACAGTATTTTTGTTTCTCTGATCTCTTATTTAACTAAACTAGATCACAGTCTTTGGCTATAGGTCAGACTCCGAGCCACTTTCCTCAAGGTAGGGGAGGATGCACACGTCAGAGACCCCTTCTCCAAGACAGCTCCTGTGTGCTTATCTTTCTTTGCTAGACCTCCATCGGTCAAATTATTATTTTTTTGAAATTGTTTTTCTTTTAAGTGTTTTACTGGTTGGGTCGGGTACTGAAAGGAATTGCTCTCTGAGGCAGGAGCATGTCTCTTTAATACTGCAGCATTAAACAGAGCAGATTGTTAATTTGTGGCGTGGGGAAAGGTTCTGCAAGTTGCCATTGTACAAATCCATTTTTACAAATGTTTGCAGCAGATTCCACAGAACAAAGAGCCCATTCATTGCCGAGAGCCCTGCAGAATCTCTGAGCCAAGTGGCCGTGTGTTCCGAGCCGGAGCCTGACCTGTGGACCGCCTTTAATGTCTTCTGCACCCAGTCCTTTTATGACGTGGGCTTTTTTTAAACAGGGTAAAGTGACTGTGTTGCGTCGCAAACTCAGGTATTATGAGAGGAAGGTAGGAGTGTAGCTAGCAGTGTGGAGACATTAGGTCAGCCACTAGATGTATTTGTGAATTCAGTTTGAAGGACACAGAGAAAGGTTGGAGGGGGAGGTTTGATGTGTTGTTTTTTGCCTTTCTTCCCATGATGTTTGGTTAACAGGTAGCCTTTTTGCTAGTGGAAAAGAAAAAAGTTGTGCATCTTGTCTGTAATTCCCCTCACTTCTGTCCTCTCTCTGATCCTCTGCCACCAACAGCACTCACTTTGAGTGAGAACCTTTCCACCATAAAAATATGACCCTGAAAGCTGTGTGTTAAAGGAGAATCCCAATCATTGCACTGCATTGAAACTTACAAGCTTTTCTCTTCCTTTCCCTTTGCATGTTTTCTTGACCCAAGACAAAACTTTGGAATCTTGGAACTTCACCCACAACTCACGCTCTCTGGCTCCTTTTTCGGCTTTTGGAGTCTTTCACAGGCTTGGTGGTTTTACTTTCAGCCTGGAGAGACTCCCCAGAACCTGTCTCAAAGCACTCCACCTGTCTCAGAGGATACCCAATCCCCCAGGCCCGTTGCATAGTGAGGTGGGCAAACCTCCAGGGATGGAAAGCAGATCCAGAGGAGGAGGGGTAGAGGCAACTGAGGAGTCTCCATGGCATCATGACAGTCACCCACTCCACAGCACCCAGCCTCACACCTGCCACCCGTTGTCAGAGAAGGGAGTCCTGCCATAGCCAGTATATTACCAGGTCCTTAAAGCCCTGGGCTTTCTGAGCTAGCTGCCTTGCTCTGCTGCCCATTTCTTACCCTAGTTTGTTTGTTCTCAGTTTACTGGGGAATGGGACAGATGGAGACAGACAAACCCAGTATGGGCAACATCCAGGCCATGTCCAAGGTTGGCCAAAGTAAAAAGACTGGCCTCCCCACAGGGCAGGAGGTTGAGCAGTGGTTCCAAGTCTTTAGCTCTGGGCCCCTGGTCTATGTTTTCTTTTCTAGTTGCTCTTTAAAATTCTGCAATTGTTTTGAGAAATCCAATTTTTTAGACCAATGCTTTTATTAAACTTTAAATTTTTCTTTATTGATTTTTTGAAGTTAAAAAAAATATTTAAAAAAAAAAGGCAAAAAAAAACTAAACAAAACCCCACCACTCTTACTTTCCCAACTTGATCCATGAGAGTCCCCCTGCACTCCCCTCTGCTTTTGCATCTGATCATTCCTCCCTCTTCCCTCAGCTTGATGCATCTATGTCCAGTGTCTGTGAAATGATGTTTTATCTGTGTCTCAGGATAAGAAACGGCAATCATTCCACCAGGTGCTGGAAACTGGTTAGCCTTGAGGCAAGGGTTTCTAGGGCCACAGCTCAGGGATGTGTATTTAATTACAGGGTCCCCGGAAACCCATCTCCTGGCTACCACAAGCAACAGCTTCTTTTCTGGGCTTAGGAGCCAGACCTGGACTGTTTCCTCAGAGGCAGGGGCACCACAGACCATGCTGGGGCTTCTTCTTTGACCAGAGCTGGGTTCCCTTGAGACTTGGGAAGACTTCAGTCTGTCTTGTAAGATGAACCACAGTGACCCTGCCTCTACCGGCTCACATGATGCCCAGTCCCTCTGCCTAATCCAGTACTCATCTGGCCTCTCTTCTCGGCCTGCAGCCCTCAGTGGGCTACAGCCTGCTCAGGAATCAGTTGCAGGCTCAAAGGGAAGCCATGAATCAGGCCAGAGCTTGCTTCAAGCCCAAGAAAAAATTTGTTTTACTGGTGGAGGCTAGTCTTCCAAATCCTGGAGCCAGCTCTGCCAGCCAAAGGATCATTTTTGCCCTTTGGTGACCATTGTTTTCTTTCTCTGAAATGTCTTAGATGATAATGTTGTTGACTCAAATTTCCATGAAAAAGAGAAAAAAAAAAAAAAAAACTACCTCTTGAGTGACATCCTGGTCTGTTCCTCTCTGAGGAATCTTGTGGGAAAAGAATACTGTAGCTCCTGCTCTGTTTACATGCTTCTGTGGAGAAAGAAACCCGGCCTGCCCTGGGGTGTTGGGTGTTTTTGTCTGTGTTGCCATCCCAGGCCTGCGATAGGGGCTTGTGGCTACATTGTAATGTCTGGGCCCATGTCTGGGGAGTCCTTCCCACCTGCCCAGCCAGGGACCAGCCACCCCCTTGAAGAGGCCTCCTTTTCCTTCCTGTGATGCAAGGCAGAGGGAGCACCACCTCCCATGACACCACCTTCAGGAGCTCCGAGGGCACGTGCATCCATGAGCCGCCCTCTGGGCTCCCTACCCGAGGCCCACCTCTACCCACAGTCCTGTACAGGAGTCGAGTAAACAGGATGTCTCTGAGCCCTTGTCCCCAAAGGGCCGGCCAAGGGCTGCCCGCCAACCTGGCTCCATCAGTCCTGCATGACCAAGTGACGGTTGGCGGGCTCTGCTACCCAGGCCCTCTGCTACCTCCCACCCTGCCATCTGGCATGGAATGGGCCCTTTTCTGTGAATTGACTACCTGTGGAAATGTGACCAATTAGTGTGAAATGCATGTTTAGTGAATGTTAGGTACTGTATTTGAACCAATAAATGTGAATCCTTCTGCACACGGCATCTTGTCTGTGAAGCATGTCTGGGGTTCTGAGGCGGGATGGTGGGTTGTTCTGAGGAGTTGGCCCTGCCTTCAGACCTGTTGCTCCTGCTGTGTGGGCTCGGCGCTGTGTTGGGACTCTTCACAGACCTGAACCTCCTTGAACTTCAAGAATTACTCCCTTTACTTTGTAAATAAAGAAACTAAAGTTAAATACTGGTGAAGGGACACTAACCTGCCAGAGAGTGGCACAACTAGAGGAACTGAGTCTAGCGGGAGGGGCAGACACAAACACGGTGGGATCACGCTCTGACTAAGGCTGTGTTGATACCTGCCAGTGTGTGTGGGCCTCTATGTCACTGTGGTCCAACCAGTTAACCCCTGTCTCTCCAGAAAATAGATGAGGTTTTCTAGAGTTGAGAAAATGGAGGCTCTGAGAAGTCCCTGGGCTCAGGATGAGCTTCACAGATGAGTATTAAAGGTAGGCCTTGAAGACAGTCGCCAGACAGAGGACAGACCAGGTAGAGTGGTCAACAACATGTTTGAAGGTCCAGCTGTGAATCAGAAACATACGAAATACCCAGACATAACAAGGGACTGCCGTGGCAGGAATGGGGGCAGGTGGGCGTTTTAGTGAGATTTGAGGCTCGAGAAGCCCTGGGGAACCTTGAATGCCATATTGAAGAGTTAGAGGAAGGAAAGCCATCTGCTACATCTAGGGAAAGAGTTAAACCTCAGCGACCACAGTGTGCTGTTGGGTGGCCTGCCTGTCTGTCACTCTAGTCCAACCAGTTAATACTTGTTTTTCCAGAAAATAAATTTCCTAGAGCTGAGAAAACAGAAGCTCTGAGAGGTCAAGGTATGTGCCCAGAGTCACACAGGAAGTGTCAGGGTCCTGACTTGAACCTAAGATCTGCCCAACTGTCCTGTAATCCTGCAGTCCATACAGTCAGACAAGTGGCAGTGTTTGGTTTGAGGGTTTTATGAAGACAGACAGGAGAGATGAAAGGTCCTCAGTTTGGAAAGACGAAGAAGGCTGAGGAGTCGGCTTGGCCTGGTGGCTCAGTTGATAAAAGAATCTGCCTGCCAACACAAGAAGACACAAATTCGACCCAGGATCTGAGAAGATCCCACATGCCGCAGAGCAACTAAGCCTGTCCACCACAACTACTGCAGCCCGAGCACTCTAAAGCCCATGCTCCACAAGAGAAACCACGCGTCACAACTGGAGAGGAGCCTCTGCTTGCCACGATAGAGAAAGGCTGTGCAGCAACAAATATCCAGCACAGACAAAAATACATACATAAATAGAATTTTTCTTAAAAGGTTGAGGAGTCTGGTCAAAGTCTATTAAATCCCATGTGTGAAATGAGGGGAAGTCCAGCTGCCTTGCCATACCTCAGCCTCCTCTAGCACAAGCAACCAGAGAGCCCTTGAGGTTTGAAAGAGATGGTTTTAGAATAAAGGAAACGCCGCAGAACTAATTAGTAGATTCTTCCTTGCCCCACAAGAGGGAACAGATAAGACACAGAGGTGCAAGAAAGAGAACGTGTTTGCTGAAAGAAAGCCTAGTGAGTGCCAGGCCCTAGGATTGGTGTTTTACATACACTGACTCCTGTAATCCTCAAGAATTTTGCAAGGTTTAGGTCTCAACCCCACTTTACTCATAAGCAAATTGAGGCTCAAGGAAGTTCAGCCATTTGCACCAAATGACACATGAGTAAGTGACAAAATTGGCTTTTGAATCCAGGTCTATCTGATACCAAAGTTACAACAAGCTTCCTCCCTGCTCAGCCTTAGCAGCTCAAATACTGCTGAATGTGAATGTCTGGAGTTTGTAACAAAGCTCAGGAACGGCCTTTGGTTGAACTTTTTGCTCTTAACAAAACTGTTAAATTAATAAAGGATTAATTTCTATAAGAGATGAGTGAACAGACCCAAATTGAGCTGAAAAGCATTGCTGTCCCAAATATATGTTGTGGCTTCTCAGAACATAGATAACCCATATATGGCTCCATAGAGGGGCGAAAAAAAAAGGTAGTTCTGCCAAAAATCTGGGAAATACTGCACTCCTTCTACCTCCCTCTTATTGGTTCCCAACCTTTGATGGCATATTAAAGGCTCTGAGAAGTCCTACCTGAAGAAAACTTTAATTTTGTTTACCCAGGGTCTACCAAAAGTATTTGATCATGGATCATTCTTTCCTCCTGGTAAAATTCTGTTGGGACAGTGTTCCATGGAATAAATGTAGGACACTGCTCTAAATTTATAAATTGCTCCTTAACTAATGCTGAATTTTTTTTTTTTTTTTGAGTGCCAGTCAATAACCTGGAAGAATAATAAAGTAGGGACTTCTCTGGTTGTCGAGTGGCTAAGACTCTGTACTCCTAATACAGGGGGCTCGGGTTTGATCCCTGGTCAGGGAACTAGATCCCATATGCCAAAACTAAGACCTGGCACAGCAAATAAATTTTTTTAAAAAAAGAATAATAAAGTAATTAACATATATAGAGCAAAGCTAAGTGCTGTACAGAAAAGTATTTTATGTGCATTTGATTACTGATTGCTCAGGGCCATCCTATGAAGTTGATGCTATAATGATCCCATTTTACAGATAAGAAAACCAAGACCCAGAAAGGTAAGTAATTTGCTTACAGTTATACAACTTGTAGGTAACCTCCAGAATGAATAAATGAGTAGTAGGCACTGATTGAGTGCCTACTATTAGGATCTGCAGAAACCCTTCCTTATTCATTTTTATGCAAATCCTCTGAGGTAACGTCATCTCTGTTTAACTGAGGAGGGAACAGGGTATGCTGGCAGTTCTGGGTTGTCAGAGTCTGAAGCCAGAAACCCCCAGAAATGGTGAGCAGGGGAGGGTGTTAGGATGATATAGGAAGTGACTCTATGGAGCCCTCCCCCAGGGGTCATTTTCCTCAGGCAGTTTGTGTGACAGCATACACATCAACCAGGGGTCTCGCCTCCTGAGTTCTAATTCCGCTCCTTCATTTACCTTGTGTGGCCTTGGCCCAGATAGATACCTCTCTGATCCTCACTGCCCCTATCAGATAAATGGAGATGACAGTGTCTGTGTCTTGGGGGTTTAAGGAGGATTCACTGTAGCTGGTTCAAAGAAGAGGCTCTGTGAAGTCAATCCCTAAAAGGAGGGGAGGGGGCTGCAGCCCCTCATACTCCCAATAGCAGAAACCCAGGAAATCTAGAAGCCTCCTCCTCTCACTTGGCCTGGCTGCCCACCAGGTTTTTAGGCCCATAGTGGTAATCAGCTTCTCTGAGATCCTATGGCAAAAGTGCCCAACTGTCAGACCCTGGGCTCTTGGAGTCTTGTTCCCTTGGCAACAAATCTCACCATGGAGACCACAGCCCCATCCTTGCCCTCCCTGCAAACTCCCTCTCCACAGACCTTCCCTGTTCAACACCTAGTCCTGGGAGCAGTGTAGGAACCAAGGAAAGCTTCAAGGAGGCCCTTCCTCAGGCTGAGGAGTTTGAGGCACGGCCAGTAAGAGAGGCAAAAGGAACTCCCGTTTTTTGTGTCTACTGTATGACTGGCAAGGTTCTGAGGAGTCTACCTATGTGGCTTCATTAGGTTAAAAGCCAGGCATATCACCCTATTTTACATAAGTGGAACCTGAGGCTCAAAGAGACAAGACAGACCAATTCAAAGTCTCACAGCTGATGGTCAGTCTTGGAGCAGGACTTGAGTACAGGGTTTCTGACCCAGGAACGCCTGCTTTTTCTGAATTCCCCCCCGCCCCCGCCCAGTACACATTGTCAAGACACAGCCTCCAGCCTCAGTCTGGGGAGGGTTAGAAAGTTGGGTGAATCCCTTCAGCTTTAGGCCTCTGCTGGTAGCATGAGCAGCAGCTAGCAGCCCTTTTTGAGTTCTGGGCTGGGCTTTAGTGGCAGCAGCAGTGGAGGAACTGCACTATTTTAAGCCAGGGCCAGTAGGCCCCATGTGGGCACAGGGAGGGTGGCCTCAGGCCCTTGGCCAGCTTCCCGGAAGTTGCCATGGCCTCCCGCCTCTCCCCTGAGCAGCTTTCTGAGGCAGTCACTTCCCTACAAACAGGAAGGAGGCTCTCAGGCCGAGAGACCTCCAGCCCCAGCTTCCTTCTCCTGCCCCGCACCCCCCAGTCTTCACTAATACATGGGGGAGCCCACCATTTCCAGGCCCTGACCAGTGTCCATTATCTGGGCTGTCTCCTGGCAGGTGGGTGGGAGGGGGTCTGGATTTCTGCTGCTCAGGCCGCCCCAGTTCACCCATTGCAAGTCTGGGCCTCCACCTGCCCAAGATCTTTGTCCCCTCGCACGCAGCCTGATTTCTCCACATTCCCATAGAGGCTGGTCACCGTGAGCCAGAAGAGCAGAGTATCCCCAGATTTGGTCCCACTCAAGGATCTTAGAGAGAAGCTGGGACATTCCCAGAGAAAGATGGAGGCAAACACAGATTGACTGTGACAGAAACAAAAGCAGAGATGTTCAGAGGCAAGAGCAGAGAGAAATAAGACACAGCTGCAAAGGGCTGGGGCCAAGAGGGCAGTGGGGTGTCTCTGAGTGGTTGCTCCTGACCACCCCCAAGTACAGGCCCTGTCTCAGGGCTGTGTGGGGCCCACCGGCTGCATGGTTGAAGAGGAATGTGGGGAGCAAGGCTGGGTCACCCCTTGAGGGCCAAGCGTGTGCAGTGTGAGATAAACTACCCCAGGAAGGGGGCCCCAGCTGCGGCTGCACGCTCCAGGAGCATGGTGGAGAGGCCCGGGCCCAAGGTTGGAGCCCCAGCGCTGCCAGACACCCAGTTCCCACATCTCCTCCTAGGAGTTTCCACCAGGCCTCACAGTCTAGAAGGTCTCAGGACCCACAGCCCAGTCCTGAGGGCATGCAGATTCCCATTCACAGAGCAAGGTGGGCCCTGGAAACCCTGCCAGCCACAGAATCACTTCTCCAGCTCTGGCTGCAGTCCTGGCTCAGGTGAGAGGGCTGGGGGTTGGGGGGCAGGGGCGGGGGCGGGCAGTCTCTAAGCTCTCCGTGCAGAGCAGGGCTCCAGCAGAGGGGTGCTGTGGTGGAGCAGCGATGAGCAGGACTGTGACTTGTCCCCCGTGTGGCTTTGCACACTCACGTGCACGTGTGTGAGTCTGTGTCCATGTGCTTCCTTGCTTATGGGAGTGTGCAAGGATGTACATTTCCACATGTTGCCAGGAGCCCCACTCTGCCTCCACAAGTCCTTGCTCTCAGACTAGAGAAGTAGCCCCCAGAGGCACCTGGTCTCTCCCACCCTGACCAGGTGGTCCAGCCCCAAGAGCCACGAGGCAGAGGGGGAAGAGCAAGCAGGTCTACTGCCGTCCCCCCGGTCCTCCTCCCCACACTGCAGCTGAGGCTCCCGCTGGCCACGGCCTTGACCCGGCACTATGGACTTCTCTGACATTGGCATCGGATCTGAACATCTGGCAGCAGGCTGATAAGGGGCGCAGCGGAAACAGCCTCTGCCGCTGCCAGCAGCCCCACCCCCTCCAGGCCCTGCAAGGGGTCTTCACATCCACACTTTCTCCTTCCAGCTCAGGGCCTCCTGCTCCTCTCTCTCTTCTCACTCTCTGCTTCAGCCAGTCTCTCTCTCCCCTCTTTCTCTTTCCCTCTCCCTCTCCCATTTCTGCTCTCATCCCTTCTCAACACCCACCCCCCACCCCGCACCCGCATTCCCCTATTCTCTCTGTCTCTGTCTGCCTCTCCCTCCCTCTATCTGGCCATCTCTGTGTCTGTTACACTGTCAGGAGGTCTCCTTCACTCTCCTCTCATTTTCTGTCTCTCTCTTTCTGTGGTTTCTTTCTGTCTTTCTACCCTGTACCCCAAACCCAGCCTGATGATTCTTTCTCGTCTCCATTTCAGTTTCTGGGTCTCTAGTTTGTTTGTTCCTTGTCCCACCTCCAGGAAATAGGCCTGGCACTTTGGGAAAGTCCCCACTTAGAAGAGAGACCCTGGGCTTTGTTTACTTGGGGACAGAGGGAGGGAGCCTGGTTCAGGACTACACTCCTTCTCCTTCCCCTCTGGGTGGGTCTCATGGCCTGAGACCACTGGCCAGGAACCGGAAGGAAAGGACAAATAGGCCACCCAGGGGCTCCCACGGAGTGAAGAGGACTCTGTCTGCAAGCCCAGGTCCCAACTCCTCCTGCCTAGATTTGAATCCTAATTCCATCACATCCTGTTCTGTGACTTTGAGAAGACACCTCATCTCTCCGAACCTGAGTTTCCTTATCTCTCAAGTGTTATTCGTGGGAGGTGAGGGGAAAATATAACACTAACTCCCTCCAGGATGGTAGAGAGGGTCTGAGACTGACCACAGGTATGGAATGGTTAGTGGGGAACCAAGGAGGCCCTTTTGTGTTAGGGCCTTGCCACTGCCAGCGAAACCTCATCCAGTAAGGCTGAGGGCAGAGGAGGCAGCATAGAGGAAGAGGATGTCAGTAAATATCCAGCAAGACTGGGGTGAGGAACACCCAGCCCGAGTGGTGGAAAGTGACAGCTGACTGCATGCAGAAAAGGCGGGCAGGTAGGGGAACGGGCAGCAGGACTCTACACTCACAGACAGCCTGCGGGTACAGCGGCAAGCAGTCATTCAACAAACACTCGCTGCTGCGGGCTCTGTGCTGGCTGCTGTGGACTCAGAAATAAATCAGCCCTGAGTCTTTCCTTGAGGGTTCCCCAGGCTGGGGTGAGTCATTCTATCACAGAAGGGCAAACAGTGTTCAGGATGATGTTGCAATCTCAAACTCAATGCAGAAAGGGCCCCTGAGGACAGACCTGCCAGTCCTTCAGCTGGTTTGGTTGTGTTTTGCTATTTACTGAGCGTATGCGACATGTCAGGCAGTCACTGCGCATGTTATGTGTGTTGTCTCATGTTGTCCTCATTTTATGGGAGAGGATATGGGACCCAGAGAGAGGAAGATGACTGGTCCCAGGTCACACAGCTAGAACACAGAAGAGTTGGGATTTAATAGCCTCTACCACTAGCGCCTCGGCAATTCTTCTCCAGACTCAAGGCCTTGTGAGGAGACTGGCAAAGCCAGGCTGGTTCTTTCCATGGTGCTGTGATGTTGAAAGACCCTGTTTATCCTATTTAAGAAGGTGGAGAAAGCACATCTGCCCCTCTTTTCTTGGGATACTTTGTCAAGTAGTTTTAGAATGACTCCATGATTTGTAAAAACTAAAAAATATTTTAACTTCATCCCAAAATCTTCACAAAGTATCCCATCAAAAGAAGTGCAAAAGACTTTGCACTTGTTTTTTCATTGTCGTCACATGTAAGCAATATGTTGGTGATAATAGGATGTTTGCTGGAATATTTATTTTTTAAATTCAGAGGATGAGTGCTATCAATCTAGAAACCAAATCATTATATTAAAATAGAGACACTAATTGGATTCAGTCATATACAAGAGAAGTGTATCCTATAAGAACTTCTGTGGGTAAAAAAAGACATAATTATGAAGTCATGCACACTGGGGAATAAGTTGCAAATTATATCACAGTACAATTAGGATATATTGGATCAATAGAATCAATTAGTTATGATTGTCAGTAAATGTTTTGTCCTGTGTATATTATCACAATAAAAATGTCTTACTTATTGCATTAATCAATTCATAATATGATTAATGCAACATGTAAATCAGATCATCATGCTGTGTTCCTTAAACTTATACAGTGGTGTGTGTTAATTATTTCTCAATAAAACTGGGGGACAATGTTTTAAGTGGTACATTGAGGAAGACACATCAGGTTTTAAATATAGTTGGCTTTAAGGACTTCTCTCTGTTCAGTTGGTAAAAAAATCTGCCTGCAGTGCAGGAGACCCGGGTTCGATTCCTGGGTTGGGAAGATCCCCTGGAGAAGGAAATGGCAACCCACTCCAGTCTTCTTGCCTGGAGAATCCCATGGACAGAGGAGCCTGGTGGGCTACAGTCCATGGGGTCACAAGAGTCGGACATGACTTACCGACTAAACCATCACTGGTGGACCAGTGGTTAGACACGGTGCTTCCCCTGCAGATGGCAGTGGTTCAATCCCTGGTCAGGGAACTAAGATACCACGTGACATGGGGTGTGGCAAAAAAAAAAAACAAACAGAAAAAAAATGATTAGAAAAAGAATATGAGAGGGATTTTTCTCATTCCAAGCCAGGTAAGTAAAGTGTTCTATGTGATTTGTCTGTTTCCTCAAATGAAGAGGGTTGTGTGTGGCTTCTCCAGTGATTGCTCCATGGTCCCCCTGTGCCCCCTCCCCACCCCCTAAGACAAAAGGCTGGGAGGTAAATTCTCTGAGGACAGAGACTTCTTTCTTTCCCTTTCCTCCGGTGCCTAGACCAGTGCTTGGCACCGAGTGTGCCCTCAGTGAATGTGAGACACATGAAGGAACACACGAAAGAGTGAGACGTGCATGGGAGGGGTACAGAGCAGACCAGCTGGGACCTCTGGGACTAGGGCCTGTCTGGGTCTGGAGATTGGACCGGGACACCCTCAGCTGCATGGGGAGGCCTGACTTTCTTTAAAAAAAAAAATCCCTTCCCTCTGTTCTGCCCTATTTATCCTAGTCTAGTTACCTGCTTATCCTACCCTGGAGCCACTGGAACCAACCACCCGGCCCTGCAGGCAGTCTCAGCCCAACCTCAACTTCCCCAGCTGTTGACCGGGAGCGTCAGCAGCCCTCTGTGGATGGTGACATTCAGAGAAGCCGACGCGGAATAAATTGCACACATGAGAGGTGTTCGGTCAGCTCACCTGCTTGCCTTTCATCCCCCTCTTCCTTTCTTCATCTTCTGAAAGAGTAAAAAGACCAGGCCAAAGCAGCAGGGCCAGCTGGTCGAGTCACCCGTGACCCTGCCTCCACGCCAGCCCGACCTGACTCCCCTCACGTGTCTGGGCCAGGCCGGACCCCACTGGGCCAGGCCCCAGGGAGGTAGCCATTCGAGGGGAGAGAGGCCGGGCTGCAGGCCGGGTGGGGGAGCTGCCCATAAATCACGGCCCACTCCCACCCAGTCGCTAACAAGCGGGGCTGCCTACCCGCCTACGTGGGGTCCCTGCCTCTGCGCTGCCACAGCGGCCTGGAACAGCCAGCTGGCCAAGGCCTCCAGAGTGCCTTGGCCTCCGCCCCCATCCGCGGCCCCGAGATAGATAGGAGTATTTTTTTTTTTTTCTTTTAGGAGAAGAAAAAAAAAAAAATAGACCTAAATGAAGAGAAACACCAACAAAGAAGGAGAGAGGCCTGCAGAGTCACGTGGGGGCAGAGACCAATTGGGCCTCCGGTGGCCCCCCCACCCAGGGCGGGGAGGAGGAGGAGGAGGACGGACGGACAGGGCCAGCCTACTGTCCGCCCGCCGCCCGCCGTGGCGTAAAGGAGTTCCCGTGTGCCCACGGTCACCACCGCCCCACCTGGGCCACTGGAGCTTCCCCTTGGACCCCCGGTGCCCACTGGCCACCTTCATCCAGCGTGCGAGCTCGCCTTCCGCTCCGTAAGTGAGGGCCTGGGCCCAGGCCTCTAATGGCCAGCCTCCCTCCTCAGTGCCTCCCGGCGGCCTGGGCCGGCCACTGCCTGCTCCACTGAGTGACCGGTGCCCGCTATTCTGGGCAGGAAAGGGGCCAGGGATCTCCCCAGACCTGCCCTCCTACCATGCTACCCCTTCTTTTCCCTGGCTGGCTGTCGGGAGGAGCTAGGCCTACGGGGACAGGCCCTACGGGGGTCTGTGTGTGTCCTGCTGTCTCCGGGTGGCCGGGTGTTCACAGGACTGCACTGGCCCAAACCTCGTAGCCTGAATGCACATCCGTGGTCCCTGGGTCTGTCTTTGGGTCTCTGCGTCTCCCTGCCTGCAACTCTGTGCTGTCTCTGCGGATGTCTCTGAGTCTCTGTGTGGATTCAGTCCTCTGTCTCTAGTATCCATCTGTCAGTCCGGGTTCTGTGGCTGGGCCAGGTCTGAGTTTGCTTCCCTGGGTAGGTGGGTGAGGGGCTGTGATTCCCTATATGTTGAGCTAGAACCTGGGACTGTGAGGAGTGGGTGCAATGAAGCTGGAGGGTCAATCCAAGGGCTCCCAGCCAGTGACAGTGGAACCTCTGGGAGAGGGGATCTAAATGGAAGGGGAAGGAGAGAACTGGCTCAGAGCCCAGGTCCCACCCCACCCGGGTCCCTAGCCCAGACTTGTGCTTACACCGCCTGAGTCCTCCTCAACAAGGTCTAGGAGACCCCGGTGGGCTCCATCCCAGAGAAGCTGACTGGGGATTCCCCAGCCCAGCCCTCCCCCTCAATCCCCTTCCCTCTCCGCTGCTCCTGGTTGCCACTTTCTGAGGGCCCCTCCCTGACCGTTGAGTGGCAGTGGCCCCCACCCCCCAGCTCCTGCAGACTTCTCAGGGGTTTGGGGTAACGGGTGGAGGGGTCTGCACTAACTGTCTTTCCTCCCTCCTCACCAAGACTGGTCCATGGACTCCCACGGAAACCACAGAATCTCTTCTGTAGGGCTGGCCTTTTCCATTTTATATACGGAGAAATTGAGGCTCAGAGAAGCAAAGTGACCTGTCTGAGCTTGCCTCACAAGTCGGCCGCAGCGTCTGCCCTTCATCAGCCGGGTGAGCGAGACGGGAGGTGGTCTGCGTGGGGTCTTGAGGCCTCTGCGCGCAGGATCAAGGCGCCAGCTCCAGCTAAAGCCAGAGGCCTCGGGGCACGGGCCCAGACGAAGCTGACCGCAGCCGAGGGTCCGAGCCTTCAGATTTGAGCCTTTGGGCGGCCGCGAAGCTACAAATGCCTAATTGTGGTATTTCCCTGCTTGAAGATCGGGCCTTTTCGGCTTCATTGTTCGCAACACTCTCTTGGACCCTAGATGCCCGAGGGGGCAGGGGCAGGATGCAAGCAGGCGCCTTCCTCTCTCGGGTCTCAATTTTTTACATTCGAAAAATGAGAGGGACTGAATAGATGCCCCCCAGCCCAGAGCAATGGCTCAGTCCTTCGGCTCGATGACCCCAGGACACTTTTGTCCCTAGGGCTGTCGGGCACTCTCTTGCCCAGCCCAAGTAAGAGCGCAGAACTGGACTGGAGGGGGATTTCTCCTGCCCCTGGGTTCTATTCTCCCAGCTCCCACGCCCTCGGTGGTTTGAGTCCTTACCAGACCTCGGAAAACTCTAAGGGTGGGATTACTACGGCTCCCATTTCCAGCCAAGCAAACCGAAGCTCAAGGAGAAGAGTTTGCTCCAGGTCTCCCAACTGGATGCTTTCAGCGATTCCGCAGTGCCAGGCATGTGTTTTCACAACACTACTTCCCTTCATCCGCACGGCCACCCTTAAAGTCCAGTCATCACTCCCTCTTTACAGATGAGGAAACTGAAGGCTGCAGAGGGGAGATTTGCTTAAATCTCCATTGAGGAAATGTGCCTGGGCGGGGGTGGGGGTGGGGACCCAGTTTCTAGCCGTGAACCGGTGTCTTGGCCACGGTCTCCCCACGTTTGCCCTACCTGTTTCCATGCTGCAAAACGGCCAGCGCCCCCAGCGTGGCCCTCACCAAGACTAAGCAGGATTTACAAATAGGGACTCGACTCCTTTCACCGCAGGAGGGTGGCCCAAGGCTCCCGGGCGCCCAGCACCTGCTCAGATTCCCGGGCGCCCGGGCTCTGGGGGCCGGGATGCGGATGGGGGTCCGAGAGGGTGAGAGGAAAGACACGAACCCGTCTCGGTGGCGTTGGAGGGCGCGGGCCGGGCCTCCGCCCCCGAATACCGCAGGAGCCCATATAGAGCGGCCGGCCCCTGGTCCCGGCGCGGCGGGTTCGCGCTGCGCGCACTGGCAGTGCAGGGGCCCGGGTCCCAGGTGCGCCTCGGAGCGGCCCTGGAGGCGGCGGGGGCGGGGAGGCGGGGTGGGGAAGCGCCGAGGCCCCGCGCCGCCAGCCCCGAGCCCCCGCCTCCCCGCCCCCGGCCCGAGCGGCCGTCATCGCGGGCGGGCGGCGCTGCGCCCGGGTGCGGCTCATCGCCGGCGGCGGCGGCGGCGCGGCCAGGAGGTGCGGGGCTCGCGGTGGCCGGACGCGGGGCGCTGCTGCTCGCAGGAGCCGCCAGGTGGGCGCAGGGCGGGCCGCGGCCGCCGTCGCGCCCCTTTGCGCTGCCCGGATCCTTCCAGGCTCTGCGCGCTTCTCTCCTGGGGACTTCGACTCTCCGCCCGAGGTCGCTCCCCCGCCTCGGGCTCGGCCTCTCTCTCGGGGCCCGCGGGGTCTCCGTCCGAGGTCTCTGCGCCTCGCGCCCGGCTTGCAGCTCCACGCCCGGCGCCCGCTGTCCCCGCTGCGCCCTCCTCGCCTGTCTCCGCCCGACGTCCCCGTCTCGGTGGCACGGCCTCGGTCTCGTTGAAGGTGGCTGCCGCCCACGGGCTTTGTCTCTCCTGGCCTGGGGGCCTGGCAGCTCCGCGATTTCGGGCTCTCTGCCCGGTGCCGTCGTTGTCCGCCTCTGTCAGCTCGAGCGCCTGTCCGGGTCCGACTCTGCCGGGCCGCGCCTCTGAGCTCGGGGCCGGGGTCCGACCGCTTTCCGTGCGTCTTCCCGTCCCCGAACCCCTGGCCGGGCTCCTCCGTCTCTCCAGGTTTTCTCTCAGTGTTTCTGTCTCTCTGCCTGGGTATCTCCCAGGTTTCCTCTTGTCTCTCCGGTGTCTTGGTCTGTCTCTCGTCTACCACCGTGTCTCTGGCTTTGCAGCTGTCTCTCCGAGGTTTTCTCTTTGGGCCTCTGATCTCTGTCTTTTCTGCCCTCTGTGTCTCTCGTCTCTGTCTCCACTGCACTCTCTGTCTCTACCTCTATCTCGCTGTCTCTTCACCTTTCTTGTCTCCCTCAGGTTTTCTGACTCTGCATCAATGCCTCTCTGTCACTCTCGGATTTTCGTTGTCTCCTTCGCCCCCCGGGGTACTCTCTCAGTTAAGTAGCCTCGGTCGGTGTCTCTCGCTCTCTTTTCTGCCCATCTCTGGGTCTCCCAGACTCTGCCTCTGTCTCCCTCGTCCCCATCCCATCCCCAGAACGCTTGGGCCCCATTCCACCCGGGGTTCAATGACATCTCCCCGGCAGGAGAGCTCATCTCGTTTTCTCAGAATCCGGGTTTTGTTCTTAAATGAACGAATCCGGATCAAAGCGCCTTTAATCTGAGAGTCCCAGATCTGCCGCGGTGGGGGGCCTCTCAGGAGGAGCCCCTGGGAGGTTGGGAAGCGGGAGCGGCGGGAGTGCGGGGACAGGGCCAGCAAGGGCCCCGCACGCACGGGAGCTGCTCCGGACACATGTGCTGCTGTCGGCTGCTCAGGACGCTCTCTTGGGGGGCCTGCAACAGTCGTCCTTGACCACCGGAGCTGCAGTGGGGCCCAGGGGCCGGGCCCGTAAGCAGGGGGCCGAGGGGCGCGCGGCCGCGGGGGCGCAGGACCCACCGCGCCCGGGGCCCCCAGCACTACCAGCGGCCGTCCCGCCCTGCCATGAACCTCTCCTCCCTCCACAGGCGGACGCCGTGGGCATGGACTATTCGTACGACGAGGACCTGGACGAGCTGTGCCCCGTGTGTGGGGACAAGGTGTCCGGCTACCACTACGGGCTGCTCACATGCGAGAGCTGCAAGGTGAGCGGGCAGCTGGTCGGCAGGGGACAGGCGCGAACGGCGGCGGCGGGTGAGCCACGAGCGGGGACGCGGCGGAAAGCCCGGCTGGGAGGTGCCGGGAAGGGGAGACAGAGCCTGTCCCCCCCTGCGCTGACTCCCCTCTCCCCCAGGGCTTCTTCAAGCGCACGGTGCAGAACAACAAGCACTACACGTGCACCGAGAGCCAGAGCTGCAAGATCGACAAGACGCAGCGCAAGCGCTGTCCCTTCTGCCGCTTCCAGAAGTGCCTGACGGTGGGGATGCGCCTGGAAGGTGCGCGTGCAGTGCCTCCTACCCCTGACCTCTGACGGCGAGGGGGCAGGGGGTGGAGATGGGAGAAGGGGTGAGGGGAGGCTACCGTAGGTCTTCTTGAAGTTTCTGAGGCCAGGCGGTTAATCCCTCACGTGAAATTAGGGCCGATCCCTATGGGGGAGGGGGTGAGAACCGATGCCCGGTTTGGCTGAAGGGATGGGGATAGGACCAGCCTGGGGGGCGATTGGGAAGTATGCAAAAGTGAACCCCAGAGAGAGCACCCTCTCCCCAGCCCTTGGGGGCAGAGCCCCACAGAGTTCCTCCCTCTGTGAGTTCTGTAACACCCCCACTGACATCCAACACCAAGCCAGAGCCAAGGTTTTCAGTACCTTTCAGTACCTTTACTGGAGTTCAAATCCCAGTGCCATCACTTACAGGCTGGGTGATGCCGGCAAGTCCCTAACCCTCTCTGAGCTGCAGACTCCCCATCTGAAGTGAAAATGAAGGTTGCTCAGTCCTGTCCGACTCTTTGTGACCCCATGGACTATACAGTTCATGGAATTCTCCAGGCCAGAATACTGGAGTATTCTCCAGGGGATCTTCCCAACCCAGGGATCCAACCCAGGTCTCCCGCATTGCAGGGGGATTCTTTACCACGAGGGATGGAACTTTTCAGTAGTATCTTCCGCCTTGAGTTAGTAAGAGAATTGTATGAAAAGCTCCTAGCATGGGGCCTGAAATGTAGAAAATGCTCAACAGGTTAGTGTTATTGTTATTCTTACTGGTGTTATTATCCACCCAGCATCACTGTGCAGCCCTCACTCACCCAGACCACTCATCTCTTCGTCCGCCCATCCAACCAGAAGGTTCACTCAGTTCACTCACTCAGCAGGTCCCTAGCCAGGCCCTAGAGAGCTGGGGAGTGGGGACCAAGTGCCCCCAGAGAACCCATCCTTGTCTCCCCACCCCCACCCCTAACTCTCCATCCAGAGGGGAAGAAAAACGCTTCAGCAGGAAAGACTCATGCTCTTTGAGGGTGGACAGTCATAGGCTTCCACCCCGCTGGCCCCAGCCGGGCTGTGCGCCGAGCAGGCAGCTGTTGGTTAAAGTTTTTAAACAATGTAGAAGGCCCCTGGTGGCTCTGAAAGCTGCTGGGCCATAAGTCCTGCCACCTAGAGGAAGGGCTCCTGATGGAAGGGGGATATCCTGTCCTGCCCCCAGGGCCCAGGGCCCCAGCTCCTGGGCCAGAGGGAGTGGAGCGGGGCTGCCCACTCCCATGGCAGGAAGACTGGCTGGGTGGGCCCCGGGATGCCCTCCTTGCTGAGAACCGGCCTCTCCCTCCTCTCCTCTCCCTTCGCCTGGAAATCAGGGTGGGGTCCTGTCTGAGCAGGGGCAGGGGCCACACTTTGGCTGCAGAGATACACCTGTTGGGTCCGGCTGGTGACACATTCTTGGCCAGGCGGAGGGACATCTGGTCAGCAAGGGAGGTCCCTTCCCCCAGCCTAGAGCCCCAGCCAGCCCTAAACTCAGCTTCAAATTTGAAGGCAGCAAGGGAAGCCTGAGTCATTTCGAAACAAGGCTTCAACAGAGTTAGGCAGACAGTCAAGAAGCAGCTGAACCCTGGGAACCCACCTGGGCATGAGGCTGACCAGAGCCCACTTCCCATCACCACCTCCCTGCCAGGCCTTGTGCTGGGCACCTGAGCCCATTGCTGGGCCCCCGGGAGTTCTCACCCTGGGTATGATAGCGCTCTGGGGTGAGAGGCCAGACATCTGGGTAAGAAGAGAGGATGCTGCCCGTGAACCCAGAACACTTTGGGTGTTCAGTAAAGCAGGAGAGAAAGGCTTTGAGACAGAAGGACTATCACAGTCAGGGTGGGGGACATGCCAAGCAGAGATGTAGAGAGGTAGTAAGGTGGAGAGGAAAGAAGACAGGGGTTTGTGAGGGATAGACAACCTGGCAAGGGAACCAGGGCCGTGAACACCAGGTTAGGGGATTGACGCTTATGAATGCCAGATTAAGGGCACCAGAGGAGCCATGAGAGGTGCAGAGCTGGGGAGAGGCCCAATCAGATCTATCTGGGAGAGAGTTGTGAGTGGAGTGGTAGGGTGGGTGGCCTGGAGGGGATGAGCCTGCCCCCCCTCTGCCTCTGCCCACAGCCGTGCGCGCTGACCGCATGCGAGGTGGCCGGAACAAGTTTGGGCCCATGTACAAGCGGGACCGGGCCCTGAAGCAGCAGAAGAAGGCACAGATTCGAGCCAATGGCTTCAAGCTGGAGACAGGCCCCCCAGTGGGGGTGCCCCCACTACCCCCTCCCCCACCGGACTACATGCTGCCCCATGGCCTGCATGCATCTGAGCCCAAGGGCCTGGCCTCCGGTCCACCAGCTGGGCCGCTGGGCGACTTTGGGGCCCCAGCGTTGCCTATGGCTGTGGCCAGCGCCCACGGGCCACTGGCTGGCTACCTCTACCCTGCCTTCCCTGGCCGCGCCATCAAGTCTGAGTACCCAGAGCCCTATGCCAGCCCCCCACAGCCCGGGCCGCCCTACGGCTACCCAGAGCCCTTCTCAGGGGGGCCTGGCGTGCCCGAGCTTATCCTACAGCTGCTGCAGCTGGAGCCAGATGAGGACCAGGTACGGGCACGCATCGTGGGCTGCCTGCAGGAACCGGCCAAAGGCCGCCCCGACCAGCCTGCACCCTTCAGCCTCCTGTGCAGAATGGCTGACCAGACCTTCATCTCCATCGTGGACTGGGCACGCAGGTGCATGGTCTTCAAGGAGCTGGAGGTGAGTCCCTCCTCCCACCTGGCTGGCCGCTGGACCTGGGGTGTCCTCTCAGCTGCCTGAGTCTCAGTCTTGGCCACCTCTTGGGTGGGACTAGCATACCCACTGGCTTCAGGCTGTGTCAGGGGACAGGGAGGCCACCCTGGGGAAGCGAGTATTTCTGGTCCATCTCAGCCTGCCCTGCCCCTCTCCCACCTCCCCACTCACCCCTCCCTCTTTCTCCTTCTCTGTTTCCTGAGTCTCTATCTCATGCGGCCTCTGCTTCTTTATCTCTGCCTCTGCCTCTTTCTGTTGTCTCTTTCCCTGGTGTGCTATCTCTGTTTCCCTGTCTCTCTCTAGTCTCTTCAATCTCTGTCTCTTTCTCTCCCAGTCTGCTTCTCTCTGAACACTTCTCTTTCTGTAGGTTCTCCCAGAGGACTAGCTGAGTCCCTGGGAAGCTGCCTCTGCCTGCCCCAGCCTAGCATCAGGAAGAGAGTCCAGGCCCTCCTGTCCTCTCATTTGGAGAGGCCACCACTCCCCACTAGCCTCAGATGTCATAGAAGGGGTGTTAGTATCTCGGAGTTTGGGGTGCTTCTCCTTCCTACCTAAGGCGAACCCTCTCACTGTCCCCGCATCTCTCGTGCATGGTGGTTGGTGGCGCAGTTGTGTCCGACTCTTGCGACCCGTAGACTGTAGCCCGCCAGGCTCCTCCGTCCCTGGGATTCTCCAGGCAAGAATACCGGAATGGGTTGCCATTTCCTTCTCCAGGGGATCTTCCCGACCCAGGGGTTGAACCCAGGTCTCCTGCACTGCAGGCAGACTCTTTACCGACTGAGCTATGAGGGAAGCCCTGTGGTGGCTGGTCCTAGGTGTAAATGTGTGTGTGTGCGCGTGCGCAGGGAGAGCTAGGTGCCAGGATAAGTAGGGGATGGCAGTGCCCGCCTCTCATGTTCCAGATACTTTGGCTGCAAGGTCTTCCATCCCCCTGGATTGAGATACCTGTGGCTAAAATAAGCAGGAAAGCAGCAGGAGAAACTAAGGCCAGACACGCAACAACTTCCCACTCATCCTGCCCAGTGGTTTGAAGCGCTCAAAGGCTGAGAGCTGCCCCTCTAGTGCCCTGGCTCCCTCTGGTCAGGCTGTCCTGCCAACCTCAGCGGCCCCCCAAGTCTGGCCAAAGCCCATCCTCCCAGGCTCAGACCAAGACACGATAGGCCTTTAGTCCAGGCCTGCTGACGTTCGCTTCTCCCAGGTCTGCCCCCCGGCTGTTCTGGTGCTAGCTGTAAACAGCAGGGCCTGTGGCCTCCCTGCTGGAGCCGCTGCAGCCTTGAGCAGCATTGTCAGGCTGACGCCACGTAGGCCTGGGCTTCCTCCAGGGGCATGTGGCCGGATGGGCCGGGGGCACTGCCTGCCGGGGCTGGGCTGGACTCGGGGTGGGGGAGGGGTGAGATGAAGGCTGGGCACTGTGAACCCACCGGGCACTGTGGGGCCGGGGGCCTGGGTTGCCCTGGAGTCAAGAGTTGGCAGTGGTGGCTTCTGCTTCGGCTGTGGAGGGCCTCTGTCGTGGCTGAGGTCTGGGAATGTGCCACGTGTCTGTTGTGGGGTGGGACTTCTCACCCATGCCCCCTATCTAGGCCGCCCTCATGGACAGAACAAGAGGCAGGGCCTCAAACAGTCCGCTCTGCCTTCTACTCTTGCCTGGAGGCCCTGAGTCGGGGATGAGGGTCCTGAGACCCTTGGATTGGTTGCCAGCTTTCCCTCCAAGCCTCCCATGAGCCCCCAGTGCAGAAGGGAGGAGGAACAGAGCCTTCCTGGCCTTCCAGAACCCTGGATCCAGGGGCAGGGCACTTCCTCTGGCCGCCTTCCTGGTCTCTCGGGGGTTTTTCACGCAGGATGGGAAGGGCTTTTGTCCCAGCTTTGCTGAGTGTTTTTTCCTGCTTCTGGCTTCTCTGTGGTCCAAACCTTCCTGCTTCCCCTTCTCAGAGTCTCTGAATCAAGCCCAGGTTACCAACCTCTGTAAAGGAGACTTGCAGATAAGTACTAGCCCAGCCCTTAGAGGGCCTCTCATCAGCCATATGGAACTTCTTTCCCACTGGTCCAATGAGACCTGGGCTGATGTGTTTGCAGAGCCAGAGGTAGGGAAGCAGAAAAGTGGGGGGGAGCCGAGTGACTCTGTTCTCCCCTTTGACCCTTCATTTCTCACCTCTGGGCAGGACACATCTTAGCAGCCAGCAGAGAGGGTGCTCCTAGAGCGGGGCTGCCCTTGGCCTGTGCATGGGGACAATGAAATGAATGGGACCCAGGGGGCTGCAGGCCAGAGGAGGAGACAGACATGCACATAGATAACGCCAACACAGGGCACAGAGTGCCCAGGTCTCTGAGAGAAGTAGAAAGGGGCCAAGGGAGCCCAGTAGGAGAGCAAATGGCTCTCTCTTAGAAAGTTAGGAGAGGTTTCTTGATCTGCCCCTCTCCAGAAAGCAGCCTGAAAAGGTTAAGGGTGTTCCAGGAAATGGGAACAGTATCAGGTCCAGAAGTGCAGAAAGGCATCATGTGTCAGGGAACCCCAGGCAGTACTGTGAGGCAGGGCTGGAGAGGTAAGGAGGGCAGGAAGCAGAGCTTGGACCAGGACTAGGTCCTTTGGCGGTCGGTGATGGACAGCCAGCCAGGGAAGGCCGGCTCCCACCGCAGAGCCGGAGCTCTCCCTAGAGAGACCCACTCAGTCCCCTGTGATGCTGATGACGTCTCGCTGCCCAGGGCAAGGCATGAAGTCATTGCTGAGCTGATATTGGGGGTTTCAGATGCCCTTTTGGGGTTCCCCTCCTCCATCCTGTTTCCCAGCCTCGATGTCCCTCTGTCTCTGCATGATGTCCCATCTCATGCAATCATGGTGTGCTGAATATGATGTGGCACAGAGATTAGAAACAGACTGGAAGCAAGAAGGCCTGTGTGCAGCTTCCAGATTGCCACTCATCTGCTGCGTGCCTTTGTGACTTTACTCCTCTGGGCCTCAGTTTTCCATATCTGTAAAAAGGGGGCAGTGGAAATAATCACCACCTCCTAGGGTTGTTGGCAGGGCTTAGTGAGCAGAGGGCAGGTTAAAGAATTTAGCATAGGGCGCAGTGCACAGGAAGCGTTCAGTGAGTCGGGCCTCAGCTCCCTCCCTCACCCTCTGCTGCCATCCCACTGAAGCTAACCTTGCAGCTGGCAGACAGGCCAGGACAGGAAGAAGGAGAAAAGATATATTGCGTCTGTGCTCCTCTGAGCATGCTAGGGCTCTGAGAGAAGACAGGACCCACCTTGCCCTGTGCTTCCAAAGCAGCTTTGTACCTGCAAGGTAGCAGAAACCCACCTGTACGTACTGCTCAGTGGGGGCAGGGTGTAGGCCCAGGCGGGCAGCCTCTCTGGACAGTCCCACTGAAGGACAGCTGGGAGGATGCAAGATAGCAATCAGGGAGGTGGAGGCAAGGGCCAAGAACGCCTAATGACCCATCTTGACATCAGTTCACGCTTGACGCCCAGCTCCGAGGCCCTCAATTGGCAACAGATTTAACTGCTTAGATATATGGTTTCATTTAAGTGACAGTAACTCTGTCAGTCCTGGGCTGACAAATGACAGCCCGCCAACCACTCGGCCGGGAGAGCGCCAGGGCCAGCCCATGGCTTGGCAGCCACTGGAGAATTACGGAGCCTGCTGGCCTTCGCCCGCCAGACCGATCGGGCCCCAGGGGGCTCTGGAGGGGGGCCCGCCGGGAGGGAGGTCATCTCAGCACCCATAAATACCCGGTCTCCGAGGCAGGCTGCGAAGTATCAAGGCTCCAGGAAGATTTGTGGCGGCCCGGCTGGAGGGGTGGGCCCAGCAGACAGGCCCGGCTGATGAGGGACCCCAGGGCTGCGACTGCAAATGCCCTGATTGCCAGGGTGGCAGGGCAAAGGTAGAGGACCTTTTGCTTAGGGAGAAGCCCGCGGAAGGTGGAGACCAGCCCTCTTCGGTTAAGTGAGCCTGTTCGCCACCTGCTTTCCTATGGAGAGGGACTGGCCCTGTGGTTTTCCTTTTAATGAAAAGGGGAGTGTGTGTGTGTGTGTGTGTGTGTGCGCGCGCGCTCCTCTGTGTGGGGAATGTTTGGAGTTTGGTATCCTTGTGTATCCATCTAGACAAAGTGAGAGTGAAGCGTCTGGAAGGCACAACTGCTTAGCTGGTGGGTAGGGGAACCCAGGAGAGGGGGACAGTGTCTCTGGAATAAGTCACCTGGGAACCCTTCACGACTGACACCGCTGGGCTCATGTGTTTTCTGCAACCAAAGGAGGGAGGATTTATTTTCCCATCTCTCAGGATAGGAAATCAGGGCCCGGTGTGTGGCTAAGTGGGAACCAGAAGGTACAGGGCGCAGAAGTCCAGCCTCCATAGTGCACCTCTCTGCCTGCGCCCCTTCCACCCCTGTGGCAGGGCTGCCCCCACTCCCGGGGTCTGAGGTCTGGGTACAGAGTCTGCTCCCGGGGCTCGGCCAGCCGGGTCACTGTGACCCCTTCTGCTTTCTGCCCAAAGCTCAGCCAGCTTATCTCCTAATTCTCCCCCTTATCTCATGTGCTTCCATCGCCCCACCCCCTGTTCCCTTAATTCAGGCACAAGGGTGTCTGCTCCCGAGGGCCCCAGTGGGTGGGGGGGTGGGAGGTGGGCAGAGCCCATCCCTGCACCCTCTGTCTCCATCTGGGTTGGTCAAAATGGACCAGTGTGACTCCCCGAGCAGGAGATGACGGGGAACGGGGCCTGGTCGAGGTGCTTGCGGAGCCTTGCCTCCCTCCTTGGAAGTGATGGGCAGGCTCTCGGAGGGCTGGCCACTTCCTGAGGTGAGATAAGGCGAGGTGCCCCCTGCCTGCTCCGTCTCTCCTGGCACCTCCCATGCAGGGCGACTTCTGCCTGAGCCTGGGTTCCCCCAGCCCGGGTTTTTTTGTTCAGACAGTTATGAGGCTCTAGGACAGACTTTCTGCCGGGAGAGGACGGGAGTGGTGGGTTCTTGACATGGAGGTGAGGGGAAGTAGGAGGATGGGAACGCAGAGCAGGGTAGAGACAGACCCTTGCTCTTGTTCTCAGCCGTGCGGGCTGGGGAAGGGCTGGGCAGGCGAGTCTTGGAGGAACCTGACTGTGTGTCCGGCAGCTTGCTTTTGCTCTTTGTCCACTTTTCTGTCCTCCTGTCTGTCTAAGGACTGGCCCCAGGGCCACCCCCAGGAGAAGAGCAGAGCAGAGGGGAAGGGGGGCTTCTATCCCCTTCTCCCCGCCAAGAAGAGAGCTGTTGGTCAGGTCTGGGCCAGTTCCCCACAGGCCAGGGGCTGCCTGGACTCCTCTGGCCGCCAGGTTGAGGGTAGTTCCTCTGTGCTATCTGTGTATGTCTTGAGGAACACATATTTGTTCATCAAGCAAAACTGAGCCCCCTCTTCTGGGGGGCCCAGAGAGATGAGCTGGATATCAATCCTGCCCTTGCAGACCCCACAGGTTATCAGGGAAGATATGAAGAAGAGACATGAATAGTACCATCAGATGTTGTAGTTGCCATGTCCAGAGGAGGGGAAGGCTTTCTGGGGGCGGTAGTGAACATGCCCTGAGCTCTGGGGTGGCAAGGGTGGGGCTTCCTCCATACCTAGTGGTTAAAAGCACAAATGGACCAGATAGGGCTGTGTGACCTTGGGTAAGTTAGTTGACCTCTCTGAGCTCAGTGTCCTTTCTCCCTGGTGTCCGACTCTTTGTGACCCCATGGACTGCAGCCCTCCAGGCTTCTCTATACATGAAATTCTCCAGGCAGGAATACTGGAGTGGGTAGCCATTCCCTTCCCCCAGGGGATCTTCCCGACCCAGGGATTAAACTCGGGTCTCCCATATTATAGGCAGATTTCTTTAGCATCTGAGCCACCAGGGAAGCCCCCTTTTTCCATAGTACCTACCACAAACACTTGTGGAGCTGTAACACCATGACTAGATGTAGTTTGCATTCACTGCAGGGCATGGCCCGGGAAGGTGCCGGGGGAGTGCCCGTTGGGTAGACGGTGGCTGGTCCATGAGCCACAGATGCCGAGAAGGACTGGAGTCTGCACTGTGTCCTCCCAGGATGACATACTGCACCCCAGCACCGTTCTGAACCCCCAGAAGGGTTCAATTTTTGTCACCGCTGTGAGCTGTGGACCGCGAATGCCGGCCATGGCCCTGACCTGGCTCTGCTTCTCTCTGATTCATGGAGAGTCCCTTGCCTTCTCTGAGTGGCAGATTCTTCATCTGGAAATAGTTTAGGCCAGGGGTTCCCTGAGGGCCCTTCTGGCTCTGGCATCCCATGGTCCTGAGTCCCACTTGTCACTGTCACGAGGGTCCACTCCTGCCAGGCTAGAGTGTGGTGATCACCATTCTGGAAGACTGTCCCTGGCCTCACACTGAGTGCCCCTGAGTATAGCCTGGGGATTCAGAATCAGCCCTGCGTGCCCTTCTGTTCCTCCCTCCGATGTAGACCATTGCCAGCCACCTGCTCATTCCCTGGGCTGGGCTGCAGGCCAAGTGGGCCCTGCTTGAGCTTGAAGGTTCTGCCCAAGACCCAGGGGAAGCCCTCTGTTTTCCCTACATGGCTCCTTTTGGAGTGGTTGAGGCTGCTAGAGATGTGACCACAGGCCAAATGGGCACAAGGAAAAATTAACACTCATTTTCCCTTGCATTTGAAGGAATCCTTCACAAAGTGTTTCGGTGGACATTATTCGCTAACATTTACTGAGGGCTTAATATGTGCCGGACCACCTTCTAATACTTTGCCCACTTTCCAGATGAGAAAACTGGGCCTCCAGATGAGGCCCACAAAGGTGACAGAATTTGCTTAAGGTCGCACATCTTGTAAGAGGCAGAGTCATGGCCTGCAGCCAGGCCCAGCCAAGTCCAGCGTGCCTCCACTGGACCCTCTTATTATTTTGCCAGACCTGTGCCTTACCTTGATGAGGAAGACAGATGGGCAGACTGGACACAGAGGCTGGGCACCTTGTGCGGGTCACGTACGCGGCTGAGCGTCTGAACTCAGAGCTGGCGAGGGAGGGGTGGGGGGGGTCCCCAGCAGGACTGGACCCTGGACCCCGGTGTGCCTCTTCCTTGCAGGTGGCCGACCAGATGACACTGCTGCAGAACTGCTGGAGCGAGCTGCTGGTTTTTGACCACATCTACCGTCAGATTCAGCATGGCAAGGAGGGCAGCATCCTGCTGGTCACAGGGCAGGAGGTGACCGGACCCTACTGTGCCCGCCCCGCCCACCCCCCACCAACTATGCGCTTCCAGAATTCTGGCCCCAGAAGAGATCCCAGGCCTCTCTAGGGCCAGCCCTAGACACTGCTGAATATCAGCCCTTTCCCCAGCTTCATGGGATGCCCACCAGCCTGACCTCCCTCTGACCAGCCCTAGCTTTGACCTGGAGAGGAGGCAGCACCTGGGAGCCCTGCTCTGGGGGGAAGCAGCTCAGAGCTGTGGGGAGGGTCTGGAAGGCTCTGGGAGGAGGTGATGGTGGCACTGAGGAGTGAAAGAGAAAATAAGGGTTGGTCGGGTAGTGACAGGGGTGGAGGGACAGTCCCCACCTCCACACATGTGGAGGAGATGGCGTGAGCCAAGCTCAGAGAGGCAGATTAGGGCTGCTGAGCTGCCGGGGGCCTCTGGGAGGTGGGTCTAGAGGGGAGGTGCCCTGTGGGGCTGAGATGAGGTAAGAGATAAAGAAGCTGGAGGGCTGGCTGGGGGCTTGCAGGTTCTAAATCCTGAACGGATGGATGGATGGATGGGCAAAGGGGCCTGGGCCCCAAAGAGCTCAGAGTCAGAATTTGGGCACTCTTAGAGTGGGGGAAATAGGGACCCCAGGATGGGAGAAGTGGTGGGGTTGGGTTGGCTCCTGAAATCAAACAGGGGGCATCAGAAGAGTCTTAAGTGGGGAAGTTCACAGCCAGGTTGTATTTGAGGAAAGGGCAGGATGGGTGAAGAGGAAACAAAGGTAGCCACCCACTGCTCAGAACACTTGGGACCTGGGAGGGCATGATTCCAAGAGGGGCTGAGACAGGGTGGAGGGAAAATGGAGGGAAGGAGAAGGAAGGAAAGGGAGGCTGATGCTCAGGGTCTAGCCTAGGGAGGGAGCATCACTCCTGGTGTGTGTGTGTGGAGGTGGGTGGCGAGGATACAGGAGGAGTGGGTTTCACAGGTGCTTGGCGTGGGCGTAGGGTGGGGATCGGACACTAAGGCCCTGCCCCCAGCCCCTACCTCCAACCCAGGCCCTTAGTCTTCATCCTCTGTCCTCACCTGAGTGTCTCAGGCCATCCACCACCAGCAGAAAGCTGGTCGTAAGCGGGTAAATTGGAGGCCACCTGTGAGTGCACATGAAGGGAGTGTGAGGCATGAGTGCTCACAGGTGGGTGGACGTCTCTGAGGCCGTGGGAGTGTGCGTGCGTGTGCCTGCACCTGTATCTTATTGTGCAGATATCTCCACACACATAAGCGGGTGGATGTCGAGGTCTGCCCGTCACCATGTCAGTGGGAACATATACATGGACGTGTGGACGTGTGTGTGTTACCCTGTGATGTGACCATACAAGCGGGGTGTGTGTTTTCACATCCTGAAGTGGGTGGACGACCCTGCGAGTGTGTCCCTGCATGCGTGTGAACGTGAGCTGAGGTGTGGCCGCGTCCCCCGTCCAGGTTCCACGTGTGGGCCCCGGGGGGCACTCATGGGGCTGCATCCACGTGTTTCCAGGCAGAGCCGCCCTGCCCCCGCCCCCACACCCGGCACGAGGTGGCACTCACTGCAGATGCCACACACCACACAGAAGCTTTCTGTGCCACGGGATCTGGCGGCCGCTCTGTGTGCGTGAAGGACCCTTCAGCGCTCCCTCTGCGCTCACCTGCCCGGGGTCAGCTCTGCTGTGTGGGGCCCCTCGGCTCCGTGCAGGGAGCAGAGCCGGGAGCCTGGGAGGGATGGGGGGGTCTGAGAAGAAGCCTCCCCACCCAGCTCCGCCCCGAGGCGGGGCACCCCTGCCCCCAGCCTCCGCACCGTGCCTCCCCTGTACGCCCCGCCCTCGCGTCGCTGACCCTGCCCTGTGCCCGCCCAGGTGGAGCTGACCACGGTGGCCGCCCAGGCGGGCTCCCTGCTGCACAGCCTGGTGCTCCGGGCGCAGGAGCTGGTGCTGCAGCTGCATGCCCTGCAGCTGGATCGCCAGGAGTTCGTCTGCCTCAAGTTCCTCATTCTCTTCAGCCTGGGTGAGTGGGCTGAGCGAGGCCTGGCCTGGGGGGTCAGGTGGATGGCAGGCAGTGGGGTGGAGGCGGGGCTGGCAAGGAGACCCCAAGGTGGGGCGGTTCTCTGATGGGCGTCCTCGGAGAGGCCAGGACCCCTCCCTTCGTGAATAAATCTGTGAGGGGACCTGGTCCAGGGCCTGCTTCGTCTGTGGGCCTGAGTTTCTCTGTGTGGGAGGACAGAGGGCCAGGATGAGGTCTAAGACTTGCCCTTAATGGAATAAGGACCTCTCCTGAGAATTTGGTAAATTCTTGGCTGAAAGCCTTAGGGAAGTGCCCAGGCCACCCCCAGAAAATGCCCATGTGATTTCAGGAGCTTCTGACACCTGGTTCCCATCCTGAGGTTCCCTGCTTTTCCTAATTCCCTGCACCAGGGGTGTCTTTGAGGCCCAACCCCTTTGCCCATTCATTCATTCCTTCATTCACTCACTCAAAAAACAAAAAACAAAAAAACCCAAATCCTTGTCTTCAAGGGAAGATGAGACAATAAGCCTAATATGATTAGTAAACTATACAAATTAATGAAATGATTAGTAAAATGTGTCACCTGGAAGACTGTGGTAAGTACCAAGGAGGAAAAAAAATGCCGGGCAGGGGCAGAGTGCAGCCCAGCCCACCAGTTCTCCCAGCTCCACAGGTGTCTGGTGTCTGCCTCCTTGTGCCCTCCTGATCCTGGCCCAGCCCGTGCCACTCCCGTCTCCACCTCCTTCTGGGCTCTCATCAGGTCGGCCTCCCTCTGTCCTTCCTCACCCAGCATGCCATGTCCAGTGCCCTGCCTGTGCCCAGCGATGCTGTGCCCCGGCTCTCAGGCAGCTCCCAGTCTGGGAGAGGCCTTCGCCCAGCACCATCAGGCCTGAGACAGAGAGATGGGGAACCCAGGATGGGGAACAAGGGATCTGCCTGGAAGGCTTCCTGGAAGAGGGACATCTGAGCAGGGTCTTGGAGGATGAGTAGGAGTTTGCTGGGGGAATGCATCTTTTAGCAGAGGTATAGATGGGATGGAAGGTTGGAATGGAGGGAAGTGAATGTCTTGTCACCTGGAGGGAGGGCAGGATGGAGACGTTGTCTTTGTGGGAAATGACATCATAGTCACAGTCTGGCAAGTGTGTGCCTGCCCAAGAGTTGGGGCAGTGGGGAAGCAGAGGGTAAGATAAAGGCTGGGAGTGGGGTGATTAGTGGAGTATTGACTGGGGGAAGCCCTGTTCTTAGGCTGTGGTCATGGGACTGGGTGCCTAGGCTGGATCTCCTGACCCTGGCACAACAGGTTGGTAGCTGGAGGCGGCTTGTCTGCAAGGCTGCAGGGCTTGGTAGGAGACAACCATGGTGGAGGGTGGGGGCAGGATCTTGCCTCTAGCAGAATGCAAGTTAGGGAATGAAGTGAATGAATGAACAAGTCTCTCTCCATCTTTATCTCACACTCTGCCTTGTCTTTGGGGGGAGTGACCTGGGTCATGACTGTGACCCTCCAGGTGGGGTCCAGAATGTTGGGGCTGTGAGGGGAGAAGTCCTGTGACCCAGGCTTTTCTGAGCTCCTGGGTGCACAGTGAGAGGAAGCCAGGGGAGCCATAGAGGCTGTTGGCTGACAGGTTCCAGGTTAGGAGAGGAGTCTGAGCAGTCCAGGGTGAGCAGAGCTGGGCCAAAGAGGAAAAAGCAACGACAGCTGGGATTTTGGGGAAATCAGCCTGGAGAAGGGCCCTCTGCACTGGGCCTTGCTGAACGAGCAGGAGTATTCTGGGAGAAACAAAGCAAGCAGCAGCAAGGGCGTTCCAGACCGAAGGAATAGCTGGTGCAGAGGGATGGGGAGAATCCTGGCAGCTCGGGTGTGGCTGTGGGGCAGGGAGAGGGTGAAGAGGAGGCTGGAGAGGTGGGCAGGGGCCGAGCTGTGCAAGGCCTTGAAGGCCAGGCCAGTACCTTGAACCTTCCCTCGGGAAGGATCTGCAGCAGGGAGAATCATGGTCGAGTTTGCATTTTGGAAAGGTCCTTCTGACTGCAGCGTGGGAAAAGGATGCCCGTGGCAGCCCAGAGCCCTGCCAGAGGTGGGACGTGGGGCTAGGAGAAGCGGATACATCTGGGCAAGATGAGGGGCAAGATTTGCCCTGAGTCTGGAAGGTGGGAGGGGGCTACTCCCAAGATCCCACCCAGACTGCCAGACTGGGGTCCCCAAGGGGACTGGGGCCCAAGAGAGGGGTGGCCACTTGCCCATCACCCTTCAGCTGGCGTGCTGAGCATCGCCCCAGGCAGCACCTCCCTGGGCTGCTCAGCTTGAACCCGTGTGATAACTGTCCCCCCACCCCGGCCACCCCGCCCTCCGCCAAGCCGCCCCTTCTCGCCTGCCTCCACAGAAGGGTGCCATTTGGCGTCTAAATAGCCGGCTCAGGCAGGCGCGAAGGCAGGTAAGGAGGTTTAATTAAAATTAGTGCCTCTCTCCTGGCAATCACGGTGTTTATGAAGATGGGCCCGGCTGGCATTGTTCTGCAGAGGACTTAATCGAAGCTTAATGGATTGACCTAACATTCGATTTCCTGACTTGCATTGAGGCGGCGGCAGCAGCATTCCCTTAAGCGTTTGCAATTTACCCACTGCTCGCGCCAACAAAAGGCGGCCTGAATAGCAGCCCCACTCGAGGGGCCATTGTGCGCGGGGGCGCCTGCCTGAGTCACCGCTATTGGGACAACATTCTTTATGCCTCGCTGGAATGAAAGGATTATTCAAATATTCAATTAAACCGTGAAAAGGGGGCTTTTCTGAGAACCTGGGGGCCCCCGGCTCCTCGGAGCTAGCGGGCTGCTCTCGGAGGTGGGGGTGCTATCTCTCAGCTCCCCCATCCACCCACCCGCCCCCGGGACTGCTGAGCAGGCCCATCTCCAACCTTCAGCGGCTCAGGGCCCACAGCTGGGCAGCAGATGAGGTCCGGTTCTTAGGTGCCTTGAGATGCAGAGTTGAATTTGCCCCCATTGTGCAGATGATGGGGAACTGAGGCTCAGATTGCCCCCAGTCACCCAGCCGGTGAGCTGGGATTTGAGCCCCCGACACAGGAGGGAACACCTTCAGGATTATGTGACTCCTGCTCCTGTGTCTAAGGGAGGAAGGGTGTGTTGTCCCAAGGGATGTAGGCTCTGTCACATGGTCATCCCAGAGAATCTTCACAGCAGTCCCTTTAGAGGGGGCTAGGAGAAGGGGCATGACTTGATCATGCTCCCCTCCAAGGGGGAGTCCAGAAGTCTCCCTGGGGAAACTAAGGACCCCAGGTTAGGTGGTCCTTGGACCGGACTCCTGGGCTGGATGGAACATGAGGTCATCATGTCATCTAATCCCCCAGGAACCCATGTCCAGGCCCGACCCCGCCCCTGCTTACCCATAGTGCTTTGGAGCCAGAGAGATCTGGGTTCGAGTCCCGGCTCTGGTATCCACTGTGTGCTCCAGGCACGCTCCACTGTCCTTAACGCCTGCGTGAAGGACACCCTTTCCTGCCTGCCTTCCTGTCTGCAGGGATTAACTGATGGAGGTGGGCGGGGAAGGTGCGGCTGGTGCTGGGAAGACGACTTTCCTGTCTTGCACTGTGGTGGCTGGGGCTCAATTAGAGACCGTGCATCCCTCCCCCAGCCCTGCAGCCCACCTTGGGGGGCAGTGGGGGTCTCCAGCCCGCTGAGAGCTGCCAGGAGGGGTGTGTCCCTGAAAGCTGTCCTTGTCTGCACCTCCCCACCCTGTACTTCGCCCTGCTGTCCCCGTCACACTGCTGCTGGGAACAGTAAATCCTGGTAAAGCCGAGGCTCTGGTCCTCCCCAGCCCCCTCCCACTCCTGACTCTACTGCAGCATCTTGGCCAGTCCTTCCCGCACCCTCCCCTGTTCCTCTGGGCCCCTCTCCTTCTGTGTGGCCTTGAGCTGGTCACTACCCTTCTCTGGACCCCCAGCCTTCTATTGTAAATTGTCAGAAGACAAACTGGAGAATTGCCCAACCCAGGGGATGGTAGGGATTGAAGGTAGATGGGACTGGAAAGAGATTGGGAAATGGATGGGACCAGGAGGCACCTCTTACCCCCAGGGAGGCTAGTTAGGTAGGGAGACTTCCCACGACATTTGACTGCATCTGGAGAGGACCAGGCTAGGGAACAGAGCTGTTATGTACAGTTGGACAGGTTGTTTAACTGAACAAGGGCACCTAGACAGGGGAAAAGTAGAGGCTGAAATCCAGCCTGCATGCCCCTCACCAAGCTGTCTTTCTGTGGGTAAGGGGTACCTTCTGTATAACTGGCACAAAGATGCCTCATGGGCTCATGGTAATTCTGGGGAGGCCAGGAAGAATATGACCCTGGCTCACTCTGTGTATAAGGGGAGGAGGATATCATGGGGGAAAGATTGGAGCGGGAGAGTGCCCAGATCCTGCCATACGCCCGAGGTCCAGCTCGGATTTCCCTAAATCCGACTTTGGACAACACAGGCCTCGATGGGCATGCTGGGGGCGGCTGGGGATCAGGGTTGCCAGGAGCATCCAGCCCTCCTGGCGCAGTGGGTGTTAAGAGGGATTAGAAGGGCCAAGGGCTGCGCATGCTGGGCTCCAGACTCCCCCGCAGCAGCAGGGCTGTGAGCGGTGGGAGCCAAGGGGAAGTGGATGGACGACTGTTTTCTGAACCACCGGCCGCCACATCCCAGGCCAGATGGGGCTAGGAATCAGGGATGCGGACAGGGTCTGTGGGTTCCTGCTGACTGGTAGACCCTAGGCAGAGCACCAGCTGAAGATGCTGCCCAGGAGCTGAGGAGGGCTCCTGTGACAGGAAACTGGCCCTCTATGGGCACCCCGGGGGCCAGGCACCTGTGCAGCTCCGCCCCGCCCCCCACACCTGAGCTTCCCCTGCTGCAAGGTGGGAGTGGCCCCTTTCGTAGAGGAGGAAGGCCTTCAGGTCAGGGCATGGGTCACCGATTCTAAGTGGTGGGGCTGGGATTTCAACCACCATACATTTCACACTGAAGACACTTAATTTTTGTCTCCTCACTGGACCTCTGGGCAGAGGATGCATTGACCACACTCCTTTGTTCCTGGTCCACACAGAGCTACCCGGCCACCCACCTCTCCCTCCCATTGGCAACTGTCCCTTTATATTTCGTCCCTGTTCTCACACAATGTCCGTGTTTTGTGTGCGAGCATTTTTTATTGTTTTGGTTTTTGTTGTTGTTTTTGGCTGCACTGGACAGCATGTGGGCTCTTAGTTCCCCAACCAGGGATCGAACTCATGCCTCTGCGTTGGGAGCTCAGGGTCTTAACCACTGGGCCATCAGGGAAGTGCTTTGCAAGCATTTTTAATTTATGTAGATGACTTTTGGGCTTCCCCAGTGGCTCAGCAGTAAAGAATCTACCTGCCAATGCAGGAGACATGGGTTTGACCCCTGGGTCAGGAAGATCCCTTGGAGAAGGATATGGCAACCCAGTCCAGTATTCTTGCCTGGAAAGTCCCGCGGACCGAGGACCCTGGTGGACTACAGCCCGTGGGGTCACAAAAGAATCAGACACGACTTGGTGACTAAACAACAACAGCAAAGATGGTGTTCCCTTATAGATCTCACTCTGAATCTCCCTTTTTTGTTTTTATTCTGTTTCCCCCGCACCGCCCCACTCAGCCCCTTTAAAGGATTTGTCCCTTTGCTCAGCGCTGTGTCTGCTGCATCACTTCTGTCTACTGCACAGGGCTCCTGGGGGTGTAGCCCCCACCCGGCCATCCAGGCTACCTCCCCATCACTGTAAATACTGTTGCAGTGAACATCCAAGGCCCCCTCCCCATGGCCCCTTGAGAGAATTTCCTTGGGCTGCTGGGGCCTCTTGATTGGTCAGAAGGTGGATCAAAAGAATGCCTGCCTCTCTCTGGAATGAGTAGTGGACGGGAACCCTCCAATCACAGAGCCAACTCTAGGGACGGTGCTGACGGGCGACAGTGATGATGGTGGTCGGGTGGTGATGCGGATGGTCACTACCCTGGAGACGATGGCAACAGGATGGTTTTGACCATGGGGGATGGTGTTGGTCATGGACATGGGGAGAGTAGGAGTAACAATGACACTAACCCAGGGAACCTTAGGAAAGTGCCAGACACTTGTTCCTCTGAGCACTTTCTGGACTCTCACAACCATCTGGTGAAGTAGATGCTACTGTCACTCCGCTTTGCCAGTGAAGAAACCGAGAGGTTCAAAAGCAGGCCTGAGGCTGTGCCAGGGGAGGCTGGCGATGGTCTCGGTGATGGTGACGGTGGGCGCGATGACAATGGCGGCAGCGGTGGGGACAGGTGCTTGTAGCTCGGTGGCCGGCGGTGGCCCAGTGTGTGATAACCACAGGGGTGTCAGCGGCGATGACATTCAACCAAGGTGTCGAAGGTGATGGCGACCCTGGGGGTGGCAGGAACGACTGCGGTTTGGTAGGTGACGGCGGCAGGGACCGTGTGGGTGAAAACCAGGGATGCTGGTGCTGGTGACCGATGCTGGTGCCCATGTCTGCCAACCGCGGGCATGGCGCCCTGGCGGCGACGGGGAGACCGTGGTTTGCGGTTGATGGTGGCAGTGCCCATGTCTCTGGTGATGGCAGAGACGCTGGTGTGGGTGGAGCCAGCGATGGGGTCAGTGGCGTGACGGGACTGGTGACCAGCTCCTCCCTCTGCAGATGTGAAGTTCTTGAACAACCACAGCCTGGTGAAGGACGCTCAGGAGAAGGCCAACGCCGCCCTGCTCGACTACACTCTGTGCCACTACCCGCACTGCGGGGACAAGTTCCAGCAGCTGCTGCTGTGCCTGGTGGAGGTGCGGGCGCTGAGCATGCAGGCCAAGGAGTACCTGTACCACAAACACCTGGGCAACGAGATGCCCCGGAACAACCTGCTCATCGAGATGCTGCAGGCCAAGCAGACTTGAACTCAGGCCGGTGCGGGGGAAAGGGGGACCGGGCTGGGGCCAGGGGAGGGGTCGCAGCACCCCCGCGGCCTCCAGGTGGTTCATTTTTATTATGCTGACCCAGGACCCCACCACGAAGGCCGCTGCCCCTCAGCTCTCTGAAGCCCTGTGCTTGGGAAGGTGGGTGAGGGTGAGCAGGGCCTGGCTGAGGGCGGGTGGTCCCCGCTCACCGCTGGCACTTGCCTGCCACTCAGAGTGCCCCAAGGAGTTGGCTGCTAGCCACCTCTTCCCTCCCCCTGCTCCCAGCTGTCTGCCCTGGAGTCTGGATCCCAGGCCCAGGGAAGAGGTTTGGATTCCCTGGTGGGCCTCAACGTCCCTTGAGTCAGAAGTCATCCCTTCGTCCTCTCCTGGGAGCAGAGGCAGAGAGGGGTCGAGTGGACATCAGCGGGCGAGAGAGGAGAGGGTCTCCAGACCCCCTCCTGGAGATCAGGAGGGAAGCCCTCTGTTTTGTAAACTAAGGATAACAGAGTTTGCAAACTTAGGCAAGGGACTGTTGGGCCCTGGAGGACACTGGGAGACTGGTTAGGACAAAAAGACCTCCCGCAACCCTCTGCCCCATCTGACGTCTGCAGGGGAGAACTTTGACACGTTGTTATCTGAAAAGCATTTTGCTACAATAATCTTTCTAACCCTCTCCCGCCAGAGGAGAAGTTTGGTTTGGCACAATCGGCATTCTAGCCCTGCTCACAGTTGGCCCTCCTGGCTGGTATTTATCTGCAAGGCTGTAGTCAAGAAGTTTTTTTGTTTTGTTATTTGATTTTAATTTAGATGCTCCTTGAAAGGTATGTATGTGGAGGGGCAGGGGACAGATCTGAGGACTGAGACTGGGAGGGGGGGGACTAGCACCAAGGACAGCCCGTGGTTTCTCTCCATACCGAGTACCCCGGGGGTGGTGCTAGGTCATTATTCCTGAGCCCCCACTCCAATTCAGAGAAAAGCCTGTCCCCCACCCCACTAGGTGAATAGCAATGTGGCCTGCGGGGAGCTCAGAGTCTCTGTGGGTGGGAATCAGGGTGATCTTGGGGGGAGAGTGTACGGGGCTTCAGATCAGGGACATTGCTGATGAACCGTTTTTCACTGGCCCTATCCCGTTGGGTTCCTTGCTGCACACCTTTGAAGCTGGACCTCAACCCCTCTCCTACGTCCTGAAAGACCCTCTCCCGGGCCAGGCACCAGGGAGAGGCCTCAGTGTCCTCTGTCTCCAGACCGGGCGTCCACGGTCTGTCCTGCTTTCATGATGCTGTTGCAGCTTGTGCTGAGCTTGCCCAGTTGCAGATCGCTGGGCATCCCTGCCCCCGCCTTCCAGCACCCTGTCTCAGTCCCCGCCCCTCTCTCCTGAAACATGTGCCCCTGGCCAGGCTGGAGACCCCCCAGCCCCCAAATGAGAAGTGCCCTTAAGAACCCCCAACCCTCGCAGCCCTGGAATAAATTTTGCAATTAGTTTGCAGCTACTTCTGCCTATTTACATTCTGGGGCCAAAGCAGAGCCTCCCAAGTAGGCCTGGGTTATCTAGGGCAGGGGCGTGCTGCAAATGGGATGAAGGCGATACCCAGGGAACCTTTGGTTCAAAACTTGGGGGAGGCAAGATGGGGTCTGGGGGCTGGGGAGGGGGATACCAGGCACTACTGGGGCCCCCCCTCATCCCTGGGTCCCTGATAACCCTGGAAGAGGCTTGGGCTTTCTGGGGCCTCAGCCTCGGTTCCACCCTGGTGTGCATCTCAGCTGCCATCCTGGGCAGAAGGGAACAGTCATTTAGTGAGCATCTACTGTGTGCCATCCGTCATTTCACTGTTCCTCCGGGAGCCCCGTGAGGCAGGGGTTATAACCCAGAAGAGGGCAAGGGACTTTAGTCGGCCACCTGCTGGGGTCCACCTGCCTTCAGGGCACTGACCCTTTCTTCTCTGTCTGCCGGCAGCCACCCACAGGCCCTGGGCCTGGCCCCTCTCACTGATTCCCCAACTTCCCCTCCAACCCCAGCCACCTGGTGGCAGCAGTGAGCAGGGCCCACTCAGGACTGCTCCCTCCCATCTGCTCCAAGTGCCCTTCCAGGACTTCACCTGCCTTGTCCATTGGTCTGGTCCCATCCGCTCTTCGCAGTCACTGTGGTAGGTGGCAGCCCCAGATTACAGACGAGGAAACTAAAATGAGTTGTCCTATCCAAGGTCACACACTGAGAAAGGCCAACCCCAGATGCAAGCTTTCATCCTTGACCCACCTTGACCAACCTAATTTACTCCCAGAGTCACTCCTGCTCCACCCATGCCTCTGGACAGATTAGGAAAAGGTATTTCTTTTAGGGCGAGGCAGCCTCAGGCAGGCAGACACCTTGGCAGTAGCACCTTCAGATGCCCTGAAGTAGATACCCTGGTTCCTGCCCCTGGGGAATGTTCAGTCTTGTAGGGGAGACTGTCTTAATCAGATTGTAATCTGATGTGATACATCGTGTAACTGCACAAGATAAGAAAGTGATTGATTCTGCTCCTGGGCGGACAGGAAGTCTTCACAGCAGAGATGTCCTCCAAACTGGGTTTTGAAGGATGTCCAGGGGTTCGCCAGCTCGACAAGAGGTGGAGGCAGTCCTGGCAGAGGGAACAGTGTGAACATAAGGATGGAGGGGTGTCAACCAGCAGTGTCTTGGGACCTAAGTGAAGTGAAAGATGCTCAATCGTGTCCAACTCTTTGTGACCCCATGGACGATACAGTCCATGGAATTCTCCAGGCCAGAACACTGGAATGGGTAGCCTATCCCTTCTCCAGCAGATCTTCCCAACCCAGGAATTGAACCAGGGTCTCCTGCATTGTAGGCAGATTCCTTACCAGCTGAGCTATGAGGGAGGTTATTTTGGCTAAAGACCAAAGACAATGTGTTGGGGGGAGGAAGAGTATGGAGCAGGGGGTGGGGAGACTGGAAAGGACCCCTTGGTCCCCAGCCCTGACCGCCCCCACCCTCCTACCCCCACCATATGATTAGTTTGTGGGGAGGCAGAGGCCCTCTGGAGGTGAGGGAAAGGAGGCAGGATACTACAAATACAGGCAGTAGGGGCCACCAGGTGTCCCATCCAGTTCAGTGCCACACTCTTGCTGCCCCTCCAGGGTCCGGCCCCTTCACTTCTTTCTTAGAGTAGCGGGCAGCAGGCTCTGCCTAACAGGCCAGGCTGAGTGCCCTGGTGGTGAACCTCAGCAGCGATGCCCGGCTTGTCACTCCTCCCGGGGTCCTGCTGGATCCTCCCTGGGCAGGCGGGAACTACACTCCCCCCCACCGAGGCTGCTGTCTTCTCTCTCTGCCCGGGACGTTCGGGACCTTAGACATCGCCGCCTCTGGGCTGCAGGGTCTGTGTGCCCATGCTCTCTGGCACATCCTTCTTTGGCAACAGCTGACTTTTCCTGAGTGCCTTGCGTGCCGGGCACTGGGACTAACACACAGGATGACTTCATGTCCCTGCAGAGTGGATCTGATGTCCTCCATTCTGCAGATGATGGACTGGGCTTCTGGGAGTTCAACCCCCCAGCCCCAGAATGAAATACCCAGACCCCTGTGTTGTGCGGTGGGTTAACTACACCCTGAATAGATTTTTATCTCAGACTCAATGCAGGCAGGGCCCAGGATGAAAGTGACCCTGAAGTCACAGAGGGAACTGGCTGCAGCTTGTACCTTGCTGGGTCTCCGGGCTTCTTCTCATGAAGCCCTGCCCCACCTCCACTCACCTGCATTGGGAGTGGCTGCTTCCCCCCATCCACCCACGGGATGTTCTGACGCCCCTCAACTGCGCCATGGCCTCTGGCCCGAGAAGTGCTGGTGTCAAGCTGAGGTCAGCAGGATGCTGTTAACAGCCTCTGCACCCCAAGACCAGACCCTGGGCCTCTCCTTCACCTGGCCCCTACCTTGGGGCCCACCCAGGTGCCAAGCCCTCACCATTCCTGCTCATCTTCGCTCTGAAACTGGCTCCACCCAAGAGGAGACTGGGCCTCAGAGAAGAATCTTGCCCGAGGCCACAGAATCAGTGATGCCAGGACCTAGTCCTATAGCCAGATTCCGAGTTGGGGTTCCTCTCGCAGCCTGACCTGAAGCCACCCCACCTGCCCTGGTGCCTCCTCTGAGCAGTCTGCCTGGATGGCTCCCACTCACAGCGACTGTCACCCCTCACCTCTACGTCACCCAGCCTAGGAGACCCAGGTGTGAGTCATGGAGACCTTCCCTGAGCGTCAGAGTTCTTTTCTGTACAATAGGGGTGATGGTGGTCTCAAGGCTGAGGTAAGGACCTGTAACTCTGAGGTGGCTTGAGGCTCAGCACCAGCCAGGTACACTGCTGCTGCTGCTGCTGCCAAGTCGCTTCGGTCGTGTCCAACTCTGTGCGACCCCATAGACGGCAGCCCACCAGGCTCCCCCGTCCCTGGGATTCTCCAGGCAAGAACACTGGAGTGGGTTGCCATTTCCTTCTCCAATGCATGAAAGTGAAAAGTGAAAGTGAAGTCGCTCAGTCATGTCAGACTCCTAGGGACCCCATGAACTGTAGCCCACCAGGCTCCTCAGTCCATGGATTTTCCAGGCAAGAGGACTGGAGTGGGCTGCCATTGCCTTCTCCGGCCAGGTACACAGTATGTGATAATTAGTGTTGGCTACACCTATCCTGATGGTGAAATTGGGTCCGTCTTGAGTCCCAAAGTCAAAGCAGTAGCTTGTTCCTCCCTCCTCCCAGGGAGCCTAGCATCCCGTCTGCCTCCCCAGGCCAGGGTGACCCCCAGACAAGGAAAAGTCACTGCAGTACCATTTATTACCAGAGACACCACGGGGCTGTCAGAACTTTGGGGCAGGAGGGAGGGGCAGAGGGGAGGGGCGCTCACGGACAGAAAGCTGGGGACAGAGCTGTGGGACCTGGCGGGGTAAGCGGGAGCTCCAGGGCCAGGGGTTCCCCTGGCAGGAGGGAGAGGCTGAAGCCCTGGGAGTGGGTGATGGTCCACACGCAGGTCGGCAGGGGCCCCCAGGTGGGCTTGCAGAGGTCCGCAGGTGGAGCTGGCAGGAAAGTCCCCATGCACTGTCTCTAGAAACCTGGGAGGAAAGTGTACCCTGTGCGTTGGCCTGGCGGAGAACCAAGATGGGGACCCACCCTTCCAAGATGGGAGACGGCTGGGAAGTGAGGCAGGGAGGAGACTCTGGGTGGGATTCTGGCCTGGGTGACCCTGGCAGTCTCTCTCAGCCTCTCTCCGAGCCTCAGTTTCTCCCTCCGGAGAACCCCTGCAATGCCGGGGTGCGGGGTGTGTGTGGGGGGGTGGTGCCCAGGCGCTTTCGGGAGGGGCGGGGGCAGGCCTGGGAGGGAAACACAGCCGGCAGCCTTCACTTCCTGCACTTCTTGCTCGGGCCACCTGAGTGGGTCGCGTGGTGGGGTGGGGGCCCTAGGGCATCTGGAGGGCGGTGCGGGATGGGGGTCCCTCCGAGGCCGAGGTGGAAGCGGCTCCGTTGCTACGAGGGGCCTTAGCAACGCACCCATTCAGCGGAGACAAAGGCGCTGTCACTTGAGCGCAGAGGCGCCTCTGCCGCTCTCTTGTTCCCACAGACGCTGCGCCTGCGGGGGCGGGTGCTGGGGGGCTGGGAGCCGAGGTGTGTAGCGGGGTGATGGGCGGGGAGGGTAGGGGGGTGCCTTTCTGCCCGCTCGGCACGCCCCCCACCTGCAGGACGCCTGCGCCCTCCCGGCAGGCCTGCAGGGGGCGCCTCCAGCCCATTTTGCAGAAGGGGAAGCTGAGACACGGAAGGACTGGGACATCCGCAGGGACGCAGGTCGGCTGGGAGTTGGGGGTCAGACAGACCTAGGCTCAGATGTGCCTAGGCTTACCCCCACGAGACTACTGCTGCCTCAGTGTCCTCATCTGTGGGGCTGGGGGCCTGACCCCTGGCTCATCAAGGGCTCCTCTCTGTGCCTCAGCCTTCGGAGCTGCACAGTGGGAGGGTGACCGCACCCCTGTTTTCCCCAGTCACCTCATGAAAGGAGCCACCAGATGCCCAGGTTTAGCACATAGCCCAGCCCTGCTGAGAGCTCCAAGGGCAGGCCTCTGGCCCTGGCTGGAAAGAATCCCAAGCTTTCGGAGGCTGGGCAGTGCTGAGTTGGCCCCCCAGAGGCTTGTCTCCAGTTCAAGACTGTGGGAACTCGGGCTCAGAGAGGCTGCCAGAGTCCACGGTCCCTGGGGGCCTCCCTCGGGCCAGGCTGAGCTCTCCGGGAGCAGGCAGCCCCGGCCCTGCCCTGCTAACTACAGGCCCCCATCCCCGACCCCATCACGTCCCCATCAGCTGTCCAGTGGGGAAACTGAGGCCTTGGGGAAAGCACTTGCTCCTCGTTGGGTTTGGAAGAACTCTCAGACCACCGCATCTGGCCAGAACGCTGAGAGCGGGTGAGGTGGGGAGGCTGGGCGTGGGGTGCACAGAGGAAGGCAGGCCCATGGTTCCCTGCCTTCCCGGCAGCACTGGCCGGGGAAGGGGTCCCAAACTTACTGCCTAAGAAAGCCTCTCCCCAGAGCACTGACTGAGCCCCCCGGGCACTAGCGGGGGAATTTTAGGCACCAACAAGGAGCAGAGTGAGACAGGAAGAGCCGCTCAAATTGTGGGAGGCCGGGTGGGGTTGCTTCTCAAATCACTTCCATTTCCGCACAGTGGGGCTGAGGGAGTGTCCGGGCATCAAGGGGAAAGGGGGGACATTCCCCTCCCCACCTGGGGTGTGGGAGCCGTACCCGAAGCCTTGAATGCTGTCAGCTCCACTGCCTGGGGACAGAGGAGGTCCGTCAGAGGGTGGTCCCCCTTCTGCTCCTCTGGCTCTGGGGGCCCTTGGCTACCTTGGCAATGACTTCTCCACCCCCGGGGGCCTTGGCATTCAGGTTCTGCCAGCTGCTCCCAGCGCCCTTCAGTCTGGTAATTGAAGGAGGAGGCCCCCTGGGTCCCCAGGAGAAGCCCCCACCCCAGCCCCACGCTGGTCCCTGTGGTTTCCCTAACCTTCCGGTCACAGCTGCCAGCCCCTTGGTAGAGCCCTGCCACCCCTGACCCAGCCTCACCGGTCTCTCGGGTTCTGCAATGGAGGAGAAGGTTGTGGGGATCCTGGGGCCATGGGTTCCTAGAAGGGAGAAGACACTTGAGCAGGTGAACTTGTAGGAAAAATTTACCTCGTAGATTAGCGCTGAAGAAACTAGGACCCAGAGAGAGAAAGTAACTTGCCCAAAGGCACAGAGCAGGAAAAGCAGGAGCTCGAATACAAATTCCTGGCCTGACCCTGAAGTCACTCAACCCATGCCCTGTCTCAGGGCGCCGAACCCCATCCATCTACCTGCCTTCAGGAACCCCCTACACCTCTTCTGCATGGAGACCCAGGGAGGGTGACTCCGGCAAGCTCTGCCTCTGGGCTGGGCATCAGGGGCCACTGTTGCCTGGTGGTGGGGGTGGGAGGAGGAAAGGAGCCTTTTATAAGCCATCCCCCAAGTCCTGCAGTCACAGAATACCCCAGGCCTGTCTCCTTGTCTTTCCGATGCTTGGCCTGAGTACTGGGGAGACTGGGGCACTGGGGAGACTGGGGTGCTGGGGAGACTGGGGCACCGGGTGGCACTTGGACTGGAAGGGGGTGTGGTCTCACCTCTAAGAGCCAGGTGTCTCTTGGGTGGAGCCAAGACTCTGGGGTCGTCCCTGGCCACCTCCCAGGGACATGAGGGTCTAGAGTGGAACCCCGGGCCCGTGGGACTGGAGCGAGCCTGAAAGGAAGGGGCATCAGTGCTGGGATCCCTGCCAGAGGTGGGGCCTCCCGCCCCTCGGTCCCCAGGCCTGCCCACCGTGAATGCCTCTGCTGCCTTCTTCTCAGCCATCCTCTGCAGGGCGCTCCGGACCTGGAGGATGGGTCAGGGGCAGGGGCAAGGCTGGGACCCTTCTCCAACCCCCATGGGCCGGGTGCAGAGCCCCCTACAAGTAAGCCCTACCTGACCCCACCCACATCCCACCCTGGCAGCAGCCAGCGTCCCTGACTTACCTCTCCGTTGTAGGCGGCATAGACCAGGAAGATGTACGGCCCCTGGGGACAGACCCAGGGTGAGGGTGGGTGACCTCCTGGGAGGCCCCCATCTCCCACTGCCTGGCCTGGCACCACAGCACAGACAGCCCCAGAGACATTTAGAGACACTGGCCAGTGAACACAAGTCCTGCCCTGCCCGCCAACCCGCGATGAGGAGTGGGCAGTTGTGGCATTCCATGGCAAAGAGAACCAGGAGGACCTGGCCCTGCCAGATCCCATGCCTTCAATCTCGGGTCACCAGGCAGCCTCTCTGCCCTCTATCCTTCCACACCCCACCCCCCTGACTTGCCCTGTCCTCACAGCCTCGCCTTCTCCTGAAGCTCCAAGGCTAAATGAGATCCAGAGACAGAGATCTCACTGCATTCTGATTGTTCAGTTCAGTTCAGTCACTCAGTCGTGTCTGACTCTTTGCAACCCCATGGATTGCAGCATGCCAGGCCTCCCTGTCCATCACCAATTCTTGGAGTTTACCCAAACTCATATCCATTGAGTCAGTGATGCCATCCAACCATCTCATCCTCTGTTGTCCCCTTCTCCTTCCGCCTTCAATCTTTCCCAGCATCAGGGTCTTTTCCAATGAGTCAGCTCTTCGCATCAGGTGACCAAAGTATTGGACCTTCAGCATCAGTCCTTCCAATGAACATTCAGGACTGATTTCTTTTCAGATGGACTGGTTGGATCTCCTCGCAGTACAAGGGACTCTCAAGAGTCTTCTCCAACACCACAGTTCAAAAGCATCAGTTCTTCGGCACTCAGCTTTCCATTAGCTGAATGCCTCTCTGAGCCTCTGTTTCTTATCTGGGAAGTCGGGATGCGGCCAGGACTTGCCTTCTGCTGTGTGTGAACTCCGAGTCACAGCTGGCTCCTCCCCACACACTCAAGGACTACAACGCCGTGGCCCCTCACCAAGCACCAGCGTGCTTGACCCTCACAGCAGCTCCATGGTGGGAGCTGGAGGGAGGCTCATTCTCCCCATTTGATGGAGAGGGTCCTGGGGCTGGGGGTGGGGACAGAGCAATGTGTCCCAGGCCTAAGTGTGGACCTCCACCCGCAGGTGGCTGGTGGAGCTTAGGACTCCCTCACCTTCCACCTGGATGATGCAAAAGGCAACAGTTCCTCCCCTGAGGCTCAGACAAGAGGATACAGGTGAGGGGATGTGAGTTCCTTGAGGCCCTCTAGCTTCCCAGGGCTGAGAACTGGAGCCCCAGGGCCCTACTAGTCTCCGTGGCTCCCAGGCACCAACTGGGTCGCTACCAGCCCCAACACTGCCCCTAAGCCAGACCCTGGGGGCTCCCAGCCCCACACACCGGCCCGTGCTCCCCCTGCAGCTCTCCGCACAGCGTCCCCCATCCCATCTCCTTTGACTCAGTCCTTGTGCTAAGTCGCTTTGCGAGCCCGTGGACTGGAGCCCATCAGGATCCTCTGTCCATGGGATTCTCCAGGCAAGAATACTGGAGTGGGTTGCCATGCCCTCCTCTAGGGAATCTTCTCAACCCAGGGATCTAACCCGTGTCTCCTGCATTGGCAGGTGGGTTCTTTGCCACTAGGGCCACCTCCCCACACCCAAACAAATTCACTCCAATCCAACCACACCAGCAAACTGTCCAACATCCTCCAAGGCCGGGGTGGAAGTCTGAGCTCCTTACACCAGCTCTGGGGACCCTGCGTGGTCTGGCCCCCATGTTCCCTCCTGCCCCATTTCTCACCAGCTCCCCCGACCCCATGTTTCCCTCCATCTGATCTCACTGTGCTCCCCTAACTTAAAACTTTATTCCCCTCTCTCCATGCAGCATTCAGGCATTCACTGAGCACCACGCCTCCAGGGAATGCCCGCTCTGCCTCCTGATTCGCTCTCGACTAACCCCCCTGCACCTCTCAGTCTCAATCACACCACACTGCGGTTGTATGGTTTTGGTGTCTGTCTGCGCCCCCCAAGGCTGAGAACTCCAAGGGTGGATTCTTTGATCCTGTGCCCCACCACGGTCTCAGCATGCAGCCCAGCTCAGGCACAGGGCGGGCGCCGGGGAAGAACTTGCTGAATGGCTGAATGAAACCATCTTGTGCCAGGTTATGCTTTGCCCTTTGCAAATATCATCTCAGTGGAACCCAATAGTGATCCCATGAGGTGGAGATTATGATTCCCTTTATACAGACGTAGAAACTGAGGCCTGTCTCCGCTTGTCTAGGCCTCTCAACAAGACCCTCAGACAGGGAAGGTGTGAGCCCCAACCCGTCACAGGACTGAGGCTTTGCTCTTCCCGCACAAAACCTGGCAGAGAGGCCAGACGGAAACAAACCACCCCCAAGAGCAGATAAATGAGTCCGGGCAGATTTCAATCCCTCCAGCCCCAGCCCTGCTCCCTGGTCACTTGGGGCAGGTCCTGCCCAGCTTATGCCCCAAGACAGAGTGAGAAAGGGGTGAGGCTGGAGGTTGAGCGGGGAGAGAATGGCATGGAGCGACAGCAGGTATGACGGAAGAGAGAGGAGAGGGAAAGGCCGGGCCTGGGGAGGGAAGCATCCAGGAAGGATTCAGAGAATGTGGCTCTGAGCCGACTTGGGAGCTGCCCTGAGATAGTCATGGGAACATCAGAGCGGGGTCAGGTCTCATGCCTTCTGACCCCTCACGAGGCAGCCTTTCTCCTCTCCTTTGACCTGAAGGTCTGAGGCTGGCTTGGGGGCGGGCGGCAAGAGGGGTGACCCTCAGAGAGAGGGAGAGGCAGGGGAAGGGACCAAGAGACAGGGGGTCAGAGCCAAGAGAAGGGGAGATGTAGAGAGAGATCCAGGAAGAGGCAGGTGAGACCCACACCAGAGGAGAAGGGGACAGGGAGAGGGGTCTGTGACAGAGACCGAACCTGAGAGACAGAGGAGGAATCCCAGGAAAAACTCAGAGACGAAGTAAATGAGACACCGAGAGAGGAAGGGACCTGTCCCGAGAGGGAGGCGAAGAGGGCAGTGAGGGGGATTCTGGCCCTGTGGCTGTAGGTCTGCCCGCCCGAGGGCCATGGGCAGGGATGGAGCTGGAGTAGTTGCCATAGCAACAGGAGGCTGGTACCCGCCCCGCCCCCCCGCCTGCCACTCTGAGGCAGGGTGGAGAGACCTGGGCAGGGTCTCTCTGCTAAATGGGCCGAGCTGGGATTCCAGCCCGTGGAGCTCTGGGAGTGCAGGGCTTGGAAGAAGGGCTTCTCCGTGTCCGTCTGTGTCCCCGGCTGCTCATCCCCACCTCTTCTGCGGGAGCCGTGCTTCTTTGGGAAGAGTGTGGGAACCCCAGGTTTTCTTCATTCTCCCGGCCCCACCCCGGGCATGACCCCCATCCTTCCTGAGCTGTCTGCTGCTTCCCCAACACCTCTGTTCTTTCCTCTCTCCATTCCCATGCTTCTTGGCAGAGGGTGGCGAGTCCCCAGGGCCCAGGGGGAGACGATACCATGGACCAGGACCCTGGAGCACTTGGTGTGGACCACAGGAAGAGGTGCTAGGGGTACGAGGGAGGCCGAGGGGACGGTGGGCCCGCCTGGACGGACCTCCCTCCCAGCACTCACTCAGTCCCTGGGTTGTGGCTGTTTGTGTCCATGCCCGAGTCCCCCACAGATCTGCAGACCTCCTGAGGACAGGGTGCCTAGTCTGACCCACTTCTGTGGCTCCAGGACACGCAACCAGAAGGGCACACAGGAGGATTCCTGTGGTCCCATGGTACTGCTTCCTTTATGTGGATCATGTTCTTCCAACTAACACCTTTTCTAAACTGCTGTTTTCACCAGTGGAATAGCTCATACTGCCCTACAGTAGGCCACCTGCAGACCCCAAAGGGAGAGGCCCCTGGCGTCCTGTACTCCTCCTCCTTAGCTTCTTGCCAAGGCCTGAAGTGGCTTGAGCACAGCCTGGAGGCTGGGACTTCTGCTGTGCCCTCGAGCATCAGGGCGCCAGGCATCTTAGCCACCCCCTTCTGGGCCTCAGTTTCCTCAACTGTCTAACGGGCCACAAAATCCTCCCTGAGGTTCTGCTCTTTGATTGGAGGTTTGACCCAGTCCCCTCTCGCCCACCCTCCCCCCGGCAGTGTCCCCACTGCCTTGGTGACAACCACGAGAGAGAGGACACTCCCTCCCCAGGCCCCTGACCAGCCCACCACGCCCGCGGAGCTCCAGTGTGTGGCCCAGGGCCCGGAGGTACCTGCAGGGAATTGAGGCCCACGGCGGCGTAGGCCCAGGCAGGGCTGAGGTGCACCAGCAAGCCCACCAGCCAAGTCAAGCCCAGGACAGGCAGCAGGACCAACACCGGCTTCACCGTGGCCCTGCAGGACAGAGGCGGGGCCGGGGGAGGCCAAGGGCCGGGGCGGGGGGGGGGGTCCCTACAGGGTTCTGGGGAGGGCAGTCCCTGGCAAGCATATGGAGAGGGGCTGGAGCAGCAGACCTGGGACTGCGGCTCAGGACTTGGGTGTAGCTGTAAAGCTCAAACACCCAGAGTGGCAGGGAGTGGGGGTGCTGGAGCTAGGAAGGTGGGGTCCCAGGTCCAAGCCTGGCTCATCCCCAGCCTGGCTCAAGGGAAGGGAGTGGCAGCTGTCCAGGGGGAGGGCTGAGGCCTGGACAGTGGGTCCAGGGGCCATGGATCTGGAAGGGCTTCCTCTTCCCCCTCCTCAAATCCCCTGGGGGGCGACCATGCTTTTCAAGGCCCCACTGCCTTGGGTTGCCCTTCTCTTGGCAGAGGGTAGAGTGGCCAAGAGGAAGGCCTGGGGTGTGGGGGGGGTGGCCCCTCCAGCAGGATATGGTCCCATAGAGTGATGGGGTTCCGGCGGGGGTAGAGACCTAGACTCTCACTCTGAACCTGAACTTCTAGGGACTGCCTCATTTAGGGGTCCCCTCCACTTGACTCCACCAGAGACAGTGCCTTCTGCGGATGGTGAGTCCCCAGGACAGTGGCTGGTGTCTACAACGCCCCTCATATACACACAGGCTCCACCATTACCATTCACACATCCACACGCATGAGCATGTGTGCACACACAGCACAGACATGTTGCACACACACACCCATCTATAGCCTTACACACATGAGCGCACATGGCCACACATACGCCCACCCTGGACTCACGCATGCTCACACCTGGCTCCCCCCCTTTCTGACTCCCCCAGGCTGGGGTCTCACCACATCTGGATCCTGAGCTGCTGCTGCACGCAGGGCTGCGGGCTCAGCATGCGGGCGCGGCGGCGGGCACTGGATACGGTGACAATCACCACGCGGACCAGGATGCAGGTGTTGGCCTGGAGATCTGGTGTCAGAGAGCAAAGGGGGCTCCCCCTCCCCTGACCCATCCCTCCCTGGCAGGGCCCCCGGGCCTCTCTGCTCACGGTCAGCACGAAGAGCACGGGCCCCACAAAGGCCCAGATGGCGTCTGTGTGCACGTCGAGCCAGCAGTGCCCAGTGGCCACGTAGTCATGCGGGGACATGGCCAGGGTGATGGCCACGATGGCCACAGGCACACCTAGGGGGATAAGAAGTGACCTCAGGACCACACCACCCATTGTGTCCTCCCTGGGAGCCAGCCCCCGTCCAGAGCTGCAGCCCCCAGCCACCCCACAGTAGCAGGTGTAATGGCAGCACAGGGCGATCCAGGGAGTGGGGTTGGGTGGGCTTGATACTTGTGGGTGGCATTGGAGCCCTGAGAGGTTGGGAAGTGGAAGAACTAAGACAGAACTGAGGCCTTAGGGCTGAGAATCAGCAGAGTTGGAGGCTGGTGACTGGCATGGGCTTAACTGGGGCTTAGCTGGGGCTTAGCTCCCAGATTAGGGAGGCGGTGCTGGAGGCCAGGAGCTGAGGTGGTCTAAGTGGAGGAGGATTAAGAACTGGAATTGGGTAGAGTTGGAGGTTGATGGAGCTGAGTTTGTGTCAAGACATGGGTGCTGGGCGCCGGGTGGTGCTGGGTGCTGGTGGAGGAGGTGAGTGTGGCACGGTGGTGGGTATGGGGCGGTGGGTATTGGGCATAATGGAGGCCATGCAAAGCACAGTCGAGGGGAACAGAACATGAATGAGGAGCAGAGGGACCTCACCCCAGCCCGTGGCGTAGTAGAGTGGCATCCGAGGGCCCGGGCGCATGCTCACGGCCACCACCTTGCTCCACAGCAGCAGCCCCTCCACCAACATCCAGAAGAAGGCGACCAGAAAGAGAAGGTGCATCACAGCTGTGACGGCCACGCAGGCCACCTGGACGGGAGGGTGGGCGATCCCCACTGAGGCCATTTATGGGTGCAGTCCACCCTGGGTCCCCTGTCCACGCCTGGCATTGCCAACCCAAAGCAGTCTGAGTAGGTGAGGTCCCCGGGTAGCGCCGCGGGTCCGGCTCCAACATTCAGTTTTTCCTCTTTAGGCCTTACTCCTCCCTGGAAAGGGAGCCGGGTGCAGACCTGGGACGGGGTCGGGGGCAACCCAGAGAAGGTGGAAGGTGTTTTCCCAGCCACCCCTGAGCCCACAAGCCCCCCCTGCTGGTTGCCCACCTTGCTGGCCTTTGCCCACTCGCTGGCCATGAGGAAGCCCTCAGCGGAGGCCAGGGAGAAGGTGAGGTTCTTGTGGACCGTGGCCCGCTCTGACTTGGGGACCCTGGACAGACAGCGGAGGTGTTAATGGGGACACCACCACCAGCCCCCACCCCCATCAGCCCCAGCCTCGCCCACATCCGGGTGAACTGGCTGATGAAGGCAGAGAGGGCGGCTCCACAGGGGCCCACAGCCCCAGGGGAGGGCCCCGGACCGGGGTCTACCTGGACTAAGGGTGGACGCCCTCCCAAGGAGGGATGTGGAGGCTGGCAAGGGGTGGGGTGGGCTCAGGGTGCTACAGCGGGTGGTAAGCCTGCCTTACCCAGCCGCCAGGAAGAGCAGGAAGGTGGTGGAGAGGGCACAGAAGGACACACCACAGCCCACAAACGAGAGCGTCCTCAGCAGTGACTCCTCCTCAGGGCCTCTCTGGAGGAGGGACAGAGACCTCGGAGGGCAGGAGCCCGCCACCACCCTGAGCTGCCGGCACCAGGCCTCACCAGCCCCCGCCGGCAACTCCCAGGACAACACCCACCGCCCCACACCCACCCCCAACCCCCAGGCCTGCACACAGCAGGCACTTAATAATGAGCATTTGCATGTCCTCCTCTGCTGGCTCTCCCTGAACGGGGGCCAGGCTTTCACTGATTTCTCAGCACTGGACGGGAAGTGGCCGACACACCCGTGGGGAGGAGACGGCATGTGATGACCACCTGCCGAGGCAGGAGTACGGGGCTGGCACGAATTACTTACGATGTGTCAAAGGTGCACGCTCTGTTTTTACAGGAAAACTGCATCAGATGGCATGTTTCTCGAGTGTGCTCCCTAACACGCCAAGTGACCCCAGCATTCCTGGGCTCAGGCCCACCTCACTTAACCTCTTGGTGAGTGACCACTGAGTCCCTTTCTGGCTCCAGCCAGCCCACCTCGCTTGGCCTCCTCCTGGAATTTGGCTTCCCCCACCCCCAGTCTGTAAACGCTGGTACCTATCAGAGGCCTGCTGTGGCTGAAGCTCCTTTTACTTCTAACTGCATCTCAGCCACGGCTTTACCTACCAGCTCGCTCTTGTTTCCAGCTGAGACCCCTCCTGCCATGAGCACTAGGCCACAGGACCCACAGCCCCCCAGACCTGTGGTCCCCCAAATCTGTTGCCCACCTGAGCCTTCTCGGAAACGAGTCCCTCATCTTCTAGTGGCCCTGGACCCTGTTGCCCTCAGCCCAGTCTCCGGGTCTCCCCACTGCTCCCTGGTCCAGGGTCCCTCCCTTCTCCTAGGCCCCTCGCTGCTTTCCCCTGTCACCACCCCAGCCTCACTCCTGGCACCGCGGGCTCCCTTGTGCAAAGACAATGCCTGCTTCACCCCCTTCCACACTTCCTCTGCAACAGGACCACCATCCAAGCACGTGAGCCTGGCATTCCAGGTCTGTGTGATCTGACCCAGGCCCACCTTGCCCACCGCCACCCCCCACCATGGACATTGCACTGAAAGCCCCAGACTCATCGCAGTTCTAGAATGTAACTTGTCTGCCATTTCCAGCCTCCTTGGGCCTCCCTTGTGGCTCAGCTGGTAAAGAATCCGCCTGCAGTGCAGGAGACCTGAGTCCGATCCCTGAGTTGGGAAGATCCCCTGGAGAAGGTAAAGGCTACCAACTCCAGTATTCTGGCCTGGAGAATTCCATGGACTGTACAGTCCAGGGGTCGCAAAGTGTCAGACACAACTGAGCAACTTTGACTCTGCCTTTGCTCAGGAGGCCCTCTGCTTGGCACGCCTTTCTGTTCAACTCTTGTTCACCCTTTAAAACTGGGTCCTGACATCACCTTCCCCTGCCCCCCTCCCCAGCACTCACCTGGACGTCATACACCTGCAACAGGACGGCAAAGTTGGTGCTGTGGTTGCAGAAGCAGATGGTCGAGCCCTGGTACAGGGCAGTCACGGAGCAGCCAGTGGTGGCCCAGGAGCCCCCTGAGTCTGGGCTTGGGGTGAGTAGGGGACAGAGGGCTCTTGAGATGGGCTGCACATGGGGGTGGGGGCAGGGGGAAGCCTTTCCACAAACCCTGGGGTCTCTCAGTGCCCTGCCTCTATCCAGTTATGTGACCTTGGGCAAGTCACTGCTCCTCCCTGGGTCTCTATTTCCCATCTGTGAAATGGGAGGATGGGGCTGAAACCAGTGATCAGTATTAACTGCATTAATTACTAAGCAACAGTGATTGATCTTCATTCCCTGGCTTGGGATTTATCATCAACTCTAACACCCATTCCACAGATGAGTCTCTCCCTACTCTAAGTCCATAGAGTAGGCTTACATAGCTCCTATGACAGGGAGCTCAGTACCTCCTGAGTAACAGGCTCTTCTGCCCCAGTTTGTCCCCAGCTGAGTGGGGCCTGGAACCACCCCCACAAGGAAGTTGATGAATGGAGGCCAAAAACCCACTTGAGTCCTGCCTCATCCTCAAGTGGAATGGATGTCTTTTTTTGTTTGTTTGTTTTTTAATGCCTTATTTAAAGAACTTGGAAACTCACCTGATGCTGAAGTTCCAGAAAGCACAGACAGGCTCCACCAGCTTCGGAGGGAAGGCCTAAGGGCAGCCAACAAGGTCAGGGCAGGTATGTGAGCGCACGTGGGCAAGGAGAGAGATCAGTAGATGCAGGGAGACGTGGAGACCTCCTGTGTTTGAGGGGCTGGGGGTTGCCTTGTATAAATCATGGGTGCAGTGGTTGGAGAAAAATGCTAGTGGGAAGGCACAAAGAAGGTGAAGTGAGTAGAGTTGCAGGCTGGCATTATGGTTAATATCAAAATCCTAGGAATGAACTAAATGTCCATCCTTTGGGGATTCTGTAAAAGAGCTCCCAGAAGTACTGAGTTTAGCAAGGCTGCAGGATACAGTATCATTATATAGAAATCAATTGCATTACTATAAACTTATATGAACAATTTAAAGTTGAATTAAGAAAACAATACCTTTTACAAAAATATCAAAAACTCTCTACTACTTAGCGGTGCATACATGCTCAGTTATTAAGTCATGTCCTACTCTTTGTGAACCCATGGACTGCAGACTGTCAGGCTTCTCTGTCCATGGGATTTCCCAGGCAAGAATACTAGAGTGGGTTGCCATTTCCTCCTCCAGGGGATACTCCTGACCCAGGCATGGAACCTACGTCTCCTGCATTTGCAGGCAGATACTTTACTGCTGAGCCACCTGGGAAGCCCATACTACTTAGAAGTATATCTAACAAAAAACCTTCAAGACCGGTACACTGACAACTAGATATCACTGCTGAGAAAAATGCAAGAAAATCTAAATAAACGCAGCGATATACCTTGATCAAGGATTGGAAGACTCATTGTTAAGATGCTAGTTCATCATCTTATTTCAATTTGGGAGATTTGGTGCAATCCCAATCAAAATCCCAGTAGGTTTTTCCATAGACATTAACAAGCTGATTCTAAAAAAAAGATTTTTTGGCTGTGCCACATGGCATGCAGGATCTTACTTCCCTGACCAGTGATCACCTATGCCCTCTGCAGTGGAAGTGCGGATTCTTAACCACTGCCAGGAAAGTCCCCTGATTCTAAAAGGTATACAGCAACGTGAAGACCCTAGGCCAGCCAAAGCAGTTTTGAAAAGGAAGTATAAAGTTCAGGACTTACATTAACTGATTTCAAGGCTTACCATACAGATACATTAATCAGGACACAGAGGATTAGTGTATAGATCTAGGGAATAGAATAGAGAGCTCAGAAATAGACTTACACATATATGGACAATTGATTTTCAAAAAGGTGACAGGATAATTCAAGGGAGAAAGAATAATCTTTTCAACAAATGGTGTTGGAATGGGATATGGCAAAATATGTCTATATGGAAAAATATGAAGTTCAACCCCTACCCAATGAAATATGCATAAATGAATTGAAACAAAGCTGTAAATGTAAGGCTAAAATGAAAAACTCCTTTGAGAATATCTTTGTGACCTTGGGATAGGCAAGTTTTCCTAGACATGATGCAAAATGCATAAGCCATGCAAAAGAAAAATTGATAAACTGGACTTCATCATATTTAAAACTTATCTTTCAAAAACACTGTTAAGAAAAGCAATCCACAGACTAGGAGATATTATGTACAAAACATATAGCTCACAAAATACTTGTATCCAAAATATATAAAGAATTCTTACAATTCAATAGTAATACAAATAATTTAAAAATTGAGGAAGTACAAAGCTGGAGGCATCATACTCACTGATTTCAAACAATATTACAAAGATACAGAAATTAAACAGTATGAGATTGGCATAAAAACAGACATACAGATCAATGGAACAGAATAGAGAGCTCAGAAATAAGCCTCTGTGTGTATGGTCAATTAATTTATGACAAAGGAGGCATGAATATATGATGGGGAAAGAACAGTCTTCTCAATAAATGATGTTGGGAAAATTGGACAGCCATAGGCAAAAGACTACCCACTCCAGGATTCTTGGGCTTCCCTTGTGGCTCAGTTGGTAAAGAATCTGCCTGCAATGCGGGAGACCTGGGTTCGATCCCTGGGTTGGGAAGATTCCCTGGAAAAGGGAAAGGCTACCCACTCCAGTATTCTGGCCTGGAGAATTCCATGGACTGTATAGTCTATGGGGTCATGACTGAGCGACTTTCACTTCACTTCAGGCAAAAGAATAAAACTTGGCTACTGTCTTATACTATATACAAAAATTAACTCAACACTGAACTAGACTTGAATTTAAGACCTGAAACCATAAAACTGCTAGGAAAAAACATAGGTGGTAAGCTCCTTGACATAGCAAAAATATTTAAAAGCCAAAACTATGCAGTTAAACACAGGCAGGAGACATACAGACAGCCAATGAGTACATGAAAAGATGCTCAACACCATTAATCATAAGGAAAATGCAAAACTACAGTGAGATATTACCTCACATCTGTTAAGATGGCTATTACCAAAAACACAGGAAATAACATGTTGGCGAGGAAATGGAGAAAAGGGAGCACTCATACCCTGTTGGTGAGAATGTACATTGGTGCAGTCACTATGAAAACAGCACAGTGGTTCCTCCAAAAATTAAAAATAAAATTGCCTTATGGGCCAGCAATTCCACTCCTATATATATCCAAAGAAAATGAAGATACTAACTCAGAAATGATATATGACACTGCTTATTACATGAAACTCTGCTCAGTGTTACGTGGCAGCCAGGATGGGAGGGGAGTTTGGGGGAGAATGGATGCATGTATATGTATGGCTGAGCCCCCTCGCTGTTCTCCTTAAACTATCACAACATTGTTAATCAGCTACACCTCAATACAAAATGAAAAGTTTTCTTAAAAAGAAAATATATTAATATATGCACCTCCATGTTCACTGCAGCATTATTTTCTAAAGCAAAGATATGGAAACAACCTGTGTCCATTGATGAATGAAAGAATAAAGAAACTGTGGTGTGTGTGTATATATATATACATACACACATAAATATATATATAGTGGTGTGTGTATATATATGTGTGTGTGTGTATATATATATAGGCTTCCCTGAAAGCTCAGCTGATAAAGAATCTTCCTGTAATGCGGGAGGCCTGGGTTTGATCCTTGGATTGGGAAGATCCCCTGGAGGTGGGCATGGCAACCCACTCCAGTATGCTTTCCTGGAGAATCCCCATGGACAGAGGAGCCTGGCAGGCTACAGTCTATAGGGTCACACAGAGTTGGATATGACTAAAGCGACTTAGCATGCACACATGCCTATATAAAAATATAAAACAGAATATTCAGTTCAGTTCAGTCGCTTAGTTGTGTCCAACTCTTTGTGACCCCAGGGACTGCAGCACGCCAGGCTTCCCTGTCCATCATCAACTCCTGGAGCTGGCTCAAACTCATGTCCACCAAGTTGGTGATGCCATTCAACCATCTCATCCTCTGTCATCCCTTTCTCCTGCCTTCAATCTTTTCCAGCATCAGGGTCTTTTCAAATGAGTCAGTTCTTTGCACCAGGTAGTCAAAGTACTGGAGTTTCAGCCTCAGCATCAGTCCTTCCAATGAACATTCAGGACTGATTTCCTTTAGGATGGACTGGTTGGATCTCCTTGCAGTCCAAGGGACTCTCAAGATTCTTCTCCAATCCCACAGTTCAAAAGCATCAATTCTTCAGCGCTCAGCTTTCTTCATAGTCCAAATCTCACATCCATACATGACTACTGGGAAAACCAAAGCTTTGACTAGATGGACCTTTGTTGGCAAAATAATGTCCCTGCTTTTTAATATGCTGTCTGGATTGGTTATAACTTTTCTTCCAAGGAGCAAGCGTCTTTTATTTCATGGCTGCAGACACCATCTGCAGTGATTTTGGAGTCCAAAAAAATAGTCTCTCACTGTTTCCATTGTTTCCCCATCTATTTGCTATGAAGTGATGGGACCAGATGCCATGATCTTAGTTTTCTGAATGTTGAGTTTTAAGCCAACTTCTTCACTCTCCTCTTTCATTTTCATCAAGAGGCTCTTTAGTTCTTCTTCGCTTTCTGCCATAATGGTGGTGTCATCTGCATATCTGAAGTTATTGATATTTCTCCCAGCAATCTTGATTCCAGCTTGTGCTTCATCCATCCCAGCTTTTCTCATGCTGTACTCTGCATATAAGTTAAATAAGCAGAGTGGCAATATACAGCCTTGACGTACTCCTTTCCTGATTTGGAACCAGTCTGTTGTTTCATGTTCAGTTCTAACTGTTGCTTCTTGACCGGCATACAGATTTCTCAGGGGGCAGGTAAGGTGGTCTGGTATTCCCACCTCTTTCAGAATTTTCCACAGTTTGTTGTGATCCACACAGTGGAAGACTTTGGTGTAGTCAATTAAGCAGAAGTAGATGTTTTTCTGGAACTCTCTTGCTTATTCTTTGCCTTTTTGCATTTCTTTTTCTTGGGGATAGTCTGATCACTGCCTCCTGTACAATGTCACAAACCTTCGTCCATAGTTCTTCAGGCACTCTGTCTATCAGATCTAATCCCTTGAATCTATTTGTCACTTCCACTGTATAATCGTAAGGGATTTGATTTAGGTCATACCTGCACATATGCAAATATAAAACAGAATATTTTTCAGCCATAAAAAGAATGAAATCTTGCCATTTGAAACAATGTGATGGACCTTGAGGCCATTATATTAAGTAAAATGTCAGAGAAAGACAAATACCTTATGATCTCACTTATATGGGGACTCTATAAAAAAAATCAGGCTCATAAAATACAGAGAACAGACTGGTTGCCAGTGCAGGTGGGGCAGGGGCAGGGAGAAAAGGGTGAAGGGAGTACAACAACAAAATTAAGAGAGAGAGGATCCATGTGGTTTGCATGAAGAAATGTCAGTAATCAGAAAAGCAAATAGCAGGCTAATGCAAACATTTTTGAAAAAAAAAATAAAGACTATTTCCTATATTTTAAGAAGCCCAATGACATCTCAAAATTTTTTAATTAAAAAAATGAATGAAAACTGAGAAAAAATTTGAACTTATAAAACAGAGGAAGCTACATGAATGCCTGATAAGTGTATAAAATGATGCTCAAAATCATTGATCTTCAAGGAATTGCAACTTAGAACCACAATAAGATGTTAATACAAAACCATTATAATGAGCAACAAGCAACAACATAGATGATACTCAAAACCAACATCTGGGCAAAAGAAGCCAGACTATAGTACACATTATATGGTTCCTTTTATATGACACTTTAGAAAAGACAGACAATCTAGAGTCACAGAAAGCAAAGCAGTGATTTCCTGGGTCAGAGTGGGGAAGGCTGATGGGGAAGGAGCTTGAAGAAGTCTTTGGGAAAGGTGGACAAGCTGTGTATCTTGACTGGGGGCAGTAGCGCATGAGTATATACACTGGTCAAAACTGATCGCATTGTACATTTAAAATGGATGGTTTAGTATATGTAGATTTATGTACTTTAATCTGATTTTTTAAGAAGTCTTGAGATGATATACAAAAGACATAAGCTGTGGTATATGAGTGTATTTGTGTGTGTGTGTGTGTGTGTGTATATGTGAGTGTGTGGGCACATGTGTCCAGGATTGGTGGTTTTGGGGAAAGCAGACTCTAACTTTCCCTGAAATGCTCTAACGCTTCAAAAGCAGGAAGGAATTTGTGTTTTACATGTAATGAATTAAATGACATATCCTGCTGATATTTCCATGTCAGTTTATAGCAAAATACCCCATTCCTTACATAACCTCAGCTGACATTCTATTGTGTAGCTCTACAAGGCTTTTTTGTTGGGGAAGGGGGCGCACTGCGTGGCATGCAGGATCTTAGCTCCCCAACCCGGGATGAAACCTGTGCCCCCTGAAGTGGAAGTTCTGAGTCTCAGCTGCTGGACATCCGGGAAAGTCCCTACAAGGCTTTTAAAGTAGTCCCCTGTTGATGGACATTCAGGTTACTTTCATGCTTACAAAGCACACTGCAAGGTGGGGCTCTCACATCTCCTTATGTGATCTGATGAGAACCACCAGCTTTTTGAGCCATGAAGAACTATAACAAAATCCCAGCTCTGCCACTTAAACAAGCACGATAACAAAATCCCAGCTCTGTACCAGGCACACCAGCTTCCCTAAGCTCATGTTTGTGGACTGGACAGTTGGAAGATTAAACAAACGCAGCTTATTGAAGGCATCTGCCATAAAGTAAGCATGCAGTGCATTACTTCCCTTCCCCCTCTCTCAAAGACAATGGATGGCATGTGGATGTGTATTTTTCTTGAACAGTTTTAGACCTTGGTTCTCCAGTGAACAAATACTGGGATGTGTTTGGGGGGGTGGGGGCGGGGGTGGGCACCAAACCAGGATAACTGTCCCAGGTGGCTGTTTCCCAGAAGCACCACATAGTACCTGGGTCTGGTGTTGCAGGTGAAAGGTCACAGCTGTGTTGGCCTCCCCAGTTTCATCCCACACCTCAGAGGAGATGATGGCTGACCCCACCTGGGTGCTTAGGAATCTGTGGGGAGAAAGGGAGCTTTTAAGGGCACCAGGTGTCTGTAGGGGAGAGGTCACACGTCACTGAGGTCATCAAAGATGATACCCCTAAGTCCAAAGAAACATTAGCAAAAGTCCTGTGCGGGGAATTAGGGCACCTGGGTTCCATTCTTGCTGGTAATTTGGCTGCCCTGGTGGCTCAGATGGTAAAGAATCTGCCTGCAATGCAGGAGACCCTCCAGGGTTTGAACCCTGGGTCAGGAAGATCCCCTGGAGGAGGAAATGGCAACCCACCCCAATATTCTTGCCTGGAAAATTCCATGGACAGAGGAGCCTGATGGGCTACAGTCCGCAGGGTCGCAAAGAGTCAAGACACGACTGAGGGACTAACATTTTCATTTTCTATTCCCTCCCTGAGACTCAGTACTGGAGCTGGGACCCCAGACAGGAGTCGAGCCATGTTCCCACCAGCACATCTTTGCGAGGCCCAGAAATCTGTGTGTGTCAGGGGTGAGCAGGTTTGGCCATGGGCTGCCAAGGGCAGATTTGCCCACCACAGTGGGGGTGGGTTCTGGGAGGGAATGGAGGCCTGGCCTTCCCTGGGGAGGAGATCCAGGCCCTCGGCAGCCTACTGGGTGGGACTCACCTCTGCATTCTGCTTGTTTCTTCAGGACTGTCTGGAGCCCGTGGCTCTTGGCCAGGGGCCCCCAGGGTGTGCTGGAAGACACTCGAGCTAAACCAGCTGTGGATCACGGTGACTCCAGAGAGGCCTGGATGAACAGGAGGAGGCCTGAGACCCACCCAGTGACTGAGCAGGCACCACAGGTCAGTCCCGAGGGAAAAGCTCTGCCCACTTTACAAATAGGGAAACCGAGGCACATAGAAGTTAAATGACCTCCCAGAGATCACTCACTAGAGAAGTGGGCAGAGCCAGAATTTCAACCGGCCGTAGTTGACGTGCTTAAGCTGGCAGCTCCACAGCCCTTTGCCGCTTATCCTAATCCTCCACCCCAGGTGGAGTTTGGGGTTTGAGGGGAGGAGACTAAGTGAACACCTACTATGGGGTAGGTGTTTAAGCTCCTAACAATCCAGTGCTGCTGCTGCTAAGTCGCTTCAGTCGTGTCCAACTCTGTGCGACCCCATAGACGGCAGCCCACCAGTCTCCCCCATCCCTGGGATTCTCCAGGCAAGAACACTGGAGTGGGTTGCCATTTCCTTCTCCAATGCATGAAAGTGAAAAGTGAAAGTGAAGTCGCTCAGTCGTCTCCGACTCTTAAAAACCCCATGAACTGCAGCCTACCAGGCTTCTCCGTCCATGGGATTCTCCAGGACACCCCAATGAGGCGAGTACTAATCTTACAGATGGGGAAACAGTTCTGAAAGCTGAAGTGACTTATTCACAATAGTAGAGCTAGGAACTTTGATGGTTGAGATTTGACCCAGACCCCTGAGGGTCCCACCACCCGTCCCCCTCGCCCACCTTTCCCGAGGAGCCGCCTCACTTCAGCAGCGGGGATGCGGATGTGGCCGGGCCCCTCTGGATGCCCGCCGGGCACTGTGAACACGTAGCCCTCTGTGATGGTCTCCCTCAGGCGTAGGCGCTGCACCTCCAGGCCTGGGGTCAAACGGGGCTGAGTGGCTGGACCTCAGGAGGGAGGTCTTCAAGCTGGGCTGGCCCAGCTGGCAGGGTCTGCTTACCCTGTCCCTGCCACACATCCAGGAGGCCACCATTCCTGCTCAGAGAGGCTCAGCAACTTGGCCGAGGTAAATCTGACATTTCCAAGTCCAGGGGGACAGGGTGACTGAGAAGGGGGAGTCGCTGGGGGGCAGACCCTGAATATCAGTGAGCTGCCAGAAACCAGTGGGCCCCTGAAAGACCGAAGTTTTGCCTGACGTTCCACTGTCAGTGCTTCCCCACTCAATCTGTAATACAAACATTCACTGAGTCTGGTCCTGAGATGCAGAAATGACTCAGAAACAGCCCTGGCACTCAGGGAGCTTCAGGCTGAATCACATTAATTGCCACAGAAGCAACAAAAGATAAGTTCAAAACACCAGGGTAACAGAGGAGAGAGGAACTGACTGTTGGGAGAGAGCTAAAACTGGGGAAGGCTTCCTAGCAGAACTGACGCTCGAGCAGGGTTCTGAAGGATGTATAGGAGTTTGCTAGGAGGTCAAGAAAGAGAGTATTCTGGATGGAGGACACAGCATGGACCAGGGCAGAAACAGAAAGGAGAATCGGTGGGAGTCGGAGAACTCCCAGTGATCAGCGCTGAGGAGGATGTCTGAGCCCAGGTCCCACCCGCAGCCAGTTGTGTGGGACAGGTTGGGGCAGGCTCACCAGCATGGTGGTACTGGAGGTACATTCGAGGCCGCTCAGAGGTCAGCATGGAGTTCAGCAGGGGTGCCAGGCGCTGCACGCTTGCCACCAAGGCCATGGGTCCGCCAACCACCTGCGAGGAGGCCACAGCTGAGCCCCTCTCACGCTCCACACCCCACTGCTGCCTGCCCTGACTGCTGGGGTTAACACATTCTCACGGATCTGGGAGGTGGCCCGCCTGCTCCGGACCATCAGAGGCTCTGCCTGAGGGCATCCAGGATCAAGTCCTGGATCCTTAGCCTGATATTTGAGGCCCTGCCTGATGAACCTTCTCCGGCTTCTCCAACCCAGTCCTAAGCCACGTTGTCCTCGACTCAAGCTGAAGGCCTCACAGTGCTCTCTGCCTGCTGGTAGGCTGTTTGCCAATGGGGCACACTCAGAAGGCAGAGCCATGCCTTTTGCTTCTATGGTCTGACAGGTGCTCAAGTTTTAGCTTCTAAAAGAAAGCCATGGGGTGGGGGGGTGGTGGTGTTGGTGGGTGGTGCTGGTGAGGACAGAGCAGGGATGGGGATCATGCATGGTTGGGACCCCTCCTCTGTGCTGGGCAAGTCACCTGATTGACACCTACTCCTGTCCATTGCCTAAGCAAGCCAGGTATGATCATTTTTCCACAATTTTCCAGGGAAGAAAACTGAGATTCAGAGTCCAGTTTGCCCCAGTCTGCCACAGTGTTTCAGATCCCCAGTAAAATGTGGGGTTACACCCTCCCCAGGGTGGGGAGCACCACTTGGAGAGGTGAACATCCCACAGAATCAGCCTCCTGGGTTGTGCCATCCCCACCCCACCCTCAAACCCAGGTTTCGGTTCTGAGGTCACAGGGGACCATGCCTGCCTCTGAAGCCCCAGAGGTCTCAAGGCAATGTTCATGACCCCGTGTTTTCTCCCTTCTTTGAGCTGACGATTCCCAGGTCTACAGCCGCTTCTGCCACGATGAGATTTCCAACACCCTCATCATCTGTCTCTTCTATTCTCCATGGCCGAATGCTTAGTATAGTGGACCTCCCACTTAAGGTGGACAGTGATTGTTGGATGTGGGAGGCCCTTGTTGACTAGTGGCTCTTAATTTTTAATTGCAGGAGCTGTTGTTCAAGAGCAGTTGTTTGTGGAAATTCAACTTATAAAACAGACAAACGAGAAGCTTCTCCAGATGGATGGTAAGATGGAGCTCGGAGATGGGTGCTGACTTGCCCACGGCTACACAAATGGGTGGCAAGGTAGGAACCAGAGCCCAGGCCCCTGTGGCACCCAGCCCTGCCAGCCTCACCTCACTGACTGACAGCCACGCACCAGCCAGCGGCTCCTCCAGGACCAGGCTGGCTACAGACATGACAGCCTGGCCCAGCTGCTCCCAGGGCCCTGTTGTGGGCTCTGGCTCCCACGTCCCAAGGGCGGCCACTCTTTTCAGAAAGCGCAGGACAGCCAGCAGTGCTGCTGGCCCCAGTGGAGCTGTCTCCTTTGCCAGGACTCCCTCCAGGATGCTCAGGAAGCTGGCGGCCTCGGTCAGGGACAGGTCTCCGTGGGCTTCAGAGAGAGGGTCAGGAAGGAGCTGTGGGGCAGAGGAGCCGCTGATGGCGGGTCTGGCGGTCACAAGGGGGATCCCACCCCCCCGCCAGGGCCTATATGCTTGGTCTCTGCCCGTCTTCTTGGTGGGTAGGATCTAACTACTCATGAGCCCCCAGCTCTCAGAGTGCATGGGTACATGAACAACCTTAATTCCTCCACACACATCAGGTGGGTGTCCCCTTTCCAGGTGAGGACACTGAAGCTCGTGGAGGCCACCCGAAGTGCCCCTGGGAGGGGGCTCACCACAATAGCGTTGGCCAAGGCATTGACTCGGCTGATAACATCCTGGCCAGGCCACGACTGGGCGTCCTGCAGCCGCCGGTACTTCTCTGCAAAGCAGTGGATGCCAGACTGAGCCCTGGGCAACCTCCTCCCCAGAGGTGCCCCATCCACCCTGTGCCGCTTGTGGGGGCTGGGCACACTGATGGCGGTGTGTCTGGAGACTTAGGTGTCCTGGATGGGGAAACTGAGGTACAGAATGGCAAAACCACCTGCTTGAGGTGAACCCCACAATCTGGCATTCTCCCCCGGTCAGAATGGCCCCATTTATCTGTGGCCTAGACTCCACCGAGGCCCCAGGATGCTGAGAAGATTCCCAATTCCCAGGCTGTGCCAACTGCTCCTCCCTCAGCATACACTGGTCCATACCCAGCGTCCCCTTCAACAGAGCCGGACGGCGCACCTGTCCGGTAGCAGCAGAGGAAGGACAGCGGCTGCAGGCAGAGCAAAGAGCCCTCGGTGTGGGGTCCTGGGTCCCACGTAGGGCACTCCTCTGAGGGCACTGGCCAGGGTGGGAGAAGTGTCAGGGCCGCCTCCTGGCTCCCCACCGTCTCCACGACCTATAGCCCATTCGGGCCTTGAAGGCACCGGCACGCCTGAGGGGGCACCAGGACGCGCAATCCTGGAGTTAGGGGGCGACGTGGGAACCGGAGAGAGGAGCGCTGCAACCAGCACTGGGCGGAGCAAGGCGGCCGCGGGGTTGGGGGCGGGGGAGCGAGTCCCTTCAGGCTGCTATGACTAGGTACTAGGTAATGGGGGCCTGGAGAGGGCGTGGCCGGACTTGGGTGTGGCTCGGTTGGCAGAGGTGGGCTGGGTCTGGTAGGAAAGCCAGGAGATTGTGGGTGGAGCCAAAGGTGGGCGGGGCCTGGCAGGCAGGAGGCGGGACAGACCATACCTGGACAGAGAAGCTGCACCCACACCGGCGGCAGCAGCGAAGGTGTGACGTCCAGGGCGCCCAGATCCCAGCGGAAAAGCAGGCCGCTGGGGGGCGGCGCGCAGGCCCGTGCCCGGAGCATTTGCGCGGGGCTCAGCGCGCGGGCCCACAGGTGGAAGTCGGTGAGGTTGCCGCTGAAGGCGTCGCGCGCTGAGAAGCCGCCGCCCAGAGAGTCCTGGTCCTGGCCCAGCACGAGGATGCCGCCAGGTGGCAGCGGGTGGCCGGCGCCCAGGCCCCGCGCCCCAGCGCGTCGCCGCCCATCGGCGAACAGCGACCAGCGCCCGCCGAGCTGCTCCCACGTGGCGCACACGTGGTGCCAGCGGCCGTCTGCGCGGAAGGCAGCGCGGAAGGGCGCGTGATGCCCGCGCACCACTAGCGCCGCGTGCACGGCGCCGGCCGGCTCAGCGAAGGCTCGCAGCTGCAGCGCGTTGGCCAGCGTGGGCACAGCCAGCGAGAAGAGTGCTGCTGGGTCGGACGAGGTGGCATCCCACTGCACGTGTGCGCACGCTGTCAGCTCCCCCAGCTCGGGCAGAGGCGTCCGAAGTCTAGCAGCCAGGTCCGCGGATCTCTCCCCGAACATCAGTGCGGCCGTGGCGCGCGCGCCTGCAGGGATGCGCAGGCCTCCGCCTCAGTTTTCCCACCTGCACACACCGTCCAGCCTCTGACAGCCCATTGTCACATCTGCAAAGCCCGCCCCCTTAAGCTTTGGGTGCCTCCCTCCCTCGGGAAGGAAGAAATGGGGACTCCAGTGCCCCTAACCCAGGGGTAAACCCTCTACTCTCAGTCCAGGACAAGGGAATCTGAGATTGCCACTCGACTTCCTCTGGGCTCAAACCACAAAGACTGTCACAGAAGGCTGCTATCTTGAGGTCACCAAAGCCCCCTCCCCCCAGCCCCCATTTTTAAAGCCCCAGCCCAAACTCACGCCTCTGCGGGGGTCTTCGCAGAGGGGCTTCTCTTTGGCCCACCCAGATGGGGTCAGGCAGCCGTGCAGCGAGGAGCCCATCTGGGGGTGGCAGTACCAGGTGGCCCAACCGCTGCTCACAGGACTCTTGGGCCTGCCACCAGCTCAGCCGCTGCCCTGGGAACTTGCACACCTCGTCTGCAGTCTCCACTACCTCTCCAGGGGCCACTGGAGCTGCCGGGTGGGAGAAGGGTCTATGGGGGAGAAGTGTGTGGGCATCTGACCCTTGCCGGGTGAGTGGGGCGGCAGAGCCAAGGACATTGGGCATGGAGACATTTGGGGCTGGAGGGGGCTGAACCCTGGCTATGCTAGCAAGTTTTGTCCCCTTGCTGGGTCTGTTGTGTCATCTGACGTGTAGTGATAGGAATGACATGGACAAGAGTGATGCTTTCAGCCCAGGGCTTGGTATAGAGGGGCTGAACTAGATTGCGCATCCTTCTTCCTTTGCATTCCAGGCCAGTGTGGCACATGGACCAGGGGCTGGCTGAGCTGGGGAAGGGGAGAGCCTCTCTGGGGCATCCCTCATACCAACCTGTGACCCAAGGGTTCCTTGATTCACCTGGAGAGTTGGAAGGGGTCCCAGAGAGACTCCTTATCTGAGAGAGAAGACAGGTGGGGTCTGAGTCAGATCCCCACACCCATATGTGCTGTTATTGAATGTCTACTGTGTGCTCCAGCGGGATACAGTGGAGGTTGCAGGCTCTGCAGTCAGACCTGGATTCACCCAGAGTGTGATCTTAGGCAGGTCGCTTCATTGCCCTGAGCCTGTTCCTAGCATCTGAAGTGAAAGTGAAAGTGTTAGTCGCTTAGTCGTGTCCAGTTCTTTGTGACACTATGGACCTGCCAGGCTCCTCTGTCCATGGAAATCTCCAGGCAAGAATACTGGAGTGGGTTGCCCCCTTCTCCAGGGGATGTTTCCAACCCAGGGATCGAACCTGAGTCTCCTGCATTGCATGTGGATTCTGAACCACCAGGGAAGCCCTAGCATCTAGTGGATGCTTTATTCTAGTTCTGTGCCAGGGACTTAGCTTGTGTAACCTTTGCAGTTGCCTCATGATGTGAGGTGGCCACTTGGAACCCTAGCATCTTTGAGTCCCCTTGGCCTCCTCCCCTCCATCCCCTGCCTCCCAGAGGTTCAGGTACCAGGAAGGCTAGGAGGCAGTAGCACCAGGCAGCCATTCTGGATCCAGCAGGAGGAGCAGGCGAGGAACAGCAGAGATCACGGGCGTGGCCGGTGTAGACTGAGGAAGGAAAAATGCACAGGAAGGCAGCTCAGTGTCCCGCTTTGCGGTGCTACCCATTCTGCCATCCTGCCCCTCGTTTGGCTCCCAGACCCCACTGGGCTGGAAGCCCAGGATGGGATGGCCCACGCAGGGGGGATGACATTTACTTGCACAAAAGGGATGGTCTCCAGGAGCCTCTTCCAGGACTGCAGCTGGAAAACACTGTAGCCCTGGTGAGCTGGTGGGGAGGAGGGTGGGGACAGCAACAGCCCACTGGCCAGAGAGGGACGAAACCAAGAGCAGGGTCTCCTGAGGTCGGGGGGTGGGGTGGGGAAGGGAGAGTGAGCTCCCGACCCTGTAGGTCTCCTGTGTTCTTTGCGCTTCTCAGCCTGGCATTCAAGGCTCTGTTGCAATCAGGCTTCTGCTGAGCTCTCTGGCCTCATCATTTCCCCACACAGCCACCCTTCCCTTGCTCCCCACGCTGCTCCCGTTTCCCCAGGCCGCATCCCTTCTCCAGACCTTTGGCCATGCTGTCCCTCCTTCCCAGACTGGTCTCCCACCCACTCTGAGGCACCGCCTACAAATCAGCTCGCCGTCACTCCATCCACCCAGCACCTGCGGCAGACCTGCCACCAGCAGGCGCTGTAGTTAGCTGAGGAGACCCTAATCACAGGTGATTTGGGGGCTGCTCTTGGCAGCCTAGTGGGGGTGGGGGCTGGGTTCAGGTCTGAAAGAGCCCTGGCCAGGCACAAATGGTCTCAGAAAACACTGGAAGTCAAGTAATGCCCCCACTGGGTTCCACCATTCGGCCTCAGGTCACCTGGAAGTCTAGAGCCATCACCAATGATAATTCGTTCCCTTTCTCCTTTCCCAGATAAACTCTATAAGCATGAATATCAAACCCCAGCCCGGGAGGACACGGAGAGTCACACTTTTTGGACTCTGAAAAGCACCAAACTTATTGTCACCTCCCCCCTCTTTTAAACAGCACCTGTGTCCCCCAGGGTCCCACCCCCAACCCCAAGTCGGTGGGGGAATTTTAAGAGTCTGGTCCGGGCACACAGTGTGGACTCAACTGCTGACTGCCCGCCTCTCTGTTCACATTTGTCCGTGTTTGCCCACAAACTCCCTGGCACCCCCCTTCCTTGCTCACCGAACACTCGTTGGCATTCAGAAGAGAGGCGAAGTTTGGTCGCCCCACTGCACGTCCCTTCTTCACAAGAGGCCAGCGGGGAATCCCTCGTAGGCTGATGGGCCCCGGGGGAGGGGGGCGGCACAAAGGGCTCCCCTTCACCTGCGCTGATCCCGCCCCTGTTCACAGCCCGGCTCCTCACCGGCTTTGCCTGGTGCCTGTGATCGGCTCAACCTCTGCGAGGTCTCTGGGACCAGAGTTTGGCGTCGGCGAGCTCTCCGCCTGGAGCTCTCCCAGGACCGACGGCTGCGGGGCGGCGCTAGGAGACCCCGCCCCTTGGCCCTAGCCCTCCAGTGCGGCGACTTCCCCGCCTGTGCGCTCCGGACTGGGCAGGCGCGGGGCCGTCAGGGGATGGGTGAGTCCTGGAGGAGGAGGGCATCAGTCTCTGGACGGGACCCGTGTCACAACTCCCCACAACACACAGGTAAAGTCACTCTTATTAAAAAGGGCACCTGGTGAGTCTCCGATCTCAAGTTTGTGGAAACCCGAGGGCTCTTGGACTCCCCGGTCCCATCTCAGGCAGGATGAGGAGGCAGCATCCAGCGCCTCGCCTCCTGCGTGTCCTGAACTGGTCCCCTACAGGCCTCATCCCCTTTACCTTCAACCCCATGTGAGGAAGGGCCGTCATGCTCATTTTCCAGATGAGGACTCAGAGCTCTCATCCCAGGTTAGACAGCTCGCCAGTGGTAGAGGCTGGCCAGGAACCCCTATCTCTGGGCCTTCATCCAGGTCATGCAACGGGTAACACAGGCAGAATTCCCTGGTGAGCTAGTGGTTAGGACTCCTGGCTTTCACTGAGGAGGGCCCTGGTTCGATCCCTGGTCAAGGAACTAAGATCCCACAAGGCATGCAGATAAGAGGGGGAAAGGTAACACTGGGAGCAGGGAGAGAGGGAGAGGCCCTGTTTGGAGGAAAGGGAATAGAAGGGTTTTGGTTTCTGACTCCCATGGAGAGAGGATCCTTGCAGGCTACAGTCGATGGGGTTGCAAAGAGTTGGATACGGCTGAACAATTAACACTACACTACACTTCACCCCTCCCAGCTTCCTTTGTCTGCCTTCTGGTCCTACTGGCCTTCCTGTCCCATGCCGAATCTCCCCCTGTAACATAAGTTATGACCTTACTCATCCTTGGCAACGCCCTCACCCTGGGGCTCCCATCTCACTCCCTCCCTTCCTTGGGGTCACATATCCCAGGAGTCACTCTTGGAGATGACCAGTACTGTAGGGTGGGGGGTGTGCTCATGGATCCTGAGCCATTGGGACTGGCTTGGGCGGTGGCCCTGCCTAATCTCGCCTCCCCAGAGCCTGGGTATTGTCTGACTGGCAGCCAGGGGCCATTCATCGGCTTTATGGGCAGGCGGCTCTGACAGGCCCCTTGTCTCCATAGACAAGGCCCAGAGGCTGTGGGTGAGTGATAGTAGCCATGGGGCCCTTGGGCTCATTGTCTGAGTAGAAGGAGGGTGGTGAGGACAGCCAGGGTCCTCCTTCCTGGGGCCTGGCCCTGGGCCAGCCCCTCAGCCAAACTGTTCCTGGTCCAGGGCTAAGAGTTTTAGAAGGAGGCCAGCAGCTGGAATGTTTTCACTTTGGGGTTACAACACACCCCCCAGACTGAGAATGTGGCCATAACCAACTGTTATGTGACCTGGGCAAGTCTCTGTGCTTCATGTCTTCTTGCACCAAAGGTGGAGAATGAGTCCTCCCTCTCAGGGACATAGAAGGTGGCTGTGAGAAGAGCTATGTGAGTATTGGCGTTGGAGGAGCCCCGAAACCTGGACCAATTGTCATTGTTCTCTGGGGAGGATGGGCTTCTGCTGTGCAGACCAGCTCCTTTGCCCTCCCCCCACCGGGGTCCTGAGAAACCCAGACAAGCTTGGAACCTGCCTCCCCTCTTACCTGCTCCAATTCTTTCTCCCCTGGGCAGTTGGAGCAGTCTCTCTAAAATTCCCATCCACTGCTTAAAACCCTTCTGTGGCTCCCCAGTTCTCCAGGAGAAAATCCAGCCTTGGGCACCTGGCTGACTTGACCCGTCTCTGCCCTCCCTCCTCCCCACTGGGCCTCTTCCCCTTCACTCAGTAGCCCAGTCTGTGGCCAGGCTGAACAGCTCCCCTTTCTCGGCCCCGGGCCTTTGCTAGTCCTCCCTCTGCCCAGGACTAGGCAGGAGCACCCCACCTCCAAGTCCTTTCTGGCTTGTTTCTACTCATCCCTCAGGTGTCTGCTTAGACCTTCCAGGATGCTTTCCCTGCATCCTAAGCTGCTTCATGGGCTCCTAAATCCCTACAGAAGCCGGGGAACTGTCTGCCTTCCCTTCACGTCCCCAGCCCCTGGCAAAAGCTTGACAGAGCGAGCACTTTGTTGAAGCAATGAAGAAATGTTAGGTGGTTAGAATAGGGAAAAGGAGTCCAGAATGGCGGTGGCTAAAAGACCAGGAAGGGAAAAGCCCGCGAAAATAGAACAAAGGAAGGTCCGAGGACCGGAGTGAGAACCTCAGGTAAAACAAACAACACTCCTGGCTGGCCCAATTTACATAGGACAGGCCCAGGGACCGAGAAACATATAAAAAGAGGAGCCAAAGCCCTCTTGTCTCTCTCTCCCGCGCGATGGGGCACTCTTCTCTTCGCGTCTTTGGATCGATGTGCCCTCACGCCTCGAAGATGGATTTTCCTGCTATTATCTAAATAAAATATAGCTGTAATACTGAGCTGTAACACTGATTTATTTAACAGCTATAACATGGTTCAGTCGAGACCTGAGAGCTATAACACGGTCTGTCCAAGACCCGAGAGCTGTGACCCGCCGAGGGGGCTTTAATGTCCGTCACTCCAAGTTTTTATTGTGACGAGACAAAGAACCGAGAGCATATACTCGCCTGACAGAAACAATCCCACAGATCTCGACACACCCAGACACACACTTTGTGACTCTGAGATTTGCGTGTGAGCCTGTGCTCTGATTGGTGTGAGGGGCAGTGGGGAGAGGACTCGGTTAAATGGGCTCCCAGGGCCTGACATCGCACCACCAACTGTGGCCAGTGCTCAGAGACCCCCATCCTTCCTCTCCCCCTACCTGTCCCCACCTGTCACTGGGGCAGCTCCAGAAGCGGGGAGCTGGAGGCCGCTGATGTAGTGGCCTTGAGCTGGAAGTTAGACCCCTTCCCTGCCCTCACCCCCACTCCAGGCCCCTCTCTGCCACCAGCCAGCCTAGGGATACAGAAGACTCCAAGTCTCTGCTCTGGGTCTCAGCTTCTCTCCTCTGTAAAATGGGGCCCTTCACCCCACTTTAGAGAGAGTGATCAGGAACATCTGTGAGATGCCTGGAGCCTGGACACAGTGGGTGCTCAGTAAATACCTGTTAGTATTAGGAGGGAACCAGAAACCAGAGGGGATAGATGTGTGGTCACAGACCAAGTTCTTGGCACCACCTGTCTGCTTCACTTTCCTCGCAGAGCCTGGCCCTCCCATCTCTTTTCTCCAAGCTTAAACATGTTTTTACCTCCACCCGATGTGACAGTGAATAGGTGGCAGGCAGGGTTTCTCCTGGGGGCAATGAAATGTTCTAAAATTGGTTATGGTGATGGTTACACAATTCCAATGAATGTACGAAAAACAAGTGAGTTGGGTGCTTTAAATGAGTGAATTATATGCTATATGAATTGTATTTCAATAAAGCTGTTATTATTAGTTTTAAAAAGAGCAATACTTGGGATTTCCCTGGCAGACCAGTGGTTAGAATTCTGAACTTCCAATGCAGGACATGCGGATTCAGTCCCTGGTCAGGGAACTAAGATCCCACATGCTGCCCAGTGTGACAAAAAAACAAAAATAAAGCAAAGCAACTCCCTTCCCCCAATTAAAAAAGCAATGCTGTACAAGAAAAGTGCTGGTTTAGAGATGGAGGCTTTGTCTGTTAGTAGCTGCACAAACTCCTTGAGCCCATTCCCTCATCTGTGACTTGGATCCTATTCTCTACCTTGCCTTCCTTGCAGGAACTTGCAGGATCAGGTGGGAAAGTTGAGTTGTAATATGACCAGAACCAGTATGGTTTCTATAAAAATAGTTTTCTTACTCCAGATGTTGACTGGAGAAAGAAATGAACAAATACTTCACCAAAGAGGAAATACAGAGTGAAAAATATAAGGGGAAAAATAGTCTTTCTCAGTTTGTTCCTTTTATTCAAGGGAATAAAAACAGAAGCAATGTTAAGGTATCATTTTAGGATATCAATTTCGTAAAAACCTTTAAAAAGTGATAATATACTCTGTGTGGGCTCACAGAAGTAAAATCAATACATCCAGATTTTGTGACATAACATAAAATAGCATAATCCTCTTGGAAATCAATAGAGTTTTAAGAGAAGAAATAAGAAGTAATATTTGTTGTTGTTCAATTGTTCAGTCGTGTCCCGCTCTTTGCGACCCCATGGACTGCAGCATGCCAGGATTCCCTGTCCTTCACTGTCTCCTGGAGTGAGACATGCTCAGACTCATGTCCATTGAGTCGATGATGCCATCCAACCATCTCATCCTCTGTCACTCTCTTCTCCTCCTGCTCTCAATCTATCCCAGCATCAGTGAAAGTGAAAGTGGCTCAGTCGTGTCTGACTCTTTGCTACCCCACGGACTATACAGTCCGTGGAATTCTCCAGGCCAGCATGCTGGAGTGGGTAGCTGTTCCCTTCTCCAGGGGATCTTCCCAACCCACATCGAACCCAGGTCTTGCACATTGCAGGCACATTCTTTACCAGGGGAGACACCAGGGAAGCCCATCTCAGCATCAGCTGTTCACATCAGGTGGCCAAAGTATTGGAGCTTCAGCTTCAGCATCAGTCCTTCCAAGGAGTATTCAGGGTTGATTTCCTTTAGGATTGCCCAGTTTGATCTCCTTGCTGTCCAAGGGACTGAAAAATTAACATTTTTGATTCAAAAAATATTAGCATCTTTGATTTAAGTAATTCTACTGTGTGGGATTTATGTTTGGGAGACACCCAACTAAATGAACATGAAAATGTCCATCACAGCATTATATATATAATAGTGAAAACATTGGAAGTTTCCTATGCCCAACAAATACAGTATGGCTTATCCCCTTGAAAAATACTATTAAACCATTAAAAATGAGAATTATGGGATTTTCTTGGTGGTCCAGTGGTTAAGACTCCACCCTTCCACTGCAGTGGGCGTGGGTAATATCCGTGGTTGGGGAACAAAGATCCTGCATGCCATGTGGCTCAGCCAAAATGTTAAAAAAAAAAAAAGAAAGAAAAAAGAGAGAGAGACAGAGAGAGAATTATAAAAACAACATAGTGATAAAGAAGCTGCAAATGACCTAACAGTAAAAGAAAAAAAGTAGGAGGAAAAAAATAAATGTGACATGGTAACTAAGTACAACTCTTTGTAGACTGTGACAGATACTATTGGTGACCAACACAGCATTTTTCCCCCACTGTCCTTCTCCTTTATTCTCAGAATATTTACTTTCTCAGCTTCCCTTGAGCTGTGAGTAGCCATGTTACCAGTAAGATATAAACCAAAGTCTCCTGGACGAATTCAGGGAAGTATCTTTCTTTACTGATAAATGGGATTGTCACAACTTTCATCATCCCTTCTGTTCTCATTCTGCATTGAATTCAGACAAGATGCCTGGCGCTGCAGCAGCCTTCTTGTGGACCATGAGGCAGCAAGCTTGTTAAAAGCTAACCTATCAAGGATGATGGAGCATCAAGATTGAAAGAGCCTGGGTCCGTCACATCACTGTGCTGCCTCCCAACCTGGAAAACACCTGCTGCCAGTCTTTTGGTATGCAAGGAAAATAAACCCCCATTTTATTTAAAGCATTGTTGTTTTTAACTGCCACTAAGAGTGTTCTTAATGGTTAAATGGGCCAAGACTTGAAAATATAGTGGATAGTGTACAAGATTTGAAGTTGGACGGACTGGGGTTCCAATCCTACTCCCCCCACTATGCTATTGTCTGATTTCAGGCAAGACTTTTCCCCTATGGGCCTCAGTTTCCTCAGCTAATGACACCCACCTGTTGGGCTTTTCAAGGATGGAATGACATGACAGATTTGGAAGTGCTTAGTTAACAGAAAGGTGGTATTCAGGTTTAGTCTCATCAAACTGAAAGCTAGAGGTCAAACAAAAAGAAAGGAGCTAGTGTGGCTAGTGTGTTAGAGGAGGGGAACTGGTTAGGAATTTTTTTCTCTTTTTCTTTTCTTTTTGTCTCGAGTATTCTTCGAGGCTGCTCTGGCTCTGTCTCCTCCGGGCAGTGACCCCAGCTTGGCATGGAAGGACCTGCACCCACGGCAGAGGGCTGTTTCTTGGTCTTGTGCGGAGGCAGCAGTAGATGGAGCTCGTGGCTCACGGCAGAGCAGGCTGGGGCGTGGGACTCCTCACCTGGCCCGGCAGGCGGACAGGCGCCAGGGAGGCTCGGCATCAGCGGCTGTGACTCGAGGTAAAAATAATCAGGGAAGGACAGCTGCTTCCTTGTCAGCAACCAAGAGGGAAATAAAGCTCACGTCCCCTCCAGCGAAAACCTGCTCTCCGGGTCCCCTGGCTCCTGCCACCAACTGCTCGATGTCTGCGTGCCAATCCAATTTGAACGCCTGCGAGTCACCCCAGAGAGGGCTCATTTTAACTTCATCAAGCGCAGAGAAAAGCACCAGGCTGGAGTATGCGGGAGGGGAGGCCTAGCTGCCTGGGGGCCTGGCAGGGGGTGGGATCCTGGGGCCGCTACCCCTCCAGTGTTGGACTTGGGGTCCCCGGCTCCTAATCCGGTCCAGCCAAGGCTCGGCGAGTGCCCAGTGTGGGTTCCCTGAAGTCGAGAGGATACCCTTCAGCTCAGCTCAGGAAGTCCTGTCCGATGTCCTCAACCTCTCCTAGCCCCTCTCCTCTCCAGAACCCTCCTCCAGGCTGTCCCAGGCTCTCCACGAAGGCCCAGACTCGTGTCCTCTCACGTCTCCCCGACTTTGCACCTACTCTGCCTTCTCTTTGTTTCTCTGCCTGGTGGATGTCTACAAATTCTAGAAAGTTCCTAGTCATGCTTTAAGACTCAGGGTTGCTGGCTGCTTCCCCCCTGCCCCCCGCCCCGCCCCAGGCGGAGTGAGATGCTCTCCCTGGGTCCCTGCAGGATTTTGTATGTCCCTCTGTTTGCACAGGGGAGTGGGTAGGAGGGAATCCCTCCCTTCCTTCTCTATCTTTCTATCGCTCTCTCCTTCTGTGTTTCCAGCTAACGCACTGAGCCCTTCTCTCCTCCAGGCCCTGTGCTGGGCGCCCAGACAGGTGTGAACCCCAGTCTGTCTCTGTAGCTCGAGGACAGGTGAGTCTCTGGCCACGGACACAGCGCAGCAACACAGCTGCCCAGAAACAGTCACTTACAGATGACAAAGTGCGGAATCACATTTCTGTATGTTTCTTTTTCTTTTAAAAAAAAATCTTATTGTTTCTTTTTTGCTGTGCTGCGTCTTTGAAGCTCTGCAAGGGCTTTTTCTAGATGCAGTGCGGGCTTTTCATTGCGGTGGCTTCTCTAGCTGCAAAGCACAGGATCTAGAGCCCAGGGTCAGCAGTTGTGGTGCTTGGGCTTAGTTGCCCCATAGCATGTAGAATCCTCCCAGATCAGGGATCGAACCTGTGTCCCCTGTAGGTGGATTCTTAACCACTGGACCACCAAGGATGTTCTGTGTATGTTTCTTTTTTTCCTTCTTTGTTTCTTAATCAAGGACTGTTTCTGACACAAGAAACCTTTCTGACCCCCACTCCGATTATAAGAGACTTACATTTATAGTTTATTCATTTATTCTTTTAATGAGCATGTAGTGCTTTAATAATCAAATTGACAATAAATGTTTCAATGATAAAAATGGAAATAATAATAACAATAATTTAAAAATTAATGTTGACCTTTTTGCTTGGCTTAGTCTCTAAGGCCTGCCTCCCCAGGAGGTCATTTAGTTTGCCCGCACCCTTAGGAGAGAGACAGAGCCAGGGACAAAGAACCAGGACGTTAGGACATCACCACCTCCTCACCCCCCACTGGGGGAGCTGGGGTGGTTGTTGTTGAGCCCCCAGCCCATCTGTGATGCTCACCTCTGTCTCTGGGTTGCAGGGGTGGGACTCTGGACTGGTGGCGGTTGTTTATTTTGCATGTTTGGCAATTTGGACAAATCTGACAGTTGAATTGTTCCTTAGGCCACGGTAGACTATCCTGGCATCAAGGAGGCTGTGCCAGCATGTCCATGCTAAGGCTCTGGCTGGGGATGTTGGGAGCTGTTGTGGTGGGCCCCTTGGAGGAAGGTGGGTAGGTGAGGTGAGAGGAAGAAGACGGAATTCTAGGTGTGTATAGGGCTGGGAGGGAGGGAGTGAAGACAGGCCTGGAGATGGAAATTGGGGAATTAGCATGGAGGCTCAGAGAGGTGAAGGGACTCTCTGGAGGACACACAGCAGGAGTGGCTGAGTGAGCTTCGACCTTGATTCTGTCTGGCTCTAAGTCACACTCGTCTCCCACAAGTAACTAGCAGTGCTAACCTGACACACGCTTTCCGGGGTTGACCTTGGAGCACTCTACACTTGTGTCCTCTCAACCCCACACACTGGCCTCTAGATGAACTTTCTTGAGAGAGGTCAGGCCAACCCCAGTGGGCTCCTGTACGGTCCTGCACCCAAGAGGACAGATAAGGAAGCCTCTTCTGTTAATTCTGAAATACTGAGAGTAGGGTGGAGAGTGTCCAGCTTGGGACAGGCAAACTAGGGTTCACTGTACACTGGCTGTAGTGGACACTTGTCACTTCCTAGGGGTCCAACACACCCACTTCTTTTGGGGAATGCCCCTCTGCCCACCATTCCTCTGATTCCACTCCAGCTGTCTCTCCTCAAAAGCAAATAGGCAACATAAGCACACCAAGAATGGGCCTGGGACATGGTTTGGCCATTCCTCTAGTCGTGTGTGACCCTAGCTGTGCCATTCAGAGCTCACTAGATGCCTTGTGAGTGAGAAGAGCAGGGGTCCTGACTCTGGAGTTTCAGAGTTGGAAAGATGTGAACCTGGAATTGCTTGTGGTCACATATCATGGGGTTAAGTTTGGCTGCATATAATACAAAATTCCAAATAAAAGTGGTTTAAACATACAATTATTTGGGGTTTTTTGCATGTAAAAGAAGACTTATGGTGGCCAGTTCAGGGCTCATATGACAGGCACTGGCATCCAGCCTCACCCCATGGCCCAAAATAGCTGCCAGAGCTCCAGCCATTACACCCACATTTTAAGCACTAGGAAGGCAGAAAGGGGAGAAAAGCAAAAGAGGTACTTCTTCCAGCTGAATCAGCTTGCCTTCCCTTGGGCAGCCTTTCCAGAATTACTATAGAATATTTCTATTTGTGTATCACTGGTTGCAAGGGAGTTTGAAAAAGCTCATTTATCACCTGGGTGCTTTGTTGCTTCAAATATTTAAAACTGGGCTTCTGTCTCTGTCACAGGCTACTTTTCTGTTCTATCCATATGAAGTGGGAGGGAATAAAGTCAGTTGAGAGCAAAGCATTCATGAGATAGGAGACAGAATGAAGGAGAATGGGGTGGGAGTGGGGGTGGAAGGAGAAAGAAAAAGAGTGGGAGACAGGAAGAGATGCAAGGACAGAAAGGCAGGGGGAGATGAGGACCTCACCAAATCCCCCAAGCAGAAGGGTGACTGAAGCCAGCCTCACCCTCAACCTCCAGGTTGAGTGGATCATCAAGCACTTCCTTTTCTCCAGCCAGGATGAATTAGGTTTCTGTCACTTGTAACTGGAAGAGAGTGCTGAACTTGGACAAGGATTTGCCTTCTTTGAGCCTTGATTTTTCCTTCCAAGAAGTGAGGATCTTATTGATCGCCAGGTGGCACTGTGACAAGGACTAATTGTGATGACACCTGCCCGGCTCCAGGTAGGGAGCCCAGCCTGGTGACCTGAAGGCCCTGCTCTTCATCCAATTATTTCCTCCTGTCCAGCTCCAGGGATTCTGCTCCACGATTTCTGGGGGTTTACATGGAACCGACTCCACATCTGACCCGGGGGGTTGGCTAGACTCGGGGCAATTTTCCAAACACCTGAGTGTGTGTGTGTTAGTTGCTTAGTCATGTCCCAACTCTTTGTGACCCCATGGACTGTGGCCTGCCAGGCTCCTCTGTTCATGGAATTCTCCAGGAAAGAATACTGGAGTGGGTTGCCATTTCCTTCTCCAGGGGATCTTCCTGACCCAGGGATTGATCATGGGTCTCCTGCATTGCAGGCAGATTCTTTACCATCTGAGCTTCAAGGAAGTCACCTGAATAGTGGGATGGAAACAGAAGAAGCCCCCAAATGAAGAGACGAATGGAGGGAAAGCTGGAGAAATTCCTGGAACAGAAAAAACAGCTGCCACCTTGTCATAAGGGGCTGTGGCCATGGGCACAAGCAGAGGAGCTTAGACCCCTGACCTAAGTGGGTCTGAAATCTGGGGTGGGAATTCCTTCTTGCTCTGGGGAGGTCAGTCTTTTGTTCTATTAAAGTCTTCACCTGACTGTATGAGATCCACCCATGTGACAGAGGGTAATCAGATTTTTTTGGCCCCCTTTCCCTTTTGGGTGGCATACAGGATCTTAGTTCCTCAACCAGGGATTGATCCTGTGCCCTCGGCAGTGGACAGGCAGAGTCTTAATCCCTGGACCACCAAGGAAGTTCCTGCTTTACTCAAAGCCCACCAATTTAAATGTTAATCTCATCTAAAAACATCTTTAAACAGAATAATGTTTAACCAAACATCTGGGCACGGTGGCTCAGCCAAGTTGACACGTAAAATCAATATCACATAGTGCTTAGGTTAGTATTTCATTGAATAACCAAGAATGAAAATCAGGAGAGGGGACGTCTTTATAATTTTCCCTACCCCACGTGGGCATGTAGCCCAGGTTACCAGGATACCCCAGTCGGGGTATCCATGCTGCTGGCCAAGGCTAGTCACCCTAGGATGAGCACACAAGACAGGTGGCCCACTGGGTCTTCTACAAGAATTTCTGGGAAACTTTCCTGTGCTCTTCTAACTGGGACAGTCAAACCAGAGGAGTGGTGGCCATCTCTGCCACAATTTAGAGAAAAATCAAGTGAAAGCAAAGCCAGCCCATAAAAGAGCAAATTCATGACCAGGACGGAGTTCTGGAGGCCATCTTTAAGCCATCTTTTATGTGGTGGCTCAGACAGCAGAGAAAAAAAAAGTGCAAGTGTTAGTCGTTCAGTCGTGTCCGACTCTTTGTGACCCCATGGACGGTAGCCTGCCAGGCTCCTCTGTCCGTGGGATCTCCAGGAAGAATACTGGAATGGGTTGTCATTCCCTTCTCCAGGGCATCTTTGTGTATTGGAATCCAGCCAGCCCTGAACAATTTTGCTAAAAACCAGTTCTCCAAAAGCCAGTTCCATTTAAAATTATTAAGTCACTTAAGAAGTAGGCAATTTGCGAAATGAATCAAAGTATCTATTAAAAATTATTTCTTTTAACTAGGCAAGTCCATGACCTCTGTTGCCAAGAGCTACTCACCTTTAGAAAATCAGCACCTGATAACCTATTGGACCCTAGAAGAGACTGATGACCATGACTCATCGAGTAGCCTGAGATTTAATACCTTGTGAACTGGTGTTTTCTGATCCTCCAAGGCATCATGTCAGTGGGCCCAGCTGTACTTCATCCTATGGCAAAAACACTACATTGGAGTTTGAGCCCAACGAGGCCTAGAGGACAGAATTTATGTGATTCTGCAGCCTCGGTGTCATCGAGGTCCACTGCAGATGTCTCTTCCTCAACTCGCACCTCAGGCCTCAGCTCTGAGCCTGCTGAAAGTGAAAATGTTAGTTGCTTCAGTCGCGTCCGACTCTTTGCGACCCCATGGACTGTAGCCCACCAGGCTCTTCTGTTCATGGAATTCTCAAGGCAAGAATATTGGAATGGGTTGCCATTTCCTTCTCCAGGGGATCTTCCCAACTCAGGGATCGAACCTGGGTTTCGCGCACTGGGGGCAGATGCTTTACTGTGTGAGCTACCAGTGAAGTGCGTGAGCCTGCTGCCTCCCTCTTACAAGGGCCCCTGTGATCACTCTGGGCCCACCTGGATAATCCAGGATAATCTTCTCATTTCAAGGTCCTTAACTTAAATGGTATCTGCAAAGTCCCTTCTACCATGTAAGGTAACATCTTCACAGGTTGCAGGGACTGGGCCATCAGCATCTTTGGGGGTAGGCATTATTCAGCCTATGGCACCTACCAATGATGTGGGCATTCACCCATTGATCCCTTTCCTCCATACAATGACTTGGTGATCGATCAGCTGGAACCTTGCTGGAGGTGGTATGAGCCCCCATCCTCCTGGTGGTCCTGCCTCCACCCCTAGACCCTCCAGCTGTATGTGATCCTCTTCACATGATCTCGTGGTTTGGCCACTACCTGACTTAGGACGTGGGCAGACACATGTGGGTCACGCTAGGCTTATTTCTCTCTGGCTGCAGAATGCAATAAATCAGTCTGCTTCTGAGCCAGCCACACTCGGAGAGCACAGCATCTGCTATGTGCCTGGCACTTCACTGGCTCTTTGCTGACCCACAGGGTGGGCTTCTGTCTCCTTTATGGGCATGGAAGGCTCAGAGAGGCCACATGGCTTGCTAGAGGTGGAAAGTGGCACTTCCACAAAGAGTGGAAGTGGCAGATTGGACCTGAGGTCCAGGGTACTCCAGATCCCAACCCTTACCCCTCAGTAAAGCCATAGATAGGCCTCAAGGGTGGCCGCTTCTCCTCATGTCTGCATTCTTTTTCCCTGGCCCCCAAATTTCAAGTTCTAGCTCAGTTCCCTCCAAGTTCAGCAGGAGTCGGCTGGTGGCTCTTGGGAACAGAAGACATTAGGCTTCCTGTGTGGGGGCCCCCCGGCCCCCGAACTGCTGTCACCTTTTAATAGATTTCTTGGGGAACGAGTAATTTGTTGCTGGTTAGGGCTCGGTGTTCAGCAGGAAGTCCCTGCAGGCCTGGAAGGTCAGTATGAAGCGACTCAAAGGCAACGCTGGGGGAGGATGCGGGTCAGTGCCGGCCGCCGAGATCAGCCGCGCTGCCAATTACCGCCCGGCCTGCTTCCTGCCGCGGACGCGCCCAGGGCCAGGGCTTTGAACCCTGGCAGGGAGGCCAGCTTCCAGTAAACAACCCAGGGCAGTGGGCAGATTGACAGCAGAAATGCAGGGGGCTGCCTGGCCACTGGTGCTGCTCACCACTCCAATGGGCAGATGGACAGGACCACAGTCCCCTGGGGGTCTCCACAGTCGGGGGGCCGGGGGCCATCAGCGTGTCTGAGCCTCACTCTGAGTACAGAGCCTCCTGCCACGTCCAGTGGGGTTTCTCAGCCATCATTTCTGGGCCATGGAAGATGCTTTTTTCCTGGGTGGGGGGATGAGCCTGGTCTGCGTCCCTTTCTCGGTCACCAGCCTGGGAGCAGGGGTTTGAGGAAAGAGCCCGCTGAGGATCACCAGTGTCCTGACTTTTTTCTCTCTCCGAAAGCCTCGGAAATATCTGGGGGGAAATGGTGGTGCTGCCAGGCTTTCCACCACCGTTTTATTTAGCAGTCAAAGGACATGTGCTCGGTGCATGATTTCGTTTGTGTGAAGCTATGGAATTTTGAGATATTAGCAAGTGATTGCCTTTATGAGGGGAGGACCTGAGGAAGCATGAGGGATATTTCTGGGGTTGGTGGAAATGCTATGTATCTTGGTTGGGTGCTGATTACACGTTTGTCAAAACCCATCCAACTGTGTCCTTCAAAGCTGTCCATTTTACTGTATGCAAACTCTACCTCAACGAGAGACGATAAAGGGTAAGAAAGGGGATGCAGAGGCCTGGAGAACTGGGGACAGACAGACAGACACACACACACACGTTTCCCTTCTAAAATCAGGACATTTATTCCTTACCTTTTCCTTTCCTTGGGGAAGTTGCAAAAGAACACACAGGTTTTGTTTATCTTTGTACTATGACTGATACCCTTCCACATGGAAGGAGTACATGGGTGGGATGTGAAATCAGATACCCGAGTGGGCTGGTGTCTTGTTCCTAAGCTCAAGGCACCTGGCCTTGGGTCCCCGGAGTGGGGCCATTAATTAAAGCCCCAGCAGCTGTTGCTCTGAGAGAAAGAACCCTGCATGTCCACCCAGCCCCTGATGCGTCCCTTGCTGCCCGCTGATCTCCTTCGAGTTGCCTATGGGTCCAGAGGTAAGTGGCTGTTTCTGTGGCTGAGAGGGCTGGTTGGACCCAGCAAGCTCTCCATTCCACACCTGGAATATATCATCATGCCAGAACACCCAGGAGATCTCAAAGTGGTGGGGAACTCATTTGAAAAGACTCCAAGGGCTACATTGGGGACAACTGGAGATCAAAATGATTAATAACAAGAATGGATCATAATGCATAAAAGTGAAAAAAAATTCTTGAATTAAAAAAAAAAAGACCCAGAGAAGTCAGGGTAAGGCAAAGCTCTTTCTTAGTAGAGTGCCAACTGAGGAGGAGTGATGCAAACAGAAAATGAAATCTTATAATCAACATAAATCCATAAAAATGGATTTGGGTAGAAATCATCAATGAGTGCCATTGCCACTGGGTCAAAGACCACTGGGAATAGGCTATGCACTCAGTCTTAAAGCATCACCTACAAATTACTTTTTAATTATAAAGAGGAAAATTAGTTTACAAATGGAGAAACCTGGCAGACCCCACCTTACCCAAATGATTAAACTTACTGCCAGTTTTGGGACAAGCCAATATCAATGCCCCCTGATGTGGTGCCCGGAGAAAAGACACATCACTTATGAGGACCTCCTGTCAAAAATGCTTACCTGCCAAAATCACTGGACAAGTCCACGTTGAAGAAAATTCTTTCGAACTAGCCTGGCCTTTTCATGATCGACAAAAATCAAGCCTGGAGACTGTTCCAGATTGAAGGAGGTTAAAGAGTCACGGAGACTGAATTCAGTGGAGCTCCCTGATTGGATCCTGGTCACAAAAATCATGATATCAGAGAAACTGCATGTAGACAGGATTTTAGGGTATAATCCTGAACACATACCACATTTCTGGAATGTAACAATGGTATCGTGGTTTTGTACGGAATGCCCTGCTTATTAGGAGACTGGGCTGGGACAGTTGATGGGATCCTGGATCATAAAAGTCATAGAGGTTTTATTGGGATAATTGGGGATGTTTGAAAGTGAACTGAATATTAGATAGTAATACTAAATTCTTATAGTGGTATTGTGTTTGTGTAAGAGAATGTCCTTGTTTTCAGTAGATTTGTCCTGTAGCATTTAGGATAGAGCATTGTGGGATTTTCAATTTGATTCAGCAGGGAGAGAAAGTTGAGAGAGAATGGTTCATTGTACTACTCTTGCAACTTTCTGAAGGCTTGAAAAACTTCAAAATAAAAAAGTTGAGAAAAAATAATGCATAGGGAGGGAGAATTTGAGGAAAAAAAGGGAGAGGCTCAAAGAGGAAAATAAGAATAACTTGAGGACTTTCCTGGTGGTCCAGTGGTTAACTGTCTGTGCCTCCACTGCAGGAGGCATGCTTCTGTGTGCTTCAGCCAAAAATAAATAAATAAGTAAAATAGTGTTCTCTAAAAACATAAAAAAAAGAATGACTTGATATCCTGCTATCACAACATTTTGACTGTAATACGATTTTTTACATATATAATGTACATCCACATACATTATAAAGTTGGAACCATATATATTCTGCCCCGTTTCTCATTCTTTCTCCTGTGTCAATTAAACATACACTGAAAGCATAATTTTTAATGGCTTTGTATATTCCATCATAAATTATTTAGCCATTCACCTGTTGTTTGACATTAAAGTGGTTTCTAGATTTTTATTATGATAATCTATTATAATATCCAATGTATGTAATCCATTAGCCAACATATATCCAACGTATATAATACATTGTCCAATATAGATCCAATATATAATCCACTATAACATCCAATATGAGCCATCATAAATAATGTCACAATGCACAGCTTCACACCCCTGTCTTCGTCTGAGGATAGAGTTGTAGAGGGAATTTCTGAGTTAAATGTTCCAAACTTTTTTAAGGATTCTGAACTATTTTTTTTAAGGTAGACAGGATATTAGATAATAATCCTGAGCCCATATCACATTTCCGGAATGTGACAATGGTATTGTGGTTTTGTAGGAGAAAGCCCTGGTTATTAGAAGACTTTGCTGGAGTATTTATCTGACAACTGTATTCAGTGTGAGAACTTGCTGGGATCCTGGATCATAAAAATCATTGAGGTTTTAGTGGGATAACTAGGGGAATTTGAAAGTTGATTGAATATTAAAGAGTAATACTGAATCCTTCAGTTCAGTTCAGTTCAGTCACTCAGTCATGTCCAACTCTTTGCGACCCCATGAATTGCAGCACGCCAGGTCTCTCTGTCCATCACCAACTCCTGGAGTTTACCCAAACTGATGTCCATCGAGTTGGTGATGCCATCCAGCCATCTCATCCTCTGTCATCCCCTTCTCCTCCTGCCCCCAATCCCTCCCAGCATCAGGGTCTTTTCCAATGAGTCAACTCTTCACATGAGGTGGTTAAAGTATTGGAGTTTCAGCTTCAGCATCAGTCCTTCCAATGGACACCCAGGACTGATTTTCTTTAGGATGGACTGGTTGGATCTCCTTGCAGTCCAAGGGACTCTCAAGAGTCTTCTCCAACACCACAGTTCAAAAGCGTCAATTCTTTGGAGCTCAGCTTTCTTCACAGTCCAACTCTCACATCCATACATGACCACTGGAAAAACCATAGCCTTGACTAGACGGACCTTTGTTGGCAATGTAATGTCTCTGCTTTTTAATATGCTATCTAGGTTGGTCATAACTTTCCTTCCAAGGAGTAAGTGTCTTTTCATTTCATGGCTGCAATCACCATCTGCAGTGATTTTGGAGCCCAAAAAAGTAAAGTCTGACACTGTTTCCACTATTTCCCCATCTATTTCCCATGAAGTGATGGGACCAGATGCCATGATCTTAGTATTCTGAATGTTGAGCTTTAAGCCAACATTTTCACTCTCCTCTTTCACTTTCATCAAGAGGCTTTTTAGTTCCTCTTCACTTTCTGCCCTAAGGGTGGTATCATCTGCATATCTGATGTCTTTGACTAACCCAGTTGTGGATGTGACTGGTGATAGAAGCAAGGTCCGATGCTGTAAAGAGCAATATTGCATAGGAACCTGGAATGTCAGGTCCATGAATCAAGGCAAATTGCAAGAGTGAATGTCGACATTCTAGGAATCAGCGAACTGAATCCTTAAGTAAAACTAAATCTGTGTAGTGGTATTGTGTTTACATAAAAGAATGTCCTTTGTTTTCAGGAGATTCTCCTCTAGAATTTAGGGTGGAGTGTTGCGTGATTTTTCAGTTGATTCAGCGGGGAGAGAGGGAGAGAGAAAGGGAACTGTTCTATTGCAGTATAGTTGATATACAAAAAGCTGCACTGCTTAGCATGAGAGCTGCCCTCTTAACAAATTTTGAAGGGCACAATACGATGTTGCTAATTCAGGTACTTGTTGTATGGGATCTTGAACTATTTTGGCCAGTGGCTTTTCGGAAAGGTTGTGCTCATGAGCAAATGGCAAAAGTGCTCATTTCGTCACATCATTGCTAACACTGAAGATTATTATTAGGAAAAATTCTTTGATCGATTTGATGACAGTAGCTTAATTGATGAGAACGTTCCCACGGATATGTTTTCATCCTTCTCTCACAGGACTGTTGGCACTTGGTCATTCTCCCTGTCTCCAGCCCCCTCCCCCATCTTGGTGGCTGTGACATCATTCTCCCCTGGGCCCTGCCTGCCTCCTTGCCTGCTTCTTCTCTCCACCCTTTGCCTGCTCCTCATACTCACCTGCATGACAAGCAATACCATCCCTGGCCTCTGTCCTTGGCTCCCTTCTCTGCCTCTGCCCTTTCTCCTGAAGCATCTCATTCATACTCAGGACTTGCATGGCCTTCTCCCTGCTGTCCTGCACCTCCCTCCCCAGCCCAGACCTCCAATGCAACACATCCCAAAGGGACCCACGTGGACCTTCCTGCCACCACCCATCCTGCCACCCTAGTCAGACCCCTGGAGAACATCAACTCTTCCATTTCTTCTGCTCCTCCCATCTCACTTCCGACCACCTCCTGTCTGACCTTCTGTAGTATTTCTTGAGACTGCTCCCTTCTTACCATCATCACTGCTACCACCCTTATTCAGATCATCTTCACCTCCTCCCTGGCGGATGACTGTAGTTTCCTTCCGGATGGCCTATTTCCAGAGTTTCCCTGTCTACCCCACCCTTTGACCAGCTGCCAAGTTGATTTGCACGATACACCGACGTGAGGTCCTGCCGGCCTAGGTCCCTGCTGAGCTTCCGGCTTCTCACTCCCTCTCATGAATGCCCTCCAACATGCCTCCACGTGTCTGCTCAGACTCTCTGCCTCCCGGAGCTCGCATTCTCTTTCCTGCAACGCCAGCTAGCCAACTCCTACTCATCTTTTCAGTTTTGTTTACAATCCCATATTCTCTGTGATGCACTTACTGTTGCTTTTCCTCCCCCAGGGGAACTGCCCTCTCTCTTTCGAACCTCTTTGTACCCTGTGCAATTTCTATCAGAACTTTCTGGCCCTTTAAGCTTCTTACATTGATTCTTGTATCCATTTCCCTTGAGGGCAGAGTCTTTGTGTTCCCAAGCCTAGCACAGTGCCACACACAGAACTGGAGTTTAAGGGATGGCTAAATGAATGAATGAATGAGGTGGCATTTGCTTTGCGTGGGAGGGCATAGCATGTCCAGACCATGGTGAAGATGGGGAACTAGATGTTCCTGGGAGGCTTGGTTTGAGGAAGCATCTGTCACTGTGGCCCAGCAACCGTCAGGATACCCTGTCTCTGGGTGACACACCCTGCTCAAACTTTCTTTGTCAAGTGGGAATCCCATTCTTCCAAGAGAAGTCGCAGTGCTTCTCTGCTTGCACACTTCCCGTGGCTCCCCAGTGCCCTCCAGACAGGCCCAGCTTCTGAGTCAGCCTGCGAAGCCCTTCCAAATGGGATGTATTCTCATGACTTCCTTGTGACTTGCGCAGACCCTTGATGGGAAGAAGGGAGGATGCCCATTCCTGCTCACCATCAGCTGGGTCGGCAAACTCATGGCTCTTCTCATCTGCTGGGGCTAAGTAGTTAAACGCTCATCTCAGACCTCACTTGCAATGATTGGGATTCTGTGGGTCTTGGCAGGGCCCCAGAATCTGCTAAGTGCCCCAGAAGAGTCTGGAGAGGGTGGGCGGAATTCACATCCGATGCCGCCGTGCCCTCCCACCAGAGCTGTGTTTCTGTGGCCTGTGCAGCAAGACTTGCCACTTGGATGCTGTGCCAGGACCCTGGAGCCGGGAGCAGCTGCTCTAATTCATGCAAAGGAAGGTGCCTAGGTTTGCCCTGTCTATTTATAGCTTATTTATGAAGAAGGAAAAACAAGGGCCCAGTTGCCTTAGCAACCGGGAGCATCATGGGCTGCTTTCCATGCGATGGGAAGATGGCCAAGTCTCCTTGTGGAGGGCACCCCCGGATGTGTGTGTATCCTGATAGAGGATGGGGGTGAGCCTTCCAGGGCCCATCCCACGCTGGGCTCCTAGCAGCCTGCAGGCTGGGGGAGGGTGCTCGCCAGGCCCTTGGGAAATCTGGGCGGGCGCAGGGGCCATGCACAGCGGAGCCCTCCTCTGGTCTCCTGGCCTTGGTGCTCACTCCTGGCCTCTGAGTGCCCACCCTGCTGCCTCAGGCCCTCTTAGGAGCCACTTCCTGGCCATGCTCTGGCACTCAGGGCGTGTAGCTCGGTGAACGGGAGGTGCAGTTCCCAGACCAGAGCACTTTGAGGCTATGATGTGGCACAGAGCCAGTTACTAAGGAAGGGTTTAATAAATAGTGAATGAATGAATGAATGAATGAATGAAGTGCTTTACACTTCACACTTCATGTTCTTACTTGGTATGCACAAGGCAAGAGAAACATTGTAATGTGCTCTCATTTTATATACGTGGAAACAGATGAGCAATGAAGAGACCAGCCTCCAATCACACAGCTGGGAACGAGCTGAGCTTGGCTTGCTTTTGTTCTAGAAAAACCCTGAGGGACACAGAAGCTTGGGTTCCAGCTGGACTGTAATTGCCAGGGGTCGAAGAAGCAGTGTTGTGTCTGGTCTGGGGCTGGGAGGCATGTGGTTCAAACTGTGGCTCTATACTTAGCTGTGTGCCACTTATCATCTTGAGCCCACGACTTCACTTCTCTGGGCCTCAGTTTGCTCACCTGTAAAGTGGGGCAGTGATGCCTGGCCCTTAGGGACTGCCAGCTCCCAGAAGGCAGGCACTGTGTCTGTCTCTGGATCATCTGTTTTCTGTGTTGGCATATTCTAGGATGACCATGAGACCTGGTACACAGTGGTTAGAACAGGTCGTGGGAGGCACACAGGGAATGTTGGTTGTTACTATATTATTTGGGAACAGGCACAGAGTCTGATGGCTTCCCTGAGGTCACACAGCCAAATCCAGAGCAGAAGTGGCAGCTCTACTAGTCAGTCAGGTTTGGTGGCACTGCCAGGGATTAAGCTGGGACTGTATCCAGGCCCAGGTTCAGGACTGGGCTGTGTCCCAGGGCGCAGCAGTCCTGCTGGACAGGGAGGCTGACGTAGGGTCTCTGGGTGCCGGGGATCTCTCTAGAGCTGCCCTCCCCACGGCCCTGCCCCAGGCGGAGGGGAGTTTTCAGGGCCTAGGGCTGGCTGTCTCAGGGGCCGGTCCAGGCTGCCTGGAGGCTCTCTGTCGCCCTCTGCTGGGTTCCGGCTGCCTCTGCTGAGCCACTTCCAGAATATGGAAGACAATGCCACCTCTTCATCTGGGTGTGAAAACCATACCAAAGAGACCCAGTTAGGAAGAGAAATGCCCCAGGACAAACTGAGATCACAGGTCATTTCCACATCCTTCCCAGGCTCCTCCAGCTCCCGCTCAGACACCAGGGCTGGACACAGATGCCCCGCCACCATTCTCGGGGGGTGAGGGTAGGGGCGCTGCTTCTTCTTGCTGCAGCCCTGGCAGCCTCATCACTGTTTCCTGAAAACAAAGCATGCCAGGGCTTTTTGTTTGGTTCTGTGTGTCCCATACCCCAGGCCTTCACTTGCGTGTCTGTCCCTCCTGCCTTCTCACCCCACGAGCTCCTGCTCTGTCCTTTTAAGCCTCTTGGCTTCCGCAGCATCCGTGCTCCACCCAACCCTTAGCACAGCGGACTGTGAGTATTTCTGGGGCCGTCTCTCCTCCCTTGGACAGTGAACTCGTGAGGTGTGTTCATTTCCTAGGACTGCTGTAACAGTACCACAAACTGGGTGGCTTAAATAACAGATATAACAGAAAGGTATTGTCAGGAATTCCCTAGTGGTCCAGCAGTTAGGACTCAGACTCTCACTGTGAGGACCTGGGTTCAACCCCTAGTTGGGGAGCTAAGATCCTGCAAGCCACAGGTATGGCCAAAAAAAGAAAAGAAAAGAAACTTATTGTCTCACAGTTTTGAAGGCTACAAGTCTGAGTCTGAAAGCAAGGTATTGGCAAGGTATGGTCCTTCTGATGGCCATTCCAGGCCTCTTACATAGCTTCTGGTGGTTTTCATGTTCACATGGCGTTCTCCATGTTTGAGGGTCTGTCTCTAAATTGCCCCTTTGAAAAGGACCTCAGTCCTACTAGATTAAGATCTACTCCATTGACCTCATTTTTACTTGATTACCTCCTATCTCCAAATAAGATCACATTCTGATGTACTGGGATTTGAGACATCAGTGTATCAATTTTGGAGAGAGGGAACAATTCAATCCATAATAAGAAGGAGAGGAACTCCATTGGATTCCTTTGTGTTCATTATCTCAGGGCTGAGTCCAGAGCAGGCGTGAGAGTGTGATGAACATTGTGAAAGTGGTCCTAAATTCTATTACTATTTCTACTTACTGACCCTATGGCATCTGGGGCATGTTGAATTATGACCTGTCCTATCCAGGTCTTACGGAGTGAGCCTCTCTCATCAGGAGGGGGACATCTCTAGAACAAAGCCTGTCCTTTTACTTTTCACATTCAACAAAGCAGAAACATGGTGAGCCAGGAGATACTCATGCTTTTTCATCAGTAGATTCCCGTGGAGGCAGGTGAGTGAGGCTTCATTTTCCTTTGTTCTTGTTCAGTCACTAAGTCGTGACTCTTTGTGACCCCATGGACTGTAGCATGCCAGGCTTCCCTGTCCTTCACTGTCTCCTGGAGTTTGCTCAAACTCATGTCCACTGAGTCGGTGATGCCATCCAACCATCTTATCCTCTGTCGTCCCCTTCTCCTCCTGCCCTCAATCTTTCCCAGCATCAAGGTCTTTTTCACTGAGTTGGCTCTTCGCATCAGGTGGCCAAAGTATTGGAGCTTCAGCTTCAGCATCAGTCCTTCCAGTGAATATTCAGGGTTGTTTTCCTTTAGGATTGACAGGTTTGATCTCCTTGCAATCCAAGGGACTTTTAAGGGTCTTCTCTAGCACCACAGTTTGAAAGCACTTGGCCTTCTTTATGGTCCACCTCTCACATCTGTACATGACTACTGGAAAAACCACAACTCTGACTATACAGACCTTATTGGCAAAGTGATGTCTGTGCTTTTTAATATGCTGTCTAGGTTTGTCATTTTCCTAATGTCACACAAAAGACCCAGAGAAGTAATAAAAAGGAACTTAACCTTTGACAAATATTTGTTGAACATATAGTTGTGATAGGCATGGTTCTGGGTGACTGAGATGCCATTCATTCATTTATTCATTCCTAGAAACAAGCTTTACACATAGTAGGTGCTGAGTGAATAATTTAATTACATAGTTGAATCATTTAAATATTTGCTGAATGAATAAATTAATTCACCTCACAATTATTGGGGCTGTGATCTATTTCTATGTAAACTTGAGCAAGTTACTTTACTTTAATGAATCTTAATTTCCATCAATAAAATGAGTTGAATTACATAGCTACTTTTGAGGCTTGTTGGCAGGATGAAATGTATGTGTTAACAAAGATAGCAATTTATGGAGAAGTTGCTACATGCCAGGGTAAATGCTCTCTATGTACAGCTTTCAATTTTCACAGGAGCTTTTTAAAAACTGAAATAAAATCAACGTAACAAAAATGTCACCATTTTAAAATGTGCAGCACAGTGGCTTTCATACATTTACAATGTTGTGTGACCGTTACAAGTATCTAATTTCAGAACATTGTCACCATCCTCAAAGAGACTCAGTATCCATCAGACAGTCACTCCCATTTTCTCCTCCTGTACCATCTCCTTGTGCTTATGCTCGGTCGTGTCTGACTCTGCGATCCCAGGGAGCATAGCCTGCCAGGCTCCTCTGTCCATGGGGTTTTTCAGGCAAGAATACTGGAGTGGGTTGCCATTTCCTTCTCCAGGGGCTCTCCTCCACCCAGGGATCCAACCCGAGTCTCCTGTGTCTCCTGAATAGACAGATTCTTTACCACTGAGCCGCCTGGGGAGCCCCACCCCATCTCCCAGTGACCACTAATCTACTTCCTGGCTGTATAAATTTGTCTAGTGAGGACGTTTCATAGCAATGGAACCCATTATATGTGGCTTTTTGTGCCTGGCTTCTTTCATTTAGTACCATGTTTTCTAAGTTCATCTCTGTTGTAGCATGTGTCAATGCTTCACTCCTTTTAATGGATGAATAATATTCTGTTGCACTGATGTACCCAATTTGCTTATCCATTCATCAAGTTGATGGACATTTGGATTGTTCCCATTATTTGGCTATTATGAATAATGCTGCTATAAACATTTGTGTACAAGTTTTTGCGAACATCTGTTTCCAATTCTCTTGGATATATACCTAAGAGACAATTGCTAGGTCTCTGTTTAATTCTGTGTGTGGGGGGTGGGGGGGGGAACTGCCAAATTATTTTCTGGACAGCTGCACCAGGCACATACGAGGGTTCCAGTTTTCCCTCATCCCTGTCAACACTTGTTATTTTCTGTATTTCTGATTATCGACATCTTAGTGGGTGTGCAATGGTATCGCACTGTGATTTCTAATGACTAATGATATTAAGCAGTTTTTTTTTTCAGGCTTCTTTTTAATTTCACAGTAGCCTTTTGAGGCAGCTGTTTTCCCCATTTGGCAGCAGAGGAAACAAATACAGAGTTGCAAGGAGGCGGTGGGGCTGTGCCTAGAAATTGGATGGGCTTGTCTCTGAATCCCCATGCAGTCGAATTTGCAGTAGACACGGCAGGATGCCTGGTCTGTGGCGTGTCCACCTTAGATAAAAACTCCTTTCCCCCTACTCCGGAAGTCAGTTTCTCCTCCACTCCACTTGAGGCGCTCTACTCCAAACATCTCCAGGCTCCTCTAGGAGCCCGTTACTCTAAGATCAATCGCCCAAGCCCGGAGTTTGCTCCGCCAGTTCAGCCCTAGCTCGCCGGTGGCGCCGGAAGTGGTTTGTTCATTTTGTTGGCTCCCGCCCCCGGCCTGGAAGTACTTTTTCGGGAAGATGGCGGCTGTGTCAGTGTATGAGGCACCAGTTGGAGGTTTCTCTTTCGATAACTGCCGAAGGTGTGGCCTTGCCCGGGGCCGGGTTCAGGGCGGGAGTAGGAGTGCGGTGTCGGGGTCGCAGTTGGGCTGCGGTCTGGGCCAGGACGTCCCAACGAAGGGTGGACAGAGGGGGCCCGCGGCTCGCGGCCCCTGTGACTCAGGGGAATCTGGGCCTGAGCGTGGCTTTCTCCTGAGGCCGGGTCCGCTCGTCCACTTTCCCAGGGCACCGGGACACCCTCCATCTCCGTCTCCTTAGCGTGGTGCGGGTCCTCTCAGACACTCTATTCGCAGGAAAACGTGACAGTCGTCCTCTTTTGGGGAGGAACTAGTCAACATATGGGCGTGAAAGCAAATGCTAGTCGTTTTTCCTTTTTCTGAGTTCCCTGTTAAGATACTCTTCCTGCCAGTGCGGCACAATGTGGCCCTGGCCTTCAATGCTTTATTCTCTCATTTGCTCCCAGAAATGCCGTCTTGGAAGCCGATTTTGCAAAGAAAGGGTACAAGCTTCCCACGGCCCGGAAAACTGGGACGACCATCGCAGGTGTGGTCTATAAGGTAAGCTGGAGCTGGCTGAGAGCAGGAGGAACCAGGCCACCTGGTCTCTTTTACTTCTCTGGGCTGTGTGAGGAAAGACATATTTTACAGCGTACTACATCAGGAAAAGATCTTTTAGGAGAGACTGTGTGTGTGTCAGTTTTTTGTGCACTTATCGACAGTTTATTTCTTACCTCGCTCTTCAGTTTTCGATAGGAAGCCAGTTTTCTGTCTTAACGTTACTACTCGAGGAAACAGAATGATGTACTGGGAGAAAACGGGGCTTGTTTAACCGTTTAGCTTTTTTTTGTTGCTTCTCACTTGCAGGTCATTTTCATTCTCACAACCACACTTTCCCGTCCAGGTGGACATAATAACTCCTGATCTAAATTGTTGTAAGGGTCAAAAGAGATAACTGGTTGTTGTCGTTGTGAGAAGTTTAGAGCGACATCTTTTAAAAAGAAATGGACAGACCTGGCTAATTTAATGGAAGGATTTCTGCATCTTAATCCAGACTTTTCTCATATTAACTCTGTGATCTGTAAGGAATTTACTAAATCCCTGAGCCTCATTTAAAAACAGGAGTGATATTTCCTACTGTCTACTGAGGGTTCAGCCAGTAATGTTTATTAATATGCCTTTTCTTGAATGCTGAAAGTATAGCACAATATTTCAGTGGGTGGGGGAGTGGTTCAGGGAACAGGGTGTGGTCACTATTTTTTTTTTTTTTTTACTGAACTAGAGTTCTGTTTATATATGTGAAGTTGTTTAAAAGTACATATTTTTAAAAAACAGGATGGCATAGTTCTTGGAGCAGATACAAGGGCAACTGAAGGGATGGTTGTTGCTGACAAGAACTGTTCAAAAATACACTTCATATCTCCTAACATTTAGTAAGTATTGATTAGTTCAAATAACTCATTTTTAAACGTATCGGGTAAAATTGCATTTACTGTTTCTCAATAAAACCTGTTGTTCAGTCTGTATTTTCTTTCTGTCTCCTTTAAATGGCATTTCCATCGACATAAAGTAGCTATCCTCCAGTCCTCTTTTTGCTTTAGTTCAGTTTTGACCCAGTTCTGCCTTTTGTGTGCATTTTGAATCCAATCCCTCCTATCCTTCTACTGAGGCGTTGGTTTGAATTCTTTTTTCTCAGCTGGACTATTGCAGTTGTCATTTAAATGGTCCCTCTGCTTTTGGTCTTTTCTTTATCTCTATTGTTCACTTTTCTGGCATATTGGGTTTTGTAAAACACAGATCTCATAGATCTCCCTTTCCTCTTTAAAATTTTTTCAAGAGATTTTTCACATTTCCACACTGCTTTCAGGATAAAATTGAAACTCTAGTATGATATTTAAAGTCATGTACAATTTCACAAAAAGATTATCTTTTCATCCTATTTAGCTGATGTCACCCTATATTCCAGTTATACCTGGACTGTTTCTGTCTCCTTCATGTCCCTGTTCCTCTCATGTCCAAGCTGTTTCACCCTTGCTTTTGGAGCCCCTCTGCTTAGAAATTGCCCTTTCTTCTCTGTTTGTATAATGTTTTTATTCTTTGCTTCCAAATCCAGCTCAAATGAAACCTCGAAGATCAGAGTGAATTGCTCTTTCCTCCAATTTCCTGTAGCATTTTCTACCTGTGCTACTATGTTGTAGTATATGTCTCTTATACTCAACTTTGAAATCAAGTGCTATTACTGTGTCATATTTTCTTTATCCTCAGCACTTTGGAATGACTGGTACCTAGTAGTAGATACTTGGTAGATGTAAATTGCAAGACTTTTAACATTTCCTTGCTCTTCTGTACAACTTGAGTGTTTTCTCGGATCATGAGATGCACACTCTGATAGAAACTAATGATTTGCAAGGTTCCGTTGCACTACAGAAATATATTTACATATAATTAGATGTGCATTCTTAATTTTATGTTTATTTAAGACTGATTAGAGTAGTTACAGTGCATGTATACTCAAAAACATCTCTCTATATCCCTCACCTTTGTGGATGTTTTCCAAGAAGCTTCACTTCTAATTGAGCCCTTTGGTAATTAAATTTCAGCTACACTTCTAATTGTATTTTTTAGTTGCTGTGGTGCTGGGACAGCTGCGGACACAGACATGACAACCCAGCTTATTTCTTCCAACTTGGAGCTCCACTCCCTTTCCACTGGCCGCCTTCCCAGAGTTGTGACGGCCAATCGGATGCTGAAACAGATGCTTTTCAGGTAAGGTTTCAGGATGGGGATTTCTATAGCATCTTTCTCTCATGTCTTAGATTTTCAGCCAAGGGAACCCTGGAAGCTAGAGAAAAAGCATTCAGAAATACACATTTAATCCAGAAATCAGTTGTTACTGAAAAGCTACTTTAATTTCATAAGGCTTTTGATAATGTATTTGAATTTATGGGGTCTGTTTTTTTCTCCCCATAAATGAATCACATGTGACCAATTGAGTAATTTCATGAAGCTTAGGGTATTTCTAGATACAAAAACCTTTTTTGTTCTTAGTTAGAAAGTTAGAGCTGGAAGTGGAAGGAACCTTTAAGTTCATCTTGTGAACAAGCACAAATGATTGTTTCCTCTCCCTCTTTTAGGGGCAAGGTAACAATGAAATGAAAAGTGATAATTTGTAGTTGGCTGTGAGTCGGTATAATAGTGTTAATATCAACCAACATTTATTTGTTTGTGCCAGGCTGTGTGCTAAGTGCTTTATGCATGATCTCACTTTATCCTTTTAGCCTTGCGATGGGGCTGTTAACATCTCTAATTATAAGTGAACAAACTGAGGTTTTAAAGAGGTGCAGTCATTTGCCTGCCCTTACCTTCACTCCCTGCTGACTCCCGCAGAGAGTTCCTCTTAGTGGTTTTGTTTCTCTTTCGTCCTTCATGGTCACACCATCACTTGGTGTTTGTATAGGTCTTAACAGTTTTCATATTTTAAGTCCATTTTTCATTTGCTCATAAAGAGGAGAGAGGCAGTGTGGTATAGTGGAAATAGCCTAGGCATTTAGTCCTGAGTTGTAACAACTGGTTTCTCCTTTTGTGACTGCCTTACCTTTAACAAATTCTCTCCTCTTTGCTTCTTTATAGAATGGACACCATGGTATCTTTTTTAAATTTTTTTGAAAAGTTGATCAGAGGCCTTTATTTTGGCCCTCATCATTCATTAAGCAACCTACACAAGACGTTTTCTTTTTCTCTGCCCCAACTGCTAGCAGCTGCAGCCAGTCCTGTGAGAGTTAAAAGGGGAGCAGGAACAGAGAGCAGATCCTAAGCTCACAGGCCATGTTCAGCTGATAGAGAAATTTCATTTGGGTCACATAGTGTATTTAAAAAGTAGTGGCAAATAATTATAAGTTGGGAGCTTTGAATTTAAAATATGGATTTCCAGCTTTTTTCTTTTTTTTTTTTTTTGATAAAAACTCATATAAAGTGGGCTGTAATCTGGGACTCAGTGGCTTTTGTTGCCTTTGGAAGTGAGAGCATGTGTTCTGGTGTGTCAGTCCTTGTGGTTCACTTCCCTGTTTCCTGTCTGCCTGTGCCTTCCCGTGAACTTGCAGGTTTTCATCTTCATGGCCCTGGGCCCTCGGTAAGTGGATATGAGGTTTAACGTAGCTATGCAGCAAGGCCAGTGGAATAATTCCCCCTTTACACAGTGGAAGATACCAGGGTTTATGAGTCATATGGCAGAAAGCCTAGTCATACTTATCCAGTTCCTACCCTGACTGTACTGAGTCTTTATGTTGGCAGTTTCCATTTATTTATGTATGTAATCATCATCCTAATACTAGAGAATTATCACCTATCAGATTCTTCCAGGACAGTGTGAGAGCTTGTTAAAGTACTGTTGTCAGGATAACTGGACACTTGTGATTTGATTTTAAATGCAAAGCTCCCTCTCGTGGTTTGTGTGGTGCATTACATTTAAAACAATTTTTAAGCTTGCAAAATTGCAGTAAATAGCCTATTTCAAGATTGCTTGCAATGTCATTTAAAGCATTTAGCTAAATCTAGCAGATGTTTCTGTTGATCTCTTTAGAATGTTTCAGAAATTTTAAAATCTCTTGTTTCAGTCTTTTATCTTTTGGTTAACATACTGTGTAAAAGTTGAATTTTATCAAAGTTTTGAGAAGAAAACTTAAAAATTTATGCCAGGATCATTTTGGTTCTGTCTTTTGACATTTTTGTTAGTTACATAAAGTGAGTCACTAGTATAAGGGGAAAAAAGCATAGATTTTGACGTTAGAACTTTGCTTCAGATCTTGTCTACAGTGCTTACATTGTATAACATTAGCCTGTTCACTCTTCTTAGCCTCAGTTTCTACCTCAATAAAATGTGGATTAAAAAAAAAAATGTGGATAATAGTTCTGTTTCTCTAACTTTTGGAAGGAAATGAATAAAGAACCAAGCTTATGCATTGCCTTGTACAGGGCCTAATACACAGTTAGATACTCATTCAGAGGCTGAAATAGAGTACAGGGTGTACTTATTGCTATTTATTTCCTCCTAAATAATCCATTCTCTTGTATGTGAATCAGTGAGAAAAGAGGGTTTGATAAACAGAAGTGAGCATCTGTTTCCTTATTTAAACAGTATTTTTATTTTTCTTCTTTGACTAGATGTAGAAGATGTAAATGATGCTTGTTCCTTCTGAACATGGAACCTTCTTATTGAGTCTATCAGAAATGTTTGATATACTAGTCTATATTCTAGAAACTATTATATTCTGGAAACTATTTGAATATGCAGAGGCTTTAAAAATTTATTATATTGTACTTTTTTCCCCCTTAACAAAAGATATGTGTATTCATTGTAGAAAATTTTGAAAATAATGAAAAGCCCAAAGAAAAAATTGAAACTTTGCCATTTAGGGAGAATCACATTTTGGCTTTGTATATACATTGATACTTCTAATCTTTTTATTTGTTTGTCCATTCATTTGATCCTTCCTTCTGCCTTTCTTTCCATAAGTGCATGTTCACAGTGAAAAAACTAATATATGTTTAGATAGATAAACAAAAAAAATATAGAAATTAATCTGAATTTCTACCACCCATAAGCAGTTGATGCTAACTGGTTAATATACACTCTTTGGGGTTTTCCCTATGTTTAATAATACATGTTTTGTTCTATAAGAATGGAATGCTAGTTGTGCTTTCTATCTATAGGTTATATTAGGTAATATAACCTAATTTTTTTCACCTACCAGTGCATCTTGAGTAGTTTCCATGTTGGAATATTTCAAAAAGAAAATAATCTCTTTTTATAAGTTATTATAAAAATAATCATTGTAAAAATTCAGACACTACAGAAATGTGACAGGAAGGAAGTAGATTTCAACTGACATTCTGCCACTGAAGCACATGTAGCATGAAACCTTGAGATCTGTTTTTTGAGACCTTTGTCCTCTGCACATATACATACTCATATATGTGTTTGCAGAAGTGGAATACTGCTCTGAGTTGTTTTGTAACTGACCTTGTTCACATAATAGTGTATTGCGGTATTGTTCCTACCAGTAGATGAGCTAGCCCAGCATCTAGGGATTTTACCTTGAGCCTGTGGAGGAGTTCTATAGACCTGTAACTCTCCTGAAAGAGTGAAAAATTTGTGTGTGTACACTTGTTATGGGTGAGGATTCCACAGTTTTAATCACTCTTTTAGAGGGGTCTGTGCCTCATAAAAATTTAAGAGCCATTGATCAACATCTTAATTTTTGTTGGCTCACAGTAATCTATATTATTAACCAGTTTTTAAAGAGTAACAATATTGCCTGTTTTAAGATGTTTAATTATAAGGTATTCTGTGGATCCTTTGGAGTGTAGAATCTTTAGGTGCTTGTGTTATTAATTCTTTAGGCTATATTCTAAAATAAATTCCTAGAAGTGGAATTGCTGGGTCAAAGATAGGAACATTTAACATTTTAATACATATTACCAAAATTGTAGCCGAGAATGTTCTAAGTTGTACTACCATCAGTTGTTTATGAAAAACGTGGCCTGATTTTTAATGATTGTGTAGTGTTCTGTTGTATAGCTAGCTGTATTAGTTTAGGTAATTCTGACTGTTTCCACTTTTCTAGCATCATAAACAGTTTCTGCAGTAAACATTCTTAGGATTCATTTCTGCATATTTGTCCTTTTATATCTTTAGAATTAGATTCCTGGAAATAGAATTTCTGGTTCAGTTTTTAGGGATTTCATTGACTTGCCAAAATAGCTGAGATTCTTTTAAAGGCATCAAGCAGATTATGTTTTAGCTTGGAAGGGAACTAGCTGGTTATTATTGACTTTAACTAAACAGTCTGTTTGGCAGGATATATATATATTATATATATATAGGATATATATAGTGGATCAAGCACTGGGCTGGGGTGGGAGTGGTGGGTCTGGTGATTCTCTCGCTTCTCACCCCAGAGTTCTTAGATCTACTCTTGAACCTGCTGCCAGCTCATGTGGCTTAGGACCAGTTTTTTCCCCTGTCTGGGCCTCTCTTCCCTCTTGAGACTGCTTCTAAAATCCTTCCCTGCTCTTTATTTTTTCACTTATAAATGGAAGATTTGAAGTAATCAAGGGACGCAGGAAGTATTGGACTTGACCTAGAGCACTTCCTGATGGGTAACTGTGTCTCAAACAATAAAAAATTAGGACTTTGGCTTTTGTGTTAATTTATTTGTATTAATTTTAATGATTGTATCATCAGGCAAATTCAGCATGTTTTAGTGTCATTTTTCTTCCCAAAGAGCTAAAGGCTTACATTGGAGAACTTTAAATCCAGCATGTTTGTCCAATATAGCAGTTCTAATGGTAAAAAAAAATTGAACTATATATAGGGAAAGAAATCTATAGAAGTGTAAAACCAACCAAGTAGAGAGTCCAAAGGAGCAAATATGTGCAGAATTAAACAGCTGATGTCAGGTGGAAAATGTCTCTCTCACGTTCCTGAGAGAGATGACTTTAAACTGTGGACAGTAGCAATGGGTTTATAAACTGTCATGGAGTTATTTCATGGTTCACTTCCCTGCATAATGAAATACTTTTTTCTTTTACTCAGTATGAGCTCTTAGCTGCCATAATTTTGTGGATTTATTCAAGGGAAAGGTATTTTGACGCAAGTCATTTTCCTGTAGTGAGGTTGATAATTTGAACAATTTAGTGACAATTCACCATTGACTTGGAAGGGAGCTTATTTGCTAATCACAGAGAGGTCTGATGGGAGGGGTGTTGGTGATCTTCAGAGTAAGCCACGCTTGGCTCTGAGACTTCCTAAGTCTTTGGGTTGGTTTTTCCTTCTCTACAATAAGAACTGTAGTGTCTTCTTTTGAAGGGGGCTGGGAGGCAGAGATGATGTAAGGCACGTGGAGTGCTTCCTACAGTGTACAGTTTTTTTTGACTGATAGATGTTGAAGTATGTTTGCTCCCTTCCTTGTTTTTTCCCCATCAGAACAGTAGCTATTTAATGAAGCAATAGTAGTGAAAGAAAAACTTTTTGTTGTCTGACTTCCCATGCAGCTTTTGAATAAGTTATAGTGATGCAATGTAGACTCATTTTTTTTTTCTTATGCATGCTCTGATCACCAGGTATCAAGGTTACATTGGTGCAGCCCTAGTTTTGGGGGGAGTAGATGTTACTGGACCTCACCTCTACAGCATCTATCCTCATGGATCAACTGATAAGTTGCCTTATGTCACCATGGGTGAGTGTGATGTTTCTCTGATCTTTCAGAATCCTCTTATTTACCAAAGTAGTCTCTAAAAGAGCTGGTTTATTTCCTGACAGAGGAGGCAGCACAGTGTGCTTTGATTCCTTCTACAAATATCTGTTGAGTTCCTCCTGGAGATTAGGCCTGTTTTGTGTGCTTGGGATATAGCAGTGAACAAAATTTAGACCAAATGTCTTGCCTACAAGGAGGTTATATTTTAGTGGGGGTGGACAGACAGTAACAACAGCTTTGTGTTAGAAAGTGACAAATACCAGGAGAAAAAAACATAATGTAAGTGATATTATACCACAGTTATGCAAGATACTACCTTTGGGGGAAACTGAGTTAACGGTGTACAAAAACTTGGTTTATTATTTCTTACATCTGCCTGTGAATTGACAATTATCTCAAAACAGAAAGTTAAAAAAAATTAATGCAGTATAAGGGGACTTGAGAGTGTTGGGGTGGAAGCCAGATAGTAGTGTTAAACAGGAAGGTTACATAGGTTTGAGAAGGTGAGGTTTGAGTGAAAGGGGCTTCCAAGCAGAAGGAAGGCTAGACTGGAGGCCTCACTGGGGGAATAGGCCTGGTACGTGCAGAGATTTTTTTAAGTGACCAGAGTGTCTGTTTGCCGTTTAATCTCTGAGGGATTCTGGACATTTAGGGTTCCTCTCTGAACCTTGATATCCTCACTCTGAAAGGGTGTCAGTAATACCTACCATGTGTACCAGGTTATGATGATTAAAAATAATGTATATAAACCATCTGACCCAGTGCCTGGTCTATAAATAGTAGCTACACTTTTTAGGTCAGCTTTGTACATTTGTATTTTAGCTCTAAATGCTAGATGAGTATATTTTTTTTAATAACTAAAAAAAAAAGTGATAAAATTACTTTAGAAGAGTTAGGAGTTTTGAATTTAACTCTCATGCTAAATTTCTGAGTGAAATTGCATATGTCCAGAAATTTGAACAGGCCTTGTGTAACTGGCGTTTTTCTAGATGTTGTTTACCTGTTACATTTTTTTGTCTTGGTATCTTGGCTCTGCAGAGCCAGGGCTAACTGCTGCCTTGAATAGTCTGAAAATTGTTAGTGTGAGACTTTGCTATTTCATTGCGTTTAATACTCAAGCCTCTTATGAGGTTTGTATACAACAGATGTTCCCTGTTTGTGAGAAGAATGATTTGCCCCCAGATACCATATGGAATAATTATTTTAAAATGAAAATACAGTAATTTTAGAATTGTTTTGAATTCCTTGTTCCATTTTATTTGTTATCTCCATCAAGATACTGTTTTTATTTCTCCCCATCTCATGCCTTTAAATGGTAGTAAAGGTGGAATAGTCTTTTCTATTAAGTAGTTTCGTTTCTTCTTTCTTTAATTAAAAGAATTTTCACACTTGCAAGAAGGTAACAGGAATGTACAATGAATAGTCATATATACTCTTTACTCATTTTTGTCACTTAACATTTTACCACATTATTGCTCGCTCTCTGGTGCATTTTTGCTATTTGTGTGTGTGTGTGTGTGTGTGTGACCATTCGAGAGTAAATTGTGAACATTATAACCCTCTACCTCAAGATCCTTTAGAATGTTCCCTTACATCACCTTGATGACATCATCAAAATCAGAAAATTTAACATTGATACAAGGCCTTTTCATTTTTAAGATGGGAAGATTGAGTTGGTTTCTGTTGCTTTTGAACTGTAGTAATTTGTCTTATGAGCATCATTCCGAACTTAGAAAAGGTTGTTGAAAGTGAGTAAAGCAGATTTGTGTCTGCTCATTTCATTCCTGTAAGTCCACTTTGTGCTCTGTCCTGGCCAACAGTGATCTTGCTTCCTTCCTAGTCCAGTGTGAGTCCACGGTGATGGCTCCACACTTCTGCTTAGAAATCATTACTCTCCATAGTCTGGCTTTGCTTTCATAGAAGATTAAGAAGAGTAAGATACCACTAACATCCGATTTTAGATACACAAGTAAGTTGTTACTTTTGAGGTTCAGTGTGTTTGTTCCCATTTGTTCATTGATTTATCAACACTTTCTCCAGTGCCTTCTGTGTAACAGCACTGTAGCAGGCTTCACAGAGCGGTGAATGTCTGGATCCTTGCCCTCAACATACTCTCAGTGTCATGGGGGAGATAGATGTATAAACTGACGAGGGCAGTAGGTACTGCCAGTGGAGGCCCAAGGGAGAAAGGGTCACTTCTAAACTGGAAGATTTCAGGGAGAGCTTCACTTCACTTGAGCTGAATCTTAAAAGAAGGATAAGTTACTTTCACTCATTTATTAGAAATTTATTTAGCCTCTACTATGTGCTTGGGGGGCTTCCCAGGTGGCGAAGTGGTTGAAAATCTATCTGCCCTTGAAGGAGATGCAGGAGACATTGGTTCACTCCCTGGGTCGGAAAGATCCCCTGGAGAGGGAAATGGCAAGCCGCTCTAGTATTCTTTCTTGGGAAATCTCATGGACAGGGGAGCCTGGCGGGCTATAGTCCTTGGGGTCTCTAAGCGTTGGATGCGATTGAGCCACTGAGCATACATGTGCTGGGCACTGGGAATGTAGTGGTCAGCACAGCACTTATCCTCAGGGGTTATAGCCTTGGGTGTGAGACAGGAATTAGACAGTTAATCTGATAAACATTAATAGATACATGTTAATCTGAAAGAATGCATTGTGCTAAGTGCCCTGGAGGAAAAGAACAGTTATAAGGGAGGATTTCTAACAGGAAGGAGTATGTGGATAATGGATGTTTGGAAAGTCCTTGGACAAGTGACAGGAGAACATTTTCAAATGAAAAGTAATTTATGAACATGACAAAACATTCAAGTGTGGAAAAATATGTGAAAGTTAAATCCCTCTTTCATAGTAACCACTGTTAAGAGTTTACTGTGTTTTTTCTCAGGAGATATTTTATGATCCACCTTTTTATATCCCTATCATCTGTCATCTACCTGTGTATTCCTATTAAAAAAACATTGCTGAAGTCATGCTGTAAATATTGTTCCATTCCTATTAACTTGTTTCAAAGAAAATTTTGTATCAGTGCCTATAGATCAATATCAAATCTATAATAACACTGTCCTAGAATTGTACTGTATGTCTGTACCAGGACTTAAGTGACCATTTGTCTTGATGATGAGTGTGTGTCGTGGTGAACTTGTATAAATACATCTGATAAATTCCTAGTAATGGAGTTTCTGGATTAGGGTGGGCATGTGTATTGCTCAGAATTCTCTGTTGAAAGCATTAGAATCACCGGATGATTTAGGAAAGGAGGAATTTCTTTCTTTTTTTTTTTTTTTAAAGGATAGTAGGTGACTCACAGAATAGCTGGGACGGCAATAACTGGGTTTGGGGCTGAGAACAGTATCAGAAAGAATGCTGCCGCGTGGGCCATTGTAAGCAAAGGTAGACTGCTGCAGACAGCATTGCTGGCCTGGCTGGCGCAGGCTCGGCTCACTCCTCACTCTGCTGCCCCGGCTGCCCTGTCCAGAACTGAGGCTTCCTGCCATCTCATTCACTGTCAGAGAGCTCCTTCCAGGAAAGGGTGGGTGCTAGATTGCTGATGGTGGGTAAAGTTCAGTCATCTGTTCTTGAAGTGGTGGGGTCCCCTAGACGCAGGAAGTATAGCTGCTGGGCAGCCCCTAAAAGGGACAGATGACTGTACAGTGCATCTTACCTTTTGAGAGCTGTTGCCAAACTGCCCTCCAGAAAGATTGCACTAATTTGTATTCCACCAGGAGAATGTGAGAATGCCTTTCTCTTATAAGCTCTCCTACTTTGGGTCTTCTTGCCAGTCTGGTAGGTGAAAGATGGGAAAAAGTAGCTCTTAAACTGAGACCTGAATGGTAAGTAGGAATTAGCCAGGAATTTGCCACCCTGCTCCCTACCTGCCAGAGAAAGATTTTTCAGGCCTTGTGGTGCACAAGGGATCAATATGGTCAAAGGCCAGAGTTTAGCTGGATGGTGAGGTGAGTGCAGTGGGTGAGGCAGTGCTCCACGCGGGGGCACAGCAGAAGCAAGACAGGGAGGGGTGAGGATGTCTGGGCTTTCAGGAGGGTGGAGGAGAGTCCCATCGCACAGGCTGAGTTGTCTGTGTCGTGGACGTCCCTGTTTTCAAGCAGGGGATGATAGGATAAGATTCCTCGTTGGAGCAGGCTGACAGCTGTGGGAAGGAGGATTGGCATGGGGAAGTCTGGAGGCAGAGAGGGAGGTCACATCTGGCTGGAAATGTTGAGAGTGTGGATGGGTCCAGGAGTGACCATGGTCGTCCTGGAGACCGCTCAGAAACCAGCCGCTTGGCCCCATTGCAGCCTCTGACCATCCTCTCCTGCCCTCCTCGGTGCCAGTTCCTTCCCAGCTCTCGACCTCAGTGCTGCGGTAACTCCTCCGCTGGGGTCACCTCCCTTCCACTCCTGCTCTGGACCCTTTTTCCTGTTTCATTTCCTCTTCCTCCTCCCCTCATACCTCAGGCTTTTGTGGCAACAGGCCCCTCGCCCTCCTGTGAGCTGCCCTCACTCCTCACTACTGCTGTGCTGCCTCCTTTCAGAAATGCCTTTTCTGCCCAGAGTGTTCCTACTCATCATCCTGGGCCTCACCCAGAAGCCTTTTCCTCGTGACTGCCTCAGGCTGTTAGCAAGTCCCTCCCCAGGCACTTGGTGTGAGACTTGATTCCACGATTCAACCTTGTCCATCGTCTACTGTCCCAGCCCTTGTCCTTCCTGCCCCTGCAAGAGTCTGAGATCTCTGTCAGTAGAATCGGTCTTACTCCCAGAGTCTGTGTGATTCAATGACTATGAGATGGTGAATTAATTTTCGGATTCTCTAACTTGGTTGTGTATGTATGAAACCTAGTGTTAGAAGGCTTAACTGCTGTTTATTGTCTGTGAACAGGTTATAGAACCCCTAGGGGAGAGTTGGTTTAGATTGTGTTTGTTTGTGTGGCCCCAGTTGAGCCGTAAGAGAACAGTACAAAGCATTGCATATACGATAGGTCCTTTTTTTTCAGCTTTGTATTATTTTAAATTTAAAGCTTATTTGGAGGTGTCTCTGTGCCAGTGTCTGCTGCTGCTGTCACATTATTTTTAGTTCTAATTCCATGCAGGGGATGCTGTCATTGCCTTCTTACTGATGAGAAACCTGAAACTTAGATTTACTGGCCTGCTCGTTACCACGCTGCCTGGGAGCAGCAAAGCTGAGATTTGAACCCTTGTCCTTCAGCCCAGGCAAGCCTGAGCTTACCACAGCTGCTTTGATTTTATCATCTTACAGATGTTTCTTCATTAAGCTATTAAGCCTTGCTTCTGAATACTAAAAATATTTACACAAATTCCCAGGGGCATTTATTTGTTTGGCATATTTTTGACTGCTCTTTGTGAAGATTTTCTATCCTGCATATTAAAAACAGTATTTACTGAAACAGCTTTATAGTATCAAAGGAAACTTTTCAAAATTATACACAATTCTATCACCCGAAGACAACATGAATTTTATATTTTGTTTCTCTCTAATCCAAGTCCATTGTGAAGAGCAGCCTTTTATCAGAGAATGTGAAATAAAATAACAGTTTTTGTGCTGTCCTGGTTTTGTCTTTGTCAGTCTCTTCGTTTCTTTCAGCCATTGTTCACTTTTGAGCAGGGCTTGACGCCTCTTTCCCTGTGGTGGGAGCTGTGCTGGGCTGCCTTTCTTCCTGATGAAGGAGTTGTTCTGGCTTCCCATGGAGGTGGTTGTTGTTTTCCTTTCTTCTCTCTCTCTCTCTCTTTTTTTTTTTGAGGGGATGGGGAGTTCGATATTGAGAGAGAACCCCAGAAATGCCAAAATGTGGTGGTTTTTGTCTTAATTCATGTGACTGACTGTGGGTGAGCTACAAAGCAAACCTCCAGCTACAGATGAAATAGGGGGCCCTCCTGACTGAAATGTGCCCACTGGGCGTTAACATTCCCTGGGCAACTGAGGCTTTCCTGAAGTGTGCTGTGAGAAAATGAGTATTTCCTGTAAATTCTCATGTTTTAGTGAAATTACCGAGTTTTTTATTATGAAAAATAAAAATACAACTTTGTAATGGATCTTTTTTTTTTCTTCTGAGTTATTTGACAGTAAGAGCTGGAAGCTACAAATTACCCATAAGACAGGGGTGTCTAAATTTTGTCTACTCGTGGGCCTGTATTGGTGACTAGCCAGGCGCCTGAAGGCTACTCTTAATTTACATGGAACAGAAGACACCTGTCTTGTCTTGCGCGTCTCTTAACGTTCTGGCACAGCTCCTTGAGCATCGGGTCCAGGAGCCTCCTTGCTGAGGGCTCACCTTCCTGAGGGTTTGCTTAAGAGAAGAAGGTATCAACCGCCTCATGGTGTGGCCCTCGGACAGCTTCTGTCCTAAAACCTATCTTATGAAGAGGATGCTGACCATAAGGATAGCCGCGTTCATCTGGCAGCTTTCCAGCTTGCAGTGCTGGCAACTGTGAGAGATCCTTTACTGATAGAATCTTTGCACTGCTCTGAGGTGTTTGCCATCATCCCTGTCTTACGAATGAGGATATTGAGGCTCAGAGAGGTGTGCCAAGGTCACACAGCCTGGAGGTGCGTGGTCTGGCTTGAGAACCCCGGGTCTCTGTGGCTTTTCCCCCCTTGGCTTGGTTGTTGCTGAGTGGTGTGTGGCAAGTGGTTCAGACCAAATGTGATTTGATCCATTCTCAAAAAAAGAAGAATGCACTCCTTAGGTTTCAAATAGCCAGGACATGGAAGCAACCTAGATGCCCATCAGCAGATGAATGGATAAGGAAGCTGTGGTACATATACACCATGGAATTTTACTCAGCCGTCAAAAAGAATTCATTTGAACCAGTCCTAATGAGATGGATGAAACTGGAGCCCCTTATACAGAGTGAAGTAAGCCAGAAAGATAAAGAACATTACAGCATACTAACACATATATATGGAATTTAGAAAGATGGTAACGATAACCCTATATGCAAAACAGAAAAAGAGACACAGAAATACAGAACAGACTTTTGAACTCTGTGGGAGAAGGTGAGGGTGGGATGTGTTTCAAAAGAACAGCATGTATACTATCTATGGTGAAACAGATCACCAGCCCAGGTGGGATGCATGAGACAAGTGCTCCGGCCTGGTGCACTGGGAAGACCCAGAGGAATCGGGTGGAGAGGGAGGTGGGAGGGGGGGATCGGGATGGGGAATAAGTGTAAATCTATGGCTGATTCATATCAATGTATGACAAAACCCACTGAAATGTTGTGAAGTAATTAGCCTCCAACTAATAAAAAAATTAAAAAAAAAAAATATTTTCTTCTTTAAGAACATAATTTGCAGGAGACTGCAGGTGACCGATTAGTGGGATTGTAGAAAACTGGGCAAGATTTTTTGACTTTTCTTTATTAAGAAAGGGAAAATGGTTTTGTTGTTTTTTTTTTTTAATAGACAAAATGTGGGTTCTTTTAATTCTCAGATTAATTAGCTTATTCTTTTAACTTGCCAGCTTTTCTTTATTAAGCAAACTGAAGTAGTGTCAGGAGAAGCTTGGGGACCATCTTTTGCTATTAGTTTGGCAGTGCTCCTTGTAACTGCATTGGCAGCGTATATAAAATTTTTATTTTGCCCACTTATTCACATAGAGAATTAATATGAATGAAATTTAAAGCATGACATTCCTGGAAATGAGGCCCTTGGACAATTTAGGAATACTAACTTAAGGAATAAACATTGATATGCACCATTAGGGAAGGCTTTGGGTCACTGCCAGGGCCGTCCAGGTAAAATTCTCTCTCCAGATGAACTGGCTATGCAATTTCCTAATTACTGGAATGTACCTCTTAAGTCCCAGTTTACAGAGCCCCCTAGCAATTAAAAAGATCCGGGACAGAGTAAACATACCAGATGTCTCACCTTGTGGGCAAAGAAGAGTCTTACAATTAAGTTGGAACTTAGGAACGTCAGTAGGGAATTCAGACTTGCCGTGTTTCTCCATATTTTTACACTGAAGTACAACCTTCGTGCGGGCATTTTATTGCCTCCACATGACTCGATTTGAAAAAATTTCTTGTGCTATGTATATCAGACCAGTGCACTACAAGATGGCAAATATTTCTTCCACATTAATTTTCAATGCTGCAATCAGATGTGAACTCTGATTTAGCACTGTATTTAGTTCAGTGGCCCGTGTAAAAGCCTTCTCAGAGGGCACATGCTTGACCAGAGCTAGTCATCTAACCTCTCTGAACCTCAAACCCCTCATTTCTAAAAAGAAGCTGACTGACTTTTTTTTACTTGATGTCACTGGGTCGTTGGGACGCTGCAGTATCACGTGTGAACACGCTCTGTAAAGCACTAGGTGCTTTCCCCTGCACATGTGCTGTGGCATCATTTTTAATTTTTCAGTGTAGGGTGGGGTTGTGAAAAGAGCTGGTCTTTGCAGTCAGACTGGGTTCAGATCCAAGTGCAACGTTTATTAGCTGTTGAGCATTGATTTCTCCTTCAGGAAAATGGAGGTTCTAAGGTCTGTTCCATGGGAAATGTGTGAGGATTAAGCAAGATACCACATGTAAAAATCTTTGTGTGTGAAACATCATTGATGTTTGGTGCATGGTGTTTTGATAATTTTAGTGCTAACACATTCTCTATGTACAGTTCTGTGTACTAAGATTTTCCTGGCAGTTTTTTTTTGCTTTGATTAAATAAGATGAATTCCAGAAGATTTAAAATGTGTGATGCATGGATTTTATGTCTTAAAGTTTATACCACTATGGGATGCCAGGAATTAAGTAACTGAGAACCAAAAGCCCATGAAAGTTGGATTATGCATCTTGATTTCCTGGTTGTTGCAAAGGTGGTACTAAGCCAATAGATGGTGCCGTTATGTTAGGAAATGAGAAAATATTTACTTCTACAATTCATCATGTTGTTTCAGGGAGTGTAACAGAGCCAGTCCTTGCTGGTTCTTCATCTGTTCTAATTAGTGTGGACTTTATTCTTGATTCTGTGTAAAAAATATTAAATATTTTCTTTTTGTAGTGAGGTATTGAATTAATATTAGGGTGCTCTTCCTCTTGTTTTTTTCTGCTCTTGACATTTTACCACGAAATCTTTTGTAGTTTGAATTTAGTCCTTAGTTTACAGCCAAAAAAAAGCCCTTGCCAGGAGTACATTTCAGGAGTGAAATGCAGTGCGCACAGCTTTGAGTCCTTTGCTTTAAACGCTATTTCAGAGAGAGTGAGGTTAATTATTAATTAGTTCATCTTTACCTGCTCTTGTTTCAAAATTGGCCCTACTACAAAAAGTACTTTCTTATTCTTGCTAATATAACCTAGTGCTTGGTCATCTTACTTCTTTATTGGACAGACCAAGAGGAAAGTCGTTTTATATATCAGAAGACTTTTCATGTGGAGGTCGTATAGCTAGGGACTTGCTGGCAACCAGATCTACCATTACTAGCTGTGTGGTTTTGGTTAGGTTCCTTTACCTCCGTGATCTTAATTTTTTGTTTGTTTTTCATCTATAAAATGGAGATAATACAGGTGGATAAAGTGAAAATATATATGCAACAGTGCCTTTACACGTTTTTCCCAGTATATAGGATTTATTATTCACCCAAGGCTCTGTGGACAAGATAAACCTTTACTTAAGACTAAGTGTGTTTTTATCAATTATTAAACCCTGTGGCCCTTTGTCCTTGAGGGTTCTGAGGGACAGGGAAACTTGGAAAAAGCCTGCAAAGGGATTAACTTACAATTTGGGAAGCTGTTTTGAAATGTGGACCGGTGTAAAGGTGCCAAGGTGCCTTTGAAGAACTGTCAGCTCCGACTACCTCAAGCTCCCGTAGCGGGAGAGTGACGTGTGCGCCCTGCGGTCGGCCATGCAGAGGGCAGCTTGTTTCCTGGCGGGGCCTGATGAGGGTGGGAGCCTGGTTAGGAGAGGCAGTATAATTTTAAGGTAATTTTCATCCTCCATCTTATCCTTTCAACATAGGGTTAGTTGACTCCTCTGAGTTTTCTGGCCTTAACACCTTGTGGTATTTCATTGAAATACATTAATAAAACACAACCTTCACATTTTAGGCCTGAATGCCCCAAATGTTAGTCTTTTCTTAAGAATAAGTGTTTATAGCTTGTCAGGTCAATGAGATGTTGGCAGTTGCAGTTATAAGAAAAATCCCTGTTCCCTTTAAGTGGTGTTTAAAATGATTTACTTAGAATAAAATTTAACTCCTTTTTTACTACATTACATTTAGAAAAGGAACTGCATTTCTTGGGAAATTACTTTCTGAGTGAAAACATTAGGTGATTTAAAATCTATTTTCTAGCATATTAAATACTATATATATATATTTTATTCATTGGGGATAAAAGATAGACTCTGACATTGAGGTTCATTTGCTGATGAAAAGGAAGCATTCTTTCCCCTCACGAGGGGTTTAAATGTAATACTCAGTGCTTACTCAGGAGTGAAAACATCAAATTAAACTGTTTATGCTGACAAAGGACGATTCTGGATTTCCGCAACCCATGCAAGATTGTCTGATTGCTTGGCCTGCCTCTCCACGAAGCTTTGGCCAAGACTTATAATGAAATGCATGCATACAATTAAACCATTTCAAGTCAGTGTCTGAGTTTTCCCAGGCACTGAGAGGAGTTCCACTGCTCTCTAGTGGCTGCATGTGTTCCCCCAGCACCATCATTGTTTTATTTTCACAAGTCAGCTCTTCACACTTTGTTGGTGTTGGCCTGCAAAGCAGGCACCAATGCCAGGAGACCAGGCCTTGTAGACCAGAACACAGTGAAAAATGATCCCAGTCCATGGGTCTGTGAAAGCACCAAATTTTGTCCAGGATGAGTGGCCAGTTGACTAACAATGAGCAGGTGTGAGTAAGCGCTCTGTCAGGGAGAGCTGACACTGATGGATGAGAAAGTTCTCTGCGTTGCTCTTTTATTGCTGCATACATCTTACACCCTGGCAGGCCACAGTGGCAAACAGGTCCTTGGGTGCTTAAAACGGACTGCTTCTTAGCAAAAAGAGCAGCTTTCTTCCTGAAAAGATCTGGTTAAATTGATTTGGAGGGAAAGCAGTAGGAATCCATTTCCTGCTCCTCTTGGAACTTCATGGGAAGAAATTTTAAAGACCTTCATTTCTGTTAAAGCTGCCAACCCTGAGACTTGTTGAAAATGATTGTCTAAAAGAGCCCCGAGAGGACAGGAACCTTGTCCTAGAGTATTTGTAATAGCTAGCTCTTATACTGAGCTTTTTACTGTGTGCCAGGCATCCTGTCTTACATGTGCCATCTCGTTCAGGTCTCAGCCAACCTATGAGGAAGACACATTGTGTCATCCTCCCCTTTGTGTTGGGGAGGCAGCCAGGGCAGTAGGGCCGCTGTCCTGTCGTTTCTGGGGCATCATTCACCTTGTCCTGATGAGGTGGTGCCTCCTGGAGCAATTTGGCAGCCCTGCAGGGCTTGGAGGGCCTCAGTGAGGTGCTGGGGGAAAGCAGGGAGGAAGCGCAGAGCTATGCACGTCCTGTGCATCTGTGTGTCCCAGAGCCTGCCGCCCAGTGGGCACCTGGGATGGTTGGTTTGAAACAATGAGTGGGGAGTTTCACCTTCTGAAAAGTGGATGGGCTAGAGCCACCAGTGAAGGTTGCTCAGTTATGCCTTGACTCTCTGCAACCCCATGGACTATACAGTTCATGGAATTCTCCAGGCCAGAATACTGGAGTGGGTAGCCTTTCCTTTCTCCAGGGGATCTTCCCAATCCAGGGATCTAACCCAGGTCTCCTGCATTGCAGCTGGATTCTTTACCAGCTGAGCCACAAGGGAGAGCCACCAGACCTAGGTTTGAATCTTGGCTACCCTTACTGCCTTTAAATTAGCTGAGCCTCAGTTTCCTTGTCTGTAAAATGAGGAATTACTTGTACCACATGAGTTTAGGGTCAGGGACAGAAAAACCCTTGGTAATTATTTTCCCTTCCTCAATGTGAGAATTTATGAGCCTAGACATGATTAGAAAAAGCAGATTTCTACCTGCCGATTTTCTGAGGGTTTGACTTGAGAGAGCGGCAGGTTTTAGAAAATTGTCTTTTATAGTTTCTTAAGCATGTCTAATAGATTCTACAATTGTTGGGTTTGATTTTGTACTTTTAGTTAACTTTGACATGTATAAAAGTGAAATTTCATGTTTGTTTTTTTTTTTTAATCCCACTGTCCTTAAGCCATATTAATGTGGATGGTTTTTAAACATATAGAACAGGTAAAAGCAGTATCTAAGTAAAATTTTCTTGATGCATTTTGAGTTTTGTCCTGAAATGGATTGTTCTCTTAGAAACAGGTTCAAATTGAACTACTATAGTAATGTTGATAAACTAAGATCAGAGACACCCTCAGAGGGTTTACGAAATGAGTAACTTCACTGTCTTATTTAATTTTTTTGAATGGGGCTATTTAAAAATAAATACTTCGGTACTTGAGTAGTATTGGTAAATAGTGAATGGCATCTGTTTAATCATTTAAAACATTTAACTAAAATCCCAGTCTCATTTGAATTTCCAAGCGATATACAAATTAACTGTATCCAGATGTGTGTTAATTGTTTTGCTGAAATCTAAGCAAAAAGTTAGAAAGCATGATTTGGGGGCTAAGGGAGTTAAGAAAACTAGAGCTGTTTTCATGCTTACTTGCTAATCTTAATTTCAGGCATTTGGGTTTGCAGTCTGAGAGACAGCATGGGAAACAGAAGCCGTGTTGGACACTTTAGATTCAGACGATTGGGCTCATGTTCCCAGATTTGCTAATCGTCTGCTCTGTGATCTGGGCAAGTTCCTTGTCTTGGGGATTCAGTTTTCCTTTTTGCGAAACGGGGCTGCCGTGTCTGAGGAGCATAAAAAACTCTTGTGAATGTGCTTTGAAGTTTAATAAACACCAGGTCGACTGTGTCTGTTGGGGTCCATTTAGTAAGTTGGTTGTCACATGGCAGACTTCTGGATAAGTGAGATCTGGCTTGGTGCTAGTATGCTCAGAGAACCTCATTGTTAAGGTGATTTTACCTCTTTTTAAAAGATGTTGGTGCCTGTCCTAAGGAAGCCCTCCTAAGGACTGGTAGAGAGACATGTATTTATTTATCTGTGACAGTTGATTGCTGTTGTTCATTGGGATTGTTGACTCCTGCGTGGGTTGACCTGCAGGCCGCTCTGCAGATTTCAGGACCAAGCTGCCTGCTGCTCTGCTGCACAGCAGGACTGGGACAGCTGGCAAGGTCTCCGTTTTCTGGGATATCTTTTTTCATCCCTTCACGATGTCGAATTCTTCAAGTGTGTATCTTAAAAAATTGTAAGTAATACATTGTCTTTGAAGGAAAATAAGAAAACACAAGTAAGCAAAAAGAATATAGCGCCGCTCAGAAATAAACATAATTTTAAAAACTTTTCTTCCACGTGTGTATAATATGTATTGTATAAGCATATCTGTTAATTTTGCTTCAGAACGTTTTTCCCTCAATATTGTATTATGGACATTGCCAAAAATTATTGTTGTGTTTAATCACCATGTATATGAATTTGTTTGTTTCCCCTATCTTGTGTTTGTTGGTACTGGACCTTTACATTTACCTCCAGTCTTTGCTGTTATTTTTTTGTTTTTTTGTCGTCTAAACTGATCAGAGTGTCATTTGGGTTGTTACTATTTATTTCTTTTGGCTATATCTCCAGCAGTAGAATTGTTGGTTTGGTGGATACCTGTAGCTCTGTGCTTTCTGGTTGATGCTTCTAAATTGTGGGTTAAAAAAGTTCCATTTGTGCTTCTACAGGAATATGTTAGATTGCCCTTTGTACTACATCTTTGTCAGCACTGGGTATTATTCTTTCTAATGTTTGCTAATCTAGAAGTAAAAAAAAGACTATTTAGTTTCCATTTGTATTTATTTCTTTGATGACTATTGAACTTGAACAATGTCTCTAAATGTGTATAGACCTCTTTTTTTCTTCTTTGTAAACTGCCTTGTCATCTTCTTTGTTGGTGTATTGGTAGTATTTATCTGTGAACTCTTTAATTTTTAATGCCCTTTGTGTTGCACATATCTCTGAGTTTCAGGACTTACATTTTACATTGTTTACAGATGCTAGTCTTTTTTTCTTTTAAAGCCAGTGACCTAAATGTTACTAATAGGACAGATACTTCATTTGGAAAGAGTGGCTGGAGATGTGACCCTTGCGGCGTTTGTGCCTGAGGCCCCTTTTCCTGGAGGTCTGAGTCTGGGTGCCCCATGGAGTCACCTTGAAGGTCTGTGGGAGAGTCAGGCCCTGGCAGAGGTTGGGGAGCAGACCGTGCTTTCCAGGGCATCTCTTGAGTTCTTTCTGATGAACACCAAACCCGGACAGCCAGGGTAAGGCGGTGCCACCCAGGTGGCCGCAGTGGATCTGGCAGTGCACAGCCAGCCGTCTCTGTACCCCTTGGACGACAGGGTGGTGTTGGGTACCCTGACCTCCCTCCCGGTCTCTCCCTACAGCTGGCTGCTGAGTGGTTTGGGAGGTGGTGGTTGAGCAGGTGGGTGTGTGTGGGTGGCATGGAAGAGCTTGGGAAAGGACAGAGGATGCAGAGATAAGTCAGTGAGTAACTAGGTGGCCATCTCAGCATTGTGCACACCCTCTCGAAATGCCAGTCCCTGAATTGTACCTGGTTTTTCTGATTTTTTAAAGAGCTTTGTTCTGGAAGCAACACTGGCCACTCAGTAACTGTGGGTGGGCTGACAAAGGCAGACTTGGTGGAGGTTGCTAAGGAGCAGCTACCTGGAGACTACTGAGGAGACAGAGCTCCGGTGGAAGAAGGCAGAAATCCAGGGAGGGCATTTCTCTCCTGTGAATATCACAGAGCTCAGACCTGACTGGGACCTAGAATAGGACATGGTTTTGTGGGTTTAAAGCATTTTTTTCCTTTTGAAAATTGACTTGCTTTACTTTTGAGTTTGTCTTGTGTTCGTTTTAGTATGGTAAATTAGGTAATAAATGTTCCTTTTCACTTTATCAAGACATTTACTGCTGTAGTCACTCTTTCAGGGCCCACTATTTCCCCAGCTCCTCCATTTGAACAGTTGTACTGAAATCAGCCCAGCCTAATTCAGCAGTTGTTGGGTTTTTGTTTTTTTTTTTTGTTTTTTTTTAGTGCTCACTGTGTGCCAGGAACTACTAGGTCTGGGGGATGCAGCTGTGAAGGGATGGACAAGTTGGCAAAGATGAAAGTGATCAACTCTCATCACTTAAGATGTGGTGTGGTGCTTAAGAAAGACTGAGGTTGGACGTGTGTCTCTGAGTTCTGTGGATTGTGAGGAGGCAGAGGGAGAAGCATGTGTCAAATGTAGACTTGAAGTGGTCTGGGCATTTAGGAAATTATTGTCAGCTTAGTGTTGGTGGAGTGTCAAGTGTGTGTGGATATTGGGGATGTGGGGGTGGCCGAGGGAGCCAGAGACCTGGTCATGGAAGGTCACGCGTGTCTGCTTTGAACTGTATTGTGGCCTGTAGAATTTTCTGTTTGAGAGAAGGACGTAGGGTCACACCTGAGACAGGAATCCTGGCCTGTGCTTGTTAGTCCTGTAATGCTAGACAGGAAGCTTTATCACTTCACTGGTTTGTTATGAGGATGACAAAATGACAACATAGGATGTGTGGCCCATGGTGGGCGCTCAAGCAGAAGGCTCTTGTTTCCTCTCCTTGGCTGCCTCCTCTCTCCTGTTAGAGGAGCTGAGGGCAGGCCTTTCGTCCCTTGCTTCTAGAGCCCATCCTGCATTTGTGGAAAGCACAGGCCCTCTGACATCGGCTTCCTTCACCTGACAAGGCCTGCTCTCTAAGGCAGCAGCCCCTGTGCCTGGTCCACTGCCCCCTGGCTTTTCTGTTTATTTATTCCTTGATGGGAAATCAGGCCGTTCTGACTAATTGTCTAAGGTGGCCTTGCTTTTGGAGTTAAAAAATGAGAGGATTTTTCCTTCAGAGGGATTTTTGCCTTGGTTTTGGGTATGAGAATAAGAGGTTAGTAGGTTTGATGCTGAAATAATTAGAATGTCTACAGACGTTATAATGGTTTATAGGAAAAATGGGATAAAATATTTAAGCATTTTGTGAGTCAGATGGCTGCCTTATTAACATGAAATTTGTCTTGATGGTTTATCGTATATAGTTTTAAGTAAGCGTTGAAATAAAATCTAGGAAACTTGAATGAAATTATATTTAAGAAGACAAGTCTCATTGAGCTTACCATCTTTTTTCTTTTTAATGGCCAGCTCCTTGTTCCTTCCCCTGGATGCATTGCCTTAAAATTATGTGAGGATTTGCATGTTGTTCTTGTGCCATTTTGGGTGATTGCAGTCATATTTGAAATTCTGTCTTCTTTCTTCTGCATAGCAGACACACATTCAGAGTTTCCTAGAAACCTGTTGACCAAGTCAGTGCACTATACTTCCTAGCACTTCTGTGTATTTCTGAAAAGGGGGCGCCAAAGTCTTCCTTTCCTAAAATGCTAGGAGCATGAGCTAATTTGCAAGTGATTTAGAAATTGTTTTTAGTGTTGAATTTCCCTTTCTTTTCAGATATATTTGGAGTCTGCTTATCTTTGATCTCAGAGGAAACAGCATCAGGCAGTTTATCAAGCTCTTGTTTTCCTGAAAACTTCTCAACTCTGTGCACATGTGTGTGTCACCTGTGTGTGTGCGTGTAAGTTGGTGTGTGTGTGTGTGTTGGGGAGTGTGATATAAATGGAGAAGCAGAAGTACAACGTAATAAGGACCCCTGTGTCCCTTCTGCTTTTTTTTTTTTTTAATAGTTTTATTTTTGTGTACAGATTTGCTTAACAATCACTCAATTTACAAGTGTTCCCCATCCTGAACTCCCCTCCCACCTCCCTCCCCATCCCGTCCCTCTGGGTCACCCCAGTGCACCAGCCCCGAGCACTTGTCTCATGCATCCAACCTGGACTGGCGATCTGTTTCACACTTGATAATATACATGTTTCGATGCTGTTCTCTCAGATCATCCTACCCTCGCCTTCTCCCATAGAGTCCAAAAGTCTGTTCTATACATCTGTGTCTCTTTTTCTGTCTTGCATGTAGGGTTATTGTTACCATCTTTCTAAATTCCATATATATGCATTAGTATACTGTATTGGTGTTTATCTTTCTGGCTTACTTCACTCTGTATAATGGGGTCCAGTTTCATCCACCTCATTAGAACTGATTCAAATGAATTCTTTTTAAAAAAATATGGAACACTTCACGCATTTGCGTGTCATCCTTGCGCAGGGGCCATGCTAATCTTCTCCGTATCGTTCCAGTTTTAGTGTATGTGCTGCTGAAGCGAGCACCCTGTGTCCCTTCTGTGTTTACCTCTCTTATTACACCTTCCAGCTCTAAAAATCAAGGTCTCTGATAATGTGAGAAGCATCAACTACCTTGATAGACATTTTCTTTTCTATGAGTTTAGATTTAGTATGTACTTCCACTTAGAGAAATTTTGTCTTCAGTGCTCTTTCTCAAGAAAAAAAAAGCTTTCGATAAAGGAAGAATTACTATAGTGGGAGGGAAATATTTTTCATGTCTTAAAATTTTAGATGAAGCTAAGCAGAAGGAAATATATGTGCTCAGGAAAAGTAAGAGTAAAATTAATTTACTGTGAAACTGTCAAAGAGAGGGTGGCCCAGGAGAAAATACAGAGCTTGTAGCCTTTAGGGAAAGATGCCTTTAAGGTAAGTTGAGTTTTTCCTTTTATAGTAATTGATTACAGTTTTCCACAAATGTGTTAGCTCTTAGTAAATAGCCATCTTTCCCCTGTCTTTTTCCAACATGTATTTCTGGCCTCTGGTGCATGTATCCTTGGGCTCTTTGCAGAGATATTCTTGGACCAGGCTGGGAAAGAAGTATTTTTTTTCCCTGTGGTTTCCTTATTTGCAGTTTTCTCGTTTCTTCGTGATAGTTGTCCTTTGTTTTCCACACAAAACCAGCTTGTTTTTTACTGTGGAGTTCGAGATTGGTTCTCACTCATGCCTTAAAACAGAAGCTTAGCTTACTTTTCCCCCTTGATCCTTGAAACTCAGAGTAAATGTGTACGTCTTAAAGCACTGGTGGACTTTGTTTCCAGGTTTTCCAGGACACATATACTATGAAATTCCAAGGCTTGATTTTGGTAAATTTGTGTAGATATATGTAGTTTTATTTGAGCACACTAGTTTTATATCTAATTCCTATTTCCTTTCCAAAGGGCTTTTAATATCTCTTTAGGTTCCTTTTTTTTTTCTTCTCTTTTGAGGAGAAAAAAATTGTGAGAGGGAAAATGGGGTTGCCTTTTGCTCCCAAAGCCTAAATGAATAGTCATTGCCTGTAATGCCGTCTATACTCGTCGCTTCCCACTGCTTCAGATGTGATGTATCCGGTGCTGTGAAGGTAATGATCCTCAACCGCAGCAATATTCCCTAACAGGAGCATCTGTCATATTCATCGGGATTACCATGTTCATTGATTTGTGTCTGTAAATCTGCTGTTTCTACCCTTTAAATTTGATCTATAATTGGACCTCCTTAAATGGTTCAGATAAGCTAGTCTGTATTTTCTCAATGCAGCGATGCTGTCAGCTTCTCCTTTTTCATTATACATTCAGCAGACTTGATAAAATCAGCAGGACACCTCATTTGAAACTGTTTAATCGCTGCCTTTTTCCTTTGCTAAACCATTGAGGTGGTCAAGCGGTGTACACAAATCATTTTAAATAGAAAATATGGTTTTCTCTGTGACCCAGCTAAATAGATAGTGTTATGCAAAACAAGTTAAAAAGTAATAAATGCCAAAAAAATCTTCTAATTGGAGTAAAAAATTGTGGGCAACTCTAGCCTCTCTCCAAAAGTAGAGTATCCTGAAATATTGCCAGAACCCTGTAAAGACAAGATGATGGTTTTCTAAAGATTCTCTGGTTTCTGAACAAAGCAAGTTTAAATTTTCCAGTGATGCTGAGCTGCCTTTTGCATCCCTTCAAAGAGAGCCCATCCTTATTTGTAATGCCTTTACATTCTGCTTTTGTAGGGAGAAATTTGCTATCTGTTAATATCTGTGCAGCATAACCTTTCAGCCATTTGCTATTGTGATAATAAATTTTTGTTTCTTTGTCTGTCATTTTGTCTACTCAGCTGTTACTCTTCAAAGTACAAACTAAAAATAATAGCTCTAAATAAATGCCACATAATAAAGTGTTTTACAGATGTAGCTGGAATAACCTGGTGGCTGCAATGTGCAGTCCTATTACCATTGCTGGTGCTGTAGTTTTTTCCCCGTGTGTCAGGGTGACTCTACCAGGGCCAGCTCATTAAAACAATCTCTTCTTTCTAACTGGCTTGGTATTTAGCACTATACCCAGCAGCCTGCCAAGGCACAGTTGTGGAGCACAAGAGTCGCAGCACAGGATATATGAAATTAAGTGGCATTCACTTTTTTGAACAAATACAACTTTACTGTGAATAATTTACAGTTACTCCTGTGAGTAGGTTAGAAGTGGGGCCAGTTGCAGGTTTACCTGAGATAGTGGTAAGTGAGACCCCAGGCTTTTGAAGAGCAGTGTTTGTCTGATTTTTGTGGCCCTGTCATATTAATGTTTATACTGTGTTTGAACATGACATTGGGTATGTTTTGCCATTTTTGCTGCCCCACAGTAAACTTGAGATGGAGAAGCTGAGAGTTGGTAAATATGCTAAATAAACATGCATCTTTTCTTTCCTATAGGTTCTGGCTCCTTGGCAGCGATGGCCGTGTTTGAAGATAAATTTAGGCCAGACATGGAGGTATGTAAGTCCCTACAGTTCTGTTCTCTTTCAGATGATCTTTCTTGTATGTTGGACATTTACGAATTGATCACTGATTCCTCCAAAGTTTGAATAGCACTGCTGCTGTTAGTTGGAATGCTTTGTCACAGGTACTGTGTTGGCTAAGAAAACTGGTTACTCAGGAAAGCCTCACTTTGGAGTGGCCCCTCAGGCTCAGGGAGGCTGCACTTTCGAGTTTTTTCTGCTGGCCTTTGGGCTGTCTGGGCATCTTCTTGATTGTAAATGTGTGGCGATGTAGGATGTTTTCTTGTGCACTCTCACAATGTCTCAAAACAGGTTTTCTCACTAAGAATAGAGTAACTATGTGTGTCTGTACATCCTGTTGCACACACCTGGCCTGGAAGTGGGGACAGTTTGAAGAACCTCTTAGAGTGTTCTTCTGCATCTGGCAGAGGACGGGGACAGTACCCTGTATGTGCGGTCTATTCTTAGAGCGTGTGTGTCTCATGTCTCACATATAAAGAGATCCTTTTATTTTCTTCGGTGATGGAGAGGGTGGTATCTTCTGAATGACATTCCACCTGTGTCTGCTTTAATGGTAGATGTACCCCCCACTCAGCAGCCCCCCCAGATCTCCAGGAACAAGCCACCGGTCTTTCAGTGTCAGTTTTGAGGGAGTGTTCCATGTGCTTGGATACTTTGTGGTCCCGCGTTACTCCTCTGCAGTGCTTTATCCTCGCTGCAGAACCAGCTCGCAGCCACGTTACAGTCTGAAGGCAACCCTCATTATCTGCCCTTGGTTTTTTTGATAGCTGTTAAATTTTTTCACGGAGAGTATCAACTTGTTTTCAACAATTATTAGGCTGTTTTATGAGTGGTTTACATTGTTCCTTAATGGGTAGGTTTCTATTGTTACTGCTTTTGCAGTAGTGTTTTCTGTAGACACCAGAGGGTGTTCCTGGGAATTACTTTTGACACTGCTTTTTGCCAAATCATCTTTGGAGAAGGTTGCACGTTTAAAACTTCTGTCCTTCTCTGGCTCACTGGCATCAGTGTCGAGTGTCCTTGGTCCCTCATCTCAGGTTTGGGCCACGTGCCAGGAGAGTGGAGGATGTAGGGCCGTGGATGCTGACCAGCCAGGACAGGGTCTCCTGCCAGAAGCCACTAACCACACCCTTGGTGTGTTGAGGAGAGCACACATAAGTGACGTGGTCACTCATGGCTGGTTTTCTTTCCTTCCTTAGATATCTGCAGGAATTAAAGCATGTGATTAAAGATAGAATTCAGCTAGGTATTTTGTTCTAGAAACAATAGTCTTGCTCCAATTAAGAATAGTAAACAGGTCCAGGTATCAACTCTAAATGAGATTAGAATTCCTTTCTCATTTCTCAATGTGAACATTTATTCCCATATCAGCATTATTTTCTGTTTGGGGTTCTTAAGTACAGAGGAAAAATAAGATTTACTTGGTCACTTAAAAAGAAAAAGAGAAAATGATCTCCTAAGCTTCAAACTAAAGGAGAGGAATTCCTGTGTCTCCACAAATCCGTTAGAATTAGCACAGGTACAGGGAGAAAGGCTCTGATGATTTTCGTTTAAAAAGTCACCTCAGTAATGTCAGGCCCTCCTTTAAACCACATTCATCTTTTCAAATGTTCTTGAAAGCTGTGTCTTTTTCCAATTGATTGGGACTTCCATATGTTAAAGAAAAATGAGAATTGCAGAAAAAGTTGAAAGCATGAGGTATATTAAAAGTGACTTTAACACTCTGCTAAAGTAATTTTATATCATTTATTTAGAGTTTGGAGTTGAAGTGATTCAAAGGCCATAAATATAATATTTCTGTGAAGGGAAATGTGAATCATCCCTTCAATAAAATTTCTGATATTATCAATCTGAAGAGTGTTTCTTAGATCAATTTTATCTGTAGTTCAGACCACTTCTGTATTAGCTGTGAGACTTTGGAACAGGTTGACCAAGTTCCCATTTCATATTGTTAATTAAATTTACTATTTCAAGTGAGTTATTCCCTGAAGTTGTTGGAACTTGACACAGACCGACAGTCAACAAAAAACACATTTATTGAGGAGAAGGTAGTAATACTTGCTTCTCCAGTGAAGTGAGTTTAAAAGTAAATAGAAGGCAGAGACAATAATGTACTTTACAAATCTAAAAGGATGTAAATAGAAACTGAAATTAGTGTGAAGACCAAGCAACTAACTGGTCACTCTGCTTTCTTTTGGTGAAGATTAGGTGATGTGGTTTCAGTGGAAGCTGAGACTGCTTACAGAGGTTGAGAAGACCCTGTTTTAGTGACTCTGTTATGAAAGAGAGCTCGGCCAGGGTGTCATTCCTGGCTCTGTTTTGCATAGAACTCGTGGAAACGTTTGGTTTCAAATTTCCAAACTTTTTATTTTTCTTCTTTCCAGGGAGGCTTGCTTTCTGTGGCAAGAAGCCCTCTATAACTTTTCTTTCTTGCCTATTTTGAGACTGCAGGATTGGATGACTAAGTCTGCTTATTTCCCTTCAGTAGGGGAAAGGATTCTGGACGTGTCTCAAACAGAAACCCAGGAGAGTGTTTCTGCCTCTCAAGTCTTGCATGGATTGCCAGGACAGTAACTGCTGCTCACTTCACAGAGAATTGCATTGGGAGGGGTCAGTTTTAGGCTATCATAATTACCAGTTGTTTGCCAAACAGTGATTTTTAGGCCAAACTCATGAAACAAACTCTTGGCTTTATTGTTAAAACAAATTAGAAAAAGCCAATAGTCTTTTTTTTTTTTTAATTTAGACTACAGACCTGTGCCTTAGACAGTGCTGGGTCTCAACTATAGTATTTATGGACTGGAAGTTCCTCTTTCCTTGAAAACTTTTAATATTTTCTCATTGTCTTCAGCTGCACGGTCTGGTACAGTAGCCACCAGCTACACGTGGCTGTTGAACACTTAAGGGTAGGTAGCTCATCTGGAGTAAGAGGTGCGGCAAGTAGAAAACACATCCCAGATTTCAGAGACTTGGAACAAAAGTTTTTAAAATATATCTTGTTAGTAGTACGGTTATATGTTGAAACAATACTATTTTAAGTATATTGGGTTAAGTAAAAATATCCATTTTTTCACCTATTTTTACTTTTTTAAATGTAGCTACTAGAAAATTGTAAACTACATATATGGTTCACGTATTTTCATTGGACAGGGCTGGTCTTGAACTTGTCATTTGCACATTGCAGTTAAGAGTTCTGCCATGTCTGGGGGCCACCTGTACTGTTAACTTCTCTTGAAAATTTTCTTTTTCATCAGCTCACTGTTCTGTAAATTGAGTTATCATTTACACATAAGAAAATGCACAGAGATGAAGTATGCAGTACGATAGATGTTGGCATTTGTAATTACCCAAGTAACCATCAGTCAGATCAAGACAGAGCATTTCCTTCACTGCAGAAGCGCTCCTTTCCTGTCAGTTCACTTTCCTCGCTTCCCTCCAGCCACTCTAGTTCACCTTTTTAATTTAAATTTATTTTTAAAATACAGTTTATATCCATGAAATCCTGGGTTTGATGTGCTGGTTATTTTTCCCCCCAAGACACATGAAAATGAGTGCATACTATTAATACAAATAAAAAATGTATTCACGTATCACCATCATGAGTAAGCCCAGGGGTATGAATATTAAACTTTAGGAAACACAGGTCTGCATTCCTGTTCCACTTCAGCCCTTCTCGCCTGCCTGCTCGTCTTTGAATACAGTGTGGACTTGCTTGTGGACGAATCCTTCTCGCTGCTGGTGTCTGCCAGCCATGCTCTCACCTGTTTCCTCATTTGTGTTCCTGGGCTGCATGGTACACACCCGTCCCGTTGTTTTATGGCTGTTTTCAGGGCCATCTCCCCTACTGACCAAGAAAGGGAGACCCTTGAGGGCAGGGTCATTAAATCATCTCCCTTCTTCAGCTCCTTATGTTCAGTACATGTTTGTAGAGTCGAGACAGGATAACCTGGAGCTAAGGCAAAGTCTGAGTCATCAGAAACCACCTGGAAAATGGAGGGGACTTTTTCTTCTTCCCATCTGGAAAGTGCTGAACCTTTGTGTGTGGTTTTTTTTTTTTTTTTTTTTTGAGATAACAGAAGAAGATAACTAGTATATTTTTCAAGTAACACATAATATTGAGGGCAGAGTCAACAAAGCAGACACCCTGTTAAGTACACAGGCGAGGTGAAGATGGGGCAAAGGGCAGATGCTCATTGGGAAATTACAGGCCAAAAACCAGAACAGTGAAGCCCAGCTGAGATTCATAAATGCCTAGGATGGACCTCTGCTGTTTGAAGTAGTCTAAACCAATGACTTCGTGGGCAAAAGCCCTGACTCAAGGTTTTAGATAAACTTTTGGTGACTGTGTGCATTTAAGGCCCATGAAAAACCTTTTAAGATTCTTGTCCAGTTGTGGCCCTGACACTGCCTTTCCTGGTCCTGGGATGCTTGTCTTCTTGTTTTTCTCCTTGCTGTTAGCCTGGAAGTTCTCTGAGGGCAGGAGCTGTGCTTACTGTTTGCTGTTTCCTCACGCATAGTATGTTAACTGATGTGTAGTAGGTAGTCTGCCAGTAGTTGTTGAATGAGTGGGTAAAAAGGCATCAGAAGCAACTTAACTTAGGTGGTCCCAGATTTACCTTCCTTTGAAACAGTCTGATAACTTCACCTTTAGTGTTACCAGGCTGATAAAAATGAAGGCATTAAAAAGTTATATTACTACTGATAAATCTCATGCTTTGTTTTTATCAGCAAAGGTGCTTATTCAGACATTGTACCTCTGTATTAGCAGAGAAGTGGGTCAGTTGTATTAGAGTGTGTGTGTTTTTTTTTTTTTTTTTAAGGTGATGATGCATTCCGTGGAGCCATTGCCATAGGATTTTTTTTCCCCTATTGTTAAGGCTGGCATAAGAACTGAGCCCCTTATCCTGGTTATTATCCACAAGCTAGCTAGACAGGAAATTAGTGATAAACATTGGCCTTCTGAGTCCACTTTCCAGTTAAGTATAAGGAATTTGATCACTGTACCTGGAAATATGAGATTGGCTTCTTGCGAATCTGTATCTTGAAAATTGCTGGAATAAAATATTTTATTTTAGGGTGGGGAAAGAATTAAGGAAATGAATCTGATAACTTAGGTTCATTTTCCTTCCATCCTGTTCCTTTGTAAGAAGGGATGTTTTCATTTGGCCCAGTGAGAAATTTAAACTCTTGAAGATTATAATTCATTAAAATGGGTAGAAGATGAATATTTAGTCTGTCAAGATCAATACTGTCCCCTCTTTGCGCTAATTGTCAGAAAGCGAGCGAGGGCCGCTGAAGGGTAGTGGTGGTGCGGCAGGACCCTCACATCACAGGGAGATGATTCAAAGGCAAACTGTCCTGCACCCTCTGGTATCGACTTGCAAATTAGCATCTGGAATCTAATTAAACAAGCTTAATGAAAGTAGCAGCTGAATGCTGCTGGAAAAGACAATCAGCTTTTTTCCCCCTCTCTGATACATATTCTGTACTATTGAAGTTGGTCACCAAACACATCATGTGAGCACAGTTAAAAAAAATTAGCATTTATTTGAAGACTAGAAACTGTTTTTCATTCTGTTATGCGTTTGGCATGCTCCGGCGTCCCGTGAGAGCCGTGCCACGGCAGATAGTGCACAATATTTATAAATCCGTGACAGGCAATAATAGCAACTTGAAAAATTCTTTTGCTAGAATCTCAAGTTGAGAGCTGCCAAAAGCTGAGAGGATCAGATCTGCAGTGGCAGCTGCTGTGCCCTACAGTTAGAATTCTAGACTTTGAAGATGCTCAACTTAAAGAAATGAAGACTGCAGGCTTAGCCAATTTTTGCAGGTTTCTAGAGCTCTGGCTCTCTGCCTTTTGAAGATGAGTTGCTGAAGCTTCTACCACTGCCTGAGGCGTGCTAACACCAGCAGGATCTTTTTTTTTCCCTCCAGTCTTAGTGTGTCTTCAGTTTTAAGTAGCACATGCTTAGTCAGTGCCAACTGTGATGGTGCTTTCTCTGGTCGCAATACTGAGGGATAAACTCTTACCCTGTACCCTTCAGAGGGAGGCTGCAAAGATAGATGGTGACGTATACAAGTGCCACTTCAGCCATCTGATTTATGGAGTCATATTTCATCACTCGGCAAGCTCTGGCCTCTGGAGAAGCCCTTATAGATTGCTAAAGATGTGAGCTGCTATCGCCCTAAAGGCTTGTGGTTACCTCACAAATGTGATGCCAAACACCTAGCTACAGAGGAAGCAGAATTAATCTGTCATTGCAGGCAGCTATAGATCCACTTTAATGAAACAGTTGATACCAGTATGGTATTCTGATAGCAAATTGTAGAAGTAAATGTTTTTTTTGTGTGTTTAAGTCTAATAGTAGAAAGATACCGAAGTTTCAGATTTATTTGTATTTTGCAGATGGACAGTGGTGTAAGAGAGCTTCATTATTTTGATTAAAAAAAAAAAGTCTGTTCAGTTTGACACATAGACTGATCCCGAAGGGAAACACAGAGCATGAGTTCAGTGTGGTCACCTGGACAGGGTCACGGGAGCTTAGGAGCTGGAGGATTGGGCTGTGAGTGTGTTTCTGCCCTGCTCACCACATGACTCTGGGCAAGCCATGGCCGGCACTCTTCATCCAGACGTTGGGGACCCAGAGACCTGTCTGTGGGTTGCTGTCGGGATTAGGTGTGGTCTGTAAAACACTTCAGATGATGGCTCACACAAAATTGTCTCTAAAATATGTCAGCTGATTCTATTTTTTCTTTTCTTTTTTTTTTTTTAAAGTAATTCGGTAGTAGGATACAAACATCACATAGCAACGACTAACATGATTATTTGTACTCATGTCAGGCTTGATGATTTATAACATGGTGTAGATAGATTTGATTCTTCTTTTTCATCTGAAAGCTTAAAATCGGAGCCAGGCTTAGCTAGTGGTCATAATGGCAGTAGACGAAGCCTCTTTAACACATAACACAGGCTGTGGAAGTGTTCACCTTTTTGCTATAGGAAGAAGGTATTGAAAACACAGCAGTCATAATAACTGATGCTTTTTGAGTGCTTATGCTGTGCCATGCTCTTTCTAACAGCTTTCTCTGTATTGTCTCATTTACTTTTCCGCAATTGGGTGGGGTCTGTACTTTGTTATCCTTGTTTTGTTGAGAAGAAAAATAGGGTGTAGGGAGGTGAAATATCTCACCTGAAGCCCCACAGGCAGGCAGTGACAGAATCATGGTTTGAACCCTGGTCAGTCTGGCCCTCCAATGAGATCGGTCACCATGCTCTTCTGCCTCTTTGTAGGCCTGTAATTCTTTGACAACAGAGTGGGGAAGACATCTTACTCCAGGTGGGCAGAGGTGTGGGCTGCTTGGGCTATTCCTTTTCTCTGATGAGGTCTTGTGAAGATGGCAGGAAGCCAGATGAGTGTCAGAGGAGGTGTATTAACCTCTTTGGTGAGCTCAGCGAGTGGAAGGACCCCAGGGATAGAAAGAGACAAAGTTAGAAATATAGAGATATTGGGAAATATAAGTAAGTCATTGGGCTGTGGAAGATTTTTTTTCTCTTTGACTTTATCAGAATTTATTTTCACCTTTTAATTGTCCTCTCCTGGAAATATCCTGAGATTGTTTTTTTCCCCAAAGTTTTCAAGTATTTACATAGGAGCTGTTTTTCTCTATAAAGCTAATGTTCAGATGGCATAGCCTTCTTCAGATTTAATGATGAGACCAAAAAGCCTTTAAATACTGGTGAATGGCATTTGTCCATTTGAGGCAAATCATGAATAGCTTGAACCAAAAATATAAAAAATAAGCAAGACTATCATATTTGAATAATGAGGTGTCCTTTTTACCCCAACTGCCAAAACTTTTTAATCTTCGTCAACAATTGTTCTGTCCCCCGTCTTATTTAGGTTGCATCTGTGCGACTGGCGCGCAGGAGCCCTGACAAGCGGCATGTGAATTCTGTATTCATTAGTGGTCTTGATCCACATGCCTCTGTCCCTGCCACGGGGGCTCAGGTGTGGGAGCTGCTGGCTAATCCCACCAGCTGACAGTCAGAGGTTTAATGACTCCATAGGAAGGTGACCACTTGCTGGGAGGTTTGCTGGCGGAACCCACACAGCAGACAATGGAGATCAAGGAAGACGATCAGTGTTTAGCCGAAGCACCTTCCTGTGTGACTTGAACCCTGCTAGCATCAGACACAGTTTTAAGTAAATGCAGAATTAAAAAAAAAAAAAATACACTGACCCTTGATAGCTGTCATAAACAATGATTTTTTTGGGGGGGGGTCTGTATTTATATGGATGGTGTTTAAGACTGTTTTGCTTTTAGCAGTTTAATAGATGTCAGCTTGATAAGCTGTACTTGACTCACTTTTCCAGGTTTTTAGATTTTAAGGTTTTGTTTGTCTGGGTACTGCTATATCTGTTTAGGTGTCTTGTGTATCTGGGGAAAACAAAAAATACTTAAAGCCAGAATTCTTTCTTACAATATGTCCCTAAGAATCTGTGCTGACATTTTTGTCTCTTATGATCTCTGTAAAAATATTACTATCAGAATGTGAGTTCTTTGATTGATGGGTGACATGTCACTAGTGTTTTGACTTTTTGTTTTTAGGTTCTCTAGTATAAAATGTTGGATGCCTTATTATTTTAATAACAGCTTCATTGAGATAATATTTACATGCATACAGTTCACCTACCATAAGTGCACAATTTAGTGGTGTTTAGTTCAGAGTTGTACAGCTATCACCATAATCAGTTTTAGAACAATTTCATCACCCTCAAAAGAAATGCCATATTCATTAGCAGTTCCTCCCCATTTCCCCTCAGCCTTCCCAGCCGTAGGTAACAGCTAACCTACTTTCTGTCTCTACAGACATGCATATTCTGGACATTTTCTATGGTAGGAATCATTCAGTATGTCTTGTGAATGGCTTCTTTAACTTAAAGTATTTTTGTAGTATTTCATCTTTGTAGCATGGATTGATACTTCATTCTTTTTTGTGGTTGAATAGTATTCCATTATATGGATATATCACATTTTATTTACCCATTCATTAGTTAATGGATATTTGGATTGTTTTCACTTTCTGGCCATTAAGAATAGTGCTGGTATGAACATTTGTGTACAAGTTCTTGTGTGGACATATATTGTCATTTCTCTTGGCTGTATGCCTAAGAGTAGAATTGCTGAGTCATGTGGTAACTCTCTGTGTTTAGCCTTTTGAGCCAGACTGGTTTACAGTGTGGCTGGGTTAGTGTGTAATGATTTTAGTTTCTGGACATCCTTGCCAACATTTATTATTTGGCTTTTTGATTACAGCCATCCCAGTGGGTGTGAGTTGGTGTCTCATTGTTTTGATGGATTCCTTATTGGTTAACAACTAGTGCAGCTATGGATATGTTGAAATGTAACTATTGAAACACTTGACACACTTCTTTATGCACTGGATTTGGGCAGTAATTGGGATGGTTGTGTATTTGTTTAACTATTCAAAGTTCCCTTTTAGAGGCTTTCTTTCCCTGAGACTGTTTCTGTCATTTGCTTTTGGTCATAATTCCTGCTTATTGGCTTTCCTTAAGACCTGAAGCATTAGACATAGTAAATTGTGTCTTCATTGTTAGATCAAAAATATATTAATTTTCCCCAATATTTTTCTCTCATTGTATTTAATGTGAAAGAAAAAAGTTTTAAGGGATGTTAGAATCTGAAGATACAATCCCTGGGGCCCTGTATAGAATTATTTGTAGTAGAGTTAAAGACTTAATTTTAGAAGTAAACAGATTTAAAGTTGGCCTTACAGTTCAGTGAGTGATTTGGAGAATTACTGTTCAAACCTTTGGAATAAATAATGAGGAGGCACTGTTGATGGTTTAAACTTCTCACCAGAATCAGGTGTTTTGAGTTGATCCCCTTCTAAAAAGTGAGTTTTCCTTTTTTCCTGAATTTGAGAACACTGGTGGGCCAGTTTTGGAGAGGCAAAAGAGGGCTTCTTGAGTTAAGGCTATTCCTTTGAATCTTCTTGCTCACATTTTCATTGTATGGTGTTTTGCAAGGCACATGGAAGTTTTCTTTGGTCTTTCACATGATGATTCAAGAGCAGGGCTTTGCTCCTCACCATGCAGAGTTTGGGAGAAGGGGATGGCAACCCACTCCAGTATTCTTGGCTGGAGAATTCCATGGACAGAGAAACCTGGCAGGCTACAGTCCATGGGGTCGCAGAGAGTCAGACACGACTGAGCGACTTTGATACACACACACATGCAGAGTTTGGAGTGTTGCTGGTGCATATGGCTTCTCTCCCTTTGATTCTCTAGGATTGCTAGTCTTCCTTGATTTAGAAATGGCCACTTGGCTATGAGTCCTGCTTAATAAAGCATCAGTAAAGTCTATTCTTTCAGTCCTTTGAGTTTAATCTGTTTCTTAAAATAATATATAGATTCATGAAATTCTTGAAATGCGACTAGGATGCAGTAAAAGCAGTAAAACACAGAATATTAGAGAGAGAGAGAAATGGCCACTTGGGGTCAGGCCGCAGGAATTCAAGAATCAACAAGTCTTAGGGAAGTGACCCTGTGTAAAATTTGAAGGTCTCCATTTCTGATTCTTTGAAGAGTAATGAAAACACTGCAGATGGTGTACTTCCGTAGTTATTGATTTCAGAATTCATTGTTGATTTTTCCACCAAAAATATTTCTGTGTAAAAATTTTTCCATGTCTTCTACTCTGCTGTATATACACTGAATTTCATTTTCTTAAATAATCAATAATATGTAATCAATCAGCAGGTGCTATTTGGGTACCAGCTGAATGCATACACTCGGTGCTATAGTCCAGGGGTTGAATTGAAAGAGGCTGTTCTGTATGATGGTGGAAATTCTTCAAACAGTTATTGGCAAAGTAGATTGAAAACAAGGGATTAGTTTACTTGGTAGTAGATAGGTAGTTATTTATGATGCATTTCTTTGGAGCACGTGTTCCATTTGAGATGTTTTCACTTTACGTATTTCCTGTAACTGTGAAAGCTGGGGGAACATACACTACATAGGAGAAATATTTCACAAAGTGTGTTGCTTGCTACACCTATGGCAAAGATCCAGCAGACAGAATGTAACTTCTCTGTGACCAGAGTCTCTTGAACCAGAGAGAGGCAAGAGCTATGGGAAAGTTGAATAGAAATTAATGTTTGGTGACTTTCAACTACACAGGTGGAATTAAAAGGAAGATGTTATTGCTTATATATTCGGCATCATGGTGTCAAAGAGAAAATGGACTTCTTTATCCATCTCTTTATCAAATTGAATTGCCTTTGCTGACTTGGGTCTCAGGGATATAATTTACGGTACTAAAAATGCTCCCTTTATGTGGGTTGTCTCTTTCTGTTACTTAAGCCAAGCCAGGATTTGGAATGTCACAGCTCCTTGGGAAAAGACATACAAGAAGCTCTTTTATTTCTTACTGATTTTATGCCATTCTAGAAATCTTACTTCATAAAAATTTTGAATCATAAAGAAGAGGAGAGCGCACACCTTCCACTGCTTCTGGTTGTATTTCACTGTCAGAAGTGAAGCTCTCTTGTCACAAATCCTAGAGGTCATCTGTGGTGGAGGCTTGCAAGCTCTTGAACAATGGATTTCTACTTTTCTTGTGTACAGGTTAGAGAAATATAAGAAATGAAATATAGGACTGAGTGTTACTAGATGGTAGCTTAGAATCTTATAAGTTTTGCCTTGGCAGGTAATTTGGCATAAATTGTTAATGTAAATCTGGGTTAGTGGTGAAGACGTTATTTTAGTAAAAAAGATAAACTGCTGATTAATTCAGCATAGAACTCAATTACAAATTGAAAGTGTCTCTGCGGGACTCCTGGACCCTAAAGACAGCAGATGTTGAATTGATACTCCAGCATATTTCACGGTGGTATGAAATATTAACATGGTTTATTATACTTGTGTGGTGTGCGGTATCAGAAAGGGGGAGGTGGTGGGCATGTGGGCGTGCAAAGCAGCTACACATTACACATTCGTTAATGTACACTGAAGTATGATTAAGAATTTGGGGGAAGTTTCATCTTCTTGTTTTTAAAAAATCAAATAGCTCTGTGGAAAAATTAAGTTTAAAATAACATTTGGAGCTAAATATTTAAATGAGGTACCGATGTGTGTTTACATTGTACACATAAATGAACACAAAAATGGTATACTTACTGACACAGATATTTAAATGTTAAATGGGACCACTACCTACAAGAGTAAGGGAACTTGAGGGCTTGAGCTGTATTTTAATGAGTTAATTGTAAGCTTTCATGGGCTGGAAAGTTTTCATGGGCTGCTGTACTGTTTTTACCTTCTGATCTAAAACATATGGTAATTTTAAAATGCCCCTATAATTTGCACAGGCAGAGAAGTTTCGTTTCTAGCCAAAAAAGAAAAAAGCTTTATGGTTTTCGTATATCTGCATCAACTTAAGGGGGGGAAAGTCAGCAGATTTTATGTATCGGAAGATCTGAATAAATGGAACTGCCAATATTTGAAGGGATTGGCAGTTCTTAAGAGGCATGAGAAAGTTGGCTTAGATGAGATATTTCAAAGCCATTACTACTCTTATGACAGTTATTTTTCTTGCATCACAGCCTATATCAAGTCTAGGTTTTGCTAGCTGAGGTAAAGACAGTTCCAAAAATAGCCAAATGATTATGGTAAGAACAAATGTACCTTGGATACCTCTCCTATTATGAAGGCTTTTTTTTTTAAGTGCTTTCTCAAAAACTTCTCAGACACGTAAAAGTTGGCAAAGGCAGAAGAGCAGTGGGCAAAGAAACCAGAAATTTCTTGGTACCTACACCACCAGCACATCTCTGTCCCCATTAGAGTTGCCGTTAGGCTTCTGTAAACTCTTGAGGGTGATGGTCATTCTGAGATGTGAAGAGTGGCCTTGAGTTCCATTCACCTGAGTCTTACTTCTCTCCAACCAGGCGCCAAGCTCTGTGCCTGCTTATGAGGCAGAGTCTCTTTCTTAGTGACATTTACAGCCTCCTGGGGTGAACAGGCCCACAAAGAGTACTGAAAGTATGAGAATGGTGCTTATAAGGGGGGCATAGGATTGATGCAGAAGAGGAATTGTTAAGGTCTGTCTGAGGGCCTTTAAGGTGGCCTCAAAGAGCATGTAACTCCTCACTTGAGATTGTTTTTGTCTTGGGGATTAGGGAAGGGGTGGAGTGGGGAGTCTGAAGAGGAGAGGAAACTATTCCAGGAGAGGGGCATCACCATGTGCAGAGGTGTGCGGGCTCCTGCTCTAACTTTCTGTCAGTGGTGTAACCCTGGAAGTTTAGGGAGCTGAACATGTTTGGAAATAGGAAAACAAAACTCCAGACAGTGTCTCAAGTTGTCTGGGCGGTCATTTCCCGAGTCAGTGTGGCCTTTTAATTAGCATCGGTTTTTCAGTGTGGGAGAGGGCTGAGCTTAAGCAGCCTTGTCCCTGCGTGTGAATATTTAGTTTAGAAAGCTGCCACGTTCCATTAGGGGTTGTTGTGTTTCGGTAGTGGGTGCAGGAGCTGTGTAGACTTTTCAAATGTCCTTTGAGATTTACGTTGCAGTGTAATTGGGAGATGCTGGTACTTAGTGTGTTGTGCACGGCAGAATGTGAGATTACGTGCTGTAATGAGACCCCAGCAGCATACCTCAGGAAGGTAGTTAAAGTTTTAACCTTAGCAGATAATGTTACTTGTGGGTTTCTGTGAGGTAATTTATACCACTCTCCCCTAACCCTGAAATTGTGCACAAACAAAAAATTTTTTAAATATGAAATTGTGCTCAATAGATATTTTAAAATTCCACCTAGTAGTCCAGGTTTATGAAAATATTTGCAATGAACATTGTGTCTGTAGACCACAATCACACTCAGAGTTGTTGTCACACTGTCATAAATGTTGGAATGTAGTTTTTTTCCCTAAAATCAGAACTGTGGTGATACTGGAATGCTGAAAAGACTTAGGGACTCATTAACTTTGATTCCTTGACAAATAGATTGGTGTCTCTTAATGAAGATAAATTAGAGTGACAGGAGTAAGAACAGGGCATGGTAGAAAGTGTATGCATGAACTTTGAAGAGGTCTAGGTTTAAGATTGGTTTTTGCCTCTTCTGTAACCCCCGTGGCCCCAGTTTGTAAGAGAGAAAACTCATTTGTAAAATGGGCTTAAGTCAGCACCTGAAGGGATTATTAGGAGGATCATATTTGTAAATTACAGTCAGGCTTAACAAAAGTTTGCTCTCTTACCCTGACTACTTCATGTCCCAGAATGTTAAGAGAAAATTAAAGTACCTTTTCTCAGTCTGTTTTAGTGAAGATCGAGGTATAATTGACATGCCTACTCTGTTTTTATTTTAGAGAATTTTTTTTTAATGTGGACTGTTTTAAAGTCTTTATTGAGTTTGTTATAGTATTGCTTCTGTTTTATGTGTTTTGTTTTTTTTTTTTTAACCATGAGGCATATGGGATCTTAGTTCCTTGACCAGGGCTCAAACCTGCACCCCCTGCATTGGAGGGTGAAGTCTTAACCACTAGACCACCAGTGAAGTCCCTGTTTTAATTAAGATTTACAATCAACAAATGGCCTGATGGGAAAATGAACTTTAAATGGTTATCTTTTTTTTATTGACGTACAAGGTGGTTTAAAGAGTAGTTTGATTCATTCTGTTTGCTGAGAAGTTTTTATTTTATATTTTATAAAATATCTGAGAAGATATTTTAGGGAGATATCAACCTTTAAATGTAGTGCTGGATGCAGTGAATTTGATAGGCTTTTGCTTTAGAATTTGATGAATGTGTGAATTTTTTTTTAATGTATGAATTTTTTATAAAAATTCATCAGGATGTTCTTAAGCCAGATGAATAATGGAATGATAAGTAGCATTATTTAAGCAATATCTTTGCAACTTTGAAGAATTTTAGAGGTAAAGTACTTTAAAAAGATAAACCCACGAGTGAGTAATCAGTTATATCTAAGGACTAAACAAGCGTCATTGCTGTTTTTGGATGCTAATTGTTGGAGGATCTACTGTCTTGAGTCAAAAATCCATGGGCTCTGAAGTCAGACAAAACTATGTTGAATCTCAGACCTTCCAGTTGTTGGCTGTTTGTTTTTGGGTTCATCATTTTCCCTCCCTGAGCCTTGGTTTCCTGGATTTGGCGAAAGGGTAGTACCTATCTTAAAGGGTTATTTGGAAGAATAAGTGGAGGAATGTACTTGGCACAGTGCCTGCAAACAGTAAATGTAAAGTTCTCTTTTCTCCTTTTAGAATAGAATTCCTAGTGACATATAACAAGTGAAAATGTGCTATTTAGTACACTTACTGACATGGCAGTAAGTCTGTGTGGAAGTTGCACATGTGAGCACAGTCTTACAGTATCATTTTGAATTTCGTTTACAGTGTAATTGCTTCTTTCATAATTGATTTGCTTTGAACTAGAAGTTATAAAAGTACTAAGTTATTTTTGGTTGCCCACTGCATTGGTAGTTCTGAAAGGGTTAGGGTTAAGCTTTTGATAACCGCTCGTGTGTACTAAGAAAGAGGGTAGAATCGAACCAAGTTAGCTGTCATCATGGGTTTCCTGCATACCAGACACTGTGCTCACAGCTTCTGTGCATGGAGTCTTTGAATCCTCACAGCTACCCTGCTGCTGGTGGTGTTAGGCCTCTTTTGCAGATGAGGAAATTGGGACTTAAAAAAAGTGTTGAGTGACTCTACGTAGCTTGTAAGTAAGAAGACTTGATTCGTAGCTGAATCTTCATTCTCAGATTCTTTGCCTCTGTCTCGTCCCTCCCCCTCCTCCCATCTCTGTCACGATGATCAATATAGCAAATATGTGCAATGGCTCCAGAAGTCTCCTTATGCCCTTTTGGAAGGCTTCCCTTCCCCAAGATCCATAAGAAACAGTGTATCTGCAGACTGTGTGTGCCTCGGGTCCTGGGAAAAGGTGATGGGCATGGACCTCGATCGGACTCACCTGCCCTGTCTGCTCTCCGCCTGTCCATTTCTGCTTGTTCAGAGCTGCTCCTCAAACATGGCCAAACCCTCAGGACCATACATCTCTGTTAGAGCTTCCTTCTTTACAGTCTTTCTGCTCTTGCCCCCATTGCCAACCCATCCCTTCTACTCTTTCTACTCCATTCCAGGGGCCAGGCAGGAGTATTTGGGGAGCCCCTACCACCAATGAAGTGGCATTTACAGGTTGCTTCTAGCCCAGGCTATTTTTTTCCAGAACAACCTTAGTATACTGTCACTGGCTCTGTCTTTTATCTTGTCCCTTTATGGTGACACCCTTTAGAATTCCTGCCACAGGATATGGAATTAACTTAATCATTGTCTCCCATCAACCCATCAGAAAAATAGCTTCCAGGAAGTTACAGAGGCCTTTCTGTGAAGGCCAAGTTTGTGTAGAGTTTGGTCAGTGTCCATGACTGATGCTGAAAGTCCAGGTGGCACTCTCTGCTTCTCCATCTCCTGTGCTCCCACCTGGCTGCTGCTTCTTCCTCTCCCTCATCTGCCTCCCACTTCTGCTGTTGATCCTCCCTGGTGTCTGCTCAGGCCCTCCAATCACCTGCTTTCCTGTTGACCTGCCTTTGGCCTCTCCTCCCCCACTGCTTCCAGGCTGCAGTTTCAAAAAGCACAAATCTAACTATGTCATTTGCCAGCTTAAAATTTTCCTCGTCTTCCCACTAGAATGAAGGGTTAGCTCTCTGTGTGGCCCATGAGGCTCTCTGGGATCCAGCCACGTGGAACTAGCTACCTGCCTACACCTGTGTCCGTCCCGTTTTCATGGCTTTACCCCTGCCATCACTTCTACCCCTTGCTTGGCTGCCGTTTTCATGTGTGTGAAGCCTCAGCCCAGTCTTTTATCACCTGCATCCTGCGAGACCTCTGTACCCTTCTCATAGTTCCATTGTGAGCCTTGTCTCTTAAAAACTCTTACTGTGTTGCACTTGTTTCCTCTCTGGACTCTACAGTCTTCATGGGCAGGGTCTGATCTGTTCAGGCCTTATGCCCAGTGTTTGGCACACTGTCCCTGGAGTGTGTTAGTATCAGAGCAGAGCATTAGTAAATGTGTGCCTGAACTAAGCTAACCTGTACCTTTCTTTCAGGGGTTTTGCATCATTTGAAATGTGCTTCATTTGTGGTCCTCTTTAAATGCTCTCAACAAGAGTGCTCTGAGCTTGCTTGGGCCTCCTCCTCGTCCTCCCTAATCCCTTGGAGGCTCTAGAAGCAGCGTCTGGTAGTGAACAGTGCCCATAGCCTTCCCACGCACTTTACACTCTGCACTGGTTTCCCACCCTCCAGACTTTGGAGGTAGATAGGCTCGATGTGAACGTGGCTCCTTTTTACCTTTGTTGAGACCCAAGGAACAAACCCACTCTGATCCCTGCCTCCCCGCTTTTCTGGTGATAGCCCTTGAAGCATCTGCAGGAATTTATTGGCAGAGTTATCACTGACCACATTGTTTTATGGAGAGAGATCTTATTACTACCTGGGGCAACTTGGTTTTCATTTGAAGAATTGTTGAACATATTTCTCACTCTTTCTTTAAACCTAGTCTTCCCCCCCATTCCCCTGATTATATTTGATTCAGTGCAGCCTTGGAAATATATATTTGTGTACTCATATGCTGTGAATGCTGATTTCCTCTCCTTGTGGAAAGCAGTATGTTCCCACCTCTCTTGGTCCTTTTCCCTCTGGAAGCCTAGGTATTTTTCCTTCCATTCGCTGTCTCAGAATCCAGCAGAGCCTCCTGCCCACCATCTTTTTTCCTGTGGTGGGATAGGAAGACACAGGCTTTGGTGATGCCAGGCACTAACTTGGCACGGATCCCTGGGTCCCACTTATACAGAGCTGTGTGCCTTCAGTGACCATCCAGGTGGCTCAGTGGTAAATAATCTACCTGCAGTGCAGGAGACATGGGTTCAATCCCTGGGTCGGGAAGATCCCCTAGAGAAGGAAATGGCAACCCATTCCAGCATTCTTGCCTGGAGAAATCCCATGGACAGAAGAGCCTGGTGGGCTGCAGTCCATGGGGTCTAAGAGAGTCGGACACAACTTAGCATGCATGTGTGCTTTGAATACACCAGCCACCCTTCCTTGTGCCTCCGTTTCCTCTGCAGTACAGGCGGAAATGATGAGGATCAAATAAGGTAACAGAAGTGTTTGGCTAAGACCCAGGGATGTGGTGGGTGCCCATGTTAGTTCTCTCACAACCTCGTCTTTTTCCTTCTGCCCTTGAATTTGGTGCCAATTCTGTTTATAAAGTCTGTATGTCAGGGCATTCCCATCCCTTTTACTTCTCCCAGCAGCCTTTGGGCAGAGGCAGTGTCCCTATTCTTCTGACGGCCCTTGTGGCTCAGAGAGAGTTGAGTACTGTCTTCATTAGTAACCCAGTTCTCCCAGGCTTCTCTCGTCTTTTCTCGGCCCATTGTAGCTGTGCAGCCTTGCACATCTCTCCTAGCCTGAGCCGTGCTCAGACTTCTGCACCATTCAGTGATCTGGGACAGACCAAGTTGGCAGGGACTTGGCTGGCAGTTCCTTGAATATGAACTCCCCTTCCCATCTCAGGCAGAATCCTTTTTAATCACTCATGAATCCCCAGTGGCTTGCCCTTCATTGTTTGCGTCACACAGTTCTTGGATGCCATGAGGAAAGAAATGGCAGCACCATCTAGACCTTAAAGACATGGTCACTAAATCAGTCCCCACTCTGGGCACCCTCAGCACCAGCTGCAACTCAGTTACGCCAAACAGTTCAGATGTTTACACAGGCAGACTGTGTTTACCCGAACAGCTCAAGCCGAAAACAAAAACTCAAGACACTTTTGCTTTTATCACACAGTCCAGTCTGAAAAAAATTAACCTTTTCTACTATAAAGTATGCGGCTATACAGGGGGATACATCAGGCCTGTTACAGGTACAGGAAGCACACTGCTTTTGGGGGACCTGTTTTAAACACTTTTTTAAGCTCTTTAACTTTTATTCAACTGTCAGCCATGAATGCCTCCTTCAGGCCACGTCAGTGGCACAGTCAGAACCTCAGCTTCCCAGTAGGCCACTGCAGAATGTCCTGCCCAAACCTCTTCCTCTTGTGTGTGTGACTGTCTTTGAATGCTCTTGCTCCTTGGTCCCCAGTTTGGACTTACACAGTTAGGGAATTCCCCCATTTTGTATTTATATTTTTTTAATTGATCTTTGTTTCATAATCAGTTTCATGTTTTAGTTTTGGCAGAGCTGTGAATGCATTTGAAGTCAGTGTTTCATTTTTTCATTTGTTGATATTCACACCAAGCGTTGTGCTAGCTGCTGGGATTGAAAGAGCATGATTTTGGTCCTCTTTAATTTAGAGTCCAGACTCTTGTCACACCCAGACTTTTATCTGTTCTGCTGCGATCATCAGAGAAATAACATTTTTTACTGTTTCAAGTCAGAGTGACAAAAGATTATGCAGATTTTCCAAGATGGAGTTTGGACTGCTTCAGTTCTTACTGAGTAAAATCGTTAGTTTTTAGTAAAGGAGCAAACTGTTATGAACTAAATGGTCCTTGTAGATTTAATAGGAAAATCGATGAAAATTGTGGGAGAGTTCAGCTGTGATGCCACCTACATCCTTATTCTCCTCAAGCAAAGGCAGGAGAGCCACTGCCCCCGGCTCTTGGTATGGCAGTGGCACAGAAAGCAAGGGGGTGCCTCTGAAATGCCCTAGAAAACAAGGGCGCCAGGGAGTGCCCTTCGTTATGAAAAAGGCTGAGTGTTTCTCTTTTTTTCAACCTGCTTAACATTCGCACCTCAGCCACATAAATGGCATGTATTTTCCAGGAAATAACCAGTTTTATTTTAACTTCTTTAAAAATTTTTAGTTACGAATCTGTTGTTTCAAATGACTTGCCATATATGTGTGTTTTCAGATTCTGCAGCTGTATCTAAAATAGTAGGTTAGGTTTTCAGTCAGATGCATATTTAGTATTTTGCCTGCCCCCAACATAAGTAAAGCACTGTTCATAATGCACAACTGAACAGTAGCATGTTGAGGGTCTATTTAAAGAGTATTAATTTGATGCTGAACTGTCCAGGGTGCCCACTGGCTAGATCCCCTACTCTGGTGACATTCTCAGTCTAAAAATCTGGTGACATTCTCAATCTAAAAATCTCTTAAGTGAGAAGAGAGATCTGACTGTTGCTGTAGACAAGAATAATGTGGAAAAGTTTCTTTGCAGTACTATTTTGGACCTGTACCACTGTGGATGCCGAGGTAATCTATCAGTTTGTGAGTGTCTACAAAAGGCAACTCTCTAGATAACAGGTTTAAAGTAAAGATTTAATACAGTCTCCATCTCCTCTGATGTTGCAGTGACAGTTTAAAACTCATTCTCTAAATCTCAGCAGACTTTATAGCTAGCAGTGGGCCAATATAAAGTTTAATAGCATTACAACCCATAAATCATCTTTTAAAGATGCTACTAGTAGCTCCAATATTAAATGCAGACAATCGCCTGTGTTATAAATAATTTATCAAACACCATTTCAGATTAGCCTTCCATGCTGAGTTATTTATTTTAGCCTTTTCTGTATGATTCCTAAGGCACTTTTTGAAAGATCCATTACTGGTCAGTTTAATGAACTTGGGGGTCTGTTTTGTCCCCTCAAGCACTCGGGTACAGCTGTGGTGACCATTACATGGCCGATGCGGACCTCTTTGTGCCTTTTACAAGTGCTGCCCATTTGTCATGTAGCGGTAAATGGAGCTGCACATTGGAGTCCAGGGACACATTGTGCGATGCAGTGATGGAGACAAACAGATAGCTCTATAAAGTGCTGCTTGTCACAGCTGACTTGTAGTACAGTACATCACTCTTATTGTAATCTCATTTAAGAAGCAGGGGTGGCCCGGGGGACTGATATTCCCAGTTAGTTTGGTCTTTGTAGCCATAAAGCAGGAAGTGCTCCTTTTATATTCTCTGAACTTTTAGGGAGTGTGCTCTCTGCTTGGATTAATGATTATAGGAACTTCTCCACTGCACTATGTGAAGGTTTGTCAGCAGGTTTGTTTGGACCTCCTCCTGGCCTGGGGTTTGGTACAGACAGTCACCCCTTAGAGATAAATTATGCCCCTTGGAGCCCTCTGGCTTGCTGGATTAAATAAGCTACCAGTTTTTAAGCAATACCATGTGCCAGACCCATGATTCTTTTAGTAGTTGTGTGATAAATCTTAAGTTATCATCACTATATTACAGAGGAGGAGAGTGATCTCAGAGAGGTGAAATAACTTGATCAAGGGTGCACAGCAATAAGTAAGTAGGAGGCTGGAGACTGAAATGCATTGTGTCTGCCTCCAACCCTGCCCGATATCTGACCTTGAACCTGGGTTGCTCAACTAACTTTTGAGCACTGGGATCATGATGGTGATCTTTTGGCTGAGCAGCTCAAAGTAAAAGGAAGCTGCCATTGGCCTGCAGAGCCTTTTTTTGGGGGTGAGGCGGGGAGGTAGCCTGGATGAGTCCGGCTGCTCTGCGTACACATTGAATCCAAGTTCCCTTGTGACTAGCAACGTAAATCCACAAGCAGCTGGGCAGGGGAGGCTGCTGGCCCGGCAGTGGGAGAGCGTCTCACACGGGGCCTTACCAGCTGGGGTCACAGCCCGTGTGTAGCAGCTGTCCCCAGGTGGATGCTGCCTAGAACTCTGGTCCCTTCGCCTCTTCCAGAAAAGTGAAGTGGTTTCCCTATGAAGAATGAATCCTAAGGGAAGAAACAAGGCTTCTGCACTTACTGTGACCCAGAGACAAATAAAAATGTGTTTTCCCTACCTCTTTCTTTTATTCTGTGGTTTTTCTCAATAGTTTTTCCTAAATATTTGGTAGTACATGTTAAAGACGAGACTTGTTTAATAGTGATATTCTACTATAAAGAAAACACAGTATGAATATGCCCAGTAGCATATTTGCATATGTGTCTAGAATTCTGCGTATGGAGATACCATGGTAAAGGACCATATTTGTCATAAGATACAGTTCCTGGAACATAGTAAGTGTCTGCAAATATTTGTTGAAGGCATTAACTATGTAAGTAATGGGCAGACCGAAGAGCCTTGGTAATTTTCACCCTATTTGTCTTTTGAGGGTTTTTGGTGGAGGTGAGGAATATGTGAAATAAGACTTTGGCTCTTAATGTTCATCTCTGCATATCACTTTGTAGAAATGTTTAGGTGGTGGTGTGTGGGCAGTGCTTTCCCCGCCATGGAAGTGACCATCAGAGGGGGTCTGCGAGTTGGCTCAATGAGAAATTGGTAACCACCATTTTTCTCTTGGGCTTCCTTGGTAGCTCAGCTGGTAAAGAATCTGCCTGCAATGCAGGAGACCCTGGTTCGATTCCTGGCTTGGGAAGACCCCATGGAGAAGGGAAAGGCTACCCACTCCAGTATTCTGGCCTAGAGAATTCCATGGATTGTATAGTCCATGGGATTGCAAAGAGTCGGACACAGCTGAGCAACTTTTACTTTTCTTCTTTATCTTATACTTGCTTAGCTTCTGAAGATCTTTGCTGATGAGGAATGACCCCCTGAATCAAGGGGCTGCTGTCTGTTCCCAACTTGCTCAGGAGCCCCCAGCTCACAGCTGAGACAGGTTACCTATGAGCTGGTGTTGTGGTGTGGCCTTCTGGCCCTGGAGCCCAGGGTCCTGTTTTAATTATCTGTGTGACCTTGGGCAGGTCATTGACTCTCTCTGCCTTAGTTTCTGACAATACCAACCTCAGAAGATAGTTGAGGGCAGGGGTAGAAACGACGATGATCATCAAAGGCCACCTCAGTACTTGACACGTTATAGTAGGTGCTTTAACATTTTTAGTCCTGTGTATATGAGAGGTGGGTAGGACTACAGAAAGGAAAAAACAAAATCAGAGACTTGTGATATTTCCTTTTATAATGAATTGTCTTCCCTAGAATTTGAAGGGGTGGTAGTGGGAGGAATTTAAAAGGTTTATTTCCCCAATTTTTAAAAGCATTTTATGAGTAATTTTATGAGTAACTCAGGTTGTATGTAATATATTTTGCACATTTTTAAGTTTTGTAAGTTGATCTACTCACATTAAAGAATATTTGTAAACTAGAGGAAGTCTCACCTGTAATCTCAGCACTGTTGGCACCTTGGCATCAGCGGATTGTAATGGATTGGTGTTAGATGTACATGCTTCATATTGTGTATATTTCAGGTTCTGTAAGTCTTCTCCATCCCCATCCTCAAGTATTAAATAATTTGGGAAATTTAAATCTGAAGACCTGAGTGCAGAATTCAAACCTCTCCCCATAATCTGCAGTCTAGAAATCTGTCCACTCAACATCTCCCATCAACATTTTACAGATTACATCACTTTCCTATACTTGACAGCGGCTCACAGTCACAAATAGTGATTCAAAGGTCTGTTGAGCAAAGCTGGCCTGGGTACACTGGCTTAACATGGATATGAATCAAAGAAAGCCCTGTTGAGGCTCAGGGCACCAGCATCAGTGATGAGAACAGCAGTGAAATGAAACAGCAGAGGAGAGGAGAAGAGGTGGTAGGTCAGGAGCAGAGGTATAAGCAAGGTGCTTTGATATACAGACACCACGCCCCCAACCCCCACCAGGCACCCCCCACCCCCCAAACAAGTTGGAATGGTTTTGCATTTGTTAAGTTAGTGGTTGGTTTTTGCTGTTTCTATGGTAGCAGCAGCCACCTCCCCCTCTAAAATGCTTTCTTTGCTCCCACCTTCACTGATTTTCTGGTAAGGCTTTTGACCTCCATAGACTTGGGAATCCCAGGAGAGAACTTCTGATTAGAGGATCCTGTTTGAATGACTTCTGTGGGGCTGAATACGCACAAGAGAATAACTCATTTTACTGAGCCCACATAGGTGCCACTCAGGGAGTGGGAAAACCTGGTGGGATAAAGATCAGAATACCCCAGCCCCTGCTACTGGGTTGCTGAGGATCCCACTTCCAGCAGGGCCTTCTCTGAGTCTGTAGAGGGCGCTCATGTCACTGGAATCCTACTTACTGGCTTTGGGCAGGTTGAGGAGCAGGAGCCCTCTTCTCAGGACTTGAAGACAGTGAACTTGCTGTCTTTGATCTCAGGCTGGAATTTGGGCCAGGCATCCAAGTTTCTCCAAGAATGTTGCTTGGATGAGCTCTTTTTTTCAGCTTGCCAGTTTATGGACTCCATGCCCTCATGTATGGGGAAGGGGGCTGAAGCTCAAGTTAAAGTCTCTTCTTTGCAAGATTGGTGCATTTTTTTTGTCCTTGTGTAAAGAGATTGAACTTGGTGTTCCCCAGGTCCTGCCCTGCTGCCTGTGGCACCTGCCTTCTGTTTTCTGAGAGCCTGGTGTGCAGGCCCTCCTCGAAGTTTTGCTGACCCAGCCAGTGTTCCCACAGCTCCTTCTCAGTTAGCTGTTAGCCTTAATGTTCTGTGTTGTAGTTACTTGAATCTGATGCTTCTTGAATAAGAAATAAATTAATCTATGTTGTTTTTTTTACTAGTAATTATTGGAGACTTAAGACTTGCTCTTAAAGGAAAAGCAAGAGAATGACTCCCAGAAAGGAATCACTTCAGTGAACATGAAGACTTATTAGTGGGAGGGGAAAGGTTCTCTAGTGCAGGAGGTCTCGGCCGTGGCCCAGAACTGTGTTTTAGTGTTCATTTTTTCACCATGATGTTGACTCTCTATTACGTTACCAGGAAGCAGATTCCAACCATTTTTGACATTTTTGATCAAGGGTCTGCAAACTACAGCTCATGGGCCAGATGTGGCCCAGCACCCGTTTTTGTTTGATGAAGGTGTATTGGCGCACAGCCACACCCACTTGTTTACATATTCTGTGGCTGTTTTGTTCTACCGTGACTGAGTAGTTATGATGGAGACTATATCCACGAACCCAGAATATTTACTACCTGGCCCTTTGTTAGAAAAGTTTACCGACCCCTGTTTTAGATGAAAAAACTGCTGTCACCCCACAGTCCTGTTATGTGGTGTGTCTGACGTGAAAGTTTGTTGAAGAGGGCGTGTGTGCATAAAGGGTTTGAAAGGCCTGGTTTTCTTGCTTACCAGCTGAAGAACCTTGGGCAGATCATTGAGGTACTTTTGAGACCTTTCCTTCATTAATAAAATGGGCACTAAAAATAATGCCTACCTCACAGGCTGGCCTTTTCTCCTCCCCTTTTCTCTTACTGGTTGTGACAGCACTCTGGACATCAGAGCAGGCCCTCCATTCATCTGGGAACACTATTGTTGCTATTTTCTTTCTTAGGAGGAGGAAGCTAAGAAGCTGGTGAGTGAAGCCATAGCAGCCGGGATCTTCAATGACCTGGGGTCTGGAAGTAACATTGATCTGTGTGTCATCAGCAAGAGCAAGCTGGATTTTCTCCGTCCGTACTCAGTGCCCAATAAGAAGGGGACCAGGTAAGTGAAGCCTTCTCCCTGTGGCCATTCTTGTTATATTCATGGCATCTGAACAGGGCTTTCTTTGATTCATACCCATGTTAAGCCAGTGTACCCAGGCCAGCTTTGCTCAACAGACCTTTGAATCACTATTTGTGACTGTGAGCTGCTGTCAAGTATAGGAAAGTGATGTAATCTGTAAAATGTTGATGGGAGATGTTGAGTGGACAGATTTCTAGACTGCAGATTATGGGGAGAGGTTTGAATTCAGCATGTGCCGGCCTTCCTCTGGTTTCTTAAAGATGCCTCTGAATTCTGTATGAAGTTCAGTGAGAAGGTCCATTTTCCAGGGCAGCCAGCCCATAGCTTTTTCTCAGAGTGGTCCAAGACTCTGAACTGGTTGTCAGCCACTGGTTAAAAGGCCTCCAGGAGTTCGCCTCTGGGAGCTGACTGGTGCTGCTTCCTCTTGTGGAGGGAGCCGTGCTGCTTGCTGAGCCTGCGGTGTGTGCTGAGCTGGCGCTGCAGCCCAGCTCAGAACGGGCGAGGGCGGCGAGGTGCACATTGATTTGATTATGTAACTGGAAAGTGGCCAGCCCTGGTGGCAGGTGAGCCGCTCAGCAGCAGTCTCGAATGGCTGTCCAGCTGCCTAACCTCTTCCTGGAGGCTGAGCCACTCAAAACGTGGCTCCTGACCTCTGCTCCAGCGGCCTTCATCTGAATGTACGCAGGAGCAGTTAGAAACTCAGCCCCAGGTTTGGCCAGAGGAGAGCACGCACACCTCCTTCCTCAGTGCTGCTTCCACTCCCACCACATGTATTCAACTCCAAGTCGGGTAATTCACGAGGAAAGAAAAGAACATTGAGAAGTAGCAGGTATTCAGTGCAGCGTGTGCTCAGCATCGTGGACCCGCGGGGTGTTTGAGACGGATAGGACAGCACAGCAGAGAAGAGCTCTGGCTTGGGGTGGGGACTCTGGGCACCTGTCTTGGATCACTTTGGGGCTGGACAAGGTGATCTCTACTGAGCCCGTGGGATCCCTTGGGCCCCAAGTGGGAAGGGAAGCAACATTTCAGGCCTGGGCTGTGTTGGACTTGGCCTTGCACGTTCGCATTGGCTCCTCTGCAGTGCGTATTGCAGCCCACTGTTGCTTCAGGTAGAAGTGCTCCCTTCGTGCTGCTGAAAGCAGGTGCTGTAACCCAGGGTGGGGAGGAGGCTCTCCACTCCTCCCACAGACTTTGTGCTTCAGGAGTCCAGCACACAGGACTCACATGGGGCTCTGGCTCCAAAGCCACAAGCCGCCAAGGGTCCATCCAGGTCGGGGAAGGAGCAGCATCTCCACACCAGTACCGGGGGCGGGGCACACCTGGAAGGAGGTGCTGCTGCGTGGGTCCTTTAAGAGCATGGTGGGGACTGTGGGAAGGTTTCACAGAACTGAAGGCCCCACTGCTCTTGGCTGCACAAACTCCTGGTTTTGTACAGAGCTCTGTTATGTCACCTTCTTCTGTCTTCTGCCCTCTTTGAGCACAAGCTCCCACGTGAGAGGATGGCTTTTCAAGGAGCCACATGGTCATGGCACAGCCAACAGCCTCCTTAGTCCACGACAGGTGGACAGAAAGTGTCTCAGCTGCGGACAGACAAGAGGAACAGTTGGACTGGTGCTGCTTTGACAGTGTTGTCTTCTGGCCCCACTGTGAAATTAGCAATTCAGATTTTATCTTATAGGATGCCATGCTCAGAGAAACCTTTCAGATTCACTAAAAAAAGCAGTGTTGGGTGGGCCTTATTGGTGACATACTGTGTCCCTTTAGGGACAGTTAACTCTCCCTTCCTGAGTCTCGAGTGTGGTCAACAGTGAGAAGCCCAGAGTCTGGCTGCAGGCCATTTTTGTACTGTTAATGCTTCCAGATATTTTTACCATGTTTAAGCTTACTCCTTGGAAGGAAAGTTATGACCAACCTAGATAGCATATTAAAAAGCAGAGACATTACATTGCCAACAAAGGTCCATATAGTCAAGGCTATGGTTTTTCCAGTGGTCATGTGTGGATGTGAGAGTTGGACTGTAAAGAAAGCTGAGCACCAAAGAATTGATGCTTTTGAACTGTGGTGTTGGAGAAGACTCTTGAGAGTCCCTTGGACTGCAAGGAGATCCAACCAGTCCATCCTAAAGGAGATCAGTCCTGGGTGTTCATTGGAAGGACTGACGCTGAAGCTGAAACTCCAATACTTTGGCCACTTCATGTGAAGAGTTGATTCATTGGAAAAGACCCTGATGCTGGGTGGGATTGGGGGCAGGAAGAGGGCAAGGCAGAGGATGAGATGGCTGGATGGCATCACCGACTCTATGGACATGAGTTTGAGTAAACTCCGGGAGTTGGTGATGGACAGGGAGGCCTGGGGTGTTGCGATTCATGGGGTCGCAGAGAGTCGGACACGACTGAGTGACTGAACTGAACTGAACTGAAGGTTACATTTATGTCATCCGGGGCAGTGGCATCTTAATGAAAGGATTGGCTTCCTGCTGGTTACCAAAGGGTATTAATGCTTTAGGGAGGTTGAAGCTTGAAGGCAGAGAAACAAATGTGTCTCCTGGGGATGGGGAGGTTGGGAAGGAAATCCGAGTGTCCACTCAGTGCCAGGTGCTCGATCTTACCTCTTTCCACGTGCATCCTGTCTTCCTGTAGCCCCATTTTGTAGCACTTGAGAGTTGAGGAAAGTGACCCTTGCAGGGGCCAAATCCCCCCAACTTTGAAGAACTGGGGGTTAGGAGAGCCAGGACTCCAGTCTAGGCCGGCTTGCTGCCTAAGTACTTGTCCCTCTCTCCAGCCCTCCATCAGGCCCCTAGGGGATCCTAACTCTCTGCTTTTTTCTTTCTCTCACTAGGTTTGGCCGGTACAGGTGTGAGAAAGGGACCACTGCTGTCCTCACTGAAAAAGTCACGACCCTGGAAATTGAGGTGCTGGAAGAAACAGTCCAAACAATGGACACGTCCTGAATGGTGTCGGTGGATGGCTGGCTACTGCTCTGGCAGAGTAGGGACAATGGAGGCTCCCCCTGTAAGACATTCAGCCGGTGTTTGCTGAATGAACCCAATAAAACATGAAAACAAAATGAAGTGGCTGAAGTTGGAGCTGTGGTTTCCCACCCTTTCCCAACTTTTCTCTTTGTTCAGGGTAGTCCCAGGTTTCTTCTCTTTCTTTGCTGTTTAGGATGAGTGCAGCACCGCCTTTCACCCTAGCAGCCAAGTAGGAGAGAACCGCTGGTCAGTTCTCAGCCCCAAGAACAAGCGGGGAGCTGGGCAGCGCTGCTTTGCTCTAGGTGCGTGACCCTGGGTGAGCTCTGCTTTGCCCAGTTTCACAGATGTCCCAAGAACGCTTGGGACTTACTATCTGTAATAATTAGGAAATGACTGTTTCTCCAGTACTCAGGCCTGCTGAATGGTTGAAATTGTGTACCTCCAAGAACGCTTGGGACTTACTATCTGTAATAATTAGGAAATGACTGTTTCTCCAGTACTCAGGCCTGCTGAATGGTTGAAATTGTGTACCTCCAAAGGGTCCTCATACTAAGCAGAATTGTTCTCAAGGGGTCGAAAGTTGGTGGCATGCAGAAAGGAAGTTCATCTGTGTCCAAAGCTGATACTGCCAAAGGAGACAGACACAGTAGGGATTCTGAGAGCCATAAGGAGAATATTTGCAAAAAGTCTGCCTGGAATCAGAAAAACTTCCAGTGCTAAGTGCCAGACAGACAGAAGAGTCTGTCCCCTAGGGCATGCTCATCCGGGGGACACGAGAAAGAGGCCCGGTGCCATGGTCTCCCAGAGTGAACCCACTCTTGGACAAGCCGCCCTGGTTAAAGTGCCAGGAGTGGGGTGGGGAGAACAATGCAATTATTTAGGATAGCAACTTGGCTGACGATTTATCAAAATTATCTGGGGAGCTTAAAAAAATTCCCAGATTACTCAGTGTCTGGGGCCTGAGAAATTGTGTTTTTAAAAGCAGCTTTAGAGATTGTGCTGCAGTGTGAAGCTGTTTTAAAAGAACTCACGAATCACACTCATTCACAGAAGGAACCCCTCTTACCCATTTTATTTCAACCATGGAGGATGAGTACAAAGCAGAGGCTGCATCTGAAGAAAATCTCTCAAACGCGACAGTATTACAGTAGAACAGAGTTCACACGAGAAATCGGCACACTGGCCCGACCCAAATCCTCTGTCCCCAGGGAGGCCTGACCAGGACACCAGTGGAGCGGACGTATGTGCTCTCTGTCTGAGGGCTGAACTGTCACCAAGTCAGTGGGCGACAATGTAGACCATTTGAGGATTAACTTGAGTGTAAAAACAAAATTCAAACCACTTCCTTCAGAGCTTCAGTTTTCCTTAAGTTCACATTTATAAATTAATCTTCACAGTTAATCCTATTTGGGAGCAAGAAATAAGTGAACACACTTCTGGTTTTCTACAAATAATATAGTTGTACGTTAACTCTTGACTTGCATGGTCTGTGGATTTCAGCTTTGTGAAGCGGTGAGTAGCTACCATTTTTGGATCATCTGCCATGAGCTAGATAACTTACATATTTTATCTCAAATTCTGTCAGCAACCCTGAAGATAGATGTTATTAAGTCCATTTGATAGATGAGGCAACAGTCTCAGGTTAAGAAGCTTGCTCAGGGTCATGCCAGGAAGGTGCAGAACCAGCGCAAAGCCTGTATGTTTTTATTTCCTATGCCTCCTTCTCAGGGACGAAAACACTTGACACTGGTCATTCAGTGAACTGCCAGCTTTCAAGCCGGTGACAAGGGCCTGGTGCTGGCAGGTGTTCAGAAGAGGCCTGAGCCGACTGCACAGAGAACACTCATGGCTTTCAAATACTGTTTGCCTCGATGTCAGATGCTGGGTTCACCTCATCGTCATTTATCAAGTTATAAACATAGAGAAAAATATTAGGAAAATCTCCACTCTACTTAAAAAAAAAAAAGTATTTCCACTTTCTTCCCTTACAACAGAGTAAATTAAGCACACAGCTTGATTGTTTGAAAAGATTCTAAGAGCTAAACTTGCCACTATCCATTTAAAAAGGCTCACTACAAATCAGAGAGTCTCCTGTATTCTCCTGTTACTACAAACCTTAACAGGTCACTGAAGGAATTATCCGAAAGATTCACATTACAGTCCAGATATAAGGGGTATGTCAGTGGCTCACTGAATCATCCACCCCTTGCGACCCAGCTGAGAGTGTTCACAACAGTTTAAAGAAAGGAGTTTCGAATGTGACCACCAGTAACACATGACCAGTGCCCCTCCCCCCAGCAGCCCTGTATTCAGCATCTGCTATGAAGCCCGGGCCCCTCTTTGGGGAACCTGCTGAACTCTCTAGTCTTAGTTGGTCCCAGCTACCAGGTGGCCACTTTGGAGAAGACTCAGGTAAGGCAGGTAAGGTGTGGCTTCTGAGAAGGCACGCTGCATCCACGCTCAGGTGCTCGAAGTCCACACGTGCATCTGTTTGGCAATCTGGTGCACATAGCTGATGTCGGGTCTCTGGTTGGGGTCAGGGTGGATACACATGCTGACCAGTTCTCGTAACTGCAAAAGACAGATGATGCGTATTACTCCTAAGCAGCCTTGTTGAGGTTCTGCATTAACTCATTAACCCTCTCAGTACCTACATGATGAGCAAAGACACTCAAGACGGGTGAGTGGTGGGCGAGCAGGGCCAGTGTTTGGCCTGTCCGGTCCCAAGGACCAGGTCTTGGAGACCCTGAGAGTGCTGCCTCCAAAGAATTTTGAACGTATGCTGTCTCCACTCCTGGGTAAATCTGTGTACTGTATGTGTGTGTGTCTGCTGTCAGTCATGCAGATGCCCAAAGCAGAGGACAAAACTCAAGGCAAGGGCTTATTGATCATAATAAATGCATTAACATGCAGCAGAGCTGCAGTCTGCCCACCCCCTGGCCTCTTTATTGTGCTCATGAAAGACGGAGCTTTTAATTATACAGACACTGAAGGCTGCTCCTGCCTCCGGGTGGGGGAGGGGTACCTTGAGCCTCTGATCACCTCCATTCTTCTGATAGCCAGAGTGCCAATTATTTTAATGGTAATTAAAGTAATGACCTTAGAAAGCCTACATCTTAACTTGCATCACTGGGCTCACTGCAGTTTTTTCTTTTTCATTTAAATACCTGCTGCTGGAAGGGCTGGCCAGACGCAGCAGGGAGAAGGGAGATCCTGACTAAGGGGGCTCACACGGACTCCGGGCCAGGCCTAGAGGGTCTGGTGGTGGGCAGAGGGGTCATGTGGTGGTGCTGCAACTTCCTGCTTCACTCCTGAGCTGTTCCAGGCTGAGGGATCTGGGGTTCCTCCCGTGGGAGAGGCTCCAGCCTGTGTGCTGCCTTGCTGGGGGTTTCACTGCTTTATAAACACTGGGAAGCTACTGGCCAGATGCAGCCGAGCCTGCAAGACCAAACTCCATAACCTTACAGTGTCTGGGGGCTGTGGCTGGGCCCTGATGTGTGAAAGTGCCCAAGAAAACCACATTAAGGTAGTCTGTGAGTAGACCACACAGTTGGCAAGAAGTGCCTGCCTGAAAATTTCAAAAGAGAAACAGTGTCTTATTCCTAAAAGGAGATATAACTTTAAAAATGAGGTGTGCAGAAGAGCTCCAATGCTGAGAATTAACACTTCCAGGAGCTGCACACAGCTGGTGAAAGCCAGGTGCTCTGGGGTGGAGGTGCTCTGGATGGTGGAAGGACTGACTTGGGAGGGAAGAGGGCCAAAGGCTTTATGAGAATTCCTTCATTCCAGCTTCATAACCATGAGGCAGAGTTGACAGTTCCCATCGACAAACTGAGGCCCAGAAAAGTCATTTGCTCCAGGTGGTATGACTCCAACCTTCTCAACAATGTCCAACAAAACTCCAAATTCAGGGCTTTCCTGGTGGCTCAGGGGGAAAGAATCCGCCTGGCAACACAGGGAGACACGGGTTTGATCCCTGATCTAGGAAGATCCCACATACTGCAGAGCAATTAAGCCCCTGCACCACAAGTACTGATCCTGTGCTCGAGAGCCGCAACTGCTGAGCCTACATGTCCTGCGTGCCCTAGAGCCCACGCTCTGCAACAAGAGAAGCCACTGCAAGGAGAAGCCCCCACTCTGCAACAAGAGAAGCCATCGCTAGGAGAAGCCCCCGCTCTGCAACAAGAGAAGCCACCGCAAGGAGAAGCCCCCGTTCTGCAACAAGAGAAGCCACTGCAAGGAGAAGCCCCCGCTCTGCAACAAGAGAAGCCACTGCAAGGAGAAGCCCCCGCTCTGCAACAAGAGAAGCCACCGCAATGAGAAGCCCACGCTCTGCAACAAGAGAAGCCACTGCAAGGAGAAGCCCCCGCTCACCACAAGTAGAGAAATGCCCTCGCAGTAACCAAGACCCAGCACAGCTAAAATACCTGTGGATAAATAAATTTAAAAATCCAAACAAAACGAGGGGAAGAAAAACCAATGCGACTATTAAGTTGGCGAACAACTCAACTAGTTTCTCCTTTCCTACCAACTTCCACCCCAGACTGTAAGTACTTCCTCCAAAGGTACACAGGAGAACTCTGCAAGCCAGTGAAGCAACAGCCACAAGAGAGAGTGCAGTGAGCAGCTCTAGGGATGTGCACTCCTGCCCTCACTCTGCCGCCGGAAGTCCACAGAGCCAGCAGGCATGGGAACAAAGGCTGCCGGAGAAGGGTGGCCGAGGCCTCTTCTGGTTAGCCGGCCTGGATGCAGGGTTAGCACACACTGGGACACCTGGTCGCTATAGCCTGGTGGGCAAGGACTGCTCCTTCCAGAACCTTCACAATGGTGAAGTGAGCAGCCCGGACGCTGCCTCGCCTTGGCTGGACAACTGGCTATGGAAGAGGGCTACACCCTCAGGAAACACGATGGCACGGCACCTAGGTGCAGGGTCATCTGGGTCAAACCCTGCATTCATCACAAGCAAGTTCCTTAACCCCTCTGAGTCATTTAACCTTCCTGGTAAAATGGCATTAGGGGCAGGGGGATTCAACAGTCATAAATGTGAGCTGTTGTTATTGTGAGGCGATGGCCTGCAGGCTGGGCCCAGGGAGATCAGACTCCCTGTCACACCCCCTAGTGCTGACCCTGAACACAACCCGTGGAGCGTTTCCTTTGAGCCAGGCTTTGCTATAGCCAGTGGCTACTCTGGCTGATGATGGTGGTAAACATCAGCCTGGTGCTAGACTGAACACATCCCCCTGCATTACCTCAATCCTCTGAGGGAGATTCCAGGATTACCCCTATTTTACAGATGAGGAAACAGATTTAGTTCAGTGACTCGCCCAAGAATAGGGAGGTGAGCATGTTACACTCTTAAGCACTCTGGGCTAGAAATCTGTCCTCTCCTCCTCACCTTTTATCCATGAAGGCAAAACATCAGCCCTGCTTTTACGAAGAGGGACCTGAGGCAGAAGACGCTCTCTCACAGCTTTATCCATCACAGCCTGACTGCCAGACTTGTCAAGAGTCTGTATCCAGAGCCCCTGCCCTCAGTGTAGAATGTTGAAAATAAGACCACCAAAGGGTCTGACGCAGACCTGTGACAGCAAGGAGACCGGTCTACTTGCTGTGGTTTCCCGTCACGGGAGTGAAGTGGCGGCCAATGGTAGCGTGGGGCCAGTGAGGCCCTGCCACCCCTTGTGTCTGCGCCCGCCTCGGGGTCCCAGAGCAGAGAGCCTCACTCTAGCCCCGGGCTGGGAGCCAAAGGGTCAGAAGGGGGCCGACGGGGCAGCTCCCGCCAGTTCCTATCCGGTGGGTGGGCTGCAGCCCTGCTGTTGGGGGCCACACCAGGTCCCTGAGACCTGCCTCTTAATCTGCCCCCTACCCTGAGTCGCTCACTCCAGGAGGTGGAGAAGTCACTTCCTTCTGCACCCTGTTAAGTGAACCCAGGCTCAGCCCCTCCTGGAGCCTCGCTGGAGCTCACCAGGCCTAACCCTGGCGGCAGCAGACCCACCTTCTCAGAGTAATGTTCCCCGGGGAGAGGCGGGTAGTCACACTGCTCGATCTTCTGGCAGAGGGAGAAGAGATTCATTTTGTCTCCATAGAAGGGGCTCTGAAGAGCTGCCATCTGCAAGGAGAGGGGTGAGAGAGGTGAGAGAGGAGTTTTTAGCCCTGAGGTCCAGGGGAGAAGGGGCTGCTCCTGTGGGGGGTGGTGCTTCTGGGTCCTCGCTGCAGCGGCCGTCCAGCAAGGCTCCCCCACATCCTGAGGAAGCTGGGGTACAACAGCAAGAGGCAGTTTTAACACGATCCTTGTTACATAAGCAAGTTAAATGGGACAAAGGTTTCAGTGACAAAACTAAGGGCAACAAAGAAGGCGCGTCTGCATCCTGAGGGCCAGCCATGTGCAGGCGCCTGCCTGCCCACAGCTCTGATTTTGGTCCTAAGTACACAGGGCATGGGGAGACCGGCCCTGCTCAGGAGGAGCTGTGCTTGGGACTGGTGGGTTCCTCTTGTCACGTGGTCTTATATTTCTAAAGAGCAATTCTGACACTCATGTGAGGATGTGTATTTGAGAAATAAATTTAGGAAACTACTTGCCTAAGGACTAACGTTGGAAGTGTTGGGTGGAGGGGATGGGGAGGCATTTTTGATTTTCATTCTGGCCATGCTCCAGCCCGTCACAGAGCTGCTGTGGAAGCCCAGGGTTCAGGGCAGTGGCTGCTGCCGCCTGGAAGCTGCACGCCCAGACATCATCAGGAGGGGGCGCAGGGCTGTTTGGCTGCCCATGAAGGCGGGGCCTGGACCCTGGGCTTCACAGACGCTCTAGACAGAAGCTTCCTGAATCCCACCCAGCTCCGTACTCACTTGCTGTGGGCCTGATCCCCGGTCTCCTCATCTGAGATGGACACAGCTCCCCCTGCAAGGATGCGGTGAGCCTTGGCCAGCCCAGGAGGAGGGTCCCGACCCGGGCTGTCAGCCTCCGGCTCCGCTCTGGAAGCAGGCCCTCTCCTGGGGGCTGTGGAGGCCCTGGCGGGTTCTTGCCCCATCAGGGAACTAGCCGAGCTTCCCACCCCACCACTCAGCACCCTTGGGGGTGTCATCAAAGGGGACACAGGAACCGAGAAGTGGCCGTGTTAGGCGGCCCAGTGAGGCCCCCACTGGCCCCATCTGCTGATGAAGCTGTAATGAGATTAAAGTGCCGCCTGTCACTCCTCCCTCCAGTTGACGGCCCAACTCCTCTTGCTACTCAAGCGCCGTCAGCTACCTGTGCCCGCCTGGCCATTCAGCCCTGGTTCCCCTCAAGGAGCTGGTGCCAGGGCCGCTCTGTACACGCGCCTCAGCCAGGGCCTCCGGGACACCTGAGGAATCCGTGCTCCCCGTCAGGCCCCGGGGACGTGGGCCAGTGAACCCCGTCTCAGGGCAGAACGTGGTAGGTGGCCCATCAGCTTTAGTTTCCTGGCCTGCCCCCGTGTTCTGTTCAGCCCTGTGAATAGGTCAGCTGACCCTGAGAGCACAGCCTGCCTCCTTCAGGGGGCACGGGAGTTTTCAGACCCCACACAGTGTCATTGGGCTTCCAAATGGCCTTTGGAGAGGCGGTGTGGCCTGGAGACCTGGGGTTTCCTCTGACCCAGATCAGGAGTCTCCCCAGAGCAGCACCTGTGGGCCCAGGGCCTGCGCTGAGTGATTTCAGAGGGGTGCTGAGCCTTACTGCTCTCTTCCACCTGACCAGGGGCTTGGGCCTCTGAGGGCTGCGGACCACCTGGACTATGAAACCCCCCCATGGGAAGGCTGCAGGGAGTGGCCGTGCCCTTGGCAGAGCAGGAGGGGTGTGCAGAAACCGGGAACCGGCTTCACCAACCAGCGTGCAAAATAGCATCGCTTGGGTGATGTATTTCCAGTAATTAAAACGAGAACCTCAGGTGCAAAGGGTTAATTGGGCAGTTTCAAAGGGACATCTGTTGCCACGGCAGAGAGCAGCTGAGGCTCCAGGGCGGTCACTCAGAGTGATCTGGTGCCCTTCAAGTCAAGGCAGGTGGATTAAGACAGATTTTCCTGGAAAGTGTTTCTGTCCAAAGTAGAAAGGACGTTTAAATGCTGGCCCCACTAACACGGGCTCTGGTTTTTCATGTGTCTGACCTGGGAGAGGGACTGGGTGATCCTTTCAACCAGCCAGCCTCATCTGATTTGCACAGAAGGGCCCCGGAATGGTGAGGCCTGAGTCCCGTACATGCCGTCCCCTGCAGATAACCTTTCCATCCCTTCCAGCACCTTCCCCAGTTAGAGAAACACTTTCTGAACAGGGTCAGCAGTGAGCTCTGCCAGAGGAGCCCTCTCAGCCTCCCCGGCTCACAGACACTTCTACATCCATACATGCAGATTCTAGTGGAAGCGGCGTCCCCCTGCCCCCCTCCCCAGGCCGCTCCCCCTCCAGCTGCTGGCCACGGGCCTTCCACCCGGATCAGAGCATCGCGCTGTGAAGGAACCTCTGGGGTTGCTGGAGACACTGGGATTAGAACGATTAGCCCGGATGTCGAGATCTCATACCAGCGACCACCCACCTCTGACTGGTCGAAGCAGAGGAGGATTGGCTGGCTGGGGCTGACACTGGTTGCCTCGTTAGAACTGCCAATGCCTCGGCTCTCAGCGCTGCTCCTGAGATGCAGAACTTTTCCTCCCTGGCATCATTGGGATGACACATGGCCAGAGAGATGGGCAAGTATGGGCGCTTGCCCCCGCCGGGAGGGCTCAGGGAAACTGGTGTGTGATTTGAGATGTCAGAAGGAGAAGTGGTCTCTGACTCAGAGGGGACAGCAACTGCCTTTGACTCCGGCCCTGTCAGGGCCTCAGACATCCATCTCATCACCAGTTTCTCCTAAGCTCGTCTGGGAGTGAAGGCTGACCCCAGGGGCTAGCTGCCAAGCAGTCTGCAGCCCTGCTTCCCCAAACCCTTCTCTGGGTCAAGCCAGAATAAAGCAGATTCCACACAAGGCACAGCTCCACCCTGGTCTTCCCTTGCTCCCCCTCCGGCCCACTTTCCTGCTGGTCTCAGCCTCGAGGCTGCTGTGAGAAGGCCCCCCACTGAGGACCCTGATTCCTTCAGCTCCACGCTCAGAGCTGAGCTCCCATGTAAATAAGTAAATTCTGCAGAGCCCAGGCAGCCTGCTGAGCGCCTCCACGGGCGTGCCAGGTAATGAAAACAAAGCACCAGGCCTTCCAACAGGCCAAGCTCAGGCATCCCTGCTGGGAGCTCCTGCAGGGGCCACTGCAGTTGCTGGGGGCGCCTCACAGCCAGTCCTTCCCCCGGAAAGGGGCTCTGAGCCGAGGCCCTGCATCTCTTTCTCCACTTTCTCCACCTCCCCTGCTGGCTGGGGAGAAGGCATGAGGCCCTGGCTCCACAAGGACCACCTCCCTGGCTCCTGTTCACAGAAGGGCGGGTATCTATGCCTGGGTACCACTGCCCATGGAGGCCACTTCCTTGCTGTGTGACCCTGGAAGGTCTCTGCCCTCCTCTCAGCCCGCTTCCTCCCTTACAGCAAAGCTGGGACTGGCCTGGTGTCATTCTTGGGATCCACTCCAATGTCCAGGGCAGTGTAGCTCCCAACTGCTGAGCTGTTTGGCCTGTTTGTCCCACGCTGACCTCTTCAGGACAGATCCCACTTGGCACCCACCAGAGGGGTGCAGGCCAGGTGTATTGTTTTGTGGCAGTTCCTCACTAGCCATGGGGCGACATCAGCATCTTAAGGTGACCTCAGGAGGTTTGCAGTGGACATCTGGATGCCCAGGTGGAAGGTGATGGTGGTGGGCTGAATAAAGGTCCCCAAAGATGTTCACATCCTAATCCCTGGAATTGGCAAATGTGTTGCCTGTATGGCAAAATAAATTTGGCAAATGTTATGAAATTAAGGATCCCAGATAGGGGGAGTGTCCTACGTGATCCAGGTCGGCCCTACTACACGTAAACACAGTATCTTTATAAGGAGCAGAGAGAGACTGGAGTACAGAAGAGGTCCGTTGACTTAAGTGATACGATGAAGAGGTCACAAGCCAAGGAATGCAGGTGGCCTTTTCCTTTTCCTGCCTTGAGTCCAGGGAAATAGATTGTGGACTTCTGGCTTCCAAAGGGGAAGACAATAATTTTATGTTGTATCAGGCCAACCAATAATCTGTCACGGGGACTCCTGATACTCCCAGTCCACACTGGGGCTTGGAGGGAAGGGCAAGCCTGTCTCCATCGCGCGCAGGTTTCCTCTGGCTCTGTGCTGCCGCCTGCCACCCTGGCCCAGGGGTGCTCCACTGGGTCCGCTCAGAAGCCTTGGAAGTGATCTGCGAGTGTGTGGGGGGGGACAATGGGGTGGGAGAGCCTGTCGCAGCTCTACAGGCTGGCGCCCTCGGGGCGCCCCACAGGCTGTGCATTGGGGGCTCCAGCCGTGTCTGGGGGAGCCGTTCCTTCCAACTACCACGGCCCTGGGCTCAGGTGCATCTCCCTCCCCGTCTGCTGGGAAAACATCCAGTTCTGTTTTCCCACAGGGCTTGGGGGTGGCAGTCTGGGGAAGAGCCCCCACTGCCCTCTGCCCTCAGAGGGGCCACCACGCCAACCACACCACTCCTCCTTTGTTGGAGGCCTGGGGCTGTTGGGTTTAGGTCAGCTGTCCCCTTGCACGCAGGACTCGTCTGATTTCATTGACTTCCCATGCCCGGCTGCGAGTCACACAGCCCCACACAGTGCCAGCAAATCAATACTAAAACAAACCAGCCCCTCCAGGCTGGGGAGGCGCTACGGATGCTGCCTCTTTACACGTGTTCACGCACCCAAGGCATGGCCTCGAGGACAGCGTCTGCCTCTAGGGAGCGGGCACCGGTGCAGACGGCTTGGCACCAGCTCGGAAGCCCTGAGGACAGAAGTAGGGCTGTTATATCCCGGCCACCTGCGTGCCTGTTTGTTTACATCTGGAGACTCACGTGGTTCAGAGGCAGGAAGGGGCTTACAGAAATCCCGAACGCAGCACAGAGAAGTAAAGAACCACCTGGACTAGGTGAATATCCATGAGGGCAGGAGGACAAAGCCACATCTCCGTGGGGACTCGTGACAATTGGACTCTGGCTCCCCGCTGGCCAAAGTGCAAAGGGAAATGTGGCCAGCTGCTCACGTGCACTGGCTCAGGGGCTCAGAGGCAGCAAGGGGGGCAGTGAGAGCGCTTCCTTGACCTGTCCCGTGACCACCCAGGGCCTTCCGAGCCAGGTGCCATCCACACCTCATGAGCCAGGTGTGAGCCCGTTACACGTGGGCACCTGCAGCTCCTGGGCCCTCATGGGCGAAGACTGAGGTCAGGGCCCTGCGTCTCTCTCACCCAATCACCACCACAGCTCCCCACGTGGGAAGCAGTCCAGCTCAGCCCTCTTCATCCCTGGGGCGGTGCCAGAAGCCCTGACACCCTGATACACTGCAGTTCCCGGGGGGCACCACCTCGATGGGCTACTCCTGTTTGGTGCTTATAAAAAATTCCACCTACAACAGATGCCCCTTTGAGGCCCAGGAAACACGGTCTGCTCCCCACCTCTGATTGCCAGGGCCTGGCTCACCCACAGACCGTCAGGAGGACTCAGTGGGACACCCACACGGCACACCTCCAGGGGAAGGGGACTCAGGCACAAACACCACCAGGGCCACATTTCCACTTGGCCTCATCTTCAACCACAAGGCCGCTCTTTAAAATGAAATGTCGGCTATTAACAGCAGGCCACTGGCTTAAAAAGAAAGACGCTGTGAAGTTTAAACCTTGTAAAGGGATCAGCGTTTGGATCTCATAGCCTTAATCTGTAATGCAGCGAGCAGGTATCTCAGCGCCAGGAGACTCCAATGGCATAGCCACCCCCATCCTGGTGCTTCAGCAGTGGGCCGCTGACTCCTGAAGTCTATATCCACGGGCCACGAGGTCAATTCTCAGGGCCAGCACTCCCGAGGAAACAAAGAAGTCTCTGCAACTCCAAAACACTCCTGGTGGCCCCTTGACACTACCCCAACACGTCGCTGCCCTGGGAGACACTTCAGCTTATCAGTTCTAAGCCAGATTTCAGGGATGCTCAAATCCACCCCAAGGAAAGAAGAAAAATAATCAAGGTTCCAACTCTAAACCCAAAGCATGTTTGGTGTCTCTCAGCCCTGGAGGGTCTTCAAAGCCCTTCAAAGCCTGAAATAAAAGGAAATGTTATTTCATTTACCTGGCCTGTGACAACGCAGGATGCTACTATTGCCATTTTACAGACAGGAGACCTGCCCAGCAGAGGGTGGGCCACAGCAGCAGGAGGGTGTGGCTGCCAACTTGGAGATACTGGAGTACCCCACCTCCCCCAGCAGCTGCAAAATTCATGCTGTCTCATGTCTGAGCCTAACAAGACTCAGAAACATTCCTGTCCCTCCATCCAGTTTGGCCACCAGATCTGGAAATGGCCATCTGGTGGCTCCATCTCACAGCTCAGGAGAGAGGGTGGTGGTCTCCAGTGTGACCCACAGTCTGAACCTAGAAGATCATGGCCACCCCTTGGTGGGGAGCATTTCAGAGGCATGGGCCCGCACTGACAGGGGCCCTGTGTGGGGTCCGGCCTACGGGTAAAGGAAAGACACTGAACAGAATTACCCTGGTTGCCAGGGAAACCGGGCAACCAGATCCCCCTGCCTGTGCTCCTTCCATCAACAAGCAGACACTGGACACTCTGTCTGGTTCCAGTCTGTCTCCCTTCCCAGATCTGAGCAGCCCAGGGGTGAGATGGCACCCAGCCTGCCACTGGCCATCCCTCTAACCCCTTCCTGTCCAACAGTGCTGATCAGGCTGATGCTGGGCAGAGCGGATTGGTGAAGGACCAGACCCAGATGGTACCAATGCCACAGGCAGACGTGCATCCCAGATTTCCACCGAGCTGGTGAGGTGAGCCCTGCCCCAGCTGGGTGCCCAGCACGCTTACCCCTCCAAATGCCGCTGGGCCGCGGGCCATACACTCACCTCATACAGCAAACAGCCCAGGGACCAGATGTCAGACTTGAAGTTGTAGCCGTTCTCATGGATCCTCTCCGGTGACATGTAGTATGGCGTTCCCACTGAAACACAGCAAAGGGTCAGGTAGGTGCTCACGCTCTGAGCAGGGGGGAGGGGGGAGGGTATGGGGAGGGGCGAGGCCTGACCTCAGCCTCACTGGGATCCTGGGCAGCCCCCTCGCCCTCTCTTCCTGCCCCTTCCTCTGACAAGTGAGAGGGCTGGGTCAGACTGAAGGGTCCCATGCTCGTAGGGCCCTAAAAGTTCCTGGAAACAGGGACCCACCCAGACCTGAGAATCCATTTTGGGGTTGGGTGGCGGAGGACTGGTGTTCCTTCTAATTACCCAGGGTAGGGGGACACAGAGGCCAGGCTCTGGGAAGCAACTGAACAAGTATCCTCTAAAAGTGACTGCTTAAATCCCAGAAGAGTTCAGATAAGGTTCTCAGCAGTGAAAACCACCACGGTGACTGCTGATCAACCATGGCATGTGAGCCCATTTTATAGCTGGAGAAACTGAGGCTCAGAAAAATGGCAGGACGGAGGTTCAAACCCAGATCTTCAGGCTCCAGAAACTGAACTCTTAGCCACGACCCTTGACTACTAGCACCAATCAACATGTCCTGCCTGAGATATCTTAACCAGAACAGAAAAGATACTAACCATGAAAGAAAAGACTGATTAACTGGATTTCATTAAAATTAGGAACTTCAGTTCATGAAAGACCACTGAGAGTTAAAAGGCAAGCCACAGACAGGAAGAAAATTGTCCCAACAATGATCTCATAGACAGAATATATTTTTAAACTTCTATAAATCAACACATAAAAGACAAACATCCACCCTCCCTCAAATTAGCAAAATATTTGAAGGGTCATTTCCAGAGAAGGCTATCCAAGTCACCAATAAGCACGTGAAATGAAGCTATATTTCTCATTACTGAGTAGGGCAATGCAAATTAAAAGTACAGTGAGGTACTACCTACCACCTACCCACCTGAATGGTTTAAGCTAAAAGACTGAGATAACTAAGGTGGTGGTGTGCAGAGCAACTGGAACCTTCATGTATTGCTGACGGGGCCATAAAATGACACAACCACCCTGGGAAACCATTTGGCAGTGTCTACTGTCCTACAGTTGCACACTGCCGACGTTAAAATCCAGCAAGTCTGCTCCTAGGTATATGCCTGAGAGAAGAGTACTCTGTCCATCAAGAGACATGATCAAGAATTTGCAGAATGGCTTTATTTGTAATAGCCCCAAACTGGAAACAAGTGGTAATCACCAGTAGAAAGGATAGATTGATAATGTGGTCTATTCACACACGGGAACACTAAACAGCAATGAACAAGAGCAAATCTCAGGTACATGCCACAAAAGGGATCATTTTCACAGATGCAATGTTGAGGGAAAGAAGCCAGGAACAAAAATACCACTATCTGATTTCATTTTTATCCAAAACAGGAAAAATTACTTTACGGGGATGATGATCAGGAAAGGGCTTGAGAGAGCTTTCCTGTATGCATATCCCATCTCAGATAAAAAGCAGAGGAGGCACACCTAAAGACTGGAGCTGGGCAAGCATGGATGGATTTCCTGGTGGGTAGTGAGCTCCCCATCACCAGAGGCATACAAGTTGCAGCAGAGGAGCTGATTTGGCAGGGCTGAGCAGAGGTGTGGGAACCTGGATTTGTAACCACAGATTTATAATCTGAAATTCTTATATCAGTCCATTTGAAGGACAGCTGTTCAGGAGGTCAGATTTTAAAGACTGTTACACAGAGGACATTTACACTGGCCATGTGAATGTGACGGTGGCCAGGGCTGTTCTGGACAGAGTCTACGAAGGCAGCCACAGTCCAGTGTGGCAGAGGCTGAGACTGAGATGTGGACTGATGACCCTAGGAAGGAGGGGTGTCCAGTACCACATGTGGGAACACAGGGGACCCTGGGGGGAGAAGAGGCCTGTTGATGACCTGGACTAGGAAAGTGATGGCTGCCCCAAGGCAGGGGCCCAGACTTCAGGCTGTCATGGGCCAAAGGCGTTTCAAGGCAACTTATTTTTGCCAAGTAAAGGTGTTTAAACACAAAATCCCAACTACCACTTCACGTCACTACTTCTCAGTTTAACACTAAAACAAGAAGAAAACTCAAGATCAAGGACAGTACCTTACATTGAAAAACTTTAGCTGTTTGAAACTTATCATCTTCTTGCTTTTCTCCTCTCTTTGGAGATGGGTAAGAAATTCTGTCATGCCCGTCTTGTGGAGGCCATGAACAGTGTTGGAAACTCCTGCTCCTGGCCTGAGCACCCTAGGAGCGGGATCTTTTTTTAAGTTTATCATGATTTTATTCTAATTTAATAACAAAATTATATAAAATAAGCAGATGATTGATGAATTCTGTTTTAGGAGCGGGATCTTGTTACCAAAGTGTCTCAGTGCCCTCCCCAGGACCAGGTCACAGCGGGTGCCCTCTAAGCATCTAGTCACCAAGTCAATGAACCCATCTGCACGGTATCAGACAGTATGTATCAGATAAACACTTGTTTTTCTCACAGTCTAATGCACTATTTACTTAACTCATGTCTGTCCAAGAGGGACTAGCTGATTATTGCTTTACTGGGTTACCAAGCACTGTTTGATGGCAATAATCTTTAAACCAGGACAGCAGCTATCACTTAAATAGTTTTAAGAACTGTGTCATCCTATATGCATACTTCATGGATGAAATCAGGGGGCTAATTGCTACTCAGCAGAAAGAGCTGTCAGTTAGCAAATGAACCCATGTGGGATTCTATAAGCAAACTGCACTTCTAGTAGCAACCCCTTGTATATTTTGGTTACAAGGGAGCAAAATGAAAATGAACAGGGAAGTGTGAAATGGATGACTTGTCATATCCAAACCACAGGATGAAATCCAAACAGTTCTCACGTAACAGTGGGAACCTCAGACCAAATGGCAAGCGATCTAGCACTCAGGGTGCTGTGGGTGGACATGCTTACCAGGTGAGGACCGTCTCCCACACAGAACCACCACACAGGGCTGATGGGGTGCACTCAGAGATGGCAGAGGTCACAGGCCCTGTCCTCAGTGAGGGACAGCAGGTCCACTGTCTGGCTACACTGCACCAAGACCCCTGGCCAACCACCCCCCACCCCACCCCCTAGCCAGAAGTGCTGGCTGGCCCTGACACCTCTTACCACCCTGTCTTACCCTTCACTTATTCTAGATCCTCCTGGGCCCCCACAGGAGGGACTTGGGGGAGATAAGACCTGCTGAGGGATCAGGCTTTGGCCTGGGTGGGGCTGCCTTGCCAGGCCCATCTGAAAGTGAAGACTCTGAGTAGCTGGTCCCCCTGCTCGAGTTCCCCTGCTGGCCACCCTGGCCTGCGCTCCAGTTCAGTCTGTGCCTCTGCTTCCTGGTGGGCTTCTCAAGGTCATTTAAAGTGCCCCCTCCCCTGGCCAGGGAGGGTCAGCTGCTCAGTGGAGTCGGGGCCTTTCCTTTATCTCCCTGTCCCTCTGCTGAGGTTCCAGATGCCTGCCTCGGCCCTGCTGGGGGTGAAAGCCTGGAGGCACTGGGGAGAAAGCTGGGGGCATCACCTTCCACTCTCCTCTCAACCTTCTACCTCCTTATTGCTCCTTCAGCTTTTACTCGTTTCCACCAGGTAGGTATAAGGGGGAAAAGGCAAATATGTCCTAAAGAGATTTGTACTTTCTTCTAAAATGCCAGGGCTACATACTCCATCCATTCATCTGTCTTTCCATTCATGCATCATCCCTCCGTCTGTCCATCCATCCATCCATCAGCATCCAGTGTTAACTGAGCCCTGACGCTCTGCTCGACCCTCCCAGGTGTGGGTCTATCAGTAGGTAGAGAGTTGCCTGTCCCAGCAAGTGTCCAGGAGGAGGCAGCTGAACAAGGAAAGAGTCGACTGACCAATGGCTGTAACCAGATCACCTGAAAGAGGTTGCTAAAAATCTGGACCCCTGGCCCAACTCCAGGCCTGTGGGACCAGAAGCTCCAGGGCTGGAACTTGGACCCCTGCCATCTCCCACAACCTGGAGAGTATCATACAACTGAGAGGAGCTCGGCAGCCTCCCATACCTGCCCTCCTTTCAGCTGCTCAGAAACCTTGTGGAGCCATGAATCCACCAAGTGCTAACGGAGGGAAGTGTGGCCTGTCCCCTGATCCAGGGGAGGGGACTCTGCATCTTAAAGTTGGGGTGCTCTGCCTCATTGGAGGGCTCCTCAAACTACAAAGCTGCAGGGGGTGAACACAGCACCTTTTCCTGTGTGCCAGCTTTTCCAGGGAATGAAGTCTGTAAAACTCTACTTTCATGCCAACAGTAAGTGCTCGGACATTATGAAAGATAACGCACAACTTGCATTGAGTTTTATTAAAGATAAAATGAGACTTCAAAGAAGTTCCAAGCTTGCAGCAGGCCCTGGAAGAAGTGACCCCGGCCCCCAGGAGTTCTGGGGGCGAGAGGGAGAAGCTGGCAGGGGGAGGAGCCTCCGCAGACAGGGGCCCTAAACGCCTGGCAGGGACCTCCGTGGGCACTTCCAGCGGCAAAGCAGCGACACAGCCTTCGCAGAGACGCTCAGATGCAGAAAGCGCACAGCCAGGGCCTCAAATCCCCTGCCAGCAATCTCCCCATCAGCCCTGAAGCCCCCAGCCCTGCCCCGACCTTCCCCTCCGGGGCCGGAGCTCTGCATATGAAAGAGGAGCCCAACAAACCCTGACCTTCCCCGAGTCTTCACCTAGAACTCCCAGATTTCAAACCCGGCAGATATCAGAGGAGAACGCGGGACCTCAAAGCAGAGGCTGATTAAAGGGCCCCGCTTCCCGAGATGCGCCACTCCTGTCAAAACAAACTTTGCCGTGTTTTGAAATGCTCACGGTGTTTGAAACATGTTCATTAGATATGAAAAAGGCAAAGATTTCACATGAAGGGGAGGCTGGCATCTGTGGGCTGCACTTCTTCCCCGGATGGTGGTTTTGAAAACGGCTGGGAAAGGGGGGTGGGGGCGCTGACACGCAAGTCCAGAGCGGCACCCCAGCCAGGCCTGGACCCGCTGCAGCCACTGGCGAGCAGAGAACCGGACCCTCTCTCTCTGCCTCCAGTGGAACACGGGGTGAACTCAATGGTCCGTGGGGTCCTCCCCGCCACACTCAGGAACCCTGGTCTCCGTCTCAGAAAAATGGGGGACAGTCGGTGTCCTGGCACACGGACAGGAGGAAGCAACAGTTCTGGGAAGGCTCTGCTCCCCACAGACCCCGGGGGCTGGGCAATGGAGGGGGTTGGTCCGAGGAAAGGAGGGCTGGGAGTGCCCAGGAGGGCAGGGGAGCCGGTGAGGACCAGACTCCTCGGTGCTGCACTCCTCTCCCGTGCCCCACTGTCCTGCCCGTTCTTACCCCAAGCCCCGACCCTGTCCTGCACCCCAAGGCAGGCGCCATGTCTCTGCCTCGGGCCGACGGCTTCTCATCCCCCAAGAGAGAAAAGTCAGGTCCTCAGCTCCCAGGGCCTCTTCAGACTCTCCCCGCTCTGCCCAACACCGGGACCGCAACACACGAAAACCCTGTCCGTGTGCCACCGTTTGTCACCAAGTCCTCCTAAGTTACCAGCCGACCCGAGGCCAGGCCATACTCAGCCCTCCCGAGAAGCAGCCATGTTGACGAAACACTGTACTTCTATCAGAGTCGACCTGATTCCAGATTGTTTACATCCCTACAAATATCTGCCTACTGGTAGTTCCCCCATGGAGGACCACTAACAGATCTAAGAGTCTGCGAGCACGACTCGGCCAGGCTACACGGCACCCTGCCTTCCCAGGTATCAGGGGCTCACCCAAGATGGAGCAGGAAGCCTCGGACGGAAACGCTCCTGTGGCCACGCCCCGCGCCTGCCACGTGGCCACGCCCCCCTCCCGCCTGCCACGTGGCTCTGGTTGGCGCACCACCCCGCAACACGTAGGTGCTCGCCTCACTGCACCTGGGCTTCCTCCCCTACTAACAAGTTCTGAGGATTCCCACCCGCGGGGCGCCTGGAGCACTAAGCAAGGTACCACCTGGGACATGATGATGCTTTGGCTGGTGGTGAAGATGCTAAACACATTTTCCAGCCCCGAAAGGCCTCCAGCCCCTGCTTGCCCCGGACCACAGGGATATGGCAGCATCGCTCTGTGCCCCCCGTTTCCTCATCTGTCAAAAGATTTTAAGCCTCACTGGTCCACATTTTTAAGAAGCAACATGTTTTTCAAACATCCCTTAAGCCTTGTCTTCTTTGTTAACACACCTCCTTGGTCAGTTTAGTGACTTCAGAAAAGGGAAATAAAGCCCCTGGGAGGGGCCCAGGCAGCTCCAGGTCCCCAGTGGACCCTTGCTCCTCAGGCGCAGCTGAATCAGAGAGCCCAGCACTATGCCTGCACACAGTGGGCCTGCCGCATACCATTCTGCCTGCCCCCCACACAGTGTCACCCTGGGTATGTCTGGGAACCCCGAGAGCAGGGAAGGCTGTATCACCTCATGTTCCCATAACCTCACGTCTCCCACCCAGCCCAGGACCAGGGCACTTGGCCTGGGTAAAGGAGAAGGAAGGACTTGTACGCTCCGCAGCCAGGCCAGGGGTCGGCGACCTGGAAAACAGCATGCCCTGACTGTGGGTACCTGACAAGGGTCACCCCCAACCAGACCTGTCTTCTCCAGCCCCCTGAAAGGTGGGGTGGGGCGCGGCACTGGCCTGGATGTGAGCCTGCCTCAGCTCCCACCCTGATCCCAGCCCGAGGCCTCCGGGTCTCGCAGCAGAGTGGGCAGGGCCTGCTCTCCCAGCCCCACAATTTGTCTTGCAGCTGCTGCCGTTGCTCGGAGCGAGACACTTGCTTGTAGCTTGTGAGCTGTGTGTAGGCAAATCTTTCATTTTTCTTTCATTATGCCGGCGTGTACTGTCACTTAATTTTTATGTATGCAATCCTTCCTGACAAATATGATCTGCTGCCTGGTAATTCGTCTGACGCTCATTCTGTTCCGCGCTCTAATTACGGCTCCTATTCCTGACACCGAGGCAGCCGCTCTGCCACCGCTGGGTACCGCACCTGTCAGCCCGGCCATGGCATGACTAATGCCCTTTCATGCCAGTCTCGTGTTAGCAAATATGGAGGCGGGGAGGGGGCTAGGGGAGGAGGCGGCTGGAGGAGATGGGATTTGCATAAGCCCTACCTGGGTCAGCAGCCTCTGGAGACAAGGTGGTTGCTGGGGCAACGTGGCTGCCTTGGAACATCCCCCACATAGTAGGTGCACAGAGAGGCAACAGATGCATAATTCATACCCATGCACGGGGTATGAGGGAGGCTCTGCCCCCCAAGTCCTTCCTGAGTCACGAGGCAACTGCAATTAGTGCAGTCTTCTGCCCCGCCGAATGTGTGTGCGAGACAGCTGTTTGCGGAACCTCGCTGTGGAAGGGGGGTCTTTCTCCTGGTCTCTGAGACTTCAGATCTGGGCTCTGGCTTGGCACTGTCCCCTTCGTGGGGCCTGGCCGTTGGTTTTGGCCGCAGGGCCTTGCTGAGTCTGTGTGGGCCTCTCAGCTTGGTGGGTACGTGGCCCCGGGAGGGCTCCTTCCACCCACCACGAAGCCCGACAGCCACTCAGAGGCTGTGGGAAGAGTCTGGCTTACCCGGGCAGCCTTTTCCCAAGTTCCAATTCCTTCTCATTAATATAATAAGTGCACCAGTCCAAGTCAATAAACTCACACTGTCGGACGAGCCCGCATTTCTGCCCGCTCCTAATGATGTGATCTTAACCGGCTCTGACTTGTGCCGCAGTCTTTTCCCTGGCGGGACGGAGGAGGGTTGGGACCTGACTGACAGGGGACAGGAGGCAGTGGCTTTAACTCTGCTCTTTGACGGTTTCCCTTGAATTTCTGGCCTTTCTGAAGGCCTTGCACCAGAGAGGTAAACAGTCCCAAGCTGACAAGACACAATGATTTTCCCAAACAGAAGGATGTGGGGAGCGAGAAAGAGACGGCTTCCTCCCAGGTACAGGGAGTCAGTGGCCGAGCTCCGGAGGCAGATCCTTCTGGGGCCCCCGACCCTGGGCTCCTGGAAGAACCGGGCACTGCACCAGGAGGGCCGCATCGGGGCCCGGCTCTGCCACCATAGAACTCGGAGGAGTCCCTCAAGCTCCCTGGGTCTCAGATTCCTCATCAGCACAGAGGAAGGAGCCTACGGACCCTGACATCTGCTTGAGGCATGAATGAAGCATCGCCAACTCAAGGGCTGGCGGGTCCTTAAACATCCTTTCGTTCTGACCTAACGGAAGAGCCACAGTGCACACCAGCTGCTAAGGAGGCCGGGCCAGGGGTCCTCTGAGGTCAGACGGGGACGACGGTTTCAAAACAATCACATACACACAAGCACTTACACAGTCACACACACACTCTCTCCAGTTCCCAGCTGGGAGCTGTTGATCTCTGAGTTAGCCTGTTTCTCCAGACTGTGTGCTATATACCCTGAGAGCCTCGAGCCATCAGGACCTGTATGAACAGTGACAGTTTCCACCAGGAAAGCGTGTCTTCCAGAAGGCCACTGTGTGTCTCTTGGCACGCCGCAGGCTCTCAGGGGTGTAGCACACAGAAAGACCGGAGATGCACTGGCTGGGCCACAGAGCGCAGAGGATACGAGCGGACAACAGAGCGGTGTTTGAGGGGCTCGGCCTGTGCACGGGACCAGCTCCCTCCTGTGGATGCGGCACCCAATGGGGGAGGTGAGTCTCAGGCACCGTCCCCTGCAGACGCCACCGCAAAGAGCCAGGAACTGCTGGGGGTCGGGGAAATGCCCCTGCACCCTGCCCTGGCCTGAAACGTTTCCACGCAGCCCTGGTCACAGCACCCGGGGGACCCTACTTGTGTGTTACACACACACTGGGGACTTCGCTGGTTTCTAATCAAATGTAAAATTCTCCAGCAGTCCAAGTTTCACATTTGCTCACATATCTGGAGAAGGAAATGGCAACCCATTCCAGCCCACTCTTGCCTGGAAAATCGCATGGACAGAGGAGACTGGTAGGCTACAGTCCACAGGATCGCAAGAGTCAGACACAACTGAGTGACTTGACTCACTCACTCACTTATCTGGATTCTGAAGCTGGACAGTGCTTAACATGACCCAAAACACACATCTGACCTCCAAGTCTCCTCTGGCATCCGGCCCTCAGCGCCCCCGCACTCCTGGGATGGTGTTCTCACTGAGCTCAGCCTTCAAGGCCCCGCCTGCCTTCCTTGCCACCCACAGGCCCTCCACCCTCCCCAGGCCATCCTTTCCTCCATACCTCACCGGCTCCTAGTCACTCCCCACACTTCAGCTACAAAGTCACCTCCACCATGTGAGTACTGGGCCCCTGCAGCTTTGAAACTGCCGGTTTAAAAGCCAAAAGCTGTAAACAGCCCAAACATCCCCAGCAGGAGGAACGGGCTGAATGTAGATGAATGAATGAAGTGTCATGATCTCACATGTTGGCGGGTCCTTGAACATCCTTTTGTTCTGACCTAACAGAAGAGCCACGGTGTACCAGCTGCTAGGGAGGCCGGGCCAGGGGTCCTCTGGGGTCAGATGGGGACGAGAGCTTCACATACACACACACACTCACTCACCCACACACAATGGGACACCATGCAGCAATGAGAAAAACAGCGTGGTGGTCTCTACAACCACACAGCCACCCCTCCCTACCCCTAAAACATGACCTTGTGAGAATGCAGGTGGTCCCATCCTGGGCTCCTCCAGCCCTTGGTTTACTCCTCTCTGGTCATTGTTCTGAAGAACATCTGAGGGTCTAACCAAAGGCACCCTGGGGACAGGGTTTGCATCTTCCCATGTCATCCAGGACCTTGGGGGTTGCTCGGGTGTGAACAGCCTGTCCTTACCTAGGGAGTGGGCCGCAGTGGTCTCTGAGCTGAAGAAGCGGCCCAGGCCGAGGTCACCCAGCTTCACGATGCCCGTGGCCGTGATGAACACGTTGGCAGGCTTGATGTCTGCAGGGGAAGGACAGGGGGGTTGGTGTGGGGTCTGAGGTGAAGCTGGCTGGTGGCGGGGGGAAAGAAGGGAGGAGGAGGCCTGGGTGTGGGCAGAGTGGGGCCCTTCAGGTGATGGGGGTTTAGTCCCCAGTCCTGCTCTCTCAGGCCAAGGCTCTGGCCCTGTCTCTGCCCAGCTGTGGGACTTTGAGAAATGTGACCTCAGTTTCCTCATCTGTAAAATGGGTCTAACTTCACTACAGCTCAGGGCTGCTGTGAGGTCTAGGAGTGCAGGGATTTTTGTGCTCTTGTTTCTTCTTTTACAGCACAGCGGGCACTCTATGCAGGTCTGTGTAACAGACGAAGGTGGCCCTCAGGGAGGTAACCTGTGCTGTTCCCCACTCACCAGGGAAGTGCCTCACACACAGCGGACACTGATAAATGCAGACAAAACGAACAAATGGAGGAATCAGTGAAGTCTTCTAGCTAAAGCACACAGCACCCTGCCGGGCACCCACCGGGCTCTTCCCTCACAGTTTAGGATGATGTCAGCTCTCAGAAACACTCATCTCCTCTGTCTAGCCAACTCCTACTAAGACTTCAAAGCCCAGATGAAAAGTTCCCTTTTCCGGGATGATTTCCCTGCTCTCCTAGGCAGAGCTGGTGGCAGTACTGGAACTAGCTATGACTGGGCCTCCTCCCTGCCAGCCTCCCCACCCACCCTAACCTCGCTGCAGCCCCCTCTTGCTGGCTCCGGGCTGGTTTTGGGGGCTGGAGATTATGTGTTGAGCACGACCCCTGTTCCTGGGGTCCCTGTAACTACATGGCACTTGGTGCTCTCTCCTTGGGGAGGCCCCTGACAGGGGCATGAGGCCCGGGGTGCCGTCAAGCCTGAGGCCTCCCGCTCCCATTCTCTGACCCTGTAAGGACAGGCGAGATGCTGGCCACCCACTGGATGGGGATACGAGGCAGTCGCCCTTCCTCAGGCTGTCCCGAGGAGCCAGGAGGAGCCAAGGGGAAGGCTGTGTCCTGGGCCCCGCGGCCCCCAGGCAGCCCCTGACACGTACCGCGGTGCATGACCCGGCGCGAGTGCATGTGCTCCACGGCGCTGCAGAGCTGCACGAAGTACTTCCACACGGTCCTCTCCGGGATGAGCCGCTTCTGCTTCTTGAAGTACTGCGGAGGGGGAGACAGACACACGGACAGGCTTGGGTGACAAGCCTGTAGGGTCCCGGCTCCAGGGGTCACGTGTCCACCCCCAGCAGCAGCATGGGGCTCCCTGAAGGTGGGGCCGGCCTGGCCAGAAGGGATGTCCTGACAGTTTCACTGAAGGGATGCTGGGACCACATCTTGAAGGCTGCTCTCTATGACCCTTTACCCGGAGTCTCCCGGACACACGTCCATCTCCTCCCACTGCCCAACAGGGATTAGTTCCTTGCAGGAGTGACTGGTGTAGACTCTCTGCCCTGGGCCTGGCCCAGCATGAGGGCACCCAAGACCTGCTTGGTGGTTAAATCCCAGCTCCCTTCCTGGGAGCCAGCACATATAACCATGAACGAGCGTGGCAAAGACCTCCAGGAAGCGGACTTGACGTTCTCAAATAGACCTTCCAGTTTCAACAGGCACAACCTACTCTGTTGCCTGGAAAATCAAACTTAATGCTCCAGGAAAAAAAGAAAAAAAGCCCAAAACCTACCCAGGCTGCACTGAGTGATCTGTAAGTAACCAAAGGTTCTAGAAGAGCTCAACCAGGAACATGCCTTCAACCACTGTTCAGATCAGCATCCCTCCGGGAGGGGATCCTATGGGCCAGGCCTGTGGGGCTTAGGATGGGGGGCGCGTAACTCACACCCGTCACTTGAAATCTAGTTTTTGTTCACTTCAGAGCAATCTTCTTTTCCTGAAGCAGCCAGAAATGAAGGCTTGACCCACATGTCAGGGCAGCTGCACTGGCACAAGACCCAGGACACACTCGTGGCCTGAGGTAGGAAGTGGGACCCGAGCTAACCTCTGCTAAGCACCTGCTGTGTGCAGCCTCTGTGCTGGGCCCCACAGTGATGGCTGTACCCAGCTCACAGACGGGGAAACTGAGGGCCACACGGGAGCAGTAAGGGGCAGAGTCAACAGCTCAACCCCAGGCCGTCCACCTGGGAAGCCCAAGCTCTTAGCCCACTTCTAATGGTACCAGTCACCACCTGATGAAGGCCCAAGGTCAGAGAGGTTCGGGAACTTGCCCAGGGTCACCCAGCAGGGGCAGCAGAGCTGGGATCGGACGCAGGCACCTCCAACCTTGGGACAGTCACAGCGGGAAGCCCCTGGACTGGCTCTAAAGCTCCATGAGGCTCTTCTAAGGCTCCATTCTGGGAGGGGGCCTCACACATCAGCTGCCCCTGGCTCCTGGCACAGAACCCCCCCCTCCCCAAGGACCACCTCAGGCCTCCGTAGTGGGCCACGCTGCAGTATTATTTGTGCCCTGATGTTAGCTAATCCTCATTACAGCATTTAAACGGGGACGTGCTCGGCTGTGCGTGGTGATTTTCTAAATGTCACGTCCTATCGGCGCCGGTGACATTTAGAAGGAAGGCGCAGAGTCTCTGGTGGGTTCTGGGGTGGCAGCAGCTCCCGGTTTCACCATCCATTGTAAATAATGCCAGCACGTGGCCCTGGCGGTGCTGCTTGGCTCCGGAGGCTCGGGGCCTTTGGGACGGAGGGTCTGCTGGCCAGCCGCCTCCCTGTCAGGTCAGGACTCAGTGTGGTCCCCAGGTTGAGCCCTGCCTAGGTCCCCGTTCCCTCCAAAAGCCGCAGGCAGCTAGAGAGCAGTAAAGGCCAGAGAAACTGCTGCTCCCAGGCCCCAAGCACTGTGCTGGGTGCATTACAGATGGGAAACTGAGGCACAAAGAGCTGGCCAGGTCATCCCGCAGGTGTGTCTGACCCTCGGCCCAGGGTCTTCCTACTGCCCTGCCTGCCTGTCTGAGCTGCTCTGTCTGCAGGGCCACAGGCTCAGCAGGGGAAGGGGAGGGTGAGGGGCCCGTGACAGAGGCAGGGAGGTGCCAGGCCATGTGAGGAGGAGGGCTCCTGAGACAGGAGGGCCTGACGCACCTGGGAGCTGGGCCACTGCCCCAGAAACCAAGGGTGTGAGTAACCGACTTGAACCCTGGGTCAGGGTTGGCCCGGGGGAAGCCGGAGTGAGGGGAGGCACCACCCCAGGCCAGGCACAAAGAGTGCTGGACGCCACCATGCCTCCCTCTTGTCTCTTCTGGCTGGAAGGAGCTTGCATCCGGGCCCTGCAGCTCCTGCGCAGCCCTCCCTGATGAGGCCCCCAGGACATCAGCGGAAACTGAGGTTTAGGAAGGGGAGGGGTCTATAATTTGCCCAGCACCCCGAACTCCCCACCTTCTGACTCCAGCCCCCTCCATGAGCTGAGAGGCTGTGAGGGGGTCTGAGGGCCACAGGGGCTGACAGGGTGCAGTACCCTGACCAGACAAAGTGCTTTGTGGATCCTGGGCTTCCATCACTCTGGGCTCTGGCACAAGTTGTTCTGCCTCTAGGCTGCGGGTCTCCCCTCAGGTCTCTGCTAACGCGTCACCTCCTCTAGGAAGCCTTCCCTGCTAACATGTCACCTCCTCCAGGAAGCCTTCCCTGGCTCCCACAGACCCTGAACTTGGCTTGTTCATGGCCACTCATGACTGCTCATTCACAGCTCTGCTCTCTCATCAGAAGGCAAGCTCCCTGAGGGCTGCGCCTAGGCCAGCAGCATGGGGGTGAGCACAGAGCGGGTCTGGATGCATGGTGTTCAGTGAGAGAATGACACAGGAAGGAGAAAAAGAGTGGGGGGAGCGAGGGAGAAGTGAGACGTGATATAGCACATCTGTTTCCACCAGGGATCTGTGTGGAGATTAACATCCCTGCAAACGCATTAATATGTCAACGAAAGTATAAAAGCAGGTGATAACAGCTCAAGCAATGCTGCTTCCCAGAGACGTCCGTATTCCTAGGAGCCAAATTTCAGAAGAGCAGACACCGAGCAATGACTCAATCCCCAGTGCGTGGTGGGAGAGACAGAGCGTCTATGACTGTCTGCAAGTGTGGCTGGGATCAGGCGGGGGCTTGAGCATGGCCCAGCCCAGCTCAGGGACAGACTGGGCTCGGGGGAGGAGCGATGCAGGCCCACCGACACGGTCTGTGGATGAGGGTCCAGCCCGCCGGGGAGTGAGGACGTTGAGGGAGGAGGGGTGAGTGGAGCTGAGAGCGCTGGCCCAGGAATCCCACTTGAGAGACTGTGCTACCGCAGGCAGGTGACAAAACCTCTTTGGGCCTCGCTATTTAAGGACAGTGTGGACTCAGGGAGTGAGGCGTATGCTCAGCACGGCTGTGGCCTGCAGTGGGTGCCCCATCGGTGGAGCTCTGCTGGTCCCCGTGTCCAGGCTCAGGTGCACCCGGTCCTGGGCCCAAGGATGCGGGGGTGAGCGGGCAGTCTGGGGGCTGCCTGTGGGACTTGATAGGTTGCTCAAAATCTCTGAGATCCCTGACCTTGGCAATTATATGGAAAGGAAGATGTCTCTCAAGGGCTGAGGGGCTCAGGAAGGTCCCCTGGGGATGATGCCACCAGAGGGCCACTGGAAGCAGAGACCTGGGCCACAGGCATGGGTCTGTCCCCATGTTGCTGGGGATCCTCAGGTAACTCTTCCAACCTCTCTGGGCTTAGTTTTACCATCTATAACATGAGGCAGAAGATACTTTCCCAGATTCTGAGACCTGGGGTTTGACCTATAGGGGATTACGCTCCATCCCTTCTGCGAGGCAAAAGTGGCCACGAGCCTGTGGGTGGGCTGGGGTGGTGAGGGATTGCAGATGGGTCTTTTCTGCCCATGGCTGACCCTCTCCCAGCAAGTGTGTACAGGACTGTAGCTGAGGCCTCTGGGCATCAGCAAGGGTGGACGGGGGGCGAGTGTCCTTGAGTGGCTGCCTCTGCCTGAGGCCAGAGCACTGGGGAATCTGAGCTGAGGTCGGGGAGCACCTGACCTGGGCAGGTCCCCCAGACCCAGCTCTTCTGCCAGGCGCCCTCACCTTGATCATCTGTGATAGATCACCCGCGTCCGCCAGCTCCAGCACAATGTTCAGTTCATTGTCCTCAATGAAGGAGTCCAGATACTTGATGATGTTCGGATGGTTCAGTTGCTGCCCAAAGAGAGAAAAAGAGGGAGATGGAGCCAGTGAGCGATGATACAGTTGGAGAGGTGAGTATCTGGGGGGAATGGCCTGCAGACCTGGGTGACAACGGGAAAGCCATTTTGCATCCCTGAGCCTCAGTGTCCCCCTCTGTAAAATGGGCATAATCTTTTGGAGAGAAGCTGTGAAGATTACACGGGCTGATACCTCTGAAATGTCTACATGGTGACTGCTCGCAGCTAAGACTCAACAGACACTGTGGAAATGACCCTCCTCTCCCTCCTCCTCTTCATCATCACCACCACCCAGGCCCCTCCAGGGCAGGGCCAGGCCCCCACCACTCCACCTCTGCACTCAGTGGTCCTGGAGTACTTAGAAGTGTCTACCTCCTTCCTTCTTCCTTCCCACTTTCTCAGTTTCTGACCCACCCTTTGTGAAATCTTGAGAAAACATCATTCCTGGTGTGAGAGCTGCCCTGAGCATGGTGCTCAGTGATGAAGCCCTGATTCTGGCCTGATCACCGTGGCCCAGGTGATCAGGACTGCACCCCACTGGCTGGAAGTCAGCCCCTGCTTGGCTGACAGGAGATCCTGGCATTCCTTATAACTGAGTCTGTGCCAAAATGACTCCAGGATCTAGGGAAGGCAGAGGGACTCAAATATTCTGCCACAGTATGGTCAGCCCATCCAGGGGGGGTCCCATCCAGAGGCGACTTGAAAGCACATTTTCCCAAAGGCCTGGACGGTGCTGCGTGAAGGGCGTGTATCTATGCTGTGTATCACTGTCCCACCCCGGCCTGGCAGCCTCTGACTGGTCCTGGCATGAACGGCATGAACGATGCCGCCCAGTGGCCCCTCTGAGGACTGTGCTTCTTTCTGTTTTGTAGGAAACACCCTGTGCCCTGGCACATCCTGTTGACTTCCCACGGGCAGGCTGGAGAGGTGGGTCACGTTCTGCAAAGGGGCTGGCCTGGCGGCAGAGGTTATAAGCATGGCAGTGAGGGCTGCCTCTGACCAGATGCTACACTGAGTCCTTCCAATGCATCTTCTCACTAGTTCCATGACAATACCTCTGAAGACAGCACTCTCATCATCAACCCTTAAGCCAGATGAGAACATAAACACCCCAAGTGGTCAGCAGCTTACCCACGGCCCCAAGCTAGTGAGCAAGGGGTGTATCTGCCTGCGAAGCCCACAGCTGACTGCGCTCAGTGGCACGGCAGCCTAGGGGACGGTCAGAGCCCCCACTCTCGGCAGGTCCGGGTCACGCAACCTGGGGCAGCCTCACCGAAGAGGCTATGCATAGTCACACAGTTCTGAGCCCAGGAACCAAACAGGCTGGCTCGGTGTGCACATGTGTACAATCCCTTACTCATGTGATCAGCACATGTGTGTTCTTGGCCACAAGAAGGGAGATAGGGGTGTGTGATCCAGACAGCTGCTCCCCAGGGCTGCGGAACCAGAGTTTCAGGGATCACAACTGGGTCCAAAGTTGACCATTTAGTAAAACTTTGAAAATGTTACCTGAAGAGTATTTTAGGACCTGTGATGGCTGGAGTTAAGGATACCTCCCTACAAGGCTCTAGCCTCCCCCTTGAGACCCATCACAGCCACGGGCCACCCCAGCACGAATCCACAACTCCCATATGGCCATGGCACCTCGCTCTCAGCCACTACGGGGCCCCCTCTCTTGTCCCCACGTTCAAGTCTCATATCCTGAATGTGGCATTCAAGTCCACCATGCTCTGCACTCCCATCCACGCTGTTGGGGCTCCTGCTGCAGGCTCGTCTCAGCCTTCCAGATTCTGAGACCAGGCCCTGGGCCCTGCATGGTCTCCCCAGGGTCCTTGGGTCTGCTAGCATTACCCGACAATCACCATCTGTTGCCTGTCTGTTCCCCCTCCTGCCTGGGAATCCCTGGGCAGTGGGGTGGTGGGGGGGGGGTGCGGATGCCATGGTTGACTGTACCAGTAGCCCCACTTTACAGGAAGCTGCCAACCAAGCTCTATGTGGGGAGAGAGGACACCAAATCAGTGTTGACTGCGTGCTCTCCTGTGCCAGGCCCTCTTCAGACACTATTTTATTTTTAAAACATTTTCATTTATTTATTTTTTGGCCATGCCACACTGCTTGCAGGATCTCAGTTCCTCAACGAGAGACTGAATCCAGACCATGGAAATGAAATCCTGGGATCCTAACCACTAGGCAGGCAGGGAACTCCGCTGATACGATTTTATTTAATTCTCTCTATCTGCCCATATCCTGTGAGGCCAGCATTCTCACCATTGAGCCGATGGGCAAACCGAGGCTCAGGGAGGTTAAGTCATATGCTTAAGGTCGCACATCTTGTAAACGAAGACATCAGCATTTGGACCCAGGATCCCGGGCCTCCAACGCTCATCCCTTTTTTTCTCCTCCATCACCTCCTAATTCTCAGGTGGAATCCTGAACCTGGGGAGGAGGGCGGAGCCCCAGGGAGAGCAACCCCTAGACCAGGGATATATGTCTAGTCCAGAAAGTTCTGTCATCTCTGACACTTAGGAGACCAGAGGGGAAGCTAGCAGGAAGGGGGAAAGGATGACCATAGACACCATCCACCACCGCCATCCCTCACCCTGGACAGGCCCTGCAGGTCTGTCCTTCACACGACCCTGTCCAGCTCTGGTGGAACCTAGGACTTCTGCCCACACGGGGCAGGCACATCAGCTACCCTTGGGGGGCGGGGACCCATCCCCAGTTGTGCATCCTGCCTCCTCCCTGTTGGAGGCCTGGCAAGAGTCCAACAGGCTGACAACTCAGGGGCACTGAGCCCCTCCAGCTCCCAGAACCCGGGGCCTCATGCTTAGCTGTTAATTCTGCCCAGAGCCCCAGGCTGGCTCGGCTCTATCTCCCTGGCATAGAGCATCTGCTGGAGGGAGCACGAGAATCAGAGAGAAAAGAAGAGAATACACCATGACTGAATATTCAGATGTGTGTACCACCACATGGAAATACAAGAGCACAAGGCTGAGAACAAAGATGGGATGAGACCGACAGGGAGACAGAGACAGACAAACCGCAGTCTGACCCAACGCCCACCCTCGCTCCTTCCCCAACAGCCTGGTCCACGGCCGCCACATCCAGGATCCACACGGGACAAGGACAGCCGGTCTGGAGGCACTGTGAGGACTGGGCAGAGGTGAGGCGGGGCCCCCACTCAGCCACAAGAGGACAAACCATCCGCTGACCTCCTCCAAAGTACGTCGTTTCTGAATTTAAAGGGCTGAGGGGCTATGATGGTCACGACGTAGCCTGGCCTGGCCCAAGGAAGCGTGGGGCTCCTGCTCGGCCCAGGGCACTCACCTTCAGGAGGCCAATCTCCTTGACACAGTCCTGCCTGGCCTTGGCGTCCATCATCTCAAATATCTTGGGTGAGAGAAGACAGAAAAAGTGGTTAAAACCAGCACCCAGAGCTCCAGAGGAAGCACAGGGCCTGGGACCCCAGCCTGGGTTCTCACGCCTTTGCTGAGGGAACCGTGTAAGGACAATGGTTCAGATAACTGGGTGCCCACCACGTGCCAGGCACTATGCTGACCGATTCCCACCGAATCATCTCAGCAGCTCCCATGAGTTAGGGGTTACTGCCGGCCAACTTACAGAGGAGGAGACTGAGGTACAGAGAAGTCCTGTGACTTGCTAAGGTCATGCACCGGTAAGGGGTAGGATAGGAAACACCCTTGGAGCCTCAGTCTTCATGTCTATAAATGGGGCCAACAGCCCGACCTCACTGGCAGTCATGTGGACCAAGATAGAAGAAGGGGTACAGCATGTGCCCCCTGATGCCCCCCCAGGCCCTGTGTTCACTCCATGTGGGTCCTTCCAGCACCTCCTGACTTACAGGAACAAACCGGAGGGCGACATAGCCGCCCCACCACAGAACCCATCCCGGCACTAAAAATCAACAGAGAGAACCCAGGTGAGCCCGTCCCTGGCAGACAAAGGGCAGAACACGGGCCCTTTCTGAACCGAGGAGCCCGTGTCCCCTCCAGCCATCCCAGGCCACATGTGCAGCACCCAGATTTACAAGGACAGAATCACGCTGTCCAGCTCCAGGCGGGGCTTCTTCGCCTGTCTCCCCACCTCATGACTGTGTCTGAACTGCCTTCCCTCTCCTGGGCCTCCTCTGCCCAGCCAGTTAATCTCATTCTTTAAGGTAAATGAGCAAGTCGAGGGGCTGTGGAAGCCCTGCTGGAGGACTCAAGGTCACTTCCTACAGAAAAGAGCCATTCAGAGGGGCCCAAAGGCTCTCACAAGCAGCTTCCTCCTTGGGCTTTGCTGCATAGAATACATGTGCCTGACCCCACTCTTCCGATTAGGAGGGACTCGGAGGCTGGGCAGGGCACTCCAGCCCAGAGCTACCAAAGAGGGTCAGTCAGCTTCAGATCTGAACCTCAGATCCCACTTAGCACCACCCACCAGCCCTGGTAGATTATTCACGTGCCTGCAGTTTTCCTCCTCCAAAAAATGGGGTCATAATTCCCACCCACAGAGCCACTGTCAAGATTCTGTGAGCTCCAGCATGACCCAGTATACAGCAGGCACTCGGCATGTACGCGTCCTTGTTTTCCTTTATGGTTCACAGGGAGCTTTCGCAAAGACAAGGCCACCTGATTCTCCCACAGCCCTGAGAGTGAGGAGAGTACCAGTTTCCCGGGGTTTTTTTGCAGGGGAGAGGCAGGACTAGCCCAGGGCCACAATGTTCAGACACTAGCCAGCTCCTGCCACGTGGTTTTGACCCCACGGTGCTATTGGCTCACCTGCACCTTCTTCAGAGCCACTGTCTTCCTGTCCAGCAAGCAGGTGGCCTTGTACACCTCACTGAACTGCCCTCGGCCGATCTTCTTCTCAATCTGGAAGTCGGCCAGCGAGCAGCGAAAAGACAGGGCGGTCGGGTGCCTCTGGAGGGGAAGGACAGAGGGCGTCAGTGACCAGCCAGGCGAAGTGGAGGGCTGAGACCTGGGGTGGGGTTTCAGGGGTGACGCTACCTCTTCCCTAGCCCCGGCAATACCCCTTCAGGGTGAAGGAGGGACCCTGATCACCCCCTCACTATCAGAGCCCCCCTCTCCCCTTGGCGCTGTCCACACCAGCTCTCTTTGATCCTGACGACGCCCCTCTGCAGATCTGGGCTCCTCCACACACTTGTCTCCATCCCTCAGTATTGGATCACTTGTTCTTTGTTCATTTCTGTCTCCACTCTCGTGGGCCAGGGCCTCGTCTGCCTTGGTCACTCCTGAACCCTTTCTGTCCCTGCTAGAGCCGGCCAGCAGAGCAGGTACAATCAACATCTAAGGCAGCAACTAGCAAACTCACAGCGCCGAGGGGAGGGGGGCCCTGTGGGGTCCTGTCAGCCCCAGGGCTCCCCAGATGCACCCCCAACCCTTACCCTTCAAGTCATCCCACAAAGTGGCAACCTCCCCTCCCAGGGTAGCATTCCCACTGCAGAGATGGGAACATCCAGGTTAAACCTGCAGCCTGACATTTGGAGCCCATTCTTTGGATAAACTGTCCCCTTTATGGCAACATGAAGAATCTCAGCACTGTGACCTCTCCAGGGGTCAGCGCTGAAGGCAAGGATTAAGCTGCAGGACCTGCCCAGGATGGAGCCAAACGTGTGAGGCACAGTGGCTAGGTCCACCCTCTGCCCAAAACACACCTGCAAAGGTGGTCTTGGGAAGAGGAGAGGAGGGGGAGCCACTGCTGGGCCCCCACAGGGCGGGGTGGGGGGGCAGAGGAGGCCCCACGACAGCCTGGCAGGGTGGGCCCTCCCTTCTGCTATAGCCCACTTGCAGGTGGGGGATCGCCCCTACTGGGGACCCTCCCCACTGGGTGCTGACATGAAGACGGTCTCTGCTGCTGCTGGATGACTTGCACACAGTAGGTGTTCAGAAATGTGTGCAGAGTTCCTTCAGGAGAACAGGGGTGAGTCAAGAAACCTTGAGGGGCACCCCCACCTGGCCTCCTCTCCCCTCCCCTCCCCCCAGCCTCCTCCCCCCCCACCCCTCACCCACCCCCGCAGCAGGGAAAGCCACTGTATTTTCGGAAGTAGAAATGCCTCTTCCAGAGTTTGGCCAGAGCCTCTGAGAAGCCGAAGGTCAGGAGTTCCCCTGTGCTGTGTTCTGGAACTCTCCCCACCAGGAATGCCAAGAGCAGACAGGTCACTCCTGGAGAGCCCTGGGAACCCCCGGGTGACTGGCTAAGGAGCCCGTCAGCCTGGGTCACTGGCTGATGACCTTGGTGGTTACACAAGCTACCCTGAGCCTCGGTTTCCTGTCCGTAGGGTGGAGGTAGCGTGGCTACGAGAATTGGGCAAGATTGCTAAGCCATGCACACAGTAAGTGCTTAGCGGTTGCAGCCATGTTACAGACAGGCTTGGGCGGGGCAGGAATGAGGAGGTCGGAGCTGGAGGGTTGGGGCCTGAGCGGCTACTCCCCACCTCTGCATCTGCCAAGGCCCAGCTTTGCACCAAGGAAAACCTAACGGGCACCTTCTTGCCAGGACTGAGAGATGGAACTCAGCTTTGCAGCTCGCAATGGCTGGGCCCACCCTGACTCAAGTCTCCAGACATAATTACCCCCGTGATGGGAGATTTGAAGACACTCTGCCTGGGGACCTGAGCAGGGGGTTGGGCTGGTGGAGGAGGAAGATGGTGCTCTTGCCCACCACCTGCCAGTCTCTGCCAGGTAAGTTCTTTAGTCTCAGCAACGGACCTACATGCACACCCAGTGTCCACCTAAGAGGAGCAAGCATGCATTTACTGAGCATGTACTATGTGCCAGGCACCGTGCGGGTAGCTTCCCAGGACCTTGTGAGCAGACATCACTGCAACTCCATTTCAGGAAACTGAGGCTCAGGGGGAGGCTCCAGACCCCACCGTGAGTAACACCGGGGATCTGAACCAGGATGGGATACTCCCTTCACCCTGTACATGTTACCACCCAGCTCTGCTTTCCCGTCAAGACCCTGCAACTAGTCAGGCCTTCCAGCTTCAGCCACCTGAGCCCCACCTATGCCCCCACCATGGGCCTCTGCCTTAGTCCCCTCTGTGTCCCCTGAACTGAGGCTCTGACCTGCCAAGCAAGTGCTCAGGGCATGTGTGTCAAAGGACACTATGAAATGCGCTCAAAACAGCTGGGAGCACAAGGGACTCTGCAACCCGGCCACTGTCACTTCTGTGGGTGCAGCTGAAACCACACACCCCAGAAGAAGGCAATGCTCTTGGCCCCTGGAGGAACCACACGTGGTCAGGATAATAACGCCATGCCGTCTCTTATGTGTTAGGCACTGACCATGCATCTGCTGGTGTCCTAGGTGATCAGACAGGTTTTGTTTTGTTTTTTTTTAATTTTATTTATTTATTTGGCTGCTCTGGGTCTTAGTTGTAGCATATGGGATCTAGATCCCTGACCAGGGATTGAATCTGGGCCCCCTGAGCTGGGAGCTCAGAGTCTTAGCCACTGGACCACCAGGGAAGTCCCTGATAAGACAGGTTTAACAACTGAAGTCCCCTAACAGCTTGTAAAACAAGGCTTATCAATCCCACTTTATGATTAAGGACACTGAGGCACAGCCAGGCAATGAGAGCTGGGACTTGAACTCCTGAATGACGGAAAGCCTGGCATGCTGCCCGGCGACATGAGGCAGGGTCTCTCTGCCCCACCTGTTTCCTTGGGGACAGTGAGGGTCTGGAGGGTGTGTTCTCTAAGGGTCCTGCTTCTACCAATGTGGAGTGATGAGTGGCCAGAGTCCCTGGCACTTCCCACCCACCTCAAGGACATTCCCCAGAGGCCATGTGGTCCAGCTCCACAGCTGGGAGCTCCCAAAGGATGGGGACCTCCCAGCCAGCCTGGCTGACCGCCCTGCACTTCTAAATATGCGATGACCCAGATTTGCATTTCCTATCACAACCCATCCAACCTAATTAGAGGAAGGCTCCAAGGAGCGGGCAGGTTACCCAGGGGGCAGTGCAGCAGTGAGGGCGCTCAGGGGCTGCTGCCACCCTCACCGGGGTCAGGAGAGGGCTCTGTCCCTGAGGGGACCCCTACTCAGGTGGGGGTCACTATGGGACACAGGGCTCCTGGGGGTGCAGCTGCCTGAGCCAGCAGAGTCCTGACCCCAATTTAACTCAGGGACTCGGAGCAGAAAAGGAAAAGCTGAACCGAGTTTTTGCCCCCAAAGGCCAGACCTCTCTCTGCCACCCATCACCACCTGGGTGGGCCCCTGGCAAGCTCCTGCAGGGAAGAGAGGCGGTCCATGATGGGGGCTGTTAGAAACCAGCCCCAGGACCTCCAGGAGAAGATGGTCTGGGAGCTCTAAGCTGCTGGGCAAACGCGGAGATGGCCCCGAAGAGCCACACGATGGTGGAGCCAACAGTCACCCCTCCTGGCGGCCTTTCTGAAAACAGCTCATCTAAACACTTGCTGTCCCGTTACGTCGGGGACCCCACTCTGCCTCCGAGGGAAAATACACACAACCCCAGGGCCCAGGGTGGCAGAGAGGTGACTGCCACTCTGGCCCCGTCTGCTCAAATGCTGACACTGGGACCTGGAGGCCTGGGTTCAAGTCTTGACTCTGACACTTCCCAGCGAGCCCTCTGGGCCTCAGTTTCCTCATCTGTCCAGCTGGGGTCTGCTGGACAACCGTCATCTACCCAACCATCGTCTCGTTCTTTGTCCTTGGCAAACAGCCCTGGGTGACTGATGGAAGGACAGTCAAGTCAGAGGCTGCAGGTACATCCACCTCACCCCTTTACTGTAGTCAGAGGGTGTTGGGTAAATGACCTGTCTGAGCCTCAGTTTCCTCATCTGTGAATATGGGGCTATGAAGACCTATTTAAGTGAGATGAGGGTTGTCCAACAACCCTGCGGAGGGTTGCTGGGGGTTAAATAAGTTAATGAGTGAACACTTAGAAGAGGGCCCAATATTTAGGAAATACTGCATATTTGGCGTTATTATCATGCTTGTTGTTATTATTACTGTTGGTTTGGCATTGCCAGAATGTCTGGAGAATGCAGCACGTACCTCCCAGGGGGTGGGGAGAAACAAAAGCAGGGTGTGCCCAGCCCACCAAGCGCCCAGCCAGGTGGGAGCCTGGCCCAGGGAATAAACACAGGGAATGAACAGCTAGTGTTATCAATACCACTTGCGTCCCCATCCCACCGAGGGTCTGTGCTGAGCATATTTCTAGCTCTGGGTTCTCTAGCTATAAAAACTAAAATGAATTTTAAAATGCAAGACTAAGATCAATGACATCCCATTTCCTTAACACCCATGGTGCTAGGTGTTTAAAGTATACCATCTCACTTAAATAAGTCTTCACAGCCCCACTTCACAGATGAGGAAACTGAGGCTCAGACAGGTCATTTGCCCAACATCCTCTGGCTACAGTTAAGGGGTGAGGTGGATGTACCTGCAGCCTCTGACTTGACTGTCTTTCCATCAGTCACCCAGGGCTGTTTGCCAAGGACAAAGAATGAGATGACGGGCTTGCCCCCTTTTCTAGGCTGTGCTGTGGGCACCAGAGGCCATTTCTGACTACTCATCCCCCTTCCCCATGGTGGGAGCCCCTTAGTTTTCCCCCAAAGGTAGAAGAGATAGATGGGGTGGAGGGACAGGGAGGTGGCAGTGGGCCTGAGAGGGCCCATGATCTCAGAGAGGAGGAGCCCCTGGGAACAACTCCTTGGGCAGCAGGAGGAATCTGGTGGGGTCAGGAGTCAAGGACATGGCCAAGGTCCTGAGTCACTTCTAGCCCTGACCCCACTCTCCCAAGAGATAGGAGGACAACACCAGACAAACAGCAGGGGGACCCGGTGTCTTGGACCACCCCAGGATACCGCCACCCCAGAAAGCTCGGTGAAACCAAGTTCTCTTCCCCAAGTCAGATCAAATTAGGCCACAAACACCCTTCACCCTGCGTTAATTTGAGTTTAAAATGTTTGAACCACAGTAATCCTCAGCCATCGACAAATCCTTAAAAAAAAAACAAAAAAACAGGGGCATAAAATTACATGTTAAAAGAATAAAAATGCATCCGCCCAATTAATTTTCTGAAATCTCATTAAAAAATTTAGCCTGACTAAGTCAGACTTCTGACCTGAATTTTAATCATCTTTACACTGGATGGGTCTTTTTTCCCTGATATTTGCAATGCATCATTAATTTTAAGGCAACCGCTTCTACGATTTTAAAAAGCACACTTCATCAGAATGACATTTCCTGTAAACGAACTTCACCTTTAAAGACATCTGACATTGTGTGCCGGGAACTTCTAATGGATTCGGTGTATGTGTATACAGCGATGTGTTTTAAATCTGCGTGGCAGAAAAGAAGGGCGCAATTTACAGAGTCCATATTGTCAGACTCTTTACGAGGCCAGACCCACTCAGCTCTTCACGATCTGGCTAATTTCGTACCTGAAGCCAGCCTCCCTTCCTGCAGCCCAAGTGGCAATAAGGGCTCTGTGTGGCCACCAGACTTGGAGCCCTTCTGGCTTTCCCCTCGATAGCAAGACGGACAACTTACCACGCATCTCGATTTCCTCCCCTGCAGAGAGGAGTTTTAAATAAGATCTCCTCCTCTGGCTTGGTAGCAGGATGGAATGAGGTAAGTGCCAGGCATTGCAATGTAGGTACAACCACCACCGTGACTGTCTCAGCTTGGAAGTCTGTCTACACTCAGCTCTGTGCCATCGGCTCACTGGAACGGTGAGCAAGACGCCTGAACATCTAGACGCCTGATGACAAAACCTAACATCATCTTGGCTGTGGCAGCGCCCCCAGGACGAGCCTCACGAACCAAGCTCTGGGAAGGCTGCGCTTAAACACACGGATGAGAGAATTTGGAACCGGCTCCAACGACTAACAAGCAAAGACTTGAAGGGAAACAAACCATGAAGAGCATCAGCTCCCATGCCAGCAGGCTGGCCACGTCCTTGGCCTCCCTCTCCCCCTCATCCGTTCAGTTACTGAGGGCAGTTGGTTTCTCCCTCCTGGAAGTCTTGGGAATATTCCCTCCTCATGTCCAGCCCATTTAAGGTCAAAGCATCATGTGACCTCCTATTTTCACCTGACTTGTGACCAGCTACCAGGGACCTAAAACCCCAACCCCTTGTCAATTTAAATCTGTAATGGGCTTCCCATTTGCTGCAGGTTCAATACCAACAACAGCGTGGATTCCAGACCTTTCATAAACACCTGCTGTGCTATCTAACCTAAAGTGAAAGTGAAGTCGCTCAGTTGTGTCTGACTCTTTGCGACGCCATGGGCTGTAGCCTACCAGGCTCCTCCGTCCATGGGATTTTCCAGGCAAGAGTACTGGAGTGGGTTGCCATTTCCTTCTCCAGGGGATCTTCCCGACGCAGGGATCGAGCCCAGGTCTACCGCATTGTAGGCAGACACTTTACCGTCTTGAGCCACCAGGGAAGCCCATCACCTTAACTAAGCACAGGTATTTAAATGCTTCCCTAACCTGACTGATCCTGCACCTTCAGCTTTGGTTCTTTCCTCTTCCTGAACATCGCCTCTCTCTGTCATACCCCACACTCCTGATCACCATCAGCTCACATGTCATCTCCTTTCTAGAGCTTTCCTTATCAACCCTGATCCCTGGGGCAGAACAAGCCACCCCATTCTCCAGGCTCTCTCTGCATCAGCTCCTCCCTCCCTGGGAGCCTTACCTCTACATGGCCTTTGTTTACTTATGTGTAGGGCTCCCCGGCAGACCCAAGGCAGAAAGGAGACGAGCATTTGCTGAATTTGTAACACTTGGCAAACACTTCTTCAATTTTAATGGTCATTAATATTTGATCATTAAATTTTATCTACCATTATTGCTTTAGGAAGATTTTCATGAAGACTGTGGTGCCATGCAGAACTAGGTGACAGCTGTCCCCATCCCCTGAACATATGCACGTTCCTCTCTCAGAACAGTGACGAATATAACTGAACTTGGCATGTCCCAAGCAGGTTTGCAAAGACTTTCCAGAATGGAAGACACATTAACTGGGGCTTTCTCAGACAAGAACACCTTTCTCCTTCTTGGAAATTCATATGGTTCTTAGTGGGTCAGCTCAGCCTGGCATTTCTTTCCTGATGAAAATGCTGTGAAGCAAACCAGTAAAAATCATAAACCAAAAGGGCATTTTAAGCTCTGTTTCTCAACCCCATTCATTCATTCATTCATTCAAAACCTCCATTAAAGCAAGCATGTTCAGCTTCTCCAAGTCTATATGAACTTCACATACAATTCTACCCGGTTCAGCAAACTTATTTTCTTAGGCTGACAGCATCCAGAGCTAGAAAGCTCCTTGAGATGAACAAACCACTAGCCTTGGACACAGAAGGTTAACAAAAGTCAGAGTTTGCATGTTCACTAAATTGTTTTTTCTGCACTGGGGATATTTCCAGCCCTGGGCTCTTGAGTTGTGAAAACCAAAATGATTTTTAGGATATAAGAGTAAGATCAATCACATACCATTTCCTTAACACCCACAATGCTGGATACTATGTTGGGTGTTTAAAACATACCATCTCACTCTCTTTGTGGCCCCATTTTACAGAAGAAGAAACTGAGGCTCAGAGAGGTCATTTACTCAATGTCACCTGGCTCGTGAGGGAATGGAGCGAAGAACCACCTCCTGCCTGGTCCAGAGCACAGCATTCTTGCCATCATGCAGCCTGGCTCTTTTCTCTAAGGATGACTTCAGGGAAACAGCAGTGCCTCCTGCCATAAAGGAAAATGCCTGTGCCATCAATTTGAGGTGTTTCTATGTCCTGAAACAGACAAGATTCGAGCCATGATCTCTCCCCAGACGGTGTTTAAATACCAGTGCTCCCTGAGATGAGGGGAGAGAAAGCACTTGACTCTTTTCATTCCAGCCCCAGCCTGCAGCAGCCCCAGCATCAACGTGGCTGTGCCCCGGTTCCACAGACCCGGCCAGATACTGGTGGACCGGGGACATCTTCGCCGCCAGCCGCTTGCCAATGCTGAGTAATCGTATCTAATTACACTTAACTACGTCATTACCCACTCAACATGTGCAAAGAGACACCCGGATGGTGCCGCCATCGCAGCCCACCTCCTCGCCTTGTTCATGAAATAATTACGGGCCTCTCTGCTCTGCCAAATGAGGCTGTAATTAACCCTAATTGCTCAAAATGCAACTGGCTAATTCTGGGAGATTAATCAAGGGGGACTCAATTGTTAGTGAATGACTTAATATGACAAATTGCTACATTACCCGAGGAGGCCCGCTGCCCCCAGCCATTGGGGAGGTGTCCTGGTGGACCCTGGACCAGCAGTGTCTACTGGCTTCCCAGCTTTCTAGGACCTGCCTCCCCACATTTCACTGAGGAAATGGGCCCCTACATCCCAGCCAGTGACTGGGATGGGGAGGATGAACAGCATGGTTGTCTGTGAACCTCCTGTGTGCACACACGTATGCAGTTTATACTTCACACATCACCTCTGTGTGAATCTATAGATGTGCCCCTTTCCTTGGGCTGATGCAGTCTCACACCAGGAAGCACAGCTGAATGAGAGCTCAGGTACAGGAGAAGGATTTCAGACTCATCTTGCCTCCTTGCCCAGGCACCTTTGGGCAGTGTAGAACCTGTACAACTGTACATGGCAACCCTGCCCCCAAGCAGGTCAAACACCAGTCCACCCGAAGTCTTCCAACAGAGCTAGGCAGTTAGAAGCTGTGACAATCCTAACAAGGCTCAGGAAGGTGGCTCTCTCTGAGTCTCCTCCTGATTTAGGTCTCGTAGGCCTGGGACAAAAGCCAACCCTCAACAATTACTTTTCATTACTCCTAGCTGCCCACAGCACCCACCAGCATCTGGCACTGGCCAATCTGTCCAGCCAAGCTCTTTGTCCCCCCTCCAGGTCTCTGCAAGCCACTTCCTCCAGGAGGCCTCTTTGGTCCCCTAGTTCAGACCACGTGCCTTGTTGGAACTCCAACAAGGCCCCCAGTTTCTTCTGCTTTCCTCCAAACGGCCCCCAGTTTCTTCTGCTTTCTTTCTTGTCTTTCTCTCCTGTGAGGCAGTGTGCTCCCTAAAAGCAGACCTGGCTCTGTCAGCACACGACCGTGTCCTGGGTGGATGCACGCCACACATCTATAGCTCATGAACTTGGCAGGTGAAGCCCCACCCAGAAGATTCTGTTTAGGAAGGGAGGCAGACCCAGGAGGCAGTGTCCCAGCGCATGCGATCGTGGCCCTGACCCAGCACATGTGCACAGGTCTGGACGCGGCACAGAGCAGGGAGGGGAAGAGGAATGCTCCTCAGGGGCAGCGGCATTTGGATTGAGGCCTGGAAGAGTCGAGGAGGGCACCCCAGCCCCAGGGAAAGGTGCAAAGCGAAAGGTGTGGGGTGTATGAGCAGCCCAGAATTCCAGAAGCCACTTTCTGAAAAGCTGCGAAAGATTGCCTGGCTCTCCGAGGTTTGACACAGAGGGTGGGTGGGACAGGTAGAAGGGACCCAGTGGCCCTGAAACTCTGCTGCCTCCAGACAAAGAGGCTACAAGGGAGGGCCAGAGCACAGCTGAGACCAGAGAGGAGGAGCCCGGCTCAGAGTCAGGGAGAACGTTCTGACCCCAGGTGCACCCTGCCTGCTCCCGTGTGCCCCTCACTCTGCCCAGGCCTCCGGACTCCCTCTCCGTCTGTCCTCCTAACCAGCGCTGATCCCTGTGAAATAAAGCCCTTCCGTTCACATGGAAACCCCACGGGCAGGTCCAGCGCCTGGCGTACCAGCCCAGAGGGCATCTGTGAGTGTGGCTGACAGGTGGAGGGCCAAATGGCCAGGTGGTGACTCTGCCCTCATTACGGGAAGCCTTCAAGGTGTCTGGGGGCTGCCGAGGGGCTTCTTCCTGTGTCCGGAATGAAGCAGCCTCAGGGATCAGTGATCCTCCGAGACTCTCCAACGCACTGCAGATGAAGAAGAAGGGCTTACCTGTGGGTCAGGAGGGTGTGCGGGCCCCAGGGTGTGGCAGAGGTTGTTCGGGTTCCCTCCGTGGGGCATGTGGCTGGGCTGTCCTGCCATCCTGCATGCCAGCCTCGCGAGGGCACGGGCTGCAACAGAAAATGAGGGCTTTCTTACACACAGGCCTGCGCACTTTCACTTGCCCCCTTTTACAGACGTGCAGGCTGAGGTGCCGAGCTGTCGGGGAACTTGCCCATGGTGATGCGGCTCAGAAGTGGCAGCGCTGGGGCTTGACAGCCCACGTGAAACACCTACATCCATTACGCTCTCCTGACCAGGCTCCTAGGACTAGCCCCGCTGGAGAGAGGCTGTTTTGTTTTCCAAAAAAACTGTGCCGGGAAAAGCCCGAAGGTGGCCTCCCAGCCGGCAAGAGAGGCGCCACATTCAACGCCACATGGGCCAGACTCCACAGCCTGTTCTTTCCACATCACTGTCCCGCATGCCTGACCCCCTGTCCTCACCCCAAACAATCCCAGGTTGGCAGCCTAGTGGCCAGGAGAGACTGACCCTGAGTCAGACTACAAGTCTCAGATCAAGAAGGACCACCCGTCCCATCCTTGCTGGGTCCTGGCGCACCAGACACTGGGAAGGGCGAGGGTCCCGCTCACAGTCCTGTACAAACCTCCGGGCAGGGGCAGAGCCCTTGGCACACGGGAGCAGACCCCTCAACCTCCAGGGCTTGCACTGCCACATCAGAGGCCCCCCCAGAGAGGAGAGGCAAGGATGCCAGCCACCGGTTGCCATAGTAACCACAGTAGCTGTCCCTGATGAAGCACCTGTCATGTGCCCAGGCCTGAGCTGATGGCCATCTCAGCATCACTCCCAGCAGACAGGCATGGCCTCAGCAGGACCCAGGCCCAGGCACACAGAAGAGGCTGTATGGCCCCTTTTCCTCCTCAGGAGGAAAGCCCTCCACTCACGCACCAGCATTTCTGCAGCACCTAAACCGTGGTCTCCAGGGCCAGGCTCCCACGGGACACCTGAAAGATGGGGTATAGAGTGGGCAAGTGACGAGCACCCCCAACTAGGCTGCTGCTCCTTCCACCTGGCGTGGCCCTGGCATTCCCGTGGGCACCTCTCTCTTGACCCACCCCAAACAGAACCCAGAAGGACTGGCCAGGCTACTGGAGCAGCACTGTCTACACCCTATAAAGTGCTGGAGTCACCGTCCCCAGGAAGCAGTGGCCTGGGGGACGAGTGTGCACCCCAGCCCCCAGCCCCGAGGCAGGACAACTCTGAGGTGCAGACGCCCGAGCGGGGTGAGCTGGTCTAAGATCACACCCCCTGCTTGTCTGCTCCCCTACTCCTTCATGGTTTCGCCCACACGGCCTCCTCTCAGCATCCGCTTCTGGAGAACCCGAGCCTGGACACCATCTTTCTCTCTGAACAGACTCTGCCTCTCGCCACCTATGAGTAACTTGGTCATCCCCGGCCATCCCCATGAGCCGAACCACAAGCAGACAGGCTTCTCCTGGTCCAGGGGGTCGGCAAGCCTGGCTGCACATGCCTCCTGAGTGCACACGTGCCCCACGTGAAGAGGGTGGTCTGGGCCGCGGGAAGGAACCCACACCAAACCCACCCCCTTCACAACTGGAGTTGGCACGGTCAGAGCCCTGCAGACCTGGTCACATGTTGCTCTTCCTTTCTCCCCACTGTAGTTTTTTCTGGCAGTCAACAGGCCAGCCCTCCCAGGCTCCGAGATGTCTGTAACACCTGTCAAAGTGTCGCCACCAAGCCCTGAATCACCCGCTAACCCTGACCCTTGGCCTCCATGGCTCTGCCCTCCAAGAGCCTCCCTAGAATGTGCACACTGGCATCCAGCGCCCGACCTTCCTGTGTCCCCAGGGCAGGCCCAGCTCCTCCCTCGCACCCCTCTCTTAGTAGATGGCAGAAAGCGAGGCCACATGGGGCATGGCACTGTCCGCAGGTGGTGCCTGCCTCAGCCAAGCAGGAAGCCTCTGGCCAAGAGCACCTGCCCAGCATGGCCTGGCCCAATGCTCTCCTGCCTGTGACCCCCGCTCATGGCATTTTGGGGCTTCCCTGGTGGCTCAGATGGTAAATATTCTGCCTGCGATGAGGTAGACCTGGGCTTGATCCCTGGGTCGGGAAGATTCTCCTGGAGGAGGGAATGGCAACCCACTCCAGTATTCTTGCCTGGAGAATTTCAAGGACAGAGAAGCCTGGCAGGCTAGAGTCCACACGGTCACAAAGAGATGGACACGACTGAGCGACAGACATTTTCACTTTTCATTTTCATGGCATTTTATGATCTTCATCCTAATGTGTGTGTGTAGATAAAGAGGTGGATCTCTCGATATCGCTCTCTGCTCATCTCTTGATGTGAGTCCCGGAGGGTATTACGGGGTGTGCCTGTACGTCTGAAGTCTCTCCCACCCCATCCGCCCCGCCTCTGACCCAGCCCAGGCCTCCCTCTGCCTGGACCTCTGGGTTACCTCCTCCACAAGGGCCTCCGAGGAGGATTCCTCAAGTCCAGACGGGCCCCCAGCCTCTCAGCACCTCCCAACCATCTGTGCCTGGGCTTCTGCACTGGAGTGCACACGCCCCCACCCCCTCGCCCCGGGTGACACAGTGAGGACCTGGGTACGAAAAGCCCCGGGATAAACAATAAACATGAGCGGCTTCCCCAGGCAATGCTGTTACTCAGGAGGGAAATGTGTGCGATAATAAGCCGGATACAGAGGGAACGAAATGTAAAATGCGCATGAATTTTAAGATAAAACCGGAGACTCCTGCAGGCTCTGCAGCTGCTTCGGGCTGCACCCCTAGACCCCTCGGGGTGACATGTTCACCGTCCTCCGCCCTTAGGGAGACCTCCGGGGGGAGGCTGGAGGAGAACTGTCTTCAGCAAGAAGGTTCTGTCTTTATCTCAGAAGGCACCAGGCGCGGCCCACAGGCCAGGTCCGTGCGTGACTGGTGCTCAGAGACCACGTGGGTTAGAAACCACAATGCAGCCATCTCTAGTTCCCACGTCCCGCCTCATCCAGCCTCCTGGGGCCAGCAGGCCTGGGTTTATAGCTTGGCTCTGTCACTCCCCAGTTGGGACTTTGGGCAAGTCACACTGGGCAGAGACCTAGGAGGTATTTGTCAACGTCATCTCCCACGTCCCCATGTAGCGATCATCTAATATCTGTACCCAGAGGTGGTCTGCAGGCTCTCAGGAATTCACCCCGTTTCTCACACAGGCCCCAAAAGTAAGGGGCCCTGGTCTTATCAGAGATAACAGTAATAGGAATTCCCTACTGGTCCAATGGTTAAGAATCCGCCTGCCAATGCAGGGGGCACGTGTTCGATCCCTGGTCCGAGAAGATTCGACATGCTGAGGGGCAACTAAGCCCACGTGCCACATCTACTGAGCCTGAGCCTGTGCCCCTGCTCCCACAACGAGAAGCCACTGCAATGAGAAGCCTGCCCACCACAGCCAGAGAGTAGCCCCCACTTGCCACAACTAGAGAAAGCCCATGTGCAGCAACGAAGACCCAGTGCAGGTAAAAACATAAATAAAAAAAATTAAAAATAAAGAAAGCTGAGCACCGAAGAATTGATGCTTTTGAACTGTGGCATTGGAGAAGACTCTGGAGAGTCCCTTGGACTGCAAGGAGATCCAACTAGTCCATCCTAAGGGAAATCAGTCCTGAATATTCATTGGAAGGACTGATGCTGAAGCTGAAACTCCAATACATCAGCAACCTGATGCAAAGAACCGACTCATTGGAAAAGACCCTGATGCTGGGAAAGACTGAAGGCGGGAGGAGAAGGGGGCACCAGAGATGAGGTGGTTGGATGGCATCTCTGACGCGATGGACATGATGTTGAGTAAACTCAGGGAGTTGGTGATGGACAGGGAAGCCTGGCGTGCTGCAGTCCATGGGGTCACAAAGAGTTGGACACGACTGAGCAACTGAACTGAAGAGTGTCCTTATCATGCTGGGCCCCACATACCCTTCACCTCTGTTAGCCCATCGCCTCTTAACACCACCTCCACGAGACAGATTCTGTTACTGTTCCACTTAACAGACAAGGAAACTGAGGCCCAGGGAGGTTAAGAGATTTGCCCAGATCACAGGTAGCGGAGCCAGGGTGCAGACCTGTGACAGCATCTTTGCCCCAAACCCCTGGTTCTGCACCCCCAAGGCTCTTACCAGCAGAACATCATCTTCCTTTTCAGCAGTACCCACGAAACAACCCCTGCCCCCCAATTCACGAACAGGGCTCACGAACGGGGCGGTGGTGCGTGGGCAGGGGTGATCCCAGGGGCGGTGGGCCATGAGGGGCCATTCCCCCGCAGGGACCCCAGAGCTCTCTCTCTTCGGGATGGCACCAAGTGGATGCCGTACTGCCATCCGCACGCCTGGTCTGCCAACCCCCTGGGGTAACTTCCTGTTCCTAAGAGCAGTTCTGCCCAGAACCTAATAGAACTGGCTGCAGCTCATGTCCCTGTGAGGAGGAAGGGCCTTTGTTCCAGGAAAGGAGTCTGCAAGTCATAGCACCCCCAAGTGCCAGAGAGAACCACAACAGAGAGGATGAGGCAGAGGGGGAGGGATGGGGAGGAAGGAAGGAAGTGAAGGTTCTCTCCGAGGCATCTAGTGGCCAGATCTCTTCCACTCAGCCTGGGCTGTCGAAAGACCGATGTTACAGACGGAGTCTCAGGCTCAGAGAGGGAACACAAAATGTCATGTTGGGAATAAGCTACAGAGGGACGCTCTGAACCCCACTCTGACTCCAACGTGCCACCCAGGCTTAAGACAGCCTCTGCCTCTTGAGGCTTTCTAGGGTGTTGGATTTCAGCGGATTTACATTCTGTCTGGCTCTATCTCGGGGCTTCCCTGGTGGCTCAGATGGTAAAGAGTCTGCCTGCAATGCAGGAGAGCGGGGTTCAATCCCTGGGTCGGGAAGATCCCCCGGAGAAGGGAATGGAGGCCCACTCCAGTGTTCTTGCCTGGAGCATTCCATGGACAGAGAAGCCTGGCGGGCTACAGTCTACGGGGTCGCAGAGTCGGACACGACTGAGCGACTTTCACTTTTTTTCACACCCCTGGAAATTCCTGCCAGAAACCCCTCGTTAGGGGGTTCAGCTGCAGAAAGACCAAGGCAAAGGGACATGGAGGGATGAGATGCAAAGAGCAGGGTAAAGACTCTCTGCACACAGGGCACCTCCGGGAGCTGCCTGTCTCATGGCTCCTGCCAAGTCACAGAACAATGGGGCCCAGGCTGCCAAGCCCAAGTCAGGGGCCAAAAATCTGTGGAATGTGAGACCCGGAGCCGCAGGCCACACTGAGCGCCACCTCACAGAGGGCCTTTCTTCTGCAGGGAGTGAGAGCCCTGCATTTCCAGGGCTCGCCAGCCCGGGGTTCACACGTGTCTGTCCCCAGGTGCATGGGGACTGGAAGGGGACGAGCCCGGTGAGGAAGGCCCAGGGCCTGTTTGGGAGCCCGACCTGCCTTGGGTTCAAACCCTGGCTTGGCTGCCTTTACTCCTTCATTTGGAAAATGGGGTTAAGGTCTACCTTTGAGGGTCACTGAGAATTAAATGCGTTAACAGATGTAAACCCCTCAGGACAGAGGAGGGTCCGCTGAGGCTTTAGCTGCTACCAGTGTCGTTTCCACTAACCACCCCTGGACAGTGGAGGAGGGCCTGACTCCATGTGACAGACACGGGAACCGGGGCTCAGAGAGGGGCAGGGATTTGCCCAGGGTCACACGGCCAGTAAAAGACAGAGCTGGGCTGCCAGACCCCAGATCATGCTCTTTACTGCACTGCATGGCTTCTTTGGGGTGACTCTGCAGCAAACACCCTCCTCAGCATTTACAAGACCTGGAGCTGCTTCTGCAAAGCCCCTGACAAGCTCCTCTGGCCCTGGCCTTTGGCAGGGCTCTTACTAATGTGGGGCGTGACCCTAAGGAGGTGGGTGCGTGGGTTTAGTCTGGGCATTTCCTGGAAGGGATCGGCTCCCACACTGGGCTCCGAGGCTCCCCAAGAGGCCTTTCTGACCACCACTGTCGCCTGGCGCTGTCTCCCAATTTCTAGAACTTCCTCTAGGGCAAAGTCACGTCCTTCCATTGCCTCCTGCCAAATACCAAACTTGGTGGAGGATGGCAGCTCACTGAGGCCTTATCCTCCCAGGAAAAATGACCCAGGACACCCCAGGAAGGCTCAGGCCAAAGACCCAGCTTGGGCCAGGAATGGAGGCCTGAGTGTGTGAGGGTCGTGGGGGTGCAAGTATCTGTCTACACCGCACCATGTTCCTCAACCCTGAGGTGGGAACAGCGAGTGTCCACTTGCCCTTCTCTGCACGCGTGTGTGCATGTGCACGTGTGTACATATATGATCAGGTCACAGGCTTTAAGCAGAGCCACGTTCTCGGCATGTCCACTGGGGCAGGGTCGTCACTACCCCAGGTTTGGGGGTGAAGCTGGTGAAGGCCTGTGTAGCTCCCAGGCTGAGAGGCTGCCACGCCCTTAGAAGAACCTCACCAACAAACCCGGAGGCTCGGTCTCAGCTGGACGCCGTACCCTCTGCCCATTCTCTGGGGAAGGCCCCTCTCTATTCCTGCCAGCTGAGTGAAAAGCTTCACAAGTCGTTTTTCCAAAGTAGGAAACCAACCTGGTGACTCCCTACCCTCCTACATACACAGAAGGAGTGGCCCGACACCAGAACGGGCACAAGGACCTAGTTCTGCTGGTCCAGCAAGCTCCTGGCCACAGAAGCTTAGGAAAGGTGCCCACGGCTGGGGTGGCCGGGGGAGGAGAGGTGCCACAGGCCGGCATGGTCCAACACACCCCTACACAGACGGAGCTCTGAGGCCCAGCAGGAGACCAGGCAGTTCACAGGCTGGCCACTGGGGAGGTCAAGGCCAGACCAGCTTCAGCATCAGCCAGCACCCACAGCAATGCCTCCCCAGGCTGAGTAATTTGACATCTTCCAGGAAACCCAAGTGGTGCCACCAAGTCCATTTTGCAGATGAGGAAACCAAGGCTCCAAGGGAAAACGTGACTTGCCAAAGCAAACACCCTCCTCAGTGTTTCTCAGAACTGGGGGTGCCTTTGCAAAGCCCCCTGACAAGTTCCTCCCGCCCTGGCCTTCAGCAGGGCTCTTACTAAAGTGGGGCACAACCCTAAGGAGAGGGATGCTTGGGTGTAGTCTGCCATTTGCTCCTCAGACCAGGGAGGCTGTGACCGGCGAGGGAAAGAGACACCACTGATGACCTGGCGTCCTCGCATGGGGCCTGGGCAGTAAGGATCGCCCCCCACACACGGACCAGTCCTAATGACAGCCCATGCTAGTGAAGCCCTCATTGTGTGCACCAGGGATGTGCAAAGTGCTGTGCACGCCTGGTTCCACCCCACAGCCACTCTGTGCGGGGGCTGCTACAATCCACATAGTGCAGAGGAGGAAACGAAAGTTCAGACTGGTTAAGTGACGGGCCCACGGCCACACAGTAGGCAGTGGGCAGAATTGACATTTGAAACCAAGTGTGCCTGCCTCCTCTGGTCCATACTTCTTCTGACAGGGAGGGAGGGAATGAATGAATTCCGGCCCAGGAGTGTGGTTCTGGCTGCTGCTTCCCCCATCCTGGCCCCCCTTCCCTTCTGGGGTTGAGATAAGGAGACATTGCCCATTCATCACTTGACAGGAAGCAGCTCAATCTCAGGCCAGAGTTACAGGGGCCGGGTAGCTGCAGGGGAAGAACCAGAGATGGTGTCTGGCTTCCTGACTGGTCCTGGGTCCTCTCATCCCACCCCCAAAGTCACACTCGCTACTCAGATTCCATGGCTCCACGACCAGTAGGAGGCTGGCTTCTCTGAGACCTGGGACCACTTGCGGCCCCTGGAAGGGCGGTGCAGCCTGGGCAGAGAGGTCCCTAAGCCCCCTCCTCAGGGTAGCAGGGTTCCCCCACAGGGTGGGCCTGCAGAACCTGGAGGCCAGCGGCTGAGGGGACAACGCAGTGCCCACCCAGCAAGAGAGTCTTTCTGCCCACTCAGCTCACCTTCCTTCCGGCACCCCATCCCATCCTTCTCCTGTAGCTTGCCATCTCCTCACCCACCAGCCACCCCCATTTCTCTCCAGCCCGGGGCCTCTCTGCAGAGCTCCAGACCCCAACCACCCAAAGTCCCAGGCACTGAGGACTCACCTGCCCTTCCCTGGGTCCCCATGTCGGCGATGGGGTCTCCTGTCTGCCCAGGAAGCCAGCAGGAATGCAGGCGCGGCCCACGGATGCCTCGCCCTCCCTGACAACCCACACTGGGGCTTCATCTAGGCTGCCGGTTCTTTGCCCAAACAAGTCTGCACTCACCCACAGACCCTGCCCTCTGCTGGCCTGGGCCCTTCTCAGTGGGGTCCCTGGAGTCAGCTCTGCCTGACACCCCAACCTCCCATCAAGGGAGGTTCCCCCCCTCAACATGACACAAATCCCAACCTGCCGCTCCCCACCCCCCTCAAAAAAAAAACTCCCCAGAAAGAGGCCCACACGCCTGAGCGAGGCATCCCAAACTCTGTCCAGCTGGCGCCGGCCTGCCGTCCTGCAAGCCTACCCTGCCCCAGGCCCCTGCACGTTAAGGACCTTCTCATCCCAACCACACAGTACCCTGAACCTTCCAGATCCTTCCACACTCCAGCCTCTGCCCGGAATGTACGACCACCCATGAGGCAAAGTCCGTCTCCTGCATCAGGACCGGGTTCTGGGCCCTAATCAGGTTCAGACTTCTCGTGGGACCCTGGGAAAGCTCCGCCCCCTCCCGCATCCATGAAGTGCACACAGCTGGACCCCGCGGGGTGGGTACCCAGGGGCAGTCAGGTGTACCAGGCCCCCCTCCCCATCTGACTGCGTTCACACAGGCTTCTCCCCTGAAGTCTGGTTGTTCGGGTACAAGCTGCTCCCTCTGTCACTCTGCCCTCCTCCTCTGCCGGCCTTTCAAGGCAGGGACTGAGCTCAGAAGTCATCTCTAAACTGTCAGGGCCTCGCCCAGGGCCAGGCACAAAACGGGTGTCCAGCGGGAGCTGGTTGAGTAAAATTCTGATCAGTCAGTGGAGATGGGGCTCCTCGCATCCTCCTGATGCCCCAAGCAAGAAACACCTGCCTCCACGCTCAGATTCCCCGAGGTCTCAGATCAGGCAGAGGTCACCAGGCAATTGAAAACATACCACGCCTGCACTGCGGGGATTTCCTGAGCCTTTTTAAAATCGAGGAGGCTCCGGATCACCTTTTACTTTCTCCTCCGTGGGTAATAAAACCCAATTCTGTGAGCAAAAGAAAATGTAGGAACCTTCAGCATCTCTCAGAGCAATGAGGCATTTGGTTTCTTCCCCAGGAGGGCCTTTGGCGCCAGGACCTGGTGAAGGAAGACCTGCCCAGCCCATGCTCTGCACCGGGGAGTGACCATAGCACCCTGGCATGCTCCCCCACGAGTCTGCACCACCCTCTTACAGATGAGGAAACCGAGGCGCGGAAAAGCCAAGTGACCTGCCAAGCCAGTGATGCTGGTAAACGGAGTGCACCTGTGTCAGAACCCAGCTCCGACTCTCTGAAGTCTGGGTTTTAATCTCATTTGCCCAGTGCCATCCTTGGAGACCATGGAGCTGGGGGAAGCTGGTGGTCTCACTCTGCAAGGAGCCTCAGGACCCTTGGGCGGGCCCACCATCCCAAGGACCCCAGTCCACCAGGGAAACGAACTTGCTCTCTCCTCAAGGCCTTGGTAGGTTCCGCTTCCCCTGGCCTGGAATGAACTGCCTCCTGGCAAACCTGGATCCTCCTTCTGGGCACAAACTAGGGTACCTCCTCCAGGCAGCCTTCCTGGACTTCCTCAGACAGTGAGTGAGTGACTCCCAGTCTCCACTGGCCTGGTCTCTATGCCATCACTGCCTGTTCCCACATCTTCCTCTCCCTCAAATGGAGAATTTCTTCAAGGGCAGAGACCAAATCACTCTCCTTGTGGCCCCAGCAAGCCACAGAGGGTGGTGATCTAGTACATAAGCACCGGGGGCCAGGAGGAAGAAGCCTGGGAGAGCAGAAGTTCCTCTAGTCCTGTGTCCTGTCTCAGGCTACAGATACAGCCCTGCCAACCAACAGCTGAGGGGGAAACCCAGCTCGGGGAGACGCAGGCTCAGTGCCTGTAAAAAGCCCGCCCTGGGCCTCAGGAGGACGTCCGCAATCCCACAGGTGGCCTCTCCACGGGGGAAGTTCTTCAACCCCTGGCCTCCCCTAATTTTCTCTCCTGCTCTCATTTTAAGGTTTGAAAGAATGGCTATTCCCAGCAGGAGAAACTTCCATGGAGCCCTCACTGCTCAGGCCATCAGGAAGGGCCCCGGAAGCCAAAACCCACACCGGGGAGAGAAGAATTATCAGTACTTTTTCCACTTCCCTCGTAACCTTGGGAGTTCTGGAAAGTCCGGGATCACCCAGTGTGAACCCCTCCAACCTGGGCAGTGCAGAGGCCATGCCAGGCTGATGGCCCTGGCCCACCGGCAGCCCCCACCAGGCGTGTGGTCAAGGGGGCGGCGGGGGCAGAGAGGTAGCCAAGGTCTAGACCCCAGAGGTCTCTAGGGCCTGTCTCCCTATCACTCGCTAGGCACACCCTCAAGGGCAAAGAGAGCAGCCCCAGGTGGCTGGAGAGGGTGAGGGGCTCCCGACAGTGGGAGGCAGGGCAAAGGCCAGTACCTTGCAAAGTGGCTTCTGTGGAGCTCCGGGAAGGTCTCGGCTCGAGTTGAAAGGCAGATGCTCACACAGTCCCGGGACCTCTGGGGATCTGGGTGGCCTCTCTGTGCCAGGGCTGGTGGAGGAAGAGGGACCAGCCCGGTCTCCGCACGGGACTTCCCCTGCCCAAGACTCCCGTCCCCAGCCACTGCCAAAAGGAAACTCCCCCACCACGAGCTGCTCCAAAAATAGCTCCGGCTGCCACCTCCGTGGTGAAAGGAACTTGTCACTGCCACCAGGGAGCCCGCTGCTCACCAGGGACTGGAATCTGATGGCAGCGGCCACCAGTCTTAAGAGAGAGCACCTGTGTGTACCCGAAGCTGGGGGGCGGGCTTGGGATGCAACCAGAGTCCACTCTGGGATCGCTCGGTCCTGCTCCCCCATTTTACTCTCCAGGAAATTGAGACCAGAGGGCAAGAGACTGGCCCGGGGCCACGGGCACAGCAGTGGTAGCGCCTGGCCAGGACCTGTTCTCCTAAACCCACTCCACACACCCACACGGTCAGGCAGCAGAATCTGCCCCGCAGGCTCCACCACCCCTTCACTCCCAACCCAGAACCCAGAAACCGGACCGCAGATACGGAGATTACACCAGCCTCGGAGGGATGAGGGGTCCTGCCCTCAGCCCCGGTGCTGCATCCTCACCCACTCCCCCTGAGGCCCAGCAAACATGAAGAACCATCAATATTCTTACTGTCTCTTTAAAAGCATAACCCTTTCTAGGAGCTTCCCTGGTGGTCCAGTGGTTAAGACTCCGTGCAGGGGTCTGGGTGGATCCCTGGTCAGGGAACTAGACCCATGTGTCATAACTAAGACCTGGCGCAGCCAAACAAATGAAAAAAAAAAAAGCTGAACCCTTACTAATCTCTCTTTTGTGAGCTGAGCCACAAAGATTTGTTGCCTAAGAGATGAGAGCCTTGGTAGGCAGCAGCACTGAATTCAAGTCCTGGCTCTGGCCGCACCCCAGCTGCGAGGGCTCCGGGGCCCTCACGGGTAAAACAGGGACACACAGAGAGTACCCAGCGCCCCAGACTCTGGGGGGCTACATTACGGGACTCAGAAGTGCTTAGCCCCGGGCCCGACACACAACAGAGCCCCAGTCATGGAGTCAATGTCATTACGTCCTTACGTTCTGGCCCCATGCTCCCCCAAACTAGGCTGGGTGCATCCAGAAACCGAGAGCTCAGAGTTCCCGCCTTCCCTTCCCTCCACACGTCCTTCCAGCTGCCGTCTCTGCTCAGGGCCAGGGCTGACCACTGGTGACCCCAAGAGCAGACAGATGGAAACCCCCTTGCTCTTATGGGATCGCAGGAGAGCACCCAGCAACCCGCGGACAGATAACCACAAGCCAGAAAAGAGCAGTAAGAGAGCCCCCAAGAAAAGGCCGGATAGACCCTCACTTTGTGACCCAGCCAAGGTCACGGCCAGCTCCTTACGTGAGGTGGAGTCCGGGGTTGTGGGGGGCCTGGAAGGATGAGCAAGGTCAGCACCAGAGGGGAGGTGAGTTGGGCGGAGAACACAGTGGGATCAAAGGCCTGGAGGCCGGCGGACCTGCGGGCACGTGAGAGAAGGCAGGGACGCCTCCAGGCCCGCTCCAACCCTCCGTCTCCGAAAAGAGCTCCCATGGCCGGCACCTGCCTCCTTTTCCAGAATGAGAGCCAGCTCCACCCTGGGCCAGCCACCCCCCGCGCCCCATCTGCAGCTCCACCGCTGGGACTGACACGGGCATATGGCAGCTGAGGCCCCGGAGGACAGAGGGAGCCGGATCCTGGCACCAGGGCTCGGCCACCTGCCAGCGCACCTTCCCCACCAGCCGGGCCCAACTGTCGGGCATATGCCAGGTGTCGGCCCCCTGGGTGGCTGCGGCTGGGCCCTTGGCCAGCTGTCCACAGGTCTGCGGGTGGACGGAGCCCCAGTGCATGGGGCACCCCTTCGAGGACTGTCCTTCATGACCCAGTGAGCTGGGAGGCATCCGCCTGCACCCACAGTAGAGGCTCCAGTCAGGCCGGTCAGGCCCTCGGGTTGGGCACTTTCTGCCAAACCATTGTTTCTCTCCTGCTTCTGGCGTCCTGTCTGCTGGAGACAAATTTCCTCCAGGATGCTCATCTAGGACATGCTAGCACCCTGCGGAAACACAGATTGTGGGAGTCTTTCTCCTCCTCCTGACCGGAGTAGCCAGAACCTTCCAGAAGTCTACCTTGGCTCTGATGAGTTTCCCTGCCTGTGGGCACACATGCACTGCCAGTCACCCCCCACCTGTCCACCTGGGACTCGGAAGAGGGGGTGGAGCTGTGCTGAGGGGCATAGTCCCAGTGGCCCCCAGACTCTCAGAGCCTCAGGTCACCATGAGCCTCCAGCATGACCTCCGTGACGCTCAGTGTGGCTCAGTCTGTGGGTGACAGTGTCTTCTCCCTCTAGTCCTGCCACCCCCGGAGGAGTTCTGGGCCAGCACATAATCTCTGGTGAGGCCCTGGACCTGCCTGTGTTGCATTTCCACCCCCAGGACCCCTGCGGCCCCTGAGTCGGTCTGGGAAGTTATGCGGCCATTTTTAACTCCTCGAGGGTGAATCCTGCTCTGAGCCTCGGGGTGTGGCGTGGTGGATCAGGACTCGTTTGGAAATCTCAAAGGGCCACATGGCCTTGGGAAAGTCATGGCCTATCTCTCGGCCTCAGTTTCCCCACCTTCAACACGGGTGGGTCAGGCTCTGTAGTCTTAGGAGGGCTCTTCATGGGCCAACAATTTTTATGAGGCTGACGGAGGATTTGCGACTCACTGGCACGGACTGTATCTGAGCTCCGGGAGCCTCTATTTAATCCCAGGCTCAGGTCTGGGAGGAAAACCAGACCTTCTGGGTCTGGGATTGCTAAGGGACTCTCTCTCTCTGGCCTTGGAAGGCTTTGTCAGCCCCCCAGGCCCTGCACACTGCCCTCCCCACAAGTCACACTCCCTCGCAACAAGTCACAGCCATGTGGGAAGACGGCTCAGAGGCCTCCTGGCTCTCAGACACACCACCCTGGAGGTGGAATGTGCACACGGGGCATCCACACACAGAGCGCCCCTCAGATGAGAAGTACAGGCCAGATCCTGGAGGGGTGTTGGAAGCGTGTGTGCTTACAAAGCCACCCTGCAAGGCAGACAGTGCATCCATTTGACAGATGAGGAAACTGAGGCTAGCGAGGTCACATGACTCGAGGGACGTGTCCCAGCTGGAGAGAGACAGAGCGTGGGTGGAAAGGTGGGCCTGAGTCCTTGTGGTCATGGGGGAACCAGACCAAAGTGCTTAACTGCACTGCAGAATCAAATCAGGGGCCACCGATTCCAACTTGGGCCAATCAAGGGGGCTGCAGGGATCTGCAGGTGGCATTTGATCTGGGACCTGAGGGCCCAGAAGTGAGGTGAGGCAGCCCAGCACAGACTCTGGACTCTGACAGCCCCAAGTTCAAATCCTGCACTTGCCTCTGTCCACCACAGGAATTCGGCTACCTCTCTGCAGTTCCCTCCTCTGTGAACAGGGGCTGGGTAGGACCCATCTCATGGGGTTGTCATGAGGACAGAGTGGAGGATATGCAGCTCAAGACCAGCAGGACAAAGCATACACAAGAGCTCAATAAATGTGGCTGTTGCTACTACTATGATTACCACTATCACCATAAAGAACCAGCGCTCATTCAATAGCAACGTTTCCACAATTAATTCCAGCAACTCTGTCTGTGAACCAACCATCACAATAAGGTCGGTCCTCATTCCTCAGGGGTCCCCGATCTCATGACCTGTGAACGTGGCAGGAGGTGACCTCCGCCTCTGGGGATTCTCCCCTTCTTGGGGGCAATGGGAGAGACCACACTGGCTCCTGCTGTATTCTCCAGGAAGCTGGAAGTGATGGCAAAGCATTTTACAAAGTTACCAGGACGATGAACCTGAGCCGCCTCCCTCCCCTCACTGTCTCAATAAAATAAATCTTGGCCCACGGCTGGCGAGAGACCCTATATATTTACATGACGATGGTGCCTCATGATCACAGGGCTCGTGGTTGCAGCAAGCAGCGTGTGGCAGGGATGACAGCGGTCCTAGGAGACTCACTATTTTCCAGCGACTTTTATTGTCCATTATATCCCGGCGTTTACAGGGCTCTGCTCCGGGCCTGGCAGGAATATCACACACGGTGGGGCTGGCAGGCCTTAATATTCCAGTCTCGGTGCTGCAGATCAGCTTTCGCATCTCATCCATCCCCCTCTCCCCAAGTCTTTGTGTGATACTGAGACCCCAGGGAGCTCCAGGGGTTCTAAAGAGAGAGGGTTGTGGGGAGGGGTCTAGGTATGCCCACCCAAGCCATCTGCTTGGTTCCAGTCTGTCGTCCCACAAAGGGGACACCACCAACACTGTGGCCTTCCTTCATGGGAGGGGCTGCAAAGTGGAGGGGTGCACAGGGTACCGGAGCCATGAGTCCTGGCTTGTCGGGGGCTGCTTGCTAAATTCTCAGGGATTCTGTGAGACAGTCATCACGTTGGTTGCCTGCACTCAGGCATGGCAGGATATTTATTCCATGGAAATTGGCAAATGCTACAAATCAAGGCTTTGTGCAAATCCCCCTCCCTCCCACCCCACCACCCCTCGGCCTGGGGACCTATTTGTTAAACACCAGCATAGCCCAGGGAGAGGGTGACCCAGCAGGCCACTGTGAGCGCCAGGAAGGACACACAGACTTAAGAGTCAGGTGTGAATCCTGACTTCCTCACACTCCACTTGTGTGTGACCTTAGGTAAATGACTTCACTTTTTTAAGCCTCAGCTTTCTTATTTGTAAAATGGGGACATACCTGAATTCCCAGGTTGTTGTAAGGATTACAGCACCTCACAGCAAGTTCCCTGGGTGATGCTTAGTATATACAGCGGGTGCTTAATAAACGATACCTATTGTTATTCATTGATTCACACTTACTGAGCACCTACTCTGTACCAGGCCCTGAGTGACAGGGATACAGAAAGCCCCACGGGATGACAAATATAAAATTCTTCACATCTGGACAGTTCTTGACTGTTCTGCAGATGCATTTTTACCCACACCATCTTATGAAGCCTCAGGACAACTTTGAGAGGTGGGCACAGCAGGAGAGATGCCCATTTCTGAAACGAGGAAATAGGGGCTCAGGGCTGGAGGTGACTTGCCTGAGGCCCCTGTCAGGGCCTATCAAAATAGGGCTCAGTCCCAATTCCACTCCAGGCCCACGATGGCACCCATCCCTAAATTCTCAGGTTCAGCCAGGCTGGCCCCCTGATGGTGCCAGGAGAACCCAGGGCGAAGGGACTCCTGGTCTAGGATCCCGGGTTCTAGTCTTGGCTCCACGGCCTCCCTGCTCTGGGTCCTTCCCCACCTGGGCCTGTGGGTCCCCATCGGAAGGCTGAGAGGGCTGCACTCAGGGTGCTGTTGGCCCTGATGGGTGAGGGTCTGCCTCCAGACTTCCTGGCTTGGCCAAATGTCCCTCTGTCCCCCACAGTCAGGGAGGACTCGGGCATATAAACATCTCCGGTGCCCTAGCCAGAGCCCAGAAGAACCAGAGCCTCTTAAGCAGGACAGAAGAGAGCATGAGTGGGGTCTCCCGTCCACCTGTTTGGGGTTTCCCAGCTCACCCTGCTGGCGGGGCTCACCCACCCATTTCTCAGATAAGGAGACTGAAGCTCAGAGAGGGGTGGCGTCACCAGCCTGGGAACTGGGATTCACTCCCTGGGCTGGCAGCCTCCAGAGCTTGTGGCTGGGGTGCCCGCCAAGCCCCTTGGTCCTGACGTCTGCAGATGGGACAGTCTTGGCCACCGGGCCTCAGCCCAGAGGGGTCGAGGAGCATTTTGCTGAAACAAGACAGCAAGAAAAGTACAGGCAACTTTGATGACTCAAATAACCTTTGAAACTAGGAGGTGGGCGGAAGTGGGCAGCATTTCTGGTGGGTTTCACCTCACTTCCTAGAAGGATGCGTCACCAGCTTTAGTTTAGTCAGCGCTCACCCGACCGTCAACGCGGATCTGCGCTCTGGGTGGCATGTCTCAGCTCACTTGTCCCCAAGGCAATTACAGGCTGGCAGGTGGGGGCCGTCGAGTCAAGGCAGGAGGTGGAGGGAGGGAACTCTTCTCATTTTACAGATGAGGAAACTGAGGTTCAGAAAGAGGACAGGGGTTGGTTCAGAGACACAGAGCAGGTACCTAAGTTCAAATTCCTTTGCCAGAAGGTTAATTTTTCTCTTTGGGGAGATAGAAAAGGAAAGCTTCTGCAGCTTTCAAAAGAAAAAAAGGGAAGGAAAAAGAACTAGCAGCTGAATGGAATTGCAACAAGGCCCCTGGCCAGCCCGAAGAGGTTTCCGAAATTCTGTACAGTCTGAATTCTTGTGGGCTGAGGGGTCACGCGATTTCCTCTGCAGAAGGCGAGTTGAAACAGTCTGACTGAGGGGGCAGAGGGAGGGGGGGAGTGTCCACGAGACGAGGAATCATGAGTTTCTGCCTGGCTGCTCTGATGACTTGCTGGATGACCACGGACGAACCCCTTGCCCTCTCAGGGCCTCAGTTTACCGATACTCATTGGAAAAGACTCTGATGCCGGGAAAGATTGAAGGCAGAAGGAGAAGAGGGAGACAGACAATGAGATGGTTGCATGGCACCGCCGATTCAATGGACATGAACTTGGGCAAACTCTGGGAGGTGGTGAGGGACAGGGAGGCCCGGCGTGCTGCAGTCCATGGGGCCACGAAGATTTGGACACGACCTGGTGACTGAACAACAACAACAGTTTACTATGCATTGAGCCTTGTTCTAAGGCACTTAAGTGAGGTTAACCTCCTGATCCCCTTATAGTACAGGATTAGCTCCATTTTACACAAGGGGGAAACTGAGGCACAAAAAGGTCAGATGTGCTATTCAGCATAAGTGGAAGAACTGGGGTATGAACCCACCTAGTGTGGCTCTAACCACTGAGCCACAAAGCCCTCAGCCTGCAGAAGGTGTATCACCAGAGTCCTGTCTGCCCTCAAGGGCTTTGCATCTGTGTCTTGGATGCCAGAAGGCAGATTTCTAGAGACCCCGAGCCATCCTTCTTAACTTGCCTGCTGCTCTCAGTTGCTAGCTTGTCCACGAACTCTGATTCCTTCGCTTTGCTCAGCAGCCTTTATAACCACAGCCCGGGAGACCCCCAGGAAACTCCCAGGTCACAGCAGCCATCGACCCACCTCTTTGAGGCTCACTGGGGGCCCAGAGTCCGAGCAGGCATGGACGACCCTGCTCTGATGTCCATTTTGGAGTTTTACACTCAGGTCGGCCTCTGGGACCGCAGGAGGGAGACTGCCATTCAGACATCCAAGGAAGACAGAGAAAAACATCTATTCACAGCCAGACAGAACCTGCTCTTTGGAAATGATGCTACCAACGCGACAAGCAGCCCAGCTGGGCAAGAGATTCCCGAATAAGCCTGACCTGGGAACATCCACGTGGAAGGCTCAAAGGCTTGGGTAGTCACCAAGCTTATAAAATCTGTCTGGATGCTCAACCGTGAAATTCCTGAGGGAATAAGGTTCTGACCCAAAACCTGGACTTGTCTTCCAAAACAGAGTTCTTCAGACAACGGACATTTTTTGGCCTCGACAAGCAGACTGCTAATGTCTGTGTCACTCGGGTCGCTCCAGGAAGACGCACTCACAATGAGAGCGTGCTCCCACTCCGAGCCATGCGCTGTATCACATGTTTGGGTCTGCTGGGTCATTCCCAGGGTGGGCGTTACTATCTCCATTTTGCAGATGGGGAGGCTGAGGCTCAGAGAGGTGCTGATTCTCACAGCTGGGAAAGGTGGAGGTTGAAATCCTGTGCCTGCCTGGAATGTGGGGAGTTGGGGATGAACCCGGTGGAGTCTGGTGTCCACATCATGAAGGGGAGCTCCAGCCAGACAAGGACGCACAGGGGGAGTTCTGCGGGGCGGGTGCACACGGAGTCTCAGGCGTTGGACAGAGAACTTTTAGAGGAAGCACACACACTTCCCTCTAAAATTGGGAAGAACCCCTGCAGAGGGACAGGTGGGGAGGGCTGACGCAACAGCAGTCAGGACCACGCCGTCGAGGCTGCTGCAGTCCAGGCTTTCCCCAGACACTGGAATCCACTAAGCGGGAATGTTGCGCAGAGAACCCAGACATCTCCCACGTAGTGTTCTACCACTGCACCAGCAGCAGGCGGTCGTTCAACAAACACGCTTCCAGCCGCCACTACACCACTGCTCTATTCCTGGGAGCAGGAAAAACCCTGAATCCACTCATCTGAGGTCTCATGTCTCACCAGAGACCTCAGAATAACCCCCCAAAGAATCCACCAGCCCACTTCCTGTGCTTGAAAGCAGAAGGACAGGAAACTGAGGCTCGGAGCAGAGAAGTGATGGGCCCAAGGACCTTCAATCATTTGTTCAATCGACCAGAACCAGTGTCCATCCTCAGTGGGGCTCCCCATTTAGAGAGAGAGAGGAGTTTCACAAGCTAACACACCTACAAGCCAGTGTGACAGCTGCTTTGCACACCCAGAGTGTGGAAACACAAGGAAGGGTCTTGCAGTCTGCCCGAAGAATGGGGGTGGGGGGGTGTGGCGGTGTTTCTTCAGAAGAGGAAGCTGCTCTGAGCGGAGGACAGGAGGAAGGCACTCCAGGCAGATGGCACAGCCTGTGCAAAGGCCTGGAAGCTGGGTGGGCCTGGAATTAGGTGTGGGACAGAGGCCCTAACAGCAGCGATGGCCTCAGCTCTGCAAATGGGTGGGGAGGTGGGGGTGAGCAACCATGAGCACAGAGAGCCAGTAAGGCGTGCAAAGCCAGCACCAGAACTCAGGTCTCCAGGCTCCCCTTCTGGGTTCTTTTGCACACTCTACCACCCATGGTACCAAGCTGAGGTATGATTTTACTCAATGAGTTACATGATGAATGACAGCCCCCGTCACAGTTCAGTAGCATCAAGCCTCTGCCAGTTACACGTACGCTGACCTCCCCTGCCTTGGTCATCTCCGGTGACCATCACAGACAGGAGGAAGGAAATGCCTACAGAATCTCCCTCTCGAGAGACCCTTCTGGGGCTGTAGCTCACGAGGGCCACGGAGTGTACATTCTGGGCTCCAAGACATGCCCTCCTATTTGCTGAGCATTCACTGAGCACTGACTGTGTGCCAGGCTCCATGCCAGGCACCAGAAGGAGTCACGAAAGGTGGTTACAAACTCTTGTACAGCGTCCCCTAATTCAGAAACGGGCAGGGCTGGAAACTACTCCTATTGCCCAGGAGAGGCCAAGAGAGACGCGGAGAGGCCCGGGACTTGCTTGCTCAAGATCACTTGGCCAGGAGGTGTCATGCTGGGACGTGTCTCCGGAAACGACTGGTCACAGGGCCTTTGCCAAAAGAGATAAGAGTCCCCGGGGGAAACAAAAGAGCCTGGGATCCCTCCTTCATGCCCTGCAGGCTGCCCTTTACCCACAGAGCAGGCAGAGGCCACACTGGCAGGCACCACCCAGAGTGGCGGGGCCCCTCTCCCGCCCGGGGAGCCCAGACATGGCTGGCGGCTCGTGCAGGACAAGGAGCTGCTCTCGGCTCTAAGCTACCTGGGCTGGTGCCACCGAAGGACTACACGCTTGTGGCCAGCGAGTCCAGGATGCAGAGCAGTGGGGTCAGCGAGTCCTGCCCGGATCACCTCCTGGGTCTCTCACTCTATACAGTGGGGGGCTCTGACTCTCCTTCCTGGTCTGGGGTCCTTGTGCACATCTGTCTCCTCCGTGGGAATGCTGGCGGGACCCCTGGGTACCCTGGTTAACCCCACGCAAACGGCCGCAGACAGTCCAGAGGACTATGGCTCAGCTATGCCCTACCCTCTCCCCTGTACCAGGTCAGACAGCATCCCTTCAAAACTCACACAGGGTCTTTGCAGACGCAATCAAATTAAGATGAGGTCACACAGGATTAGGGTGGCCCTAGAGCCAATGGCTGGCATCTTTATAAGCAGAGGGAAACCTGAACTCAGAGACACACAAGGGGAAGGCCTCTGATGACAGAGGCAGAGGTAGGAGAGGTGTGTGTATTCGCCAGGGAACGCCAAGGAGTGCTGGTAACCGGCAGAAGCCGGGAGCAAGGCACCCGACGGACTCGCCCTCAGAGCCTCGACAAGGAACCACCGCTGCCAACACCTTGATTTTGGACCTCTGGCTTCCAGGACTGTGAGAGAATCAGTTTCTGTTGTTTTAGTCCACCCCACTGGCGGGGATTTGTCACAGCAGCTCGAGGAAATGAACACGCTCCCCGCCACCCCCCGCCCAGCACAGCTGGCCTTCCCCGTGTAGCCGAGGTTTCCCGGGTTCTCCAGGCATCGAAGACTCCCTCAGACTCAACTTCTGTTTCGGGTGCTTCAGAGGACGTTAATTAGTGATGGGCTTCCCCCGTGGCTCAGCAGTAAATAATCTGCCTCCAGTGCAGGAGATGCAGGAGATGTGGGTTGGATCCCTGGGTCAGGAAGATCCCCTGGAGGAGGAAACGGCAACCCGCTCCAGTATTCTTGCCTGGGAAATCCATGGACAGAGGAGTCTGGTGGGCTGCAGTCCATGGGGTCGCAAAGAGTCTGACACAACTGGGCAACTGAGCACAGGCCTAGGGATTTCACAGGACTGTAAAGATTCTCCCAAATTCTGAAGGTGGACATAAGGTTGCCAGCGTTGTCTGACATCTAAAACGCAATTTCTATCTATCGTCATCATCCTGCATAAAAGGACACCAGACACAAGAAAGTGGCTGAGGCCAGACCTGTCCTTAAGTTTCTCATGTCACCAAGGATCACGAGAAAGCCACACAGCCCCAGACCTGGCCTGGGTCTGGGGTTTGGGAACCAAATTCCAGCTGCTGTGCCCCTCCTGGGTGACTTTTTTTAATCCTCGCTGAGGAAAAGGGAGGCTGGCCTCCTCTAATCTTCTCTGACTACGAAAAGGAGGTTTCTCCATCTCAGAGACTTGACAAGTATATTCCAGTTAACCTGTGGGTAATTCCAGTTAATCTCCTCTGAGGACTCGGTGATCTCCCAGCCAGAGGGTGGAGGCATTCCGGGCCAGTCAATGAGGGAGGATCGAGAGGGAAAGAAAATAAAAGAGGAAAAAGGAGGAGGGAGAAGGAGAGAGAAGCACTGACCCTTCTTGTGAAAAGAAAACCGAATTGTGAAATTATGCAACGAGCAGACATCACGGGCCGGATGACTCCAGCCTTCCTCAAAGACACCTCGTAAACCCGCGCCCAGCCTTGGAGGGAGAGGCCAGATGCCTGGCGCTGCAGGGAGGGGCTTTCGAAACATCTGGCCCCGGGGGGCGGCCCGATGACCCAATGGAAGCCAGTCACCCTGAGCTCCGTGACCACTGCACCCACGTCTACCGTGTGGTGACCAGTGAGGTGGCCGGCAGAGCCGCTGAGGATCACAAGCTGTCTGAGTTCAAGGAATGTTTCTTTTCCAGTAACTCAAGAGCGCTAATCCCATCTTAGAGATGCCCCCAACGCTGGGGAAACTTTCTGCCCCACCATGCCGGGGTGGCCTTGCCTGGACAGTCTCAGGAACCTTAGATGATAAGGCCAGACGTCCTTGCCTTTCCAGGGCTGGCGTCCATCTCTCCCTCCCTCCCCTTCTACACGCCCAGGCCAGGGGCAGGGTGGGCCCCAGTTCTCAGGAAGCCAGGAAACACACTCTTTTCTGGGCTAAATGCCCAGATTCCTTGAGCAGTCACAGGACACGCTTTTTCTGAGCCGATCCAAAGCCACAGGCGCAGTCTGAAAGTTTCTTTGGGCGGCGTGAACCTGCAGGCACCCAGGCACACCTGGAATTCCAGGCTGAAGGCTGGTCAGCAAGAGAGGCCCCAGCTGGCCCCCGATGGGCAGGGGGTCCATGCTGCCCCGGCGGGCGACCAAGGGCACAGAGTTGTGCTCCGTGGGCCTCTGTTTCCTTTCCAAGAAAACGAGGTTCTTTCATTCCGTCATCATTTGCCAGGCTTTTCTTGAGAGGCTCACGGAGCCAAGGGCTGTCTGAGGCACAAGGCAGAGAGCCTTGTCCCTCTAGAGGTGTGTGGTCAAGAGGTGGATCCAGACACGGCAGCAAACAGACATGGCCATTTCAGACTCAATAAGTGCTACGGGGGAAACGCAACTGAGGAGCGGGCTGGGGTGGAACAAATAAGGCTTCATGGGGTCGCTGGGACAATTAAATCAGATCGTGCAGCAAATTGCTTAGCAAATAATCGGTAGGGCAACCAAAGCCAGAAAGAGAAGGGCTGGAGCGGGTGGTCGAAGGACTGATGTGGTTTGGGGGCCTTACGGCCCCATGTGTCCCAGGGGGCTGAGGGAGCCCCCGGCCACCCTGCTTGACCCGAGCAGACTCCCTGCTCTTTCTTGGTGAGAAAGCCTCTGACGTCATCATGCCCCAGGTTAGACCGCTGAAAAGTCAAGCCTTCTAAATTATCACGTGCCCGGTCAGCCCACAAAAACCACCCGTTCTCCACCAGCAGGTCTGTTTCAGCAGGCGACTGTCCTCCCTGAATCTAAAGCTGGGGTCCTTCACCCATCTGCTGGGAAATCTTGGCCAAGTTTCATAACCTCTCTGAGCTTCACTTTTCATGAGGTGAGAATGGGGAAGGAGCCCTCCTTAAAAAGCTCACTTGATGGGTTTAATGAGACCGTGGAGGCAAAGTGTTCAGGGTGTGCCTGGCACACAGTAGGCCCACCTGCCCCGGCTCCCCCCTTCCCTTGCGAGAACACAGCTCAGGGAAAGGAAGGAGGAGGAGGGAGCATGGACCTGGTCTGGGCAGCTGGGTCCAGCCCTCGGGGAGCTTGGCATCGAGAGGGAAAGGTTATAGGACTGCCCTGGTGGTCCGCTGGCTAAGACTCTGCACTCCTAGTGCAGGGGGCCGGGGTTCGATCCCTGGTCAGGGAACTAGATCCCATGTGCCACAGCTAAGACTCAGCACAGCCCAAATAAATAACAAATAATTAGTTTTTAAAGAAACAGGGAAAGGCTAACAAGTAGAGGGGCTGGTGCTCTAACCAGAGTGGAGGGGCAGACACATTTCACGAAAAGCAGGCTGAGGCTTCTCTGCTGGGTGCCTTGGGCACGATCCTCACCTGAGTCTCAGTCTCCTTGACTGAAAAATGGGTTCTGGTCATGATGAAATGAGACCCCACCCGGACACATGAAGTCACCCAGACAGTAACTAACGTGTTAGTCCACTCACCCTCATTCATCCATTCACAATAAAAATATTTGAATTTCATCCCAAGTGAGTGCTGGGCCCTGTGAGGGACCAGGGTGGGAGGGGTGTGGCCCAGCCCCTTGGGACAGACTCATCTCCTCTGGAACCACCCTGGCGTTACCTGGCTCTGAGAGGGGGCGTGCAAGGGCTTCTGGGCTAAGCTAGGCTCACCCTCTGTGGAAACAATGCCCGGACAGCTCCGGGGAGCAGCCAGCTCACCCTCCGGGCACCACCGACCTTTCCACGCAGCCTCACATCAAACCTGACAGTGGCTCCTCGCTGTGTGCCACAGGGCATCTGCAAGACAGGCTGATGACCAGGAGGGTCAGGGGGACCTTGGACCCCAGCCCACTCCCCCCACAACCCTACAATGTGCCACAGACAAACATTAAAGCTCAGAGTTGCTCATATGAACACCTTCACCTCTGACTCCTCCAGACCAATCAATCAATCAATAAGGAGAGAGTCGGAATTCGATCACAGTGACGATACGATGGGCTCCCAGGAAGCACGTTAGAAAACCGCGTCTCTAGCAGATTAATGAGACCGCCTGGAAATCGGGGGAAATAAATGTATTCCCGGGTGGACGCACTCCCATTAACTCCAGCTTCTCATCCCCGGAAAAGAAAAAAAAAATGCAGAAATCCGGATTTAGGGAAAATAACACATCCATGGCACTTTTTCTCCCCTTCCCAAAGCAGCTGCTGTGAGCTTTACATATTTTATCATTTATTCGCACGTTGTCCCCAGCAAGTTGATAGGCGTCGGCCTTGTTTTTCACAAGAAAGCTGTGAAAGAGGCTGAGGGTGTGGAGGTGAGGGGGCCTCCCACCTCAACACCCAGCAGAGGGGCTGCGGTGGTGGGCGGGAGAGAGCCAAAGGTTCTTTTGGGGAGGAATTCCAGCTGCAGGCAGGTGAGAGGCTCTGGGGGAGCCCACACGGGCAACCACAACAGCCTCCCAGTCTCCTGGCCTGACCACCCTCCATAACACCAGACCATTTTCCACACACACTACCAGAAACACTGTCCTGACTATTCCTCCCTCCTTTATCAACCTTCAAAGCTTCCAGATCAAGTCATCATTCCAGAGTGTAGCATCCAAGGCCTCCTGACCTCTGATCCTAATCCCAGCCGACACACGGACTCCATGGAGCCTCTTACCATTTCCTGCCACCTGGAGGTTTCATACCTCCAGCCCCTGCATACCCTGTGTCCTCCATCGAGCCCTCCCACCCCCAAACTGGTCAATCCCTACGGGTCCCCAGGTGCTTCCAAGGGAGATGATCTGGGTTCAGATCCTTGCTGGGTGACTTTGGCTAAGTCACTTTACCTCTCTGAGCCTTGGGTTCACTTAAAAAATGAAGCCATTTACAAGGTGAAGACTACAAGATGACAGCACATGTAAACCCCTGATGGACACGCTGTTAAAAAGAAACAGTAGCAGGAGGAGGAGATGTTGCTTTTTTAAAAAGATAGCTGATAAATCTACGTAAATAATTCCATACTGTTAAGAGAAAAGGACTGGCATTTGCAGAGGAGGCCCCGGGCACGTGGCATGTAGCCTCCACCCAAGCCGGGCCTTTCCGCTCCCAACACGCCCCAGCCACACGCAGGACCCCTGCTCACAACGAAGCCGCTGGGGAGTCAAGAGCCCCTTCAGTCTCTGGCAGGAATTCACTCTTGCTTCCTGATTCTGCCCCCTCCTCCCTCACTCTCAAGTCTGACCCCCTGCAGGCCGGGGTCTCACCCCAGCCCCAGCCCCACCCTAGATCCAGGGATAGGGTCCAAGGGCCAAGAGCTCATCACCCCTTCTTCACTGAGGAGGGCGCTGAGACCGGGCCCATGAGGAATCACTCCCGAGCTCCGGGAATCATTCCCAAGGCCCTGAAGCAGTTCAAGCCACAACAGAACATTCTTTTGAACCAGCATCCTTGGCTTTGTTGCTCCCTGACACAGGGGTCTCTGGGTAGGAGCCCAGAGTGCTAACACCAGGCCCCTCTTCATTTCTGCCCCAGGCTGCCCACCTCTCCCCCGCTCCCCCAGGCCAGCCCCCATCCCCTCTCTTGCAGCGCCCTCCGCCATGGGCTTCAGGGAGCCAGTCCCCCACTCAAGACCCTTCCAAACACCCATCGCTGATAGGACCAAACTCTGGGTCATCACAGGACCACAGGGTCATCACCCACAGGATCAAACCCTTCTTTAAGGAATCACCTGTAGCAGGCCCACAGGGTGTAGGAGTCACAAAATTTCGCCCCAAAGGACAGGTTCCAGCCAGCCAGCCAACCCATCTGCGCACAGCAGAGGCCTGGATTCTAGACACAGTCTCCAAGTTGCAGCTGTCTCCATGGTAGCAGGGCCTGAGGAGCAAACGAAGGGTGCGCCACTTCTCCTCTCTGTCACCCAGACCTTCGCCAGGCCAGGCCTTGGGTTGGGCCCTGCGACCACGGAGGAAAGGGGACTTTCAGCTCTGGAGAGGCTTCGAGTCAAGGGACTGATCAGTCGGTGGGCCTGAAGGGGATAGGGGACATGCCTGGGGGGAAGCACAGGGGGGCGTGGGGCCCAAAGCGGAGTCCTACGCAGTATCCTGAGGTCAAAGGAGCCTCCAGAAGGTGGTGAAGTTTGAGAAGAGAGAAGCAAGGCATTACAGGCCAAGAGAGCCTTGAGTTCAGCATGGCAGAGGGAGGGGGCCTGGTAAGCAGGGGGCGAGGCAGGGGGGTGGTGGGCAGTTGGCATGGACAGTTCTGAACGCCAGTCTGCCCACCTGTGGGCTCTGGGCTCCACGACTGCTACCTCCTCAGCCACCCTTCACCACAGTCCCACACAGTCCCTCCTCAGACCCTGCTCACAAAGATGAAGAGACAGGTTCAGCATCATTGTGTAACAGCAAAGTCCCCCAAGATGCTGGCTCGGCCGTGTGGAATTGGGGGTGTTGGGAGTGAAGCAGAGGCATCTGGACTTGGAGTCCTCACTCTGCTACTTTGTCACCTCTCGGAGGGGCGCTGCTATTCTCCAGAAGGCGGCCCAGGAAAACGAACGAACCCAGGGCCACCACGTTATGAAATAATCTGAAGCAAGTTCTTGGACTCTCTAAGCTTCTTCTGTTTCATCTGTATATGCAGCCAGTGACACCCACTTCCCATGACATGCCCAAAGCAGCGGTGCAGGGTCAGGCATACGGAAGGACCCCCCAAATGCTGGGTCCCCCTCCTTGCCTTCCTCTGAACTCAAGGTGTCAGTTCAGGCTGACCAGTCCTTTCCTTATGTGTCGGGGACAGGGGCCATCCAGCTTGCCCACTTTCCTCCGGGTGGTATCCCAATGCAGCCTGTTAGCCCTTTCCACCTCGGCCCGGGCTCTCAGGACCCAGGGAACCATCCATCTGTGCAGGAGATTGGTTTTTTTCTCTCTGTATCTTTTTTCCTTTCCTTTCCCCTCTAAGCAAAACTGCTTGGCGGCTGCTCCTGCCTCTGTCCCCAAGGCAGTTCCAAAGGGCCCATCTTGTCCCGCAGAAGTGATGGCGGTAATTCCGTTAATGGGAGGCAAGACGGATGGTACCCGGTGCCCAAAGTGTATGAAGCAAGCTGGAATCGGCCGCCCCCAGGGGGGAGGAAAGTGTTGCCGGAACACACCCTCCTTTGGGGCCTTATTAGGTCTTGAAAGAGCTGCCGCGCTCGCTAAAACCTGCTTTTGCCAGCAGAAGCCTCATTTTACAAATATACAACAACACAAAAACCCGTAAATGGGAAGAAAACCCTGAAGATTACGCTCCCCTGCTGCAAGCGAGGCGGCGAGCTGCCACTCACAGCTGAAGTCTTTAGCCTCGTCGACTCTGGGTTTAAATAAATGGGCCTGAACGCCAGCTCAACCATTTTGTGAACACGGAACACGGCTATTCCTTTGCCGTTTAAGGACTGCTTGCCTTTGGTGGGATGGGACAGCTTTGGGAACGTTTTCTTTTAAAAGGCTGATGTCCTAGACACCATAAAGCCCTACGGCCCTCGCATCAGTTCCCAGGGGAATTCACACCCACAGGCCGTCATAACCACCGTCAATCTCTCTTGGCTTCTCCTGCCCTGAGAATCAGTGGCATCTCAAATGCAACTTCACTGTGGAAGGGGTGTCCATTTCCACAATGACCCAAACGGCTCACCCTCTCCCCAGTTTGGGATCACACTGCTGAATTGTCTTGGGGGCTTTGTAAGTGCATACCAAATCACTTCATTTGTGTCCGACCCTATGGACCACAGCTCGCCAAGCCCTTCTGTCCATGGGATTCTCCAGGCAAGAAGACTGGAGTGAGTTGCCATGCCTTCCTCCAGGGGATCTCCCCGACCCAGGAATGCAACTGACATCTTTTAGATCTCCTGCATTGGTGGGAAAGTTCTTTACCACTAGTACCCCCTGGGAAACCCAGGGGCTTTAGTTTGTCCAAATGCAAAATACGTATGTAGGTCAAAGCTGGGATGGACACAGCCAAGGTGAACGAGGGGCACAGCAGTGGTCGTGCAGTCAGGCTGCCTGGGGTTGAGTGACCTCGACAAGCCATGAACCTCTCTGGGCCTCAGCTTCCTCATCCCTAACACAAGGCTCCCCCCACCCACCAGAGCCTAGGAGCAGGAGTAAGTGCAAACCCAGCTCACTGGGAAATGGTCACTTCTCAGTCCACTGAGAGCACTGATGGTCTCTCTATTCTCAGCACCGCTCAGACACATAGGAGGCCACTCCTACTAGAGCCGGGTGGTTTAGGGGGGGTGCTCTGTGAATCAAAGGCCTGGGTTCAAATCCTGGCTCAGGCACAGACCTACTATGAAGCCCTTAGGCAGAGGACTCAGTCTCCTTCTCCCCATCTGTAAAATGGGCCCAAAAGAACCTGCATCACGGGGTCACTGAGGGGAGTCACCGTGATAATAACTGGTTAGGGCCTGCCCGGGGTGGCCCCAGGGACCAGCAGCCCTGAGAGGGAGCCGGTGAGAATCCTGGGGGAGCCTGAGAGACACTCCCACCTCCCACCTGGGAAAACCACATTCTTAAAGACATCTGAAGTAAAACGACCCCAAGAGGCCAATCCAGGCCCCCTGGGAGAGCGGGGACCTTGAACAACAAGCAGCATGTTAAATCCCCAGCAACTGCCGTCTCCGGGAGACTTCGGGGACCATCACTCCACCAGGTAGCCCCCGACCATGGCCCCCGGTCACCTGTCTCCAACCCCTGGGTCAGTGACCTACTTCCCCCACTTCCTATTTTCTGGCTGTTCTCCCCATGGAAGTGCCAGCTCCGTCCTGTCTCTTGCTTGTTGTGCATCTTAGGTCAGTGTCCAGATCTGTGGAATCAATGAATGACCAAGCAAAGCAAGAAAGGGATGAACTCCCTGGAGAGGGCGGCTCTGGGCTGAGGAACTTCCAACGTGTCCCAACGTGGAAAAGTGCTCCCAAGGCTCATAGGTGCCACCAAGACGCAGTCCTCGCCCCACAGTGTCATGAATTGCCAATACGGAAACAGCCACCAACTGCCAAATGCCCGTTTTGTATTCTGGGATCACAAAAACCCCCCAGAGACAGGAACTGAAATCACCCCTTGATTTGCAATAAGAAAACCAAGGCCCCAGTGGGAAGCGACAAGCCAAGGAGACACGGTGAGCAAGAGGCAGAGGTGTGACTTGCATCTGGGTGTGTCTAACCTACCTTCTCCTGCCTCCTTCTCCGATCCTAAGAGTAGCCCCAGGGCTGGCTGGATCCTGGAGGAGAAGAGATGGAGCTGCAGCTTCAGGACAGCTCCCTACCAAGAAGGGGGACTTCCCAGAGGCAGGAGCCTGCAGACAGCAGCTGCTGGGGTCCAGCTCCCTGCCCGTTCCACTCACACAAACTGGTGGGGGCAGTGTCCCAGCCAGGCAGTGACCCAGCCACCCAGCTGTGCCTGGGATTGTGTGCAGAGCAGTGGTTTGATGGGTCAGCTGGGCTTGGGTGCAAATCTGCTTTCAAACCAAGTGGCTTATGGCTTTGTACTGATGGCTTTGTTCTCTGAATTTCAGTTATCCTCATCAGGAAAATGGGGGGAGCCTACCATTGTTGCAAAGGTTAACTAAGGCATCACAGATAAAGCACTTGGTCAGATCGCCAGTCCACAGTAGGTACTGAATACTAAGCATTAGTTAACTTTCCTGAGCTTCCCTCATTCATATTTTTGGGGGTGGCCAGACAGACGTCCTGAAGCTGCACCCCACCACCCCCCCACCCCCCCGATTCCAGGGCTGGGAACAGCATGGGTGCCCAGCCCCCTCTGATCTCTGGGGCACCACCTGCTTGGCATTGTTCCCGAGGAAGCAGGTCAGCAACCTTATCATTTGATTTCTGACCCTTGTCACTCAGGAAGTTAGAGGGGATGGGTCTGTCAATGCAGGAACGTCCGGCAACAACATAAGGGATTACAGCAGGGAGGGGGGCATTTCCGAGGGGGCCCATGATCACGAAGTGTCCTTCTCGAGAGGCCCAGGGTGAGGAAGGAGGCCAGCAGGCCACCGGACAGCAGTCACATCCGGGGCCAGCGGTCTGCCGAAGGTACCTGTAGCAGAACTCTCCCAGTAAGACTGGCCGCGGTTTTGGGCCGAGATCCGACACAGGGACCCTGTTCTTTCTGAAAGGTTACAGTCCTCCCATCAGGGCCAGCTTCACAGGCAAATGGCCATGTCGTCGTATCTGGACCTGTCCTCAGCAGGAAGCCCCTTGCTTGGGGTTTCAATGCTCTGTGTTCACTCTCTTGAAAGCCCACTTTATCTTTGAACTTGCATTTTCTAAGTGAAGTAATGCTGCACGTGCTGGGGGTGTGGAGCTTCACCTTGGAGTGTTGGAGTGGTCCTGCCTTGCCCAGGGTCACAGCTGCCTGCTCCCATCCTCCCTCCCCCCAACCCCCAGTAACTTCTGACGTTCTCCACTCTTGACAGGGGCCTGGGTGCAGGCAGGCGGGAGGTGGGGTCAGGCGCATCTCCTGCCAAGCCACAGAGCAGGGCCAGGGGCATCTGCTAGGATCTGTATTCGCTCTGTGAGGGTCCCTGTGCCCAAGGTATCGTGGCATTAAATAGCAAATTAAAAACATCACAACAGGTGGGGAGAGAGACTGAGAAGGGAAGGAAAAAGCTTTCTTCCTGCTTTCTGGATAAGGGGATCTACATTTTCATTTTGTACAGGGCCCCCAAATTACATAGCTGGCCCTGTCTTCCATTTACTTCCTGACCCTTGGGGACACCCCTGGGCTTCGACAGAGCTAGAAGACACTGCTGCCAAGTCTAAGGCCATCACTGCCCAAGGAGCTTCTTAGAACAAGGCCCCCCCACCCCTTACCCACCCTGCCTCCCGGTCTGGTCCTTTGAAGTCCCATCATTGGTCACTTATGGTTGTCTTGTGGACCAGGCTGGGGAGGTGACGATCAGCTAGATCGCAGGACAGGACCTCTGGCAGCACCGTCAGGCGTGGGGGGCCGGTCCAGCAGAGAGGCAGGGAGCGGGTGGAGGGAAGACCTGGCATAGGCAGGCTGCCTCCCAAAGGCAGGGGCATGGGGTTGGCTCTGGGAGGCGGGAAGGGGCCCTCATCTGTAAGGCAGGGACCCCTGACTCACCGCCTGGGGCTACTGGAGACTGAAGGGGCTCCCTTGCTGGAGGGGTGTCCCTGGCCAGTCGGCGTGGACAGTGCAGGGAGTGGGAACAGCACAGGCAGACCCTGAAGCAGGGCAGCCAGCAGTGAGCTCCCCAGCTGACTGCAAAGCCAACAAGGAAACAAAAACAAGGTGGAGGCCATATCCCGAGCCCCTACCGCGTGCCAGGCTCCTGGCTGCAGTGGCCTAACCTTACCACTGGCCCCCTCCTGGGGCAGATATTTATTCCTGTGGTTTCTATTCCCACTTGACATCTTACAGACATCCCCTTCCTTTCTGCAGTTTGTAAAGTCCAGTTGGTACCGAGCCTGGGGTCAACCAGGTTTTTCTCGTCACGGCGAGAGCGGAATTCACAGCAACTAAGAGCTCAGACCACACAGTTGGGCCACCCCCAGCTGCGTGCCCCTGGGGTGGATCTGACCTACCCTGGGCCTCAGTTTCTCATTTGTAACTTGGGGTTAATAAAAGTCCCATCCTGGAGGGGGTTGCTATGAGGGGTAAGTGAGGTGATGTGAGTGCAGGCACACAGCAAAGTGCCATGGCCGGGAAACCCCAGATCACCCGATGAGAAGTCTGAGCATCGCACGTGCTTCTCGGGACCGGGCGAGTCTGCTCCCTCCTTCCTAGCATCTGCCACGACTCTGCTCCGAGACTGCTCTCTCCCCCCATTGTCATGTCACATCAGTCCATAAATATTTAAACAACATGTCATCAGATTATTATAACATATGATCTATAGCACTGATGTGCTGCAGTTCTGCGCATTTGGGCTTCGTTTTCAGAATATCGAGACATAAAATATTTATGTATTTAGCCAACCACGAGATCTCACATTCTGTCTCAGAACGCTGGGTGGTGGCAAGACGCTGAACTGAGACGTCACGTGTGAAGGGGATGCCTTGTTCTCACGTCGGTTCCTGGGGCCTCTGGATTGTCTCTGGTTCATTCCGGGGACGTCATTGTGCGGCCTGTGAACGGTGGCTGACTAGGTTTATCATAGCAAGTGGAGGGCCAGGAATGAAAAAAAGCCCCGTAAGATGGACCTAGAGTTCAAATCCCTTGGATGCTCTCATGTTCCTTTCTGGATCTTCACAGGTCTGCACATAGTAGGTGCTCAGCAAATGTCCACTGGGATGTAAGTTAATTCACCTGCTGCCCACAGCACTGCCCAATGGGCTGGCACCCAGCAGGGATTCAGTTATAATTGCTCCCCTGTTTCATTCCCCACCCCCTGCAAGTGCCCAGCATCAGGCTTGGCCTGGAGTAGGATCCAGTGAATGTTGCTGGATGAACAGCAATTGAAGGAATAAATGCGTGACCAGATAAATCACTTAATTAGCTAATGAATGAATGAGGGATAATGACTCCCTGTCTGCTGGTCCGAATTATATTGTGTAAGACCCTCCTCCTGAGAAATAAAAGCTCTCCAATAACTCATAGTGGGTAGGCAAAGGGGTTTTTCTGGGTAATTAAATATCTCGATTGTTAACATTAGCACATCACAGTGACCATATGTCCCGGAATTTTCAGCACTGTGCAGTTTCAAAGATGCCACCCCCTAAGCCATGCGAGCATCCAGGAACTTCTCACACACCATCAACCAAATATCTTCTTGCAAACTGCCTCTTCTGTCCCCAGATGTCACTAAAATGCTTTTACAGACCACTGCCATCTTGGGTGTTTGGAAACAGTGGTCACGTGTCCAACCTATAGACGATCGACGTCTGATGTCCCAGGAGATCATAAAAATATTCGCAAATGAAAGTTGTTGGCTTAGAGTACAAGTATTTTCTTTGTGTGTTCTCCAAATGTCGTGCTGTCACCATCGAGAGCGGGCAGGCCCCACCTTTGTCCCCAGCCTCTGGCACAAAAACCCAGTCCTCGTTTCCTCTTGGGTTGGCTGAGGAGGTTGGCATTTAAAACAAACACAAAAGGCCACTAAAATTCCTTGGGGAGACGAACAAAGGAAATGCACACACACTGAGTCAGGCACTCCAAGTCCATGCTTGAGATCGCGGTGTAACTAAATCCAGCCAGACTTGGCTGCACCCGCCAAACACATGGGGTGGGCTTCCAGTCTGTCTGCCATGTGGTGCCCAGTGGTCCTGCCATCTGGGCACCCACCCTGGTGGCCCACCAAGGCCACACCAAGCTAGGGAACGGTCTCCTTTTTCAACCCAGGATTCCTTGCTTTCTGGACGGGGGGCAGAATTGGAGCTCCTGTTCACTTGCTACACAGCAAATGTCTGTGCCTGAGGTGCTCGGGAGAGTTAATCTCTACCCCTTCCCCAAGCAGCCCCCAAAAGATATGCCTTCTAAAAAAATCAGTGTGCCTGACAGAAAACACAGCTTTAAGACAAGTTGCCCACCCAGTCCTACCCAAAGCCCCTCCTCTACAGACTACCAGCAGAATGGGAGCCACCTCTGCAGAAAAGGGGCAGAGGAAGGAGAACCACCCCCCCAACTCTGGGAGGGAACCGTTGTGTTTAGGTTCCTCCTTCTTGGAATAATCCAAGGACGAGTCTTTCTGTAAGAAACCTCTCTGCACAGGGAGGCTCTGTCACACACAACTCAGCCCTTTGCTGCCCACTGGGAGGAATGGGGGGGGGTCCCTAAAGTCAGTCAACTTCGCCACCAGCTCAGTAACTCCATATAAACATTCTTTTTGCGGGGGGGGGGGGGGGGCTGTGTGGGCTCTTCCTTGCAGTACACAAGTTCTCAAGTTGTGGGCTCTAGAGTGGGGGTATACAGGCTCAGCTGCCCCATGGCATAAGATCCCACACAGCCAGGGACCGAACCCAAGCCCCCTGCACTGGAAGGCAGATTCTTAAGCTCTGCACCACCAGGGAAGTCCCTAAACATTCTTCGAGGATTCTGCCACTCATCCACTTAAAACTCTCCATTCATTCAACAAATGTTAACTGAGCACCTATTACTGCTAGGCACCGTGCTGGACACTGAGGTTTAGCTGAAGCCCACAGGCCAGGTCGTACCCTCATGGAGTCGTGGTCCATACAGGGAGGCAGATCACAAACACAGCAAATACACGGTATCAGGGACAGGCAGGGGCCTTGAAAAAAAATAAAGCCAATCCAGGGAATGGGGAGTGAAGGACGTGGGATTAATTCTGACAGGGTGGGGATGGTGGGTCTCTTTGGAGAAGTGACTTTTTCAGTGTCCTGCTGAAGGCTAGGAGCAAGTCACGGGAATATTAGGAGGAAAAGGGTTTCATGAAGCCAGGACAGCAAGTGCAAAGGCCCTGAGGTAGGAGTTCGCTTGGCATGTTTGAGGAAGAGTAGGAAGGCTGTGTGGCTGGGGCAGAGTGAATGAGGGGGAGACTGGTGAAGAGTAAGGCTGCAGAAGTAGCAGGGCCCTCCTGCTCTTGCAATGAAGACCCAACCTCACAGATCCTGGGGGACTTGGCTCCGGGGGACCTCCTCTCCTACTATTTGTCTCTTGGTTCATACTATTCCTTCTAGCTGCCCAGAGGCCCTCTCCGATGCCCTGGGCCTGGCCACTAACTCACAGCCCACACAACCGGCACTTCCAGATGGCAGCCTTCAGACCTGGCCACATGACATAGGCTTCTCACAACACGAAGGCTGGTGGTGATTAGCACCACGTAGCCTGGCTTCTCTGTTTCTGTGTCGATCAAACGGGCATAGTGGTACCTGAGTCACAGAACCGCAGGAGGATGAAGTGAGTTAATCCACATAAAGGGTTACAACAGAATGTAGCATGTAGTGAGTGTCTGGGACAAAGGCTCTATTGAAGGGCTCACAGGCTGAGGAAGTGGCAGGAAGTTCCTGGCTTTGCACAGCCTGGGGTCTGCCCGCAACCCTGGACCCCAGTCAGGCTCCCAGCTCCCCGTCCCACGGCCACACCCACCCACTCACCCTTAGTTTTACCTGCCCTTTATCTCAGCCTTCTCAGGCCTCCAGGCCTGGACATCCTGCCTAGCAAACCTCATGTCTCTCTCAAGGCTGGGGAGCCCCTCCCTCCTGGAAGCTCCCCCTCGCCCCCGCCCACTTCCCCAGATAGTGAGTCCCAAAGGGTGCCTGCTGCAAACTGTTCACAAGCACCCACAATGGGGTCATGACGCAACTTCTGTCCCTACCCGGTGGTGAGAGGCCCAGGGGCGGGGCCGTTAGAGGGTCTTGATGCCAGCTCCCGGGGTTAACACTTGACCCAGAAAGTCAGGACATATTTCTTCAGTGAATGAGTGGACGGATGACCACACAGCAGCCAGCAAGGGCGTATCTGGTTAACAAAATGGAGTCCACTCAACCCACACAACACTGAGTGGTCTGTTTCTGTACTGAACTTTTCACCCTAGCCTGGGCCCAGGTGCCATGACCAGAGCCGTGGCCTGAAAGTTGAGAGAATGATCTGATTTCAGCCACAGAACCGCCACAGCCTGTGTGGGAGACCTTAGGCTGGTCGCAGCCTCTCTCTGGGCCTCATTCTCCCCATCTGTAAAATGAGAGGCTTTTAAGTTTTTACTTTTAAGCATCAGAAACTTTCCTTATAAAAATGTTTTTCCACATAAAATTAACCATCTGAAAATTAAAACTTAAGGGGCATTTAGTACATTCCTAATGTTGTGTAACCACAATCTCTACCTAGCTCCAAAGTACCTTCATCACCCCAAAAGGAAACCCAGTATCCATTAAGCAGTTTCTCCCCATTCTCCCCCACACACCCCACACCACAATCTGCTTTCTGTCTCTAAGGATTTATAGATTCTGCATATTTCATATAAGAACCTTCTCTTATTAAAATGACCCCTGAGCAAAACCTCCTTATATAAAACAGGTTAAGATGAGTCGGGTTGCCCCCTCCCCCTTCAGAGAAGTGATATCCCTCATCCTTAGCGGCCTCTCAGGGGAAGCTCTGATCCCAAGACCTTCCCTTTCAGAATTCTAATCCTAAACTTGGATTTCTAAGGCAAATCCCAGAATCAGTGCCCCAGAATCAAGAGCCTTGCTCCTGGTGTTACTTGCCCATTTGCCAGATGAGAAAGTAGAGGCTGGGCCCATGTGAAGCCCCAGCCTGAGGCGACTGCTGTGGAGGTGCGGGATTCAGAGATCTCCAGAGCCCGCTGAGGCCCTTCCCTCCCCACAAACACCATGGCAGGGTCTCGGATGTGAAGAGCTGGACAAAGGCCCACAGAAGCCACCTCAGGAAGGTGGCCAGTCCCGAGAGATGAAATCTCTCCTCTCAGAGAAGACAATCCAGCTTGAGGGAACCCCAGGAGCTTAACTGAACTGAAGTGAAAGTTGCTCAGTCGTGTCCGACTCTTTGTGACCCCATGGACTATGCAATCCAAGGAATTCTCCGGGCCAGAATACTGGCGTGGGTAGCCTTTCCCTTCTCCAGGGGATCGTCCCAACCCAGGGTTTGAACCCAGGTCTCCTGCATTGCAGGCGGATTCTTTACCAGCTGAACCACAAGGGAAGCTTAAGAGGGGGCGCCAAACATGCACAGACTCCCTCAGCCCTCGCTGCGCAGACCCTCTGTGAGGACCCTGCCGGCAGAGAGGGCCACCTGCTCACTTCCAACCGAGAACAACCTGTCCCGGCCCAGGTCTATGACAGCTGCTCCGTCCGCACAGACCTCTGATGGGGCTGACACTGTGTAAATAATTAACAAAACATATGCCTCGCTTAATAACACACTGAGGCTGACACAGCTCTCCGGGCCTCCCAAGACCCTCCAACTCCAAGAGGACACACCAAAAACTTGTAAGGTTCACTTTCCTCGCCATGGTGGGACAGCAGAGGGGCGGTAGGTAGACAAGAAAGCAAAATACTGATTTCAAAACATTTCCCTGAGATGCCCAAGGCCACCCTGACATTTAAATCCTGCGTCTTTCCAAATTGTCACTGTCTCCCCCACGATCTATCTTGAGGGTCACGGTCAGAGAAAACTGCTTCAGCAGCACCTGGGGGGGCCCCCCGACAACCTCCCTTTCAGCCTTGTTTCAGGCCTCAAGATACAGGGGCACTGAAAATGTTTCTGACAAAGAGATGACCTTCCCGGCCCTGTGACCCTGGGAAGGTTCTTGGTAATTCAATAGTTCCTAGTCTCTCATTAAACACTTACGTGATGTTACCCACATGCCGTGCATATTGTACGCATTATTTTAGTTCTTCCCTCACATTTTATGAGGTCATAACACTATCCCCGTTTTCCGGATGAGGAAACTGAGGCCCCCAGAGATGACTGACTTCACAAGTGGCAGGTCTGAGCCTCCCACCGCAGTCATTGACTGCCAAAGCTCACATTTTCAATGTGATTGTGAGTGAGTGCCCTCCTCTCCCTGGGCCTCAGTTTCCATTCTGTAAAATGGGCACACAGGTCTTCTCTGGATGGCAAGCCTACTGAATTCTTCATGTGCAGCCTGGACTGAGGAGAGCCAAGTTTATAAAGTAACAGTGTCCCCATGCAGGGCTTCCCTTGTGGCTCAGCTGGTAAAGAATCTGCCTGCAATGGGGGAGACCTGGGTTCAATCCCTGGGTTGGGAAGATCCCCTGGCCTGGAGAATTCCATGGACTATATAGTCCATGGAGTCGCAAAGAGTCAGACACGACTGAGGCAGGTCTCTTCCCAACAATCTCCAGTTTCCAAGACTTTGAGGACAACCAGGAACCAGAGAGGGACTAAACACTAGTGGCCTCAACTACAACTCAGGGGCCTTAAGAAGTTCTCCTTAAATGAGCACCGTCCCTTCCCCCAGACCAATTCTGAAGTGTGAGGGTTAAACAACTCCAAGGAAACACAGGGTCTGCAGGCTCTCAATGGCCGCCTCCCTCCCCCTTCCCTTGTCAAATTCCTTCACACTCTATGGAATTCCTACATAAAGCCCCTTTTTCTTTTCTGTGAGGTCACCATCACGCAGATGTCTAAGAGAGAGAAAGACCGGCTCCACGCGGATCAAGGCCGTTGGAACTGAATGCCTTTCAGATCCCAGCTGGCCACCTTTCAATTCGTCAGGCCTGTCACTCGCCCCCCACCGCACCCCCCACACAGAGCCAGCTACAGCGCCGAGTTGGTTTGGGGTGCAGTGATCCTGCTGTAGACGCCAAGAAGGCGTGGCTCGGAGACCCGGCCTTTGCCACCAGACCACCGGAGAAGCGGTCTGTGGAAAAATCCAGAACTGGAGACAACGGCAGAGGCTATGTATGAGGGTCTGTTTTCACACAAGCAAGTCTTGTTAGAGGGACAGATGTCAAAACGCTAGATCACTCTGCAAGTCCAAGTTCCCAAACTGAATGTCACAGGAAATTACACCACCAACCGATTTGCCCCAGTGTCAGCTTCTGTCTGGATGTCAAGTCAGAGGAGGACGTAGGCTTAATTCAGTTTGGGCCAAAGGAAGGGACTGTGTGGATGTCACCCACATGAGGCAGGGCTGGATGAAGCCATTGGCCTGATTTTTTCCTCTTTAAACTAACATTTTCCCAAAGACTATCTTGTCACTACCCAAGAGTCAGAAGTGAGAAAATGGCCAAGTACCAAAAAGCCACTAAGGGTCTTTGGCCAAGCTGGGCCATCCATCGCCCCGCTCACTTCAAACCAATTTCACAAACACTCAGACAACCCCTTATTCCACAAGCACCCTCTCCCCAGAGCTCCAAGTTCTGACCACCATCCGAAGCAATGGTCAAGGCAAGACCCGTGGCATGGGCAAAACCGCTTCCTAAGAATGACATCAGCAAAGAAAAAAAAGAGAGAGAGAGAGATAAAAATGTAGAAAGGAGGACTATTTTTACCTCCCTAAATCACAGGCCAGACGGGAGAGAAATCCACCATGCCAGAAATGTGGCTGGGCCTTCACACAAGATCTATTATTTCACACCTTAAATTAATGCATCTCAAGGCAATTTGCAAATGTTCATCAATTTGCAGAACACACTCAGAAGGGAGAGAGATACCTTTTCCTTTCAATACCAAAGGACACGCACAGGAGCAACCCACACCCCAAACCACACAGATCTCTGCACACAGCATTCCATTCTAGTACACTGTCGTATAAACCGTGATGTAAATTGGAAATGAACTGGGAAGAGAGACAGACACGGACTGAAATGGCAAGTGACAAGAAGCCTACGTAGAAATGATGCTGTTGTCGGATATTCAGAATTGAGGGTCAGGCCCCGCAGAGGTAACTCGCCATCACCAGCGGTCAGCATGCCAGGCTCTTCCTGAGGGCAGTGTCCTAGCTTGCTTCCTCCCCACACAAGACTGGAGGTGCCAACCCATATTTAATCTCGGATGACTCACCAGGGCCCTCCACTCTCCACCCTCCAGCTCGCTGGCTTGGTCAGACCCGAGAATGGGAAGGGAATACTCTTCTCTTTTTGACAATTGTTTTGACACTTCCCTTCTGAAACCAATTTTTGGCACTTCTAGAGGAAAGAAGAAATGTTAACTGTGGCCCTTTCTATCTGATAGCACTGGCCCTGGGTGTTGGTCACCTGCACCAGAGGGGCCGGAAGGGAGGAGCAAGGCTGGCAATTCCCTCAGGAAGACTTCTCCCAGGAGTCTGGAGCCCAGCAAGCAACCACAGCAGGACAAAGGCAGACAGACCTGGTTTAAAATTAAGAACCTCAACTCTGCAATCAGAGATGTGGGTTTGGATCCTGACTTTGCCATTTGCCAGTCAATGACCTTGCCCAAGTTACTTAACCTCCATCTTCCTCTCTGTAGGATCAGAATAACAACCCCAAACCTTTACACTGCGCCAGACACGTGGTACACAGCCACTGTGACTTTCCAGGTTCAGTGGGAAGATGAAGGGCTCTGCTCAGTCAAGCTTGGGTTCAAATTCAAGGTCAACAGCATATCAGCATGGAATCTTCTGTAAGCTGTTTAATCTCTCTGTGCCCTAGTGCCCTCATCTGTAAAATAGGCATCATTGATTGTTCCCATTTCATGGTGTTGGTGAGTGGACTGAATGAAATAAGGCACTTAAAGCTTTTAGTACCATGCTCAGCACATGGAATACCCTTAACAAACAGTGGCCATTAGCCATAGTGCATAACTTCCATAAAATTACGCACATCATTTCATCACTGAGCCTCAGTTTTCTCATCTGTAAAATGGAGATAATAACCCCTACCTCACAGTGAAAACTAAGTGTATGTACGCAAAAGCACTCAGCACCTGGTCCAGTGGAAACAGGATGGGCTTGAAATCAGGCAGGGGACAGGATTCTGCCTCTGCCTCCTCTGTGGTCCCAGGTTTGAGCTCTCAGAGCCTTAATTTCCTTGTGCATTTAAAGCCATAACTGTCTCCACAGCCTAACTTGTGGAAGGATTACGGTGCCCAGAACAGTGTCCAGCACACAGTGGGTGCTTCATAAATGTGACTTCCCTTCCCCTGCTTTCTTGTTCGAAGCCTCCAGAAGTGCCATTTGGCAATGGCAGGAGCTCTGTTTCTTCAAACCTGAGCGGCCCTCTACCCACATCAACCTGGGCTGCTGCTTAAGTCTGAGACTTTATTTTGTGGAGGTAGAAACTACTTTTTAGTCATTTCCGAAGCAGACGGGACGGCAGAGGCTGACAAACCACAGGGACCATTTTAAATCCTGGGCCTTTCTTCTGGGAAGTTAGGCAAGAACCTTCCCAAATGTTTGCCCGTGGGGCTCTCTGCCAGCGAGTGACTCATCCACAGCTCCCCACAGGCATATTTTATTTGGGGGTGGGGGATCGGGGGAGGGCCTGGCCTTGCTGGGGGAAGGGGAGGCCGCTTTTCCAGCACACCCAGAGGTGGGTTTTGTTTTTCATTTTTTAGAACAAAAAAGAAAAAGAATGTGGGTCGTTTTTGTTTCCTTCCAGGTTTTGTTTGCTGAAAGAAGACGTCCAAAGTTCACTTGGTAAGCTGCTGCGTGGGGAACAGGCGCTTTCAGCCGGCTCTGCATCCCTTTCAATGAAATTCTTCTTCCATTAACGCCATGGCTTTTAAAATGTGCCTCCAAGGTTCGCCTGCGCACACACTGAGCTCCTAAGACGACATGTTCCCCTCAGAAAGGCAAGCCGAATTTTGACACTCCAGAGGAACTAGGGAGCTCCAGGTTTTAAACTTTGCCTTAAAGCAGTTAAGACTTTCGACTGCAGAGATTTTCAACATTTATAAAGCACACACACAAAAAACCTGTCAATCAGAACTTCAAGGACAGATCTCAGAAGACTGTGTCCCAAGCCTGCTCTGATCAATTTGTCACCATCTGAGGGGCTCCCTCCTGGAGCCCAGGCTCCATGCAAATAAATTAGATGAAGATCTATCTACTTAGCAAGGCAGGCAGAGAGAGACCCCCACATACACAGACAAGTATCCCGGGACCCCTGGTCTCCCCACTGGTCTCCCCAGGGGCAGCTGCACCCCAGGCCTGGGGAAAGGGTTAAAATGCACCAGGGCCAGAGAGGGGCCAGAATAAAGCCAGGGGACCCAGAAAAGTATTTAGGAAAATTGAACACAAGTCCTCCAGGGCCAGGCCAAGAGTCTCCAGCTCCGTCTGGAGCCCCATGGAGGGTCCTGCCAGTGGCCCTGCCCAGGCCGGGCTGGGCTGTGACGTCTGACCCCTTCCTCTCATTTACCAGCGATGGCCCAGCACCCACGGGGCGCCCAGGCCAGGCATACTTCTCTCCATGGGTTCCCTGGCATGGGAGCCAGCGGCGGGCACATCAGGGCGGTAGGCCTGGTGGGCGCAAAGGGGGCCTCGGCCTCTACAGCAAACACACTCACACACTCCTGTATACAAGTTACACCCTCACATCCACACATGCACGCTTTTGTCCTCAAAGGCTCATAAACACGCACACAAATCACTTGCGAACACTCACACGTGTGCGCGCACGCACATAGCCCCCAGAATCCACACATTCTCGGTCACAAAAATGAGATCTCCCATGAAGCGCCTGGCACATAGTAAACACTCAATAAATGGGTTAAGTGGGAGCCTGGCCCGCTTGCCCCGCACTCACTCACACCAAACCCCACGACCCCGACGCTCCGCGGTGCACAGGCACCAACTCGGCCACAGGCACGCGCACACTCCCGCGAACACACCCGGAGTGGCACAGGGACACGCCGCCCACGCGCGCTCGGAGGCACGGCCCGGGACACACTCAAGACTCGCACGCTCACGCTCGCCCCGACCTCCCGCGTGCACACCCGCCCGCTCTCCCCCGCGGAGCCTCGGGCGCGCGGGCGGGCACGCGCACCTCCCTCGGCCCGTCTGGGTGACGGCCCTGCGGCCCGGCCCCCGCCCCTTCCCCGACCCGATCCGGCTGGGCCTCGGGCCCCAGGCCACTCACCGGCTCGCGGGCGGGCTGGGCTGCTGGCGGGAGGACCGGCGCGCGGACCGGCGGGCGGCCGGCGGGAGCGGTGGGTCCCACACGAGTTGGCGGCGCCGCGGCCGCACGCTCGTCCGCTGGGTTCCGCCGCCTCCTGCGCGGGCCCGCGCGCGCGCTCCCGCCCCTCCCCGCCGCGGGCCCGCGCCGCCCCCTGTGCTCGTGCGCGCTGCCGCCACGCAGGCTTGGGGGCGCGCCGGGCGGCGCCCTCTCCACGGCAGGGTTAGCCTAGGAGCCCCTCCCATTTCAAAGCTGGGGAAACTGAGGCCCAGACTCTCACTGTGAGTCGGGCCCAGCGTCTCCCCTTCTTCTCAGACTCTAGACACTTAGTGTTAGGGTCCGCAGTCAGTCAGCCCGGTGGACCCCCCCATGCATCTTTGGGTACCCACCACTTAACATTGCTCAGTCACAGCCCAGGTCCTATTGAAACTGGCTAATCAACAAGCACTTATTTCACGCCTGCTGAACGCGGGCACTGAAGGAGGCTCCAAGGGTATCTCCAAGTGGTGACTACGCCACTCTCTGCCCTCAGAGGGCCAAGGTCTCCTCATCTGTAGCTCCCCACTTCCTGTGGACCCCAAGACCAGTAAAGGTCAGTATGCAAAGATTTCTGGAAGAAGTGAGAGGCTATTAATGAATGCCTAACACTCCCTCTGAGGAGACAAGAGTCCACCTGGGGGCCCAAGGGCAGCAGCTCAGTTCCCTGCTTCACTTCCTTGGAGGACCCCACCCCACAAAGTTGGCCCAAACAGTTCCTGTTTCCACACTCTGGGCTTTTCCTCCACATGCAAAACTGTGCTGTGTCCCCCAGGAGGGCAGGAACCAAGGCCTGAAACTGGCTGCCTGCCAGCTGCCCAGCTTGGTCACTGTGCTGGACACCAGGGGATGCCCACTGGGCCTGTTTGCCCAGTGAGTGAGCATGTTTCAACTGGCTGGAATCTCTGACAACAACTGAACACCCACTGTGTGCTGGACTGAGGGCTGCACACTCTGCCAGCCTGGTGCTGTTCAATCCCACAACCATTATTTGAAGGAGGCTTTGTGCTGCTTTCATGCCCATTTTACAGATGGGGTAAATGAGGCCTGGAACTGAAGCTTACGTGTGTGTGTCCAATCGTGTCCGACTCTGTGACCCCGTGGACTGTAGCCCACCAGGCTCTTCTATCCATGGGATTCTCCAGGCAAGAATACCGGAGTGGGTTGCCTCTTCCTACTCTAGGAGATCTTCCTCACCCAGGGATCACACCTATGCTTCTTGTGTCTCCTGCATTGGCTCTGCCACTGAGCCACCTGGGAAATCAGAACTGAAGCTGAGAGAAGCAAATTCCCTTGTCCATAGTCACCCAGCTGATAAGTGGTTGAGCTGGAAACTGGACTGTAGACGGTCTGAGTCCAGTGTCTGCATGCCCAATCTAGCAACATACCTCAGTGCTGCTGATACTAGAAGGGACAGCAGTCAGTCCGGTCCAGAGGAACCAGCCCTTCCACAAGCCTACACCAGTCTACAAATTGGTTAGCCGTTAGCTGGGGGTCTGTCTACAGCCTTACCTCACATGATATACTTCACAATAAGTGTCAGGTAGGTTAAAGAGTTAAATATAAAAAATAAATGTTGCATAAAACAGTAGAAAGTATTAGAAGTTCTGAGACAATATATGGCAGTCTTACTAGTAGGTGAGTGATATTGGCTATATTTGTGCAGCAAATATTCATTCATTCACTCAACACATATCTCCCAGTGCCTTCTATGGCTCAGATGCTATTCTAGGCACTGGGATACTATGATAAAGAAAATATAACCCGGACTGTCATGGGGCTTCAACCTAGGGGTGAAGGGTAGGGAAGAAAGAAAAGTGTCTGGCATGGCAAGGAAAATAGGTTTGGTGGAAAAAATAAAGCAGGGAAGAGGGAGGAGAGCCCCCCAGGGGTGCTTTCTCATAGAGAGTGCTGGGAGAAGGCCTCTCTGATGAGGTGATATTTGAATGCAGGTTTGTATGAGGGAGTGAGGAAAATGGTCTTCTGTGTGTAGGACAGGCCCCATACTCCAAGGACCTGAAGGGTCATGCTAGTAAGCTATGGAGCAAGAACCTGAAATTCCTCTTTGAAGGAAACTGATAGCAGCACCAGACCACTGAGAAAAGAAGCTCTGAGGGGACTTTCCTGGTGGTCCAGTGGTCAAGAATCCACCTTTAAATGCCAGGACACAGATTTGATCTCTGGTCCGGGAACTGAGATCCTGCATTCAGCTGAGTCCAGGCACTACTGAGCCCACACACCACAGTGAGGATCCCATGGGCTGCAACCAAGACCAGATGCAGCCAAAAAAAAAAAAAAAAAAAGTCTTATTAAAAAGAAAAAGAAGCACCCCACACATAATCTGTGTAAGAATCTATCATTTGTAAAGTCTGTTCCCATCCTCACAGAGCCCCTGTAACAGATACTTCCAATGTCCTCTTTTGCCAGTTAGGGAACTGAGGCTCAGAGAGGTCAAGACATCGGCCCATAGGTCACACAGCCAGCCGCCAGCAGCAGAGATAGGTCTGGCTGCAGGCCAGCTGTTGGCTGCTGCTGAGTGTTAGGAGACTGAAGAAGTCCTTCACTGCCTTCCCTCCATCTGGGCATATCATTCAGGAACCGGAGGGGCTGGGGCATCGCTATAGGCTTCCAGAGACAGGAGGATGCAGCAGCAGGACTTGGGGGCAGGGAGGGGAGTCATTGCCACCCGGTTTTCCTGTCCTTCCTCTTCCTCACCTCCTACTTCCTTCCCTCTGGCCTGGACCCAGGCCCTGGTGACATGCTGGGGGGGAAATCGGGTTAAACTCTGCCCAGAGACCCTGAAAATGCCCTGCCTCAGCCTCATTACCCCAGACACGGCAGAGATTGGTAGAAAGGGTACAGTGCAGCCGGAGCCCCACTCGACTTTTGTTTTTAATGCAAAGGATTTTTCTGCAAGTCCCCAGATGAGTCACCGTGAAGAGGTGCTTTGCAAAACGACTCCCAGAATTAGAATCAACGTCTCCCCACACACGGTGCCTGACACTTCCTCCCACGGCATTTGTGAATCCGGCTCTCTGTTCACCCTCAAGGGTTTCAGGATTAAGCCCATGTCGTTTCATTATCTCTTGGCGTTAGGGGAAGAGAAACTATTCTTGCTGGGCACCTTCTCCATCCTTCTCTGCATCCTCCCTGTATCCCTTGAGGCAAGGGGTGGGGAGGGTAGGGGTGGCGGGGGTCAGGATTTGTGCTTTACAGATAAAGCAGCTGAAGCTCAGAGTAGAAAGTCTAAGGTGGTTTGGACCCAGCCCAGATGGATTCTGGGTTTACCCAAAGCTTATACCGTTGTCATTATTTTGGGAGAGTGGTAGTCGGGGAAGAGGGAGCCATAACGTACTAGGATCAGACCACCTTCTTTGACGGCCCTTTGTCCAAAATGTTCTGTTGCCAGCTTCCCAGTGGTGGACATTTGTGGGGGATGGTCTGGGTTTACCCAGAAACTCTTCTTTATACTTGCTGTCCTCTGAGAATGTGATTATTAATAGCACACCTTTTCACTTCAAAAGTGTCTTGGTTTAGATGATAAACTTCAGGGTCACCTTGGTTACTTGCAAAGGTCACTGCTTTGCGGGGATTCAGACTGTACCTTATGAAATTGGCGCCGCTCCTCTGCTGGGTTTCTCCTCACCTCCTGACGTCTGTGTGTCTGACCAAGACGTTTCACAAGCGTTTACGGGGATTTTCAAGAGCAGCAAAACCCAGCTAGCTAGCTGGCGAGGGAGTCGGGTCTAGAGTAAAGGCTCCGTCCCACCCCAGCCCTGCCCTTCACTCCCTGTGTGACCCAATGTCAGTTTCTTGACTGGCCAAATGCGACCTTGACCTTCTAGGATTTCCCGTTGCTCAGCGCAAGCTGGGAAACCAATCGAACCTTTTGGTAAGGACCGGGAATGCAGGAAGCATCACACCCCTCCTTGACATTGTATGGCTCACTTTTGAAAATAGCAAACCTTTACAACAATGTTTTGTTGCACCAGTTTTATAAACATTTACAGTGCAAGACACGTTATTTTTCAGAGACAAAGGTTAATTTCTAAGGTTCTTGTTTGCTTTAGCAGCATTTGATGGGGGATCTTTTACATACATTTCTAATAGATAAAAAATAAACCAGATTGCAAATCGTGTTTTCTTTTTTTTTTTTTTTTAAAGCAAATCATGTACCAGGTTTTTGGTCTAAATTGTGTAGAATAAGTTAAACTTGAACTGCTTTTTATTAACCTATATGAATGTATTCCTATAAGCATAGTTATGTTGAAACAGTTTTAAAAAGCAAAAAAAATAGCAAAATAACAAACTTTATTTTTAGTTAGTGGAATTTTTAAATATTTATTTATTTAATTGAATATGTAATACTTGCCCACAGTTCAAAGTTCAGAGGTGCAGAAAAAACGGTGGAAAGTCTCCAGCCTAGTCCCCAGTTATCTCCTTTTCCCTAGAGGGAACAAGTGTTGCCAAACACACTCTGTTCCCCAACACTGTGTGGGTGTGTATGTATACATGTGTGTCTGTATTTTTTCTTCTCTTCGTTTTCACACAAGTGATAGCATCTGATCTACAGTGCTATACCCCTTGTATTTCCTTCAATTTTTGGAGGCTAACTTCCTATCATTCCACAAAGAGCTATTTCCTTTTTTATGACTGCGTAGTATTTTAAAATATTTTCATTTAATCCACATTTAGCCAGCAGCTGCTCTGTGTACTGTTCTAAACACTGTGGGAGTGTTTAGAACACTCCCATGGGCTCTGCCCTCATGAATTTACAGTCTGATTTGGGAACAAGAAAAACAGAAAACATTTGGAGGGGCTTAGAAGGGCCATTTCTCCAGTGGACCCAAGTTCATTTCTGAGGCTTGGCTTTGGGGGCTAATTTTTTCCGTTGTTATTATTCTCAGCTCCAGAGATATGTTGGGTCAATGAAAGAGCCTAGACATGGGTTCTTCTGATAGTGAAAACTCAGTTGTGCAAGTTCAGGCAACCCATGTCTTCACTCTAGGCCTCAGTTTGCTTATCTGTAAGGTGGGGGCAGTTAGCTTCTGTCACGGGATGACAGTGGTCACAGGAAATTGTATTTCTGAAAATGCTTGTGGAATTCAGTGCTGTTCCCCTGGGCTGGAGGATCTTGGGAGGCTAAGATGAGCTTCTAAGGAAACTTACAGCAAGTGTAGGGTGTCAGGGTTCTTCTGCCTATTGCTGTCTTGCAAGCTTTTCATGCTTTTCAGCTTAGCTGATCCTGTGATAGGACCTGCTAAAGGTTCTCTCCTCCAGCCTTTGGCAGCCTTAGTCTCCAACTTTGAGTCTGCTAGAGGCTTAACATGGTACACCCTACACCCAGGAGGCCCCGGGATGTGGGAACAATACAAGTTAACTGTCATCCTTAAGATGGGCGAGGCTGGGGGTGTCCTTTTGATAACCCTAACCCTGTCATTTCAACTCTCACTTTACAGATGGGACTGGTTCAAGGCCATGCAGCCGTATAATAAGAGGCAGAGATGCACTTGATCATGTTACTACATCCCTGTACCTCCCTGCAGCTCCCGCCACTGGCCTCCAGTGATTGGCATTTCAATGAACAGATTAAAATCCTGGCTTATAATGATCACCAAAAACTGTGCCTTTCGTGTGTGGTCTCTTAACTGACCTCGCCAACTACACTTTGAGCTAGTGATGCCCATTTGCCCACTTTGCAGATGAGGAAACACCCTCAGAGACTGTTGATATTAATATAACAAGGGAGTGGGTGCTCTGTCAGTCCCTACCACTGCGCACCTATATAAAAGGTTTGGCATTTGTGGCTGCCTAGAGGCATCAGACATGGAGAGGGGGAACCCTGGAAATGTCATTTTGGCCTCTGAAGGATTTTCATAAGCTCACAAAACACTGGGACTTGGCTTTCTGGTTGCTTGTTCCTCCTGATACTGAGCTGAGTGATTCTCTGGCTGTGACTTCTTTTCTCTCTTCCCTGGGGGGGGCAGTGGTGATGGATTTGCCTACAGGTGCCCAGAGCCTGGCACAAGAAAGCCTGAAGGTTCGTGGCGTGACAGGAAGTTCCTGCATGCCCAGGACAGTTCTGGGCTATGCCTATTGTCCTGGCATCAATGGTAGTGTCCCCTTTCACTCTCAGAAGTGTCCTGGATTGGACGATAAATGATATGGTCACCCTGTTGTTCAGCTGAAATAAAACAATAACTTACCAGGTAAATAAATAGCTGATCATCTCAGTCGGGCACTGAGCCACGCCCTGGTGTAGTCTGTCATATTGGTGTCGATGTCCCTGGTGAGAAAGTTTACAGATGAGAAAATTAACATGGGGAAGTTAACCAGTTTGTCTAAAACACAGTTTAAGGGGACATCTAATGGGTCCAGAGTTCTGCTTTGAACTGAGTCAGCAGAGTCTCATGCTGGCCATATTTCTCCCTGAAGCATCCAAGTGTCCACTTGACTTTGGGGACCCAGTTGCCCCTCTCTGAAACTCCTGGGATATAGGGCTAAGGTAAGTCTCCTCTGGGCCTGAGGGCTCCCCTGACCCACTCAGGGCTGGCTGTCCTCAGAGCAGATGGAAGCAAGGGAACCTCTGAATTTAGGGCTGATGACACCATCTATCCATTGACCCCAAATCCTCTCTGTGAGGGAAGCTTTGAAGGAGGACATGGGCATTTGGTTGCTGGGTTTCCCAGCCCTGCCCCCGGCTTGCTGGGAATGGGTGTAATTTTTCCAGGCATCAGGACCTGCCAGGATTGTCTCGGGGGGCATGGAGAGGAGGGACCAGATGGAGACTGGAGGCTGGCAGAACAGGAGTGGGAGTGAAGAGGCAGAGGGGAGGGGCGGGAATCAGGAAAGGCTGGTTTAAGTTTCTCTGGGGAGCGGCTTGCACTGCCACTCCCTACCCCCAGCCCCAAAGCAGCCCTCTGAGCCAGGAGTCGGGGCAGAGAAGCTCTAACCCATCCTTAGGAAAGAAAATCCATTTTTCCTCATTCAGGGACCTTTTGAGGGACTTGGTCTGGGGTGGCCATTGCTCTTTTAGGGTGATTTCCCCCATGCCAAGATGTATGGGTCGAGAGGTGCACCAGAGGCGAGGCAGTAAGTTCTGGGGAGCTCCAGAGCCCCTGAAGAAAGAGACACGTTTGGGCGCTGCTCGGCTCAAAGCTGCCGACTTTGGGTTCTGAGCCGGAGTTGCTCTGGCCGACCTGAGCTAGGCAGCCATTTTGACCTCACACATTCTGCCTACAGCCAGTTGCCAAATACCACAACCCAACTGTGCAATCAGCCCCCCAGAACTGGGCTGGGGCCAAGACCCTTGGCAGAAACCCAGCCTTGGAGCCAATCAGACCAGGTTTCAGAGTCTGGTTTGCCGCCTCCAAGCAGCGCAGCCCTGAACAAGCCACCTCACCAACCAGAGCCTCAGTTTCCTCATGGAGAAAGTTCCTCACCAGATTATGATGAGATGAAGAAACCAAGCTGGCTCCTGGCTGAAAAGAATATTAGTATCAACTGTTTGTCAGGCTCAGAAACTAGCACTTTACCTTTTACAATTGTCATTTCTTTTAATAATTCCAGCAAACCTGCGAGGTGGGTGCCAGGGTTACTTTTCTTTGAAAGTGAAAGTTGCTCAGTCGTGTCTGACTCTTTGCAACCCCATGGACTGTACAGTCCGTGGAATTCTCTTGGCCAGAATACTGGAGTGGGTAACCTTTCCCTTCTCCAGGCGATCTTCCCAACCCAGTGATCGAACCTAGGTCTCCAGAATTGCAGGCCGATTCTTTACCAGCTGAACCACAAGGGAAGCCCAAGAATACTGGAGTATGCTGTCTATCCCTTCTCCAGCAGATCTTCCCGACTCAGGAATCAAACTGGGCTCTCCTGCATTGCAGGCGGTTTCTTTATCAACTGAGCTACCAGGGAAGCCCATATAGCCAGCTATTTGCTTTGGTTTCTCTGTCTGACAAAACAGGCTCAGAGAGGTCATTGACTTGCTCAAGGTCACACAGTGGGGAAATAGAGAGGCTGTAATTTATAAGTGATAGGCAGAAACGTTTTGCTGGCACAGCTATTAATAGCTCCAGGGTCTCATCTGTAACATAAGCATAATGATACCATGAGTCACTTCCTACTTCCGGCAAATCCCATACTTATATGCTTTTACTAGAAAAAAGTAAAATCTGTAATGCTGCGTTTGCCAATTTCAATGGTGTAAAGCACTCCAGGCACGGCTAATTTAAACCTATCAACAACTCCCTGCAATTCCCAAATATTTAACAACCTGCTCTCATTTAACAGTTAGCTCTCACCAGCCCATGCAAACTGGCTCTCATACATCACTGGGTTCCATTATCCTGCACTTAGGGCCCGTCAAGGGTAGCCCTAGTCTCAGTGCTTTAAGGTTCCATTTTCCTTCGCTGGGAAAGAAGGGCAGCAGCTGGTCTGTATTGAGTGCCTACTGTGTGCCAGGAACTTTGCCACTGCGTCTGAACCTAGAACCCCATTTAATCTTTACAACAACCTTTCAATGAAGATATTATGATACCCATTTTATAGGTGAGAAAACTGAGGCTCAAAAAGGTAGCATCCACTGGCCAAGGTCACCCAGAGAATAAATGGCAGAGTCAGGATTCAAAGTCAGTCTGCCTGACAAGACTCCACCTAAGCAGACTGTGTCTTGGGAGCTCTGGGTCTGACATGAGCAAGTCCTGGCTCTTTCTGGGCCTCAGTTTCCCCATCGGTAAGAAGGAGTTGGACAAGTCAGTTTCTAACCATCCTTTCTGGACTGAGTCGTCATTTTGAGAGTCCAAGAATATAGTGGGATGGAGGTGGGGACTTCCATCAATGGAATGAATAAATACCTAAAGGGAAGAGTTTTGCTGGTTGATGGGGGATGGTACACAGGAAGGGCATATTTCCAGCTGTGCCTGGAACACACACACTTGGAGTCGGTGCGGTGCTACAGAATCAGCCTGGATCTGAACTCCAGCACCTCCACTTCCTGGCTGTGTGACCACGGACTAGTAGCTCCGCCTCTCTGGTTGGTCCCGCAAGTAGTCTTCCCCATTATTCTGGAAGCCTAAGGGACAATGAAGGGTCCCTGATGTGGAAAACTTTGCACCAGTAGATGTGGCAAAGTCCCTGTACCTTTACAAACTCTCACAACTTCCTTTCTTTTCTGGCCCTCATCTCCCCAAGTGGAATGAGCAAAAGCCAAGCCTCTTTTCTCCCTGGCCTGGAAGCCTAGAGCAGCTGAAAGGGGATGGGAAGCCCTGAGGTTTCTCTTTGCAGTGAAGGCAGAAGCCAAGACCACCACCCCCCCAACCCGTCTGGGCCCACCTCCCTCTGGCTTGCACCGGCTGGTTGCTCTTCTCAGATTTCTGAAAGCCTGTGCTCCCAGAGGAGGCATTAAGGATGGTGGAATGCAGACCCGGGTGTGCAGAGAAGCAGTCTGGGGGAGAGCCCCCCCTCAACCCCGCCAGCTGCGTCCCAGCCCAGCCCCCACCAGAGAGGAAGAGAAAGGAAGCGGAAAGGACAGCAATCCAGCCGGCTTTCGGAGTTCAGGATTCTTGCGTGGGGAGGGGTGGGAGAGTCAGGAGGACTCAGACCACTTGCAGGGCAGGCAGGCATGGGTGAGTCTGGGGGTTTGCAAGGACCGCGGCCAGGGTCCCGGTGCCAGGGCGCTGTTGCTGAAGAGGGAAGGAGAAGGATATGCATTGAGCAGTGAGTGTTTTCTGAGCATCATAAAGCTCTTTACCTGCAGAGCCCAGCTGTAACCAGGTTTTCCTGCCCGCAACCCAAGAGCAGGCTCAGCAGGGAGTCATGTCCAAGAAGAAAACAAAGCAATCAACCAGCAAGCAAATGCATGAGATTAAAAAAAAAAATCATCCAGCCCAAATCCACCAATTCCCAAATTGCTGCAAAGTGGAGCAGCTCTTTATTGAAGTTCTTCTAGAACACTGGCAAGGGGAGCTAAACACAGGCTAGTCAGCACAGCCTGCAGAAAAATGTCCTAAAGCCAGCTTGAGACCTGACGCCCTCTTCTCACAGTGCCTGTTCCCGCCTCTCCTTCTCTCCCCTCTGTAGCTAGCTCTTTCTTGATTTCTGTATCTTGTCTCATCACCTGGGTCATAGATTCCTGCTTCCTTAGGACAGACTTGGCTTATATCTATTTAGTACTAATAGTGCCTCCTTCAGTACTCAAAAGTGTCCTGGGAGAGCAGTGAAGGGTACAGCCCTCCTCCCCACTCCCTGCTGACCTCCAGCCTCAGCAGACTCGTAAGCAAAGGACACCCATGGAAGTGGCAAGAGGGAGCAAGACTTTTAACACTTTTACTGTCTTGTCCAGCCATCCCAAGTGTTCTCATTTATTCTATACAATATTGACCTTGCCAATCAAGTCTGCATTCTAGGGAGGAGGAAATGAAGGCCCAGAGCTTAACATTTGCTCAAAATCAAAGATCCAGAATATCCCCAAATTGAGACCCACACTTGGCTCTGCCTGAGTCTGAATCCCTTATGTTTCCCACCAGGACAGACAGTGGGCTGGTTGGAGAGGATCAGCTTGGCACCCTCTTAATTTCCAAGGGAGAAATCAACAGGCTTCCTTGTGCTGTCTATGGAGACCCTGAGGCCCAGAGAGGGTTTGTGCCTTACTCAAGATCACACAGTACGTAAACAGCAGAGCTTATTCTAGAATGAGGCCCCTTACTCTCCAAGCATCCTTGAGTTTTTCCTGAGTAGACAGGGGGCCTTGCTGATACCCTGGGGCCCTTGGCTGAGCCTTTCTTCCTGGCCCACCCTTGTTGGACCCTCTTCCGGGAGAATGGAGCCAGATCCCAAGCAACTCCACTGCCTCAAGTAGAATCCATGGGCCTGGGATGGGAGGAGTGTCCAGACCCTGGAAACTCCCGCTGCTGTCCCTGTTCATCGGGGTCACTGGGGTGGAATGCCACATCAGGAGTGTCCTAACTGTGCCGCCCAAACTTAGTGTGGTATTCAGGACCCTCTCTTCTCCTCCCCATTCCCCATTTGCATCTTATGCTGCAACCATATGGTTCTAGGTGTACCCTGCCTTTCTGGTCACCAAGCCTTAGCACATGCTGTTTCCTCTGCCTGGAGGGCCCATTGTCCTGTCTGAAGAACTCCTATTCATCCACCAGGACCCAAATCAAATACCCCTTCCCAGGGCATTCATAATCACACTGATGGGTCTTAGGGATTGTTTACAGTCAGTGCCCTTTCTGACTGGTCAGTGACCATGACAAGCGGGTTGTTAAATATTTAGACTCTCCCTCTGTGAAGTCTTCCCTTACCCCATACAGTCTCTCCTTCCCACCTCCTGGGCTGTCTTCTGCATCCCTCTGCCTCCTCCCTAGACCATGAGCTCCTGAAGGGCAGGGACTGTGACTGGGTCATCGAGGTATCTCCCTGGGGCTTATGCTACGGGCTCACAAACTGCACGTGCTCTCATCATGGCTCACCCCTTCCATCTGATGCGTATTGGTCCCACTTTACAGACGGAGAAACCAAGGCACAGAGAGGTGAGGAAACAGTCAATTTTGTGACGAGACTGGGATTTGAACCCAGGTCTCAACCTGTAGTCCCTGCTCTCTCCATGGAGTCTCTGAATCCCAGGCAGCCCTGTGTGGGAAAGGGCAGCCTTAGCTTGGGGACTCTGTCCTACCCTGCCAGACACCTGCTCAGGACAGTGAGGGGGTTGCTGACGAATATAGACTTACTCCACCCACCTGCGGGGCCCCTGACTAGGAGGGCCATGTGAGACGGACTGACCCTTTGTCCTGGGCCTCCCTTATCAGGCCTCCAAGGCAAGCCTGGTCTTTGGCTGCCCTTGACATCCATTCCAGATAAGGTTACTAGGAAGTAGTTCTGCAAAAGATGTGGGACTTTCCAGGACAAACCAAAAAGAGAAGACAGAAATGATCCTCCCACAGGGTCACATTAGCCCTGCCCATGTGGGTCCTCTCTGCCCCAGATGTCACCCCATGTCTGACTCTTTGCAGCTCTCAAGGGGACTTGAAGGTGACTTGATGGAACCAGCCCCAAGCCTTGAGTCATGAGATCTGGGTTCAAATCTTGGCCCCAGTGCTGAGCTTGGCAAGCCACTTGACCTTTTTGACCCTTGCTGGCTTTGTAAATGAAGGGATTATTGGAAAAATTAGATGGAATAATAAGTACCGAGTGCCTAACATGGGGCTGAAGTTCTCTCTTTATGTGGGGATTGAATTGGAGTTTAAGATATCCCTGTCTCTCCAGAGAAAGTCCCTTGTTTCCTTCTCTGCCAGTCTTGGTGATCTACAAATTCCCCAGGTAAGATCAGCACGCCCCCTGCTTTAATATAATCTGGTTTGACCTTCGTGCGCCGGGGGTGGGGAAAGCACAGCACCCCCTTTCCTCTTCTGCCCAGAGCTCTCTCCTCTCCACCCCACGTGGGAGGCCTGGGCCTCCTTTAGATGAGATTGTTGCTCTGGAGAAAGTCCCTGTGTTCTGAAAACCATAGACTTCCAAGTCCTGCCACCTCCACCTCTGTGTGGTTTGAACTAATTTTTCAGAATTTGGCTGAGCTTGAACCCAATATATGAAAATCCCAATTTGTTGAACACAAAAGTCACGCCTGAGGATTCACTCTTGGGTTCCTTTGAGTTGTCAGCTCCCCCGTGTATGTTGTAAATGAGTCTCCCTTGATAGAATTTCAATCTACACATTTCTGAGGTGTTTCTGTGGAGCCAAATAGTGTTTACCTGTTCCATGCTCTGGAAGTCACCTGGGGAGGCATTTTGAGTGGAAGCTTCTACCCTGAGCTGCACGGGTCATGAAGGCAGCTCACATCCAGACTCTTTACCTGGAATCAACAGCAGAAGCTTACTGCGTCCATTTCCCAGTCTGAGAAACTGAGGCCCAAGGAACGGAAGGGGCTCGCCTCAACTCCCGAGTGGAGTTAGGGCAGATCAGTACTAGAATGACCTCCCCCAATGTTTCTGGAAGGTCTTGAATCTTAAGGCAGACTTTGTGACCTTTCCTCCCCTGATGGCTTCTCTCCTCCTGGCTTCCTGCGGCCAACAGTTTGAAGTCGCAGCTTCTGAGGGTGAGAGCCTGGTGACCTGGCATCCGCTGACTTCTCCAGCCCCACTGCTGTGTTCCCTTCCTGTTCTAGCTTCACAGAACACTCTCTGGTCTCTGCATGTGACTTAGATTTGTTGCCCATGTCAATTCCTCTGCCTCGAAGCTGCTTTAGTGGACAGGGATGGTGGGGACAAGGGGATGAAAGTCATAAATGGGCAAGTGTGTAGGAGGGCTGGACTAGGTTGAAGCAAGCTGGATGCCCAAGGTACACAATGTAAGGAGGTGGTGATGATGGTTAGTTACTAAGTTGTGTCCGACTCTTGTGACCCCATGGACTGTAGCCTGCCAGGCTCTTCCATCCATGGGATTCTCCAAGCAAGAATACTGGTGTGGGTTGCTATTTCCTTCTCTAGGAGATCTTCCCGACCCAGGGAACCCAGGTTTCCTGAGCTGCTGGCGGATTCTTTACTGACTGAGCTACCAGGGAAACCCAGTGTAAGGAGATGGTTCCTCAAAAAGTTAAACATAGATGAGCACTTGTGTGTGTGTGTGCTCCGACTCTTTGTACCCCTATGGACTGTAGCCCCCCAGGCTCCTCTGTCCATGGGACTCTCCCGGCAAGAGTGCTAGAGTAGGTTGTCATTTCCTCCTCCAGGGGATCTTCCTGACCCAGGGATCAAACCTGTATCTCCTCCGTCTTCTGCATTGGCAGTCAGATTCTTTTTTTTTTTTTTTTTTCATTTATTTGTATTAGTTGGAGGCTAATTACTTTACAATATTGTAGTGGTTTTTGTCATACATTGACATGAATCAGCCATGGAGTTACATGTATTCCCCATCCCGATACCCCCTCCTACCTCCCTCTCTACCTGATCCCTCTGGGTCTTCCCAGTGCACCAGACCCGAGCACTTATCTCATGCATCCAACCTGGGCTGGTGATCTGTTTCACCATAAATAATATACATGTTTCGATGCTCTTCTCTCGAAACATCCCACCCTCGCCTTCTCCCACAGAGTCCAAAAGTCTGTTCTGTACATCTGTGTCTCTTTTTCTATTTTGCATATAGGGTTATCATTACCATCTTTCTGAATTCCATATATATGTGTTAGTATACTGTAATGGTCTTTATCTTTCTGGCTTACTTCACTCTGTATAATGGGCTCCAGTTTCATCCATCTCATTAGAACTGATTCAAATGAATTCTTTTTAATGGCTGAGTAATATTCCATGGTGTATATGTACCACAGCTTCCTTATCCATTCATCTGCTGATGGGCATCTAGGTTGCTTCCATGTCCTGGCTATTATAAACAGTGCTGCGATGAACATTGGGGTACACGTGTCTCTTTCAGATCTGGTTTCCTCGGTGTGTATGCCCAGGAGTGGGATTGCTGGGTCATATGGCAGTTCTATTTCCAGTTTTTTAAGAAATCTCCACACTGTTCTCCATAACGGCTGTATTAGTTTGCATTCCCACCAACAGTGTAAGAGGGTTCCCTTTTCTCCACACCCTCTCCAGCATTTATTGCTTGTAGACTTTTGGATAGCAGGGCAGTCGGATTCACCACTGAGGCACCTGGGAAGCCTTCAGCCCAGCAATTCCACTCCTAAATGTAAACCCAAAAGAATTGAAAACAGGAGTTCAAATAAAAACTTGCACATGAATGTTTACAGCAGCACTTTCACAATAGCAAAAAGGTGGAAACAAAATGTTCATCATCAGATGAGCGGGGAGGCAAAATGTGATCCATCCATGTAATGGAATATTATGTGGCTACTGAAAGGCATTGGGTCCCATCACTTCATGGCAAATAGATGGGAAACAATGGAAATAGTGAAAGACTTTATTTTGGGGGGCTCCAAAATCACTGCAGATGGTGGCTGCAGCCATGAAATTAAAAGATGCTTGCTCTTTGGAAGAGGAGCTATGACCAACTTAGACAGCATATTAAAAAGCACAGACATTACTCTGCCAAGGTCCATCTAGTCAAGGCTATGGTTTTTCCAGTAGTCACATATGGATGTGAGAGCTGGACCATAAAGAAAGCTGAGTGCCAAAGAATTGATGCTTTTGAACTGTGGTATTGGAGAAGACTATTGAGTGTCTCTTGGACTGCAAGGAGATCCAACCAGTCAATCCTAGAGGAAATCAGCCCTGAATATTCATTGGAAGGACTGATGCTGAAGCTGGAAACTCCAATACTTTGGCTACCTGATGTGAAGAACTGACTCATTTGAAAAGACTCTGATGCTGGAAAAGATTGAAGGCAGGAGGAGAAGGGGATGACAGAGGATGAGATGGTTGGATGGCATCACACCGACTCGATGGACGTGAGTCTGAGCAAGCTGTGGAAATTGGTGATGGACTGGGAAGCCTGGCATGCTGCAGTCCATGGGGTCACAAAAGAGTGGGACACGACTGAGTGACTGAACTGACTGACTGACTAACTGAAATGAATGGAGTACTGGCATATGCTACAGTGTGCTTGAACCTTGAAAACATTAGCTAAATAAAAGAAGCCAGCGGCCACATATTGTAAATGTGGCTCCATTTATGTAAAATGTTCAGAATAGGCAAATTGATAGAGACAAAAAGCAAATTAGTGGTTGCCAGGGACTGCACAAGGGGAAAATGGGGAAGGAGTGCAAATGGATATGGGGCTCCCTTTTGGAGCGCTGAGACAGTTCTGGAACTAGATAGTGTTGATGATTCTACAACATTGTGAAGGTACTGAAACCCACTGGATTTATGCTTTAAAATGGTTTTAGTGGTAAATTGTATGTAAGGAAGCATCCGTCTCAAGTGCCAACCTGTACTTGCATGCCTTGAGGGGGACTGTCTTCTCATGTTTTGTGCCCTGGTTGCCTCACTCTAACCCTGGTCCTGGTGTCCACAGCCTCCCCATGGATGAGAGAATTTTGTGTTTGCTTGTAACTTCTCTTCTGCCCACCACCTCCCAGTACCATCCTTTCTTTTGGCAGTTTAGTTCATGGGCTGATTCATAATGAGGACATTTGGTTAAAAAAAGAGGCAGAGATAAAGAATTAAGAGCAAGAATTGCTTGGGAATGGTCATGAAATATTACTTAAGGAAAAAAAAATATAGAGAAAGGAAGTGGAGAGGAAAATGCACCAGGCTCAATTTTTTAATTTAATTTAATCTCAAATTTATTGAGACATAATTCTCAGACCATACAACTCATCCATTCAAAGTGTACAAGCCAGTGGTTTGGAGTGTTCAAAGGGTACAAACTTCCAGTTTTAAGATAAGTAAGTTCTGTGCAACTAAAGTGCAGCATGGTGACTATAGTTAATAATTGTTGTTGTTGTTGAGTTGTGTCTGACTCTTTTGCAACCCCATGGACTGTAGCCCTTCAGGATCCTCTGTCCATGGGATTTCCCAGGCAAGGATTCTAGAGTGGATTGCCATTTATCTTCTTCAGGGTATCTTCCTCACCCAGAGATAGAACCAGAATCTCTTGCATTGGCAGGCAAATTCTTTTCCGCTGAGTCACCAGGGAAGCCCATAGTTAATAATACCGTGTTGCATACTTGAAGGTTGCTAAGAGAATAGATCTTAAAAGTTTTCACCACAAACACACACACATGGTAATGGATGAGGTGGTGGATGTGTTAACTAACCTAATTATGGTAATCATTTCACGACATATACATACATCAAGTCATCTCTTTGTACTTTATACTTACATAGTGTTATATAGTTCATAAGGTTTTTCCAGTGGTCATGTATGGATGTGAGATTTAGACTATAAAGAAAGCTGAGCGCCAAAGAATTGATGATTTTGAACTCTGGGGTTGGAGAAGACTCTAGAGAGTCTCTTGGACTGCAAGGAGATCCAACCAGTCCATCCTAAAGGAGATCAGTCCTGGGTATTCATTGGTAGGACTGATGTTGAAGCTGAAACTCCAATGCTTTGACCACCTGATGGGAAGAGCTGACTCATTTGAAAAGACCCTGATGCTGGGAAAGATAGACAGCAAGAGGAGAAGGGGATGACAGAGAATGAGATGGTTGGATGGCATCACCGACTCAATAGATATGGGTTTGGGTGGACTCCAGGAGTTGGTGATGGACAGGGAGGCCTGGCATGCTGTGGTTCATGGGGTCGCAAAGAGTCGGACACGACTGAGAGACTGAACTGAGCTGAAAGGAAATCAACCCTAATGTTCATTGGGAGGACTGATACTGCAGCTGAAGCTCCAATACTTTGGCCACTTGATATGAATGAGCCAACTCATTGGAAAAGACCCTGATGCTGGGAAAGATTGAAGGCAAAAGAAGAAGGGGCAGCCGAAGATGAGATGGTAAGATAGCATCACCAACTCAATGAACATGAATTTGAGCAAAGTCTGGGAGATAGTGGACGACAGGGGAGCCTACAGGACTGCAGTCCATAGGGTTGCAAAGAGTCAGACACGGCTTGTCAACTGAACAACAACAAGTATGTCAATCATATTTCAGTAAAGCTGGAAAGGAAATGCATTTAAAAATCTAGTTTTTAGTATAGTCACAGATATGTAATGATATCAGCACAGTCAATTTTAGGACGTTTTTATCACCAAAAGAGAAACCATGAAGCCTCAAGAAGTCAGTCAATGTTTATGTCTACGGAGATGAAGAATCCCTGCAAGGACGGGATGAGCCTAAACCAGGATGAAGTATGGCAGCAAAAGGCCCCGTGCAGTCCAAGATGGAGGGCTGTCTGGTTGGCTCTCTGAAGAGAGCAACCTCATGTTCCCTAGTAAAGGTAAAAATTCACATGTCTAATGACCCAGCAATTCCACTCCTGGTTTGAACTCTTGAGAGACGTCTGCATTTGTGCACAAGAAAGCTAAGCAAGGGTGCTGGCTACAGCAGTTTGTAATGGAGGAGAAAAGGACGTAACCTAAGTGTCCCTCAACAGGGAAAAGATAACTATAGTGTGAAACACACACACAGTGGGTTATCCTATGACCGTGAAAATGATGACTACGTATGTATGTATCAACATGAATACGTTTCAAAACCATGAGGTGATATGAAAAAAATCAAGTTGTAAAAGCATAGATGTTGCCTAGTGCCCTATATGCACATTTTTATCATGCAAAAACAACCATATATAACTTAAAATTTTAATTTACTTTGGTCTTCATTGTGGCATGTGAATTCTTAGTTGCAGCATGTGAGATCTAGTTCCCTGACCAAGGATCGAACCCATGCACCCTGCACTGGGAGTGTGGAGTCTTAGCCACTGGACCAACAGGGAAGTCTCAATCAAATATAATTTTTAATGTTTTATTTTGAAATAATTCCAGACTAGAGAGAATTGCAAAATGGAACAAAGAATATCTGTATACTTTCAGATTCCCCAAATGTTAGCATTTTACCACATCTGCTTTATCATTCTCTACCACATATTAAAAAAGTGTATATATATATGTATTTATATATAAATATATACATTTATATGTATGTTTGCTTTATCATTCTTCCCTTCTAATCTCACTAAAACCAGATGTTCAAGCTGGTTTTAGAAAAGGCAGAGGAACCAGAGAACAAATTGCCAACATTTGCTGGATCATCGAAAAAGAGAGTTCCAGAAAAACATCTATTTCTGCTTTATTGACTATGGCAAAGCCTTTGACTGTGTGGATCACAATAAACTGTGGAAAATTCTGAAAGAGATGGGAATACCAGACCACTTGACATGCCTCTTGAGAAATCTGTATGCAGGTCAGGAAGCAACAGTTAGAACTGGACATGGAACAACAGACTGGTTCCCAATAGGAAAAGGAGCACGTCAAGGCTGTATGTTGTCACCCTGCTTATTTAACTTATATGCAGAGTACATCATGAGAAATGCTGGGCTGAATGAAGCACAAGCTGGAATCGAGATTGCTGGGAGAAATATCAATAAACTCAGATATGCAGATGACACCACCCTTAAGGCAGAAAGTGAAGAGGAACTAAAAAGCCTCTTGATGAAAGTGAAAGAGGAGAGTGAAAATGTTGGCTTAAAGCATCAACATTCAGAAAACTAAGATCATGACATCTGGTCCTATCACTTCATGGCAAATAGATGGGGAAACAGTGGAAACAGTGGCTGACTTTATTTTTTTCGGCTCTAAAATCACTGCAAATGGTGATGGCAGCCATGAAATTAAAAGAAGCTTACTCCTTGGAAGAAAAGTTATGACCAACCTAGACAGCATATTAAAAAGCAGAGACATTACTTTGTCAACAAAGGTCCGTCTAGTCAAGGCGATAGTTTTTCCAGTGGACATGTATGGATGTGAGAGTTGGACTATAAAGAAAGCTGAGCACAGAAGAATTGATGCTTTTGGACTGTGGTGTTGGAGAAGACTCTTGTGAGTCCCTTGGACTTCAAGGAGATCCAAGCAGTCCATCCTGAAGGAAATCAGTCCTGAATATTCATTGGAAGGACTGATGTTGAAGCTGAAACTCCAATATTTTGGCCACCTGATGCGAAGAGCTGACTCATTTGAAAAGACCCTGATGTTGGGAAAGATTGAAGGCAGGAGGAGAAGGGGATGACAGAGGATGAGATGGCTGGATGGCATCACCAACTCAATGGACATGAGTTTGAGTAAACTCCAGGAGTTGGTGATGGACAGGGAGGCCTGGCGTGCTGCAGTCCATGGGGTCACAAAGAGTCAGATACAACTGAGTGACTGAACTGAACTGAACTGAGAAATTGAATATAGTCTTGTAACCACCACTGCAATTGAGATATGGAACATTTCCATTACCCCAGAAGTTCTTCATGCTCCCTTGTAGTCAATCCTCACCCAAACTTCAAGTTACTGGAAACCACCAATCTGGTTTCACTTCCTATAGTTTTGTGTTTTCCAGAATGTTATATAAATGGAACCATACTGTGTGAGACTTCAGTGTCTGACTTATTTAATCATTACAATGCTTTTGAGATTTATCCATGTTGAGTTTGTCCCACGTTTCAGTAATTTATTGTGTTTAATTGCTGAGTAGTATTCCATTGTGGAAATGGCCTAATTTTGTTTATCTGTCCACCAGTTGTTGAGCATTTGGGTTCTTTCCAAGTTTTGACTATTGCTATAAATATTCATTTACAAGTTCTTGTATGGGCATGTGTTTTTGTTGCCTGCATGCTAAAGTCGCTTCAGTCGTGTCCAGATCTTTGTGACCCTTTGGATGTAGTCCACCAGGCTCCTCTGTCCATGGGATTCTCCAGGCAAGAATACTGGAGTGGGTCACCATGCCTTCCTCCAGTGGATCTTTCTGACCCAGGGATCAAACCTGCATCTCTTAAGTCTCCTGCATTGGCAGGCAATTTCTTTACCACTAGCGCGTCTCTTGAGTAAATACCCAGGAGTAGGATTATTGAGTCATATAGCTAACTAAATAAGAAACCACAAAACTCTTTTCCAGAGTGATTGTACAGTTTTGCATTCCTGCCAGCAGTGTGTCTTTTTAGTTGCTCCACATCCTTCCCAGAAGTTGATGTTGTCAGGATTTAAAATTTTAGCCATTCTATATATGTGTAGTGCTAACTTACCGTGGCTTTAATTTGCACTGACTACTGAATAATGGCGTTGAGTATTTCATGCACTTATTTGCCATCCATTCATGTGTCTTCTTTGAAGTGTCTCTTCAAAGCTGTTACTCATTTTATTATTGGGTCATTTGTCTAACTTAAAAGAACTTTAAGGGAATTCTTTGGTGGTCCAGTGGTTAGGACTGTGTGCGTTCACTGCTCAGGGGCTGGGTTCAATCCCTGGTAAGGGAACTAAGACCCTACAAGCTAGGCTGTGCTGCCAAAAAGTATAACTAAATAAATAACTTAAAAGATTTTAAATTCTGGATCTTGGTTCTTTATCAGACATTTTCTCGCAGTCTTCGGCTTTTCTCTTTGTTTTCTTAACAGTGACTTTCATAAAGCAGAAGTTTTTCATTTTGAGGAAGTCCAGTTTATCAATTTTTTTGTTTTTTACAGTTTATACTATTTGCCTCCTGACAAATCTTTTTCCAACAAGATCACAGATATATTTTCCTATATTATCATCTACACTTTTCATAGGATTACATTTTACACTAAGTTTATGATCCATTTTGAGTTAATTTTTATGTATTGTGAAAGGCAAAGTTTTTAAGTTCTTTTTTTAAAAATAAATATCTGATTGTTTCAGCATCATTTCTTGAAAAACAAAAAGACTATTCTTTCTCCATTTCACTGCCTGGGTCCCTTTGCCAAAAGTCAACTGACCATAAGAGTAGGGGTCTATTGCAGGACTTTCTATTCTGTTGCACTAATCCATAGGTCTAAATCTAGGCCATTATTACACTGTCATGCTTACTGTTACTTTACACTAAGTAATGTGAGTCCCCCAACTTCACCTTCTTTTTCAAAATTGTTTTGGCAATTCCAAGTCCTTTGTATTTCCATATGTAATTTAGAATCAATTTGTCTGCATGTACCAAAAACAGCCCACTGGGATTTTGATTGGAATTGTGTTTATTCATAATTGTGGAAGAACTGATATCTTAAAGTATTGAGTCTTCTGATCCACGAACATGGTATATTTCTCCATTTATTTATGTCCGCTTTGATTTCTCTTGACAATGATTTTCAGTTTTCAGTGTAAAAATTTCATTTCATTTGATTTATCCCTTAGTTTTTTCATGTTTTTGGTGCCATTATTGTAAGTGATATTGATTTTAACTTTCATTTCGAAAATTTTATTCCCAGTACATAGAAATGCAATTGATTTTTGCATATCAGTCCTGTAGCTGCAGTCTTGCTAAATATTCTTATTATTTCTATTAGATTTTTAGTTGATTTGGGGGGTTTTTCTACGTGGGTGATCATGTTGTCCAAGGATAGGTAGAGTTTTAGTTATTCTTTTCCAACCTGTTTGCTATTTACTTATTTATTTGCTGTTTTACTGGATGGGCTGAGATAGCCAATACAGTGCTGAATAGAAGTGGTGGCAGTGGATACATTTGCATTGTTCCCAATCCCAGGAGGAACTCATTCAGTCTTTCACCACTAAGTATGGTGTTAGCTGTAGGTCTTATTAGATTGTGGAAGTTCCCTTCTGTTCCTAGTTTGCTGAGAATTTCTTTTTTCTATCATGCGTGTGTTTCAAATTTTGTCATATGTCTTTCATGCATCTATTAAGATGATATATTTTTTCTATCTAAATCTGTTGATATAGTGAATTACCTTGATTGATTATTTAATATTAAACCAACCTTACATTCCTGAGATAAACCCCACTTAGTCTTAATGCATTATTCTTTTCAGATATTGCTGGATTTTATTATCTAATATTTTGTTAAAGATTTTTGTACCTATATTCTTGAGGGATGTAAGTCTATAGTTATCTTTCCTTATACTGTCTTTGTCATGTTTTGATATTATTAATTCTGAACTCAGAGAATTAGTTGAGGAGTACCCTCCCCTTCTATTTTCTGAAAGAGTTTATGTATAATGACATTTTTAAAGGTGAATTTAACTTGGAGAATTTACCAGTGAAACCATCTGGCCCTGGAAATATTTTCATGGGAAACCTTTTATTAGCCATTAGTTCCTGTTCCTTCATAGATACAGAATTCTTTGGGTTGTCTATTTTTTCCTGAGTGAACTTTCATAGTTTGTGTCCTTCAATGAGATCACCTGTTTCATTTTTTTCTTTTATGGCCTCACTGCATGGTTTGTGGGATCTTAGCTCCTTGTAAGTGTAAGTGAAAATCGCTCAGTCATGTCCGACTCTGCAACCCATGGACTACCCAGTCCATGGAATTCTCCAGGCCAGAATACTGGAGTGGATAGCCTTTCCCTTCTCCAGGGGATCTTCCCAACCTAGGGATTGAACTCAGGTCTCCCGCATTACAGGCGGATTCATTATCAGCTGAGCCATGAGGGAAGCCCAAAAATACTGGAGTGGGTAGCCTATCCCTTCTCCAGTGAATTCTCCCAACCCAGGAATCAAATTGAGCTATCAGGGAAGCCCTTGACCACACCGAGTCCTAGCCACTGCATCAACAGGGAATTCCCTTGCTTGTTTCACTGAAGTTGTCAAATTTTTGGTCATAAAGTTGGTCATAAACATTTTCTTACAGCTTTTTAAAGTTCCTAGGATCTGCAGGGATGTTCCTTTTTTTTTTGTTTTGGTGGCACCCTCTGGCGCGTGGAACTTCCCTAACCAGGGATTGAACTGGCGCCCCCTGCAGTGGAAGTGTGGAATCTTAACCACTGGACCACCAGGGAACTCCCCTTTTCACTTTTGTATCTTTCTTTTTTTTTGTTCAGTCTGGCTAGAGATTTATCAATTTTGTTGATATTTTCAAAGACCTAGCTTATGGTTTCATTTATTTTCTCTTTTGTTTTCCTGTTTTCTATTGACTGGTTTCTACTCTTATCTATTTTATTTTCAAATTTCTGCTTGCTTTGGGTTTAATTTGCTCTCCTTTGTTTAGTTTCTTAAGCTAGAAGCTTAGATACTTGGTTTTGGAACATTCATCTTTTTGAATATATCCATTTAATGCTATAACTTTTCCTCTGTTACACTTTTAGCTGCATCACACAGACTTTGATATGTTTTCATTGTCATTCAGCTAAAACTATCTTCTAATTTTCTATGTGATTTCTTTCCATGTATTATTTACTGATGGGGCTTCCCAGATGGCTCAAATGGTAAAGAATCCATCTGTCAGTGCAGGAGACAGGAGTTTAATCCCTGGGTTGGGAAGATCCTCTGGAGAAGGAAATGGCAACCCATTCTAGTATTCTTGCCTGGACAGTGGGGCCTGACTCAGTATAGTCCATGAGGTGGCAAAGAACTGGACATGACTAAGCGACTGAGCACATGCACACATTATTTACTGATACATATGGTATATTAGGGCTTCTCAGGTGGCACTATGGTAAAGAACCTGATGTGACTTCGATCCCTGGGTTGGGAAGATCCCCTGGAGGAAGGCATGGCAACCCGTTCTGGTACCCTTGTCTGGAGAATCCCATGGATGGAGGAGTCTTGTGGTCTATAGTCCTTTGAGTCGGACACAACTAAAGTGACTTGGTATGCATGCACAGGTATATTGAAAGTTAAACAAAAGTTCATAAATGAAAATTATACACAATAACTTCCAGATGGGGCTTATACTTGGGAATGAGGGATAGATGGAAATTGGATGGGGCAGGTGGTAGATATTAACAATGCTCACCAACACGTCAGCTCTTGTCTTCTTCTAAGCACATAAGTAGATTATGTTTGACTCCTCTTTTGAAGTTGGGCGGACATATGACTTGCTTTAGCCAGCGAAACATGAGCAGAAGTGACATATGTCCTTTCCAATTGTAAGCATTCAAGAGCAAACGTATGGGTCTTCATATTCCCTTTCTTACATAGTGAATCCTGAAGTCTTCTGCTGACATCACAGCATCATAAAATGGGGAGCGTTCATCAGCCTGGGTTCCTGAATGAATACAGCTCTCTCTGGTCAACTCTCTTTGGATACAGAGGATGAGAGAGAAATAGATCTTTATTATTTAAAACTTCTGGATTTGGGGGGTTGTTTGTTATTACCACTTATCTAGCCTTTCCTGACTAGTATAGGGAGATTTGAATTCAATTTTAAGTTGTTTTTTTTTTTATAAATCTAAAGTTTCATTTTTTAAACATGAATAGTTGTCATAAATTTTCTATAATTTCTGTATATTTAAAATATTTAATTTTCTAAAGAAAAGAAATATTGGAGGAAGAGTCTGAAGAGGAAGAGGCAGCTGTAGTAATGAGCTCCTTTGTTCTACCACCCATGTTTTTCTCCATCTATCCTTTGGGTTTGGCTGGGCAAACCAGGGGAGAGTGCCTTGACTGTTTCTCCAACCAAATCATCATCTATGAACAAGTGCTCCTCACTCTCACCCTGCTTCTGTATACCACTTGTCACCATCTGGTACTTTACATATTTATTTGTATGCTTATTGTCCCTTATTCCTTAGAAATAAACTCCTTAAGATCAGGGACTTTACCTTATAACATCAGTGCTTAGAACCATGCCTGACCCACAGAAGCAACTCAATACCTGTTTATTTGTGGAACATATGCATAAGGTTGCTTGCACCAGGCATCTCTGCCCAGAGAGGACAAAACCCTATCTTCCTGTTCCACATTCCTTCTCACTTGCCCTTCCCCCAAAGCAAGCACACAAGGCCGTTGATAAATGTGTTATCAGCTCTTTACTCAAAGGTTCAGATAAAAGTTGCAAAACCATGTTTTGATGTAGTGTTGGGGGGGAGAGGTGGGGGGGTGGGGGGAGCCTGTATCTGCCTGGGGACAGGATGAGGGGACTTGGGGACTGTTCCCTTTGGGTAGCCATCTCCTTCTACTCCATTGCCTGCGCAGGTGGGAGTCTGGATAAAAACATCCAGAGAGGTGTGAAAGACAGCACCTTCCCACCAAGACCCTCCCCGTAGCCTCAGAAGGAAGGCTTTCTCCAGCGGACACAGGAAACATGGGCCTTGCTCCCAGGGCTGTAGTAAGGACCTCTGGCAGCCCCTGCCCCAGCAGCTACAGAAATTCCCTGGTCACCTGGGCACAGAGACGCTCTGGCTCCACCAGCCCACGCAGAAGCCTCAACTCATGTAATTAAACATAATGACACATGGTGCGAGCTCCCAGCATCTCATGCTCTCATGACACATCTGCCTCCCAGCCCATCTTGGGGGCCAGCAAGGCTCTAATTAGGTCTGGCGCCAGCAGGTGGGCGAGCCAAGGGGCCAGGGAGCAAAAGAAACCTGGCCTTAGAGTTCACGGACCAATATGACAAGTCCCGTTAAGCTACTTTTTGACTATGAGGCTTCAGGCAAGTCAATTCATTTCTCCAAGCTTTCATTTTCTCATCTGTAAAATAGGGCGATAAGTTTACACTACACAGAGTTGTAAGAATAGTAGATGAGGGTTGTAGTGTAGAAGAGTATGAACCTTCCCTTCCAGGGAGACTGCTGATGACATTGGTGCTGGAGCTGGGGGAGAATGGACTGGGTCTTGGGAAAGGTCTATGGACGCAGGGTTAACCGCCAAACCTCTGAAGGCCAATCTGACCAGAATTAGTTCTCCAAAGTCTCAGTGAAGGGCCACTAGCCCATATTACTAAATTGACTGATTTTCCAAAAACCTGTTTAAGTAATATTGTTTTTATGTTCAATGTACATTTTTCTAATGAACATATTTCCTTCTTGGTAGCGTTTCAAGGTCTATTCAATGTGGCCAAAGCTAAGGGTCATAAAATATTTACTCTTCTAGTTCATTTATTCTTCTTAAATAATCCCCTATGAATATTTTTTCCATAGTATCACATGGGAAATTTTCATTATTGACTGATTTTTTTTTTTAATCTCTTAAAAAGTAGCTTTATGTTTCATCAGCACTTTAGCATTTGGGGAATTCTTCTGCAGATTTTGCTAAACAGTCAGCTTCACCAGTTGTCCAAATTTACTGCTTTGCTCAAAATGTATTTTTTTAATTATATTTTTCTATTTTGATTTCAACTTTTATTAAACTTATACATGCACTTTGTTCTGGATGCGGTTTCCTGTCTAATCTGTGTTTGCCCCCAATTCCCAGCCACCAGAGGCAACTGCTTTTAGCAAGACAAAGCAGTTTCTTTTTCCTTCCTTTATACTTCTAAATAGCAGATTCATATAGTTCTTTCTTTTTAAAAATTTTATATAAATTTATTTTTTATTTTGATATTTTCTTCATTGAATTATATATATAAATACATACACACAGAGGTAATTAATGCATAATATACACAATTATCATTAAACAAGTTACAAGTTATAAGAAAAAGTTCTTTTCTATCACAAATATACTGCTATTTCTCAATTTTCAGCTTTAAATATAATCTATCATCTTCCTACTTTGGCTGATAAGAATTTCCTTCCCATAGAATCTCCTTCCCTGCTTCTCCTGGTCTATCTTCCTTATATCATAAGTTTTGGTTATATAAAAATTCTGGGTTTATTTTGTGACAGTGTAAATACAGTTGAGAGCCCAGCCATGTAGAGTACTATGATTACAACTGTTTTCTTTTTTGCTTCCCTGATATCTCAGTTGGTAAAGAATCTGCCTGCAGTGCAGGAGACCTGGGTTCGATCTCTGGGTTGGGAAGATCCCCTGGAGAAGGGAAAGGCTACCCGCTCCAGTATTCTGGCCTGGAGAATGCCATGGACTGTATAGTCTATAGGGTCGCAGAGAGTCAGACATGACTGAGCATTTTCTTTTTTATTATGACCATTTTTTTTTTTAAAAACATTTGTTTGACTGCATCAGGTCTTAGTTGTGACATGCAGCTGGTTGTTACATCATGTGGGATCTTTCGTTACAGCACATGACTCTCTAGTCGAGGCTTGTGGGCTCAGTTTCTCCAAGGCATGTGGGATTTTAGTTCCCTGACCAGGGATCAAAGCCACATCCCCTACATTGAAAGGTGGATTCTTAACCACTGGACCACCAGGGAAGTCCCTACAACTATTTCTTGAAAGTCTTTCTCTTTCTCCCAGCATTGTTCATTTTCCTGTTTTTCGCTTGCCTGCTTTCTGGGTGCTCATTCCAGTTCATCCTAAATCCTCCTTCAGGAGATGAGGTCATCAGGCAACACTTTTGCTTCCTCTTTTTCTTGGAGACATCCATCCAGGAGTCTCCTTTAACACTTTCATAAAGTTATGCTATATGGGATTAAAAATAATTTTATTTTAAGATACTTCACATTATGGAAAATATGCAAGAATAGTACAACAACCTTGATCTTTTGACACTGGTTATGTTAACTGATTAATTCATCATTTTACCCAGTTTCCCCACTGTAAAGATATTTTGTTACTTTTGTAAGTATCTTGTGTGGGGATACTTTAGCAAGAGGTAAAAATCCCATTCCTCACTCCATTTACTTCTATTGTTTTAGTAGTCATTGATGTTTCCAACCTAAAATAACAATCATAATAGTTGCCAAAAGGTGAATTTCCTTTTTCATTTGTTGTTTGGCACTCTGCTATAAGGAAAAGCATTCTCTTCTGTCCGTGTACTTATTTATTTGTTTGTTTAGAAGCATGGACTCATGGATTTCTGTTTCATTCGATGGGCTGTGATCCAGCGCTATCATTTATTTTGATGTTCAAGTTACACCAGATTCGGCCAGAAAAAGCCCCTTTCATCTGGCTCTTGTATCTTTTTAACACGTCCCCTTATTCTTTACCTTCTGACACAACAACATATTCAGACTCAACTAGTACTTTATCTAAATCAGTCTGGCAATCAACTCTTTCTCCAAAGAGCTGAATTCCTTTTAAGGGGAGAATGGTATTCTGAAAATACGATCTTGGTGGTAAGTGTGCTCATTGCTACTGAAGCATTGCTACTCTCAGACCTTCTCAGTGAACAGAGCCAAGAAAACCCAAGCACACACATTTTAAAGCATGTCTCTCACTGATAGCTCCAACTTCAGTCCAACACCACAGCGTTCTTCAGGGTCCTCCTTTCCATATTTGTACCTCCCTTGTCCATGTCCTTGTCCCTTGGACGGCAAGGAGATCAAACTAGTCAATCCTAAAGGAAATCAGCCCTGAATATTCATTGGAACGACTGATGTTGAAGCTGAAGCTCCAATACTTTGGCCACCTGATGCGAAGAACTGACTTATTGGGAAAGATCCTGATGCTGGGAAAGATTGAAGGCAGGAGGAGAAGGGGACGACAGAAGATGAGCTGGCTGGATGGCATCACAGACTCAATGACATGAGTTTGCGTAAGCTCCGGGAATTGGTGAAGGACAGGGAGGCCTGGCGTGCTGCTGTCCATGGGGTCACAAAGAGTTGGACATGACTGAGTGACTGAACTGATCAGTCCATGAGAAACCTGGCTTGTTTAATCCATGGTGGATTATTCATCTGCTCCATCCCCTGTATAGACCTATGCTCTGACCCACTGGGCTGCTGCCCCACCCAACTTTAGCTCTGCCCATAAGGGCTACCATACCAGCCTAGGACCTGCCTTGTGAATTTCAATCGGATGAGATGAGAAAAAACAGAGGCAGGAGGAAACATGGATAGAGGGAATGGAAGTGGGAGGGAGGGAAGGAAGGAGAGAAAATAGGCTGGCAGGCAGGGGATGGTTTTGAATAGCTATAGATTTCTGGGATTTTCGGATTGTTCACTTTATCTCTAAGCCACCTCCCTGTTGCTGAGGGAACTGGAAATAAAGACGGAGGGAGAAGGGGTTGCACTCTAGCCTGAGGTGTAGCTCCCAGAGGTGAAGAGGGGTCTGGCTTTCCATGGCCCTTGAGAGCCTTCCTGATTCATCTCATGTACATTGTTAGAAACTTTACAAATCAAAAAGAGTATTTTAAAGTGGAGGTAAATTTGGTTAGCTCAATGAGTTGGTGATATGGCAAACTGATCTTCTGATGAACTAACTTAGCCACGGTGGGGATTGGGGGTGAAGGGTGGTTCCTACTCACAGACTCTGGGGTCCCATCCTTCTAAATCCATATGCTCATCTGCATTAGAACTGTTGAGCTTCTGCATGATATTTCTTAAATTTAGAGAGAAAATTGAGCCTGGGTGCAAGCCCTGTTGTGCCTCCGACTTGCTGTGTCACCCTGGGCCAGCCTCCTGCCTGTCCTGTGTTTTAGCTCCCCAGCTGGTAGAGGAGAGGTCAGGTTCTAAGTTCTGTGCATCTCTACCTCAAGTGAGTGGCATATCTGAGGGCCAGTGGAGTGCCCTCTGGTCAGCAGTTCCCAAGGCAGAGGAGAGAGGAGCCACCATCCCCATCCTCCCCCGAGAAACAGGTTGGCCGGCTGGGCCTGGGCCTGCGGCCAAGGGGAAGCTGGAGACAATGAGCTGGGTCGCCGGGCGCAAGGGCAGGTTGTGCAACTTCCGCCCTGCGCCTGCAAACAAGACTTTGGCCGCAGACTTTGAACTGGGCAGTCCTCCCCGCCTCCTCTAGGACCCAGGCCACCCAGCTTAGGGGACAGGGCTGGGGAGGGAGCAGGGTGTTTTCTTAGTCCCAAGGGCAGCCAGGTGTGGCTGCTGATTCCTTGAGAAAGACTTACCAAGAAGGGTCCATTCCATGGAGAAGGAGGAGGAGGCTCTGTGTGGCCAGGTGTGTGCACATGGGCAGCATCACTGTGTCTGCAGCTGTGGTCATGCCCAGGGTCACCTGCATGGGAGCGATCCTGGAGGGGTGTCTATCTGCTCACGTGGGTGCACAAACATAAGTTTACCAGCCTGCAGATTGTGAAGTGTGTCCACCTGTTTGAGGGCACCTTGGCAAGCTGATATGTGTGTGTGTGTTTATGTGTGTGTGTGTGAGCTATTTGCATGCACTCATGTTATAATGGGATTTGTAGCAGATTGCATACATGTGAGATTGTGCATGTGGGTGTGATTCCCTAGGGACATGTGTACATGAGTGTGTGCTAAGGAGTGTGCATATGAATATAAACCCACGCATGTGTACACACCAGGAGTGGGTGTGTCTGCCCACTGGAGTGCACATGTTTGCTTGTGTTCATGCAAGTGTGAGCCCCTAAATTGCTGAGCCTGTGGTCTCTGTGCGCATATGATGTGTGTAGATGTGTGTGTCCTCTGGTACTTGTGAGTGACATGAAGTACGGATGCTTGTCCAAATGCCGATGCAGGACGGGTGTCCCTGGGGCCTTGGTCTAGTTCATCACCTGCTTCACCCCTATGGCTCCCCACAACATGTCAATGACTGCAGGCTTCCAGCAGGTCTCTATTCTGAGCCCTCATTTCCCACTTACCATGGAGGGTAATGTTGGACAGGAGGAGTTTTGGGACTTCTCTTACCTTTGTGGGGGCCTTACATGTGCCCCAAAGAATATGCAAATAGGGAGAATTTGAGAGCACAGAAATCCTAGGATTTGCTTTGATCCCTGGATGAGGGGAAGGAGGCTTCAAAGTGATGGATGAAACCAGGAACCCAGAGCCCGAGACAGAAAACACCCGGAAGGATCTGAGAGATCTGCCAGTCTTCCATATGATCAGCTTCTGCAGTGGTCTCAAGTCAGGGGGCTGACTGAAGTGACCTTTATCCAGGGCTCTGGAAAGGAAGGGAGAGACCTCTGTGAGCAGCCCTCAATGGGAGTCCCAGAGGTACTGGCTGGGAGGCAGGACCCCACCCTCAATTCACTCATTAGAGTCTGTGCCTTGGTCCTCTGCTCTTGGTGGAGTGGGCCCCTGGGGCAGCTGCCCTGGCTTGAAGAAAACCTTCATTCCCCTTGTGCTAAGTTGCTTCAGTGTGTCTGACTCTTTGCGACCCCATGGACTGTAGCCTGCCAGGCTCCTCTGTCCATGGGATTCTCCAGGTAAGAATACTGGAGTGGGTTGCCATGCCCTCCTCCAGGGGATCTTCCTGACCCAGAGATCGAACCCATGTCTCTTAAGTCTCCTGCATTGGCAGGCAAGTTCTTTATCACTAGCGTCACCTGGGAATCCCTCATTCTCCTTAGGGCTGGTTTTAAAATTCAAGCCTTTGGCTTGAGTACCAGGGACGACTCTGAAGGGAGAAGACGAGACAGGCTTGCTGAATACCTGCTCTGTCCAAGTCCTCTGCTAGTGTGGCCCAGTGGGGCATTCTTTGCCTCCTTGACTGCTTTCTCCTCTCCCCTGACTTGGTGCTGGAGAACCTCTGGGAAAGGACAGTAAGGAGACAGCCTCGTTGCACATGACATACATCATTTATGCTACAGGAGACAGTGTTAGCATCAGAAAGCTTTGTCCCCTCAGAGAAGGTTCACTGCAAAGAGCTAGAAGAAGCTAGAGCCCTGTCCACTTTCCAGTCACATGCCCTCAGGGATCTGACTCCAACCCTCCAGGATAAAGACTCTGGGCTTGGAGAAGTGGAGGATATTCTAGGGGAAGGAAAATCCTAGATGCCTGCTATGAGTCAGAGCCAGACAGAAAGACAGATGCCACTCTTGGTATTTCAAACAGAGGAAGTTTAATACAGGGACTTGATTACATGGGAGAGGGAAGGGCCAAAAAGTCAAATAGCAAATGGTGAGGCAATCCAATTCGGGCAGGGGCAGAAGGGACAAGTGGGGAAGGTGATGATACTTTCTGCACTGTGCTTAGATGCTCAGTTATGTCCGACTCTTTGCAACCCCATGGACTGTAGCCTACCAGGTTCCTCTGTCCATGGGGATTCTCCAGGCAAGAATACTGGAGTGAGTTGCCATGCCTTCTTCCAGGGGATCTTCCCAACCCAGGGATTGAACTCAGGTCTCCCGCATTGCAGGCAGATTCTTCGCTGGTCTGAGCCACCAGGAAAGCCGAATAATACTGCCTAGGGGTAGTTTGCATCATGGCAGGAACCAAAGGTTCCTTAAGAGCTAAAGACACAAAAGACGGCAGCCAGTGCTGGAAAAACGACGTGCTCCACCCTCCCCCCTTCATTTAAGCAGAGAACTCGGGGGTGGAGGCAGTGGGGTGGATATCCTGGCTTCTCCCACCCTCTAATCTCCTCCCAGAACTTCCCCTTAGCTCAACCTGGCAAAGGAGCCCAGGAAAAGCAGTTTGCAGGAGATGAACAGTCGCACTTGAAAGCAAAGGAGCAATGCCTTTTCGTGTTTTCCCATGATGCACCTGCAGAGGACTTGTTGGGAAAAGCAAAGAAATACTTGGCTTCGTCCCCAGGACTGCGGATATGATTAACTTCTGATAAGAGTTTGATGGACCGCACACCCTTCCCGGTGTCCCAGGTGCCTTGAGTGTGGCTTCATGACGTCCCCACCACAACCCAGCAAACTCAGGACAAAGCTCCCTGGACCAGAGACAAGGAAACCAAGGCTTTTAGAAGGGAAGTGGCTTCTTCCAGGCCCCCGAGGTGGAAAATGCTAGAGCCAGGGCTCATACCCATATCAATGGGACTCCAGGGGCCCGAGCCTGGGAGGAAAGTGATAAGTCAGATGTTGGGAGCAGACGCTGTTTATCAATCTGAGTTGGGGGACTGTGGTAAAATTCTGAGATGGAGAGAGGCATTGAGCCGGATGAGACCAGCTGGGAAGAGAGCCAGTGATGGTAAAATTGTGAACCGCAACTAGTGGTTAAGAGTAGGACGCAGACTGGGTCACATCTACTCTGCCACTTCCCAGCTGTGTGACAGTATCTTTCTGTGCCTCATTCTTCATCTGTGAAATGGGTATAATAGTGATATCGATAGTTGTACCTGCTACTCAGGACTGTGGAGGACTGAAGTTCATATAAATGGTTGGTACTATTACATGCTATTCTATTTCTGTTTCATCAGTGAGGAAATTAAGGCTCTGAGAAGTAAAATTAAGGCTCTGAACGAAGGTGGTACTACAAGGAAGTAAAACGGACTGAAGTCTATACTGCATCTGTGGCACTCTCTTGTACCCCTTCATTCTCGGCCTGTCCTGCCCGCAGATTCCTTCCTCACCCTCTTTGGCCATAACCCCTCCCCACTGTCGTGGCTATTGTCTCTGCTGTCCCCTTTGATAAGTCACCTCCTCCTGCTGGCCTCCAGGCTTCCCACTGTCTCTGGTCTCTGGGGGCAGCATCTCTCAGATAGTGTCTTGGCTCTTCCATGCTTGAGTCACCACCCCTAGATTATCTTCCCTCTATTCAAAACTGAGAGTGTTTCAGTTTTCCTGAGGAGACCATGCCTGATACAATTGCTGCTGTTCACTGTGAGTTTCCTTGGACCAGGCCCCCTCTGCACTTTCCATGTGTTACTGGATTTAATCGTGTCACTCTGGGTTAGGGACCATGACCCCACTGTAGAGAGGAGGAAGTTGAGGGTACGGAGAGAAGCTGTGTGGCTCGTGAGGGGCAGAGCTGGGACTCCGGGTCAGGAGGTCCAAACCCGAAGCCCACGCCTTGACCACTGCCCAGTACCACCTGGCTTGCTGTCGGCTATTGTGGCTGCCAGGAGACCGCTCTGCACCAGAGCACAGCCCTAGGGTGGGAACGGCCTCTGTGAATTCCCTGTCTGCCCCCAAATGCCCCCCAGCAGCCCTCAGACATGCCACGGGATGGTGTCTCCTGCACATTCTCTTCTCCAAGCTGAAGATCCTGGTGCCTGGTGGGGAGGGAGGCAGGAGGTGATTTCAGGCCCCTCCCCTCGGAGCACCCTCGAAGGTCTTCCTCCAGGGCCCTGGGAAGGCTTCCCACTCTGACGTCTCTTCCAGCCCAGCCTTTCCCTCCATGCCGACCTTGGACCCTCCCAGGACCCCCGATGACTCACCCGCGCAGCACTTTCACTTCCTCCTTCTCTCAAGGAGGCTTTGGACCTGCTGTAGCTGCAGCAAGGAGGCCTTCTCTTTGGAGGCTGGAAAGGCCATGAGGGGCGGCCGTGGACCCTGGCCTGAGGGGCTGGAGTGCAGCCCTGGCTGAGGGCAAGCTGGTGGAAGTCTTCCTGGGCCTCCTGGCCAGACACTGACCTGAGCTGGACTCTGTCCAAATGGTCAGTCGCCCCTGGCACCTATACAGGCTGACACGCAAGAGGGTCAACCTAGCATTTTTAAGCTGGAATGATGCCATCCTATTTATTGATGGCATTGGAGGGACCCATCTTCATTCATTCATTTATTCCCTCATTTAACAAGTCTGCCTTAGCCTCCTGGGTACCAAGCAACCTCTATTGGACAAAGAAACCAAGGCTTGGTCTCTGCCCACAAGGAGCTCACAGTTGACAGGGTGGTGGGTGTGGTTGAGGGGGGCAGATCCATCAACAGAAAATGCAACTCGATAGAGAAGCCTTGCACCTATTTCTCAGATCTCTTCACAGTTTACCAGAAATGTTTATACCGAAATGCTTCCTGATTACAACCTGGCCTTCTCTCTCCACTTAGAACACATGATAGTTCCCAGCTATTCCAGGGAGCAGGCAAAGTCGGGGCTGAAACTTATGCTTTCTTAGCATTTCAGCTCAGACTCCTGGGTGCAGGCATGCCGTACTGCTCTGGGGGCAACCATTCACATCCTAGTCTAAGAGGATGGCGCCCAGTGAAATGACCGAGCTGTGGAGTCAGACCTGGGTTACACTCTCGGCTCGGCCATCGTCTGACAGCGTGACCTCAAGGAAGTTGCTCATCTTCTCTGACCTTCACTTTATTCATCTGTAACATGAAGCTATTGGTAGAACCGTAGTATCGTGTTTTTTAAGAATTCAGTAGATCATCCAGGCAGAGCACCTGGCACTCGGTGAACATGAAGCACTCAGTCAATGTCCGCTGTCATGGTGAATACACTGTTTACAGTGAAGGTCTGTGGGTACCTGTTCCTGTGTGTGTGTGTCTAAGGGGCAATCGGGGAAGGCTTCCTAGAAGAGGTGACATTGGTGTTGGGTCTTAAAGCAAAAGGTGAGGAAGAGCATTCCAGGTAGAGGAAAGGCCAGACACGGTCAGGGACTGGGGAGGCTTTGGGGGAGGCCAAGAGTGGCCCGAGGGCTTCTCTAGTCTCTGGGCTGTTAAGTCTCGGCCTGAGCTCCCCAGGCCCCAAGGCTGCAGCCTGGCCCAGGCCCCCTGTGGTATCTGGGTGGGTGGGGGCTGCCCCAACTTGGTCTCTGAGGTGCTGGCAGCAGCTTCAGGCCTCTCACCTCTCTGCCTCCTCCTGTTTCCGGGCCTCCACTTCCTTCCCCTGCACAGACCGCAGAGGCGTTTCAGAGGAAGCTGCTACTTATTTTAGCAGCCATCCCTGGACACCCCCACCCACAGCTGCTCCTGCGCCTGAGCCCCTTCAGAGGCACCCAGTCACTCTCTGAGCCACAGCTCAGAGCACTCAGGGGTGAGGAACATCCCACGTGCTTCCCCGCAGCTGTACCAGCCTGATCCTGGAGCTGCGAGACCGGGGTTCAAGCCCAGCCCGGAGCCTCACTTACTGTACGCTCTCCAGGTTCCTCCTCCAAGGCCACGTGACCATTTGTGCTACAGGACCGACATTGGGCAGGAACTGACCTCTGGGGAGAATGGGGTGGGGTGGAGTAGATGCACTGCCAGCCTTGCTGACATCCAGCTGGAAAGCCCTGAGGGAGCGTCTTGGGGAAGATCAGGTTCAGGCTGGGGACGTTGCTGAGGCTTGTACTTTGAAAGTCCATCTTTAAGAACAAAAGAATCACAAATACAAATTTACCTATGAAAGTGAGTTTTTATGTAGAAAGAGCCTGTGTAACTGGGGAGCCATGAAGCTTCAGCTTTTCCAGCGTCTTGGCAAACTTGACCTCGGAGAGGGCCCCCAAAGTCCCCAAGAGACGATGGGGAAACTGAGGAAAGGGAGGGGGCACCACCAGCCCAACAGGGTCACACAGCTGGTGACCCCAGATTTGTTAATGAATCAGGGCCCATGTTTTACTCACACCCCTCGACAGCCCCTAGTAGCCCACTGGGATGAGGAGGGCATTGGGGAGGATGAAAGAGAGACCGAGAGGATGAAAGACATGGACACAGGGAGACAGGGCAGCTCAGCATGGGGAGGACACGGGCTCTGCCTCTTTCTGGCTGTGTGGCTCTTCCTGAGCCTCAGTGTCCTCATCTGTAAAGTGGGGTGATGGAAGGAAGTTGTGGGCACTGGCCATTCTGTTTCCTGTTCCTTTCAGGGCTTGTAAATTCGTTCCAAAGCACACTGATGATAGCAACACTTACCTAGTGCTTACCTCATGCCAGGCACTGTTCTAAGCACAGCGTTTTAAAACTTCAGTCATCTAATCGTCACAATAATATGACCAGGTAAGTGTGATTATCACCCCATTATCAACATGATAATATCACCATTATCACCCTCAGTTCCAGATGAGGCAACTGAGGCCCCGGAGGCCAGTCAGGCTCCGGGTTGGGTCCTGGGAATGCAGCTGTAATACATACATGATTTTGTTCTTGAGGAGCCCAAAGCTGGTGGGGACAGGGGTGCCAGCAAGTGTGTTATTAGAACCCCAGAGCAATCCTGGTTTGGGGCCCAAGGGAAGTCGTCAGGGAGCAGAGCGGAGGGCGGGCTTCTTCGGGCCAGATGGTTTAGTGCAGAAGATGGCATTTGAAGGGAGCCCTGATGGATTCCTAGAGGAATTTTCCAGGGTGACCACATGGGAAAGGCATTCCAGGCAGAGGGAACAGCACATGCAAAGTCAAGGAGGCAGAAGAGTGCTTGCGGGGAAGGGAAAGCAGCCAGGAGATTGCGGATCTGGTGGGTGTGGCCAGGAATAGCACAGATGAGGCTGTAGAGTTAGCTTTCTGATTTCTGCTTTTCTTCTTGGGTTCCAACCCCGAGCAGGGGCTTCAGTCCTGCAGGAGAAGTGTCTGTGAGGGGCAGGCCTGCTGTGTGACAGTCAAGAGTGGACCAGGAACATCTGCCAGAGGCAGTCTCCGACACCAGCCTCTTGGCTGCCTCCCCTCCTGTGTTTCTAGCTTTGACAATTCAGGAGCCTTCGTCTGTCCTGGAGGGGAGGATGTGGGCCTCAAGGTCACCCCACCAACCAGCTTCTCTCCTCCTTGTTCAGAGAAAGCTTGCCAACCTTCACATGGGCATCCACGTGTCTGTCCACCCTCACATCCATCTGTGAGTCTGTACATGTAATGCTGACCCAGACCAGATGCTCTGCATGCATTGCCTGTATCCCTTTGATCCATTTCTGAGGTCCCTGCCAAGCAGGGACCAACCTAACCACAGAGGGCATCTTCCCACCCCAGCTCCCACATCTTTACTTCCCTGTCTGGAACTTTCTCTGGTACCACAGGAGCTGGATAGCTTTTCGCAGGGCACCCAAAATGCCAGGGCTGGAAGAGTTTCCAGGAGAGCCCTTACCCAGGGAGGAATGAAGACAAAGCGCCCCAGCTTGCCAGTCACCAGGCGGAGCACTCCAGGTACATTTCATACAGCCACTTGGGTACTGAGTCCTAAGTTTCCGCCAAGTCATCATTTCATTTGCACACTCCTACTTCCCATGATCACTTCCTCCCAAATAAACTGCCTGCACCCATCCCTTACCCCGTTCATCCATTCATGCGTTTGCCCACACAGCACATGCTCACGGGGCCTGCTCCACTGGACCCTTTTTGAGATGAAATGGGCACAGCCTTGTCCTTTGGGGCCCACAAGCTTGTGGAGATAGGCACAGGCTCCCAAGGGGCACTCCTGAGGTCCTACTCCCACCGGGCGAACTAGAGCAAGGGCTGATCTAAGCCACTTCCTCATCAACTCTTGGTTTCCACCCTTGGCTTTCTTCTGCAGGTAACTTTCCAAGGATGGTTCCAGCAGCCTGTGACATGGCCAGCAGGAAGAACAACAGTACTGCTTGTGCTCCCATGTGAGCTGCTTGACATGTATTAGATGCATTCATCCTCCCAGAGGTCCTAGGAGGTAGGTACTCTTAATCCAAGCTCCATTCTACAGATGGGAAAAGTGAGGTACTGAGAGTCTCGCCCACAGTGCCACAGTTAGTAAGGAGCCTTTTCAATCCAGGCAGTCTGACCTCAGAGCCCATGGCTTGGTGTCTGTGCTTTACAGTTCGAGGAAGGAGGGGATCTGATTTGATGCAGAAGAAATGATTCAAATGCACAAGAAGGTCTGGGAGGAGAAGGCAGGGCAGCTTTGAATAACACACCTGAACCCACACTTCCACACCAGTGTGCTGTGTATACACAAAGAAAAGTACACAAACATGTGTGTTTAGCCAACGCAAACGCATCCACATAAGTGTGCCAATACACACATGCCTTATGCCCTCAGGGCTGTGTCTATACACAGGTGTGTGCACCAGGGCACCCAGCTGCTGCCACACACACTTTTTTTGCAGCTGTGAAATATTCACAGACATATTCACAGACAGATGCACACACGTGCCCCCCCCACACTTATTTTCACCCATGCATGCCTCACCACCCATGGGCACACACCCAGGAACCCACATCGGTGTGCCCCTCTATACAAGGACACACACAGATACAAATGAGTGGCCGGTTTGAATTCTTTGCTTAAAGAAAAGTTGTGACTGTATTAAAAATGTAGGACACATCGGCCAAATAATTAAAGTGTGAAGCGAGGCATTGGGACTTCCTGCCACTCTCTCGGGGCCACCCCTGCTGGGCTGTGCTCGGCGTGACTGCGTCCTATATATTTGAGGAAGAGGCACTTTATTACAGTAATTTATCACCCCCATAAATGTGGCTCCTCTGTAACGTGGAATAATTTGGAAAGAAATATGTTTTAAAAATTAAAAATGCAGTCAGCATGCGCCCCGTCAGGTCTGCAGGGAGACATGGAGGCAACTCCAGTAACTGCCCGTGTAGCTCTAATACCTACAACTTCCATTATTTAAAGTGTGATTATATTTTTCCTGCTTGGAGCTTTGTCAGCTATAAATAAAATATAAGGGTGAATTGTTGCGGGGCCTAGTAAGCACTTCCATTATTGGTACTTAAGGGGGCTTGGGGATGGCATGAATAGGCAGGGTGTGGGGAAGAGAAGGAAGGCCACTTGGCGGGTACCGACTGAGCCAAGGGGCCGAGCTGTGGGTGTGGATGGGCCCAGTCCTTTTGATGGTTGAGAATCCTTTGAATCCGGAGTGACATGACCCCGTGAATTTCAGCTCTGTTGCAGAGTTCACCACTGACCATAGCGAAAACCACCCACAGCAGTTAATGCCTGCAACATCTCCCTACAGGCTTGCCCCCACCCCCTGGTCCTCTCAGGGAGTCCATAGTCACGGGACACCGAGGGGAGAAAGGACCTCTAAGAGAAAGGGATTCATCAACTTGAAGATGTTTGCTTTTCCACAACTAGGATATGTTGGTTCCAAGTGAGTCCAGAGCTGTAGCTGGGCAAGGAAGGGGGATTTGCAGTGAAGTGTGTAGGTGGATGGGGATGTGGGTTGTTGGCTTTGAATCAGCAAGCTGTCCCCATGACAGAGTGACTGGGAAGGGAAGGACGCACCTCCAAGAATGATCAGGTCAGAAAACAAATGTATTTGTTTCGTCAAAAAGAGAAAAGGAGCAAATGAGGAGGGATGAAAACCTAGACATCATCTCTTTGCCCCTCCCCCTGCCTCTTGCGTGTTTCTCAAAACCTGAAAGCTTGGCTTGGTGTCTTGGCTCTGCCAGTTCATAGATTCATGACCACGGGCAAGGATTCTTTTTTCACTTCATTGAGCCTCAGTTTGCTCATCTGTAAACTGGGGATAGGGCTTCCCTGGTGGCTCAGTGCTAAAGAATCTGCCTGCCAATTCAGGAGATGCAAGAGACGTGGATTCCATCCCTGGGTCAGGAAGATTCCGTGGAGAAGGAAAATGGCAATCCACTCCAGTATTCTTGCCTGGGAAATCGCATGAACAGAGGAGCCTGGCAGGCTACAGTCCATGGAGTCACTAAAGAGTTGACATGATTTAACTCCTAAACCACAACAACAAACTGGGTGTGTGTGTGCTCAGTCGCTCAGTCAGGTGCAACTCTTGGCACACGAACTGTAGCCTGCCAGGCTTCTCTGTCCATGGAATTCTCCCAGGCAAGAATACTGGAAGGGTTGCCATTTCCTATTCCAGGGGATCTTCCTGACCCAGGGATCATACCCATGTCTCTTGCATCTCCTGAATTGGCAGGAAGATTCTATCACACTGTGTCACCTGGGAAATCCCCAAACTGGGGATAACAGCACCCATTTTCAGAGTTATTGTGGCGTTTAAAGAGGACAACATTTGTAGAGAGTTGGGACTGGCTCTTGCTACACTCCAGGTGCTCCATTATGATAATGAAATAAATTTAGACAGGGGTCCTTCAATCACACTCCTTGGTACATAGTTGAATTGAAAACTTAGGTTCACACAAAAACCCCCATGCAAATGTTTACTGCCACTTTATTCATCATTGTCAAAACTTGGTAGCCACCAAAATGTCTTTCAATAAGTAAATGGATGAATAAACTGAAATGAACTAGGAACGGGGAGTTATTGTTTATGGCGAGTGGAATTTCAGTTTGGGAAAAGGAAAAAAGTTCTGGAGAGGGGTAGTTCTGGTGACGGCTGTATATCATTATGAATGTACTAAAGGTCATGGAACTATACACTTGAAAGTGGTTAAAATGGAAAATTTTGTGTTATGTATATTTTACTACCAAAAAAAAGAGAAGAGTTATTAAGCCATGAGAAGACATGGAGGAACCTTAAATGTGTATTGCTAAATGAAAGAAGCCAGTCTGAAAAGGCTACATACTGTATTATTCCAACTGTATGACCTTCTATGACCTTCTGGAAAAGGCAAAACTATGTAGACAATAACTGCAGCCATGAAATTAAAAGAGGCTTTCTCCTTGGAAAGAAAGCTATGACAACCCTAAACAGCATATTAAAAAGCAGACATCACTTTGCTGACAAAGGTCTGTATAGTCAAAGCTATGGTTTTTCCAGTAGTCATGTATAGTTGCTAGAGCTGGACCATAAAGAAGGCTAAGTGCTAAAGAATTGATGCTTTTGAATTATGGTACTGGAGAAGACTCTTAAGAGTCCCTTGGGCTGCAAGCAGATCAAATCAGTCAACCCTAAAGGAAATCAACCCTGAATATCTATTGGAGGGACTGGTGCTAAAGCTGAAGCTCCAACACATTGGCCACTTGATGTGAAGAGCTGAGTCACTGGAAAAGACTCTCATGCTGGGAAAGACTGAGGGCAGCAGGAGAAGAGGACGACAGTGGGTGATATGGTTATATAGCCTCACCAACTCAACGAACATGAGTTTGAGCAAATTCTGGGAAATAGTGAAGGACAGAGAAACCTGGTGTGCTGCTGTCCATGGGGTTGGAAAGAATTGGACATGACTTAGTGACTGAACAACACAAATGGAGACAGTAAACAGATCAGTGGGTGGCGGGAGGGATAAATAGATAAAATACAGATGATTTTTAAGGCAGTGAAATTATTCCACATGATACTATAATGGTGGCTACGTGTCATATCATGTTTGTCAGAGCCCACAGAATGCACAACACAAAGATTGAACCCTAATGTGAGCTTTGGACTTTAGTTGTTAATAATAATGAACTGATATTGGTTCATCAGTTGTAATAAATATACCATAGTAACACAAGATGTTAATAATAGGGACAGTGGGTGATTATATAAGAATTCTGTGTATTTTCTGTTTTGTTTTAAACCTAAAACTGCTCCAAAAATCAAGGGCTCTAAAAATAAGAAATTAAAACAAAAGATCCAAAAATTAATAATAAAACAGCCTAGGCAGAGGTCAGTACTGGCCTTTTCCTTAGCACTTGATGCCATTAAGAGCAGGGCTAAAAGAGAGTGGATGTATGTATGTGTATAACTCACTCACTTTGCTACACACCTGAAGCTAACACAACATTGTAAATCAACTATACTCCAATAAAAATCATTTTTTAAAAAAGAACAGGGCTGGAAGGCATCTTAAGCAATCTTTCCCCTGGTGGTTTCCAAATGCTTTTTTTTTTTTCAAGCAAAATTGTATGGGGCCCCAATCCTCTTAAAAAGCTCACTATGACCAGAGCAAACTGGATGGGATCAGCAAACAGGTTTGGACTGGCTCAAGCTACATGCTGTGGGCTGGGGCTCCATGACCCTACCTGTCCACAGCTTCCCGGGTTGGCCTGTTTTAGCCCTGCTGGATCAGCGGAATTTTTCTGAGCTACATAAACCGGTGCAGCTGATTTAAATCTTTTGGAATTGGTCCTAGCTGAATGCATTCGTCTTGAACCAGCTCAAACCTCTCTGAACTGGCTGAAATTGGGCCCAGATCTAGAGTCGAGGGGTGTGTCCCCGAACGGAGCCCCAAATGGAAGAGAAGCTGAGATTCCATTTGGGTGATCAAACAGGGAGTCTGGGTGGCTCAAGCTGGATCAGACCAGGGCAGACAGATAAGCACATTGCCACAGAGGCTGGAGAGAGAGCGGTGGACACAGCCTCCCTGCCTCCTGCCTCACCCCTGGAGTGCTTCCCTGGAGGCCATTTGGGTTGGGCCACAGACAGGATGATGGGAGGTGGGGGAGGAGGAGGGAGAGACACTCCTGAGAAGATGGGAGGAGGGAGGGATGGGATGGCGCCCAAGGGAGGGGTGGCTGGGTCAGGGCCGGGAGCAGGTCTGTGTGCTGATGGGAAAAGACCAGCAAGGAGGTCCAGCAAGGAGGTCCAGCAAGGAGGCTGATGATGGAGGAGAGAGGTGGCAACATGAGGATTCAAGTTCCTTGAAAAGGTGAAAAGAACAGGACCCAGAGCACAAGTGGCAAGACCAGTCTCTGAGAGGAGAGGGGATGTGGCCTTTGGGTGTCGGGACTGAGGAAGCAGAGACGAAAGCAGATACAGCAGAACCACAGGATGGGGGAGGAGGTTTCCCCGGTGGCTCAGTGGTCAAGAATCTGCCTGCCAATGCAGGAGACCCAGGTTCAGTCCCTGGGTTGGGAAGAGCCCTTGGAAGTGGGCATGCCTACCCACTGCAGTATTCCTGCCAGGAAAATCCCATGGCCAGAGGAGCCTGGTGGGCTGTGGTCCATGGGGTTGCAAAGAATCGGACACGACTGAAGTGACCAAGCCACCACCACAGGACAGGGCAAGACTAGGAGACTGTGATGGCTCCTGGCACCTGCTCTTTGAACTGATGTCTGGGGTGAGGTCATCTACGGAGAGCCAGAGGGGCGAGCAGGGGCTGATAAGTGCGACAGAGAGAAGAAAGGGAGAAAGCCAGAAGCAGTCACTCCAGAGAAGAGAAACACAGAGGGCTCCATGGGGCAACTTGAAGTGCCCATTTGAGGCCTGCAGTCATGAATTTAGAATGGAACCTGGCAATGTGGTTATATGATTTTTTTTCCAGCCATATTCAGTGGTGTGAGATTGCATGGGTGTCCAGTGTCACTAAGCGAATATGGTGATGTGATGGCGGAGCTGATCAAGATGAGAAATGAAGCCAGGATGGGGGTCATTGGAGGAGAGCAGTGAGAAGGTTAATGGAGTGTTAGGCTCCACGAGAATCCAGAAACTTCTGTAAAGATGGCTCTGGAGCAAGGGGCTGGATGGCTAGGAGGCAAGGGTTAGTGTGGGGTGTTTATAGAGTGGGAAACTGAGGCCACACCAGGAAGGAGACTTATCCAAAGTCACACAGTTATCAGTAGCTGAGAAAGAAACTGCTTAGTTCTTGATCTCTTCTTAAGTCATTCACTCATTTATTCAATAAGTTCCTGTCAAATGCCAGCTAGGGGCTAGGTACTCTGAATACTGAAGCCAAAAAAATCTTATTCCTGCCCTCAGAGAATTTAGTGCACACAGATATGAAATTAATTTATCATTCATGTAATATATTAAGTATGTATTCATATGCATTATTAAAGAAAACCAGACACAGTTAGAGCCTGGGTGGAGCTTGAAATACAGTAACTTACAGCTCTGCCATCTGGGACCAGTGGCTCAATATCTGTGTCTCAGTTCCTCATCTGTAAAATGGAGATCCTAATAACAGCCATCTCGCAGCACTATTGAGATGAGTAACACCATGTCCAGGTCTTAAGTATAGTACGCTGTCAGTAATTCGGCTCTTTGTATGCTGACTCCGGCAGTTGGTGATGGACAGGGAGGCCTGGCGTGCTGCGGTTCATGGGGTTGCAAAGAGTCGGACACGACTGAGTGACTGGACTGCACTGAACTGAATCGTTTCAGTGCCTGTGTACATTGATTCTCAACAGATTGGTGGCAGCAGCCTTTGTGGGTGCCCCGCCTGTATCCGCTCTGCACTTGCTGATGGTGTCAGATGCAGGCACCTGTGCTTGTCCGCCCTGGTGCTTCCCCTTCACCTTGTTGCAGAGTTGGTTATCAGAGGCCAGAAGCACTGGGCTATTAACACCCCCAGGGGCAAAACCCAGCCACGGGTAGAGAGCAGCAGGAGGATACATACCCCAGCTTTCTTGCCCTTCGGGCAGGATAATCTAGGGCATGTTCTGCTTTGTCAGCATCCCAGGGAGCCTGAGCCTCGGCTGCTCACAGTGGGAACCTGCTTATTAATACACGTGTTATGGCCTTTCCTTCTATGGGAGGAACTGTAAAATAAACTAGCTGCTTATACTCCATCCTTGCCTCAGGATCTGCTTCTGGGGGCACCCAACCAAAGACAGTTGGTAATGCAAATGGTCCTAGGAATAGACTCTCAAGGTGGGCTTCTGGAATGGAATCCATCACTAGCCAGAGGGCAGCCAGTACCACATTGATGGTGGTGAGTGAAGTGGGATGACACCATTAGGAAGTGCCTGGGATGCTGTAGCCCCATCTTTGTTGAGACTCTCATCTTCCTGGATTAGAGATACAGATGGAAGGGAAAGCACTGGTTTATCCAGTAGCTCTAGCCCTTGAGAGATGGGGCACAATGGTAACTTGAAGGATTGCAGACTTGTTTGGCTGAGGTCAACTGCCATGACAGCCCTTAAGGAAGAAAATGTCAGCCCACTACCATCGTAGGGTTCAGCTGGAAAGCCAGAAGGCTGCCAGGGCAGTTCTTTGATAGCCCCTTAATTCCTGAAGCTGGAGCGGGCACGCTGTACTGAAAGTCACACCCAAGAGTTAACTGAAAGAGTAGTGGAGGAACAGGGGCTAGCTTCACAGCCCCTGGGTGTGTTAGTTAGTGTGTTAGTTGGTGTGTTAGTTAGAAAGACCCCTGTGGGTCTTTCAGGCTGATAGAAGAGCTGCCAGAGAAAGCTGGGGTCCTGAGAACTGAGATGGGAACATCTGTTTGGATTTGCTTGATAAACCTGAGCCTCAAAGTCCCCTCAACCTCTGGAAGGTAGAAATGGTCTCTCCTCTTTGCTAGAGTCTCCTGGTGGTGGGAGACAATGCGAAGGTCAGCTCTGGGGTGCCTGCCTCTCCAAATGATGCGGATTCCTCCATGGCATCCGCCACTTCTCCTACTGCTCTGCAGAAATTTTTAACTTTAGTTGCTAAGTCGTATCTGACTCTTTGTGACCCCGTGGACTGTAACCTGGCAGGCTCCTCTGTCTATAGGATTGCCCAGGCAAGAATACTGGAGTGGGTTGCCATTTCCTTCTCCAGGGAATCTTCCTGACCCAGAGATAGAACCTGCATCTCCTGCATTGCTGGTGAATTCTTTACCACTGAGCCACCTGGGAAGCCCCTTGTTATACAGACCAGTAACTAAAATCAGTTCTCAATGTGGTCTGAGGGAGTTCACATTTCCTCTTTAATAGGAGGAAACAAATTATCTACTGAAAGAACTGCAGGAGCCAGAACACCCCTGGGAGGAAGTCTTAAAGGTCTTCTATCAGGGCAGGGAGAATAGAGGGCTGGATTGACAAGGAGCACTGTCTAATGTCCAATCCTAAAGGGAATCAACCCTGAATATTCATTGGAAGGACTGATGCTGAAGCTCCAATATTTGGCTACCTGATTCAAAGAACCAATTCATGGAAAAGACCCTGATGCCGGGGAAGATTGAGGGCAGGAGGAGAAGAGGACAACAGAGTATGAAATGGTTGGATGGCATCACCAACTCAATGGACGTGAGTTTGAGCAAACTCAGGGAGATAGTAAAGGACAGGGAAGCCTGGCGTGCTGCAGCTCATGGGGTCGCAAAAAGTAGGACATGACTGAGCAAGTGAACAACCACTGTCCAATGACTCAGGAGCTCTGAGACACTCCTAACCCTGCTGGGACATGTAGACATGAGGCGTAGTTGGTCTACAGGGAGCTGGAGATAACAAAACTGCCTTGGCTGAGTGCAGAGAAGGTATCAAAAGGTTCAGAGGGTGAACATGTGAGAATGGATGCATCATGTAAGACCAGAGAACCACCCACGTGCCATTGTGGGGTGGACAGAGGCCACAGATGAGTGCTGGCTTTTGTCCATCTCACAGTGGGTCTGTTGGGTCATAGGCTCACCCATAGTCATCTCTCCAGTCCCTGCATGTGTCATTGGGATGGCTATACTTAATAGCTGGCAGAACTCTCACTTGGTTTTGTGCCCTATGGTATAAAAGACTTTATAATAGGAGACGAGGGCTCTAAACTGCACCTCCCCTTTCTAGACAAAATAGTAAACCAGAGGTAGGCCACCGGCTGGGAGAAATGGCCGAGATTAGCACTACCCTCAAAGACGGGAAGGATACAGGAGTGGTGGCTTCTATTGTATCCCCATTCGGTTCAGCAGTGGAGCCCCTGTAAGAAGCCAGTAGATCAGAGATGATGGGGAACCACCACAGACTGAAGTACATGGTAGCCCCCATCACCAATACTGCATCAGAACGCCATAGACGCTGGCATCTAGTGTGACTGTGGACCCGTAGAATGGTCCTTTCCATCCTCGTCAGAAGAGTCAGAGCAGTTCACACTCACCTGGGCAGAGGGCCATACACTTTCACTGACGTTCCCCAGGTGACCTCCCTCTCCTGCTCTCTGCCACAATGTCGTCCCAAGGGATCTTGAGTATCTGGAGGGGGGTGGCTTTGCTTTGTGTCAACTTAACGAAACTGCATTTCCCGGAATTCCACTGTGTAACTCGGGGGTGGTGTGTCCTCAGGACTTGGAGAAGGAGATTTGGAAGGTGGAAGTGAACAGCAGCCACGGAAGGTGGGTGCAGGGGATGAGACGCGGTGGCAGCCCTTGCACACTGCTGCGGCTCCCCTGCCTCCCACCTCTCTTGGTGCCACTCCAGGTGCTGGGATGTGGCAAGAAAGGCCAAGTTCCTGCTTCTGGTCGTGCCTGTGATTCTCTTAGAGGTGGGTGAGGGAGACAGAAAACGCTCCTCAAAGCGGGTCTTCCTAGCATGCCTGTATCCTCACCGCTTCCTTGTCCAGTGTGATCCCATTGTTGTGGTTACCATGGTCAAGGCCACTCTAATCTTCTCATCTCTATTTTCATCTTTCTCTCTCTCCCTCTCCTGGCTTTGTGTCTGCAAAGAGAAGAGTCCAGAAGGACACACTCTGAGCCATTAGCCTTGGTTATCTCTGAGAAGTAAAACTGGGAACGAGAGTTGTCCTGTTTATTTTACATACAACTGAGGCAGGGAAATGACATGCTGTGTCTGAGGTCACACAGCTGGTGAGTACAGAGCTGAGGTCTGGCGTCGCCTCCTGCTTACACATCCTATTTCCTCCCCAGCCAGGATGGTTCCCGGCCTCTCTCACCCCTTCCAGCACGGCCTGACCTCTAGATTTCCAACCCAGACTTTCCCCTGAAAGCCCCTTACACTGTCACCGCCTGCGTCCTGGCTCCGTGGTGAAGGGACAGAATTAGCGCTCACCTCGCGGGGGAGGAGGTGGCGCTGGCTGCGGCAGAGGAGAAGTGACTTTCAACTTCTAGGAATCGACTTTGACGATCAGATAGAGCGAGGGACTGAGTCACCGGCAGGCCCCACTGGCCGGGTTTTAATCAGGTCAGATGGTGGCAGCGTGTGGGGGCGGGTGGGGGTGCAGAGGTTCCAGATCCACTTCCTCTCTCGGGGGCCCAGGCCCTCCGATGCTGCTTCTGCCTCCTCGGTGGGGAGGGCTCGCCCAGCACGTGTCAATCCAGGCTAGCGGAGGCGGCCTCAGTGTAGGTCCTGGGGCATCAGAGCACGAGAACCCAATATGTCATGGTGCAGATGAGGGTACGGAGACCAGCAGAGGTTAAGAGACTTGCTCGAGGACACACGGCATGTCAAAGTCACAGGTAGAACTCGAACCCTGGCCTCCCGAAAGCCTCCACTGGCTTCCAGAATGAATGCTCTTCCCAAATACCTCACTGCCAGCCTGGGGCATGGTCCTGAGGCCAATTCCCTTTGGAGGAAGGGAATGGAGCCCTGCATAAAGGATATTGTCAGATTAAAGGTGCAAATGTATGCACAATTGCCTAGAACACAGTAACTACTCAATAAACATGGCTTTTGTTTTTGATATACTACGATTTCCTAACTGATTTAGGCAGAATCCTAGGTTCTCTGACAGTATCTCAGTGATCCTGGGTGGGAGGGGCTGAAGACGGAAGCCAAGCAAATGGGGGTCGGGCCTCCCCTCATCCTTCTCCCTGGCCCCCACTGCCACACACGCATATCCCCTATAAACCAGAGTGTTCTGTCCTTATCTGTCTTATGTTTAAATAATACCAACCTCCATTTTTTTTAATGGTTCTGCAAAAAATCTGGCAGTTCACCTCTGCCTTAAGGGTAACAAATGGAGAGAGGACCTGCTGGAAACACAGAGAAATAAGTTATAAGTATTTCTTATAACAATAAGAAATAAGGGTGATGTTTTAGCATATGCATTTGTTCATTAGGTGTTTGACATATGCATTAAGAAATAGTACTCTTGATTGTCGGTTTCCTGGGGCCACAGGAGTCTGTGGCCACATCTGTGGGTTCCCACTCACTTGCCGTGGCCCACTTCCTTCCTGGCTAATGGAACCCGCTCAGTATGGTTGACCGCCAAGATCGCTATGATTTATGGAGCCCCTTTCCCTACCACAAGGTAAGAGGAGATGTTTTCTAATGTGACCCAATCTCGGTGATCCCATTTTTCTTGCCAGTGATGGATCAGAATGCAGATGACAGGCCCTAGACACGAGTGTCTCTGCCCATTAGACAGAAGGAGACGTTGATGGGGGAGGAGGCTTCTGGGGAATGTATCCCTTTCGATGAAAACCAAGAGACACAAGCAGAAAAGCTGCTCCCTTCTCCTGCCTCTCCACGTGGCTGTCTGAGGACGTGACTGCTGGCCCTGCAGCAGCCATCTGAGACCTGAGCGGACAGGTCTGACGGAAGTGATCCCCCACCAGAGTGCCCGAGCTGTTGCTGGATAATGCCACAAGACAAACATCCCCCAAACTCAGCAAGTGACACCGGGCTTTCTTGAGAGTGCTTGAGGTCACAGGTCAGCAGGTTCACTGTGGTTCAGCTACTCCGGGCGGGGCTGGGCACCATGCTGCAGGCTGTGGGTTGGGTTCCGGTCTGTTCCACACATATTTATTCTGGGGCCAGGGCCGAAGGAGCCGCAGTGAGCGGAAGAGAGCTCCTCTCCTGGGAGATCACAGGTGCTTGAAGACAGTCTAACTCACACAAGCACTTTTAGGGACTTGGCTCACATTCCAAAGGCCAAAGAGAGCCCCATAGTCATGCCCAGCATGGCAGGTTGGGATGTACACCCACCCCCCCAGGGGAGGGGGGCCAGTGAACACCTGCTGAGCGACACGCCCGACCGACCCAGCACAGAGCCGTGGAGCTGGGAGGAGCCCTGCCTCCCCGCAGGGTTCTCCTCTGTGAGATGGGACGTTCTGCCAGTGGGGCTGGGGTTTCTGCTGCTTGCAGCTGGGGAATGGCCAGAGGAAGCCAGGATACAGGGAGAGGCTGCAGGGCCTCAAAGGGAGAATTAATCTTTAGAAAACATGGATTCTGGAGTATGCAACAGCGCCTGAGCAAAAAGGAGCATTCCAGATTTGAAGCCCCCCTACTTCTACTATCCCAGTGAGGTTGGTGCCACACCCAAGGGAGAGAGCTGTTGTGTGGTTTGAACTGAAAAAGCAGTTTCTAGTGAAGCTGCATCACTCTGGGGCTTAAGCATCTCTGCTGTAGGGGCCTCCTGACTGAGCATAAAGTGATTTGTCACAGACCCAGGAGCTACCTGGGCCTCAGGCATGGGAGTCTTCAAGAAGTCTGAGGCTGGGCCAAGGCGAGGCAGGGTCTGGGTGGAGCAGAGCCTGGTGCTGCAGGCTAAATGTCTCAGGGGCCAGCCTAAGTGCACTCAGGGCCAGAGAGGACCATGGCCCAGTGAGAGAGGCAGAGGAAACAGAGAGCAACACAACCCCGTCAGGTTCATGGGCTCATGCAAGACTCCACTGGGGACAACCAGAACTATCTCATGGGGGTGGCAGGTGGGGGGTTTGAGGTACACTGGAGTTCTGGGGTGAGGAGGTGGGCTGAGGGGCTGGGTGTGTATATGCAGGTGATTTTTTTTGCATCCATAGGCGGGTGAGACCTGGCCAGCCTTAGATCGTGGGCTGAGGTTCCCAAGCTCAGCACCTGTTTGACAGCATCTCTGAGTCTCCAGTGCCCAGCCCCCTACCCAGACGACGATGGGGAACATTTGCTCAATGGATGAGAAAATAATACCAACAACAAGAAACGTAAAGCAATAGTTGCTTCTGTCCACAGGATGTGGACAGTGCCCCAGGAGGCCCTCAGAGGCACCTGGAATGTTTGACGTCCTATAGACACTGGGGTTTCCTGCCTCCCTTCTTCACCATCTGGTATCCCCCACCTGATTTCAAGTAGGGGGGCTGGGTGGCAACGGCTGGTGTGCAAGGAGCCCAGCCAGGCTGGCCATGAGGCTCAGGTGACTGAAAGGATGATCAGAGCTTGTGGTTTCAATAGCTAAGTGTGGGCACCCTGGTGTGTGTTCCGAATTAGTGATACGTACGTGGTGATGGGGGCGGTGTGTCTAACCAAGTGTGACCACAAGGTATCCGTGGACCACACTGGCAGTGGGGGAGCATGGTGATGGCAGGAGAGGAAGAAGGAGGAGGGGGTGGGCAGGTAAAGACCAGGGGAACTTCTGGGACTTTAGGGAACTTGAATGTGTCATGGTCCCTTGATCAACAGGGCACTGGGCGCTCTGCTCACATGATGGCATGTAGGATCTTGCAACTGCCTTGCCGGGAGGGGCTGTTGTCACCATTTCATAGATGAGGAAGCTGAGGCTCCAAGACCAGAAGTAGCCTGTGCTGGAATGAAGACAATGGGGACCCATCAGAAGTTCAGATGACAGTGGCTAAAGGGATGGGCAAGTCAAGCTTGATTCAAGTCAAAACCAATCACCAAGTGGGTCCACCTGGGCAGGCGGGTGTGGTGAGCATCCTTTGGGCTCCTCCAGCCCCCCACCTCCCTCCTTAGAGACCAGCCCCTCTCCCAGAGCAGAGTTCCACAGACCCTGTTAGTACCCCCATCCCTCTGCTCCCTTCACCACAGCTGGCTGGACCAGGGCTGGATGCTGACTCAAGCGGAGCCAATCAGCTTCTCTCTTCTGACTTTGGTATTGAGATTCAGAAATGCTGGGCTGCCTTTTTGGCTGCTTATTTGAAATGAGTCATAAAACTGGGTAGGGGGGCCATATTTAGCTGCCTATTCATTTTTATGAAAATGAGTTTTTAGCAAAAAGAAGACAATAGAGAAACTGAAATGTGCTTACGGGAGAGACAAGAAAGATGAGAGAGAGACAGTCATACAGAAGGAGGGATAGTGAGACAAGGAAAGTGACAGAGAAGAGAGAATGAGACAGAAAGACAATGAGAGGAAGAGAAAGGCAGACAGAGATGTGTTTGTGAAGGAAAAGATGAGAAGCCAAAAATGTGGAAAACCAGAAGTGTGTGGTATGATGGAAGATGACGGGGGAGAGGGGTTTTCAAGATGGAATATCAGAGCTTCCCTGGTGGCTCAGAGTGGTGGAGAGTCTGCCTGCCAATGCAGAAGACATGGGTTCAATCCCTGATTCGGGAAGATCCCATGCGGCATGAAGAAGCTAAGCCCATGCACCACAGCTATTGAGCCAGCATGCTAGAGCCCACACATTGCAACTACTGAAGCCTGTGTACCTAGAACCCGGTTCCACAAGAAGAGAAGCCACCAAAATAAGACGCCCGTGCCCTGCAATGACGAGTAGTCCCCACTCACTGCAATTAGAGAAAATCCTGCTCAGCAATGAAGATCCAGCACAGCCAAAAATAAATAAATTAATTAAATTAAAAATTAAAAAGATGGAACATTAGCTTTGAATGCTACTGAGAGGATGAAGGGTGAAACCACTGGGCCAGAGGTGGGGCAGGGGGTGGGGAATGAGGTCCTTGGAGACAGTGCTTCTCAAATCTTGCAAGTGCAAAATCACCTAGGAGTCTTGTCAGACTTTGAATTCTGATTCTTCAGGTTCAGAGTGGTACCTGAGATTCCACATTTCTAACAAGCTTCCAGGGGATGCTGATGCTGCTGGTCCTTGGACCACACTTTGAGTAGCAAGACCCTAGGGTAATGGTTTTCACATTTGGCTGCATAGTAGCAATACCTGGGGAGCTTGACCAGCATGGAGCACCCCTGGGACTAATTAAATCATAATCTCCAGGGATAGGGTCAAGGCACTGGGATGTTTTAAAGTTCCACAGGTGATTTGAATGTGTAGCTGGGGTCAAGGACGGTTACTAAGAAGTTCAGAGCAAAAGCCAATGGTTGTAGATAGCTCTTCCTGTTGAATTCTTACCTGTACATTATTATTATATTTATATTATGTATATTTATTATTAGCATTATCATTATTTAATACTATTGTTCTTAGAGTTACTATTTATTGCAATGTATTGATTATCATTATTATTGTTATTTTTAAAATAGGAAATGCTAATGTTTATCAAAGAATTGCCCTGTACCACATTGTGCTATATGGTTTGCACATGTTATCACAAATGAAGAGGTTCAGAGGTTAAGAATCTTTCCAATGATGACACAGCTAATATATGGTGGAGACAATTTGCAATCTCAGATCTCTCTGAATCAAAGTTTTTATCCATTATTCCATAAATCTATGTTTCTCAAATGTTATTCCTGATAAAGATGATCCGAGACACATTAAAATACATATTTCTAGGAACTTCCTCCAGAGAATTTGATTTAGTAGCTCTGAATTGGGACTCAGTTCTCTCTATTTTGATCCCAAGGAGATTTTTATTGCAAGGCAAACTTGAGAAACACTGCTATAATCACTAGTGATAGGATTGTGGCATATTATTTTATTGTTGACAATTATTCATTCCTTTCCTGCAGGAAGATTATAAACCCTGCCCTTGCGCTGCCTCCTGGTAAGTGGGTAGTGTTCTCAGCACAAGGGCCACGCTCAAATGAGTGAGTTTCTCTGACCATTGGAAAGAAAGTGACGTGACACCCAAATGTGTAGCATGAGCCTTGAACACAGGTGCATAGTTCAGCTTGCTCTCTTGCCCTTTGCCCTCTGCCATGAGAATGACATATCCCAGGGAGGGGCTGATCCTCCTGCCTGGGTTGCAGAACAAGAAGACACAAGGGGCAGGGCTAACCTGCAGTCCTTCTTTGGAGAGATAAAGATTTGTTGTTGTAAGCCTCTGAGATTGGAGTGGGGGGGTTGTTTGTTACTCAGCACGGCTGACTAATACAATATTTATTGATAATGTTATATATAATGACATTTACTGAGTATTTTTTTCTGTGTGAAGCACTATATATACATATGATATTTTTCCAGTCAAAAATAAACTGCAAGCTTAGGAATTATTATCTTCTTTTTAAATATGAGGAAACTGAAGCTCAAAGAGGTAAGGTGACTGCGTAAAGTCACAATGCCTGTGGCTTTGCCACTGTCTGATTCCAAACTCTTCTCCCCACAACTGAACTTTCTTGCCCCTTCCCATCCTCTCTCTTTCACACCTCTCCCCTCAGCTTTCTGCCAGCATTGGTCCCAAGTGCAACCTGTTGGTAGAAGCAGACATATGCAATATCTAATTCACTTTAATTAAAATATATTTTAGTGGATTTTTTTCTTGGGACATAACTCATTTTGATGGGAACCCATTGGATTTTAATGGGAAACCTATTAGAGGAACATATTGTGATCCTTAATGAAGCTGGGCTGTGTGGAGAAGCACCTACAGGTAATTAGAAGCCCTCCAGGCCCTTGGGGAATAAGGTGAAATGAACTTCGGTTTGTTTAAGACAATTAGTGCAGACAATGATCTGGGAACGAATTAAATGGTCCTTGATTAGGAGCAGCTGTGCAGGTGGCGTCTTCAGGAAAATGGGACACGCAAGTGGGGCTTTTAGGAAAGAGTGATTATTAGTGCTTATCTGTTTATATTGGCAGCCGGCACTTCCGCCAGGCTGTCGGTTTGATCAAGTGGCTCCCGCTCCCCACCCTGCCTTTCCAGCTGCCCTCCCTCATTGATACCCGCTCCTTCAGGGTCTGCCAGGTGTCTGAGAGAGTCTGCCTGCCTCTAGTGGCAGAGGAGTGTGTCCACATTGGTAGGGCTGGGAGCCTCTACACTCCCACCAGGAGATGCTTCCATACCCATGGGCACTTTTGCCCAGATAGGATTGGGAACCTCTGTGTTCTCAATAATCACTATTTCTAGTTAGAATGGGTACTGCTGTGCTTACACGCGGCCTTCTCAGGTGGCGCTAATGGTAAAGAGCCGGCCTGCCAATGCAGGAGACATAAGAGACGTGGGTTGGATCCCTGGGTTAGAAAGATCCCCTGGAGGAGGGCAGGGCCTCCCACTCCAGTATTCTTGCCTGGAGAATCCCATGGACAGAGGAGCCTGGAGGGCTACAGTCCATAGGGTTGCAAAGAGTTGGACACGACTAAAGTGACTTAGCACACATGCATGCTTAATTTTATATTTGAAGCTCTAAGAACCACTGGACTCAAAAGGAGGATTTGACACTGATGAGCCTATCTGCAGGAATAGAGACACAAAGAGAATGGACTTGTGGACACAGAGTAAGGAAGGAGAGGGTGGGATGAAGTGAAAGAACAGCATCGACATATATGTGCTGCTGCTGCGTCGCTTCAGTCGTGTCCGCCTCTGTGCGACCCCATAGACGGCAGCCCACCAGGCTCCCCCATCCCTGGGATTCTCCAGGCAAGAACACTGGAGTGGGTTGCCATTTCCTTCTCCAATGCATGAGTGTGAAAAGGGAGAGTGAAATCGCTCAGTCGTGGCCGACTCTTAGCGACCCCACGGACTGCAGCCTACCAGGCTCCCCCGTCCTGGGATTTTCCAGGCAAGAGGACTGGAGTGGGGTGCCATTGCCTTCTCCGCATATATGCGCTATCGTGTGTAAAACCGACAGCTAGTGGGACGCTGCTACGTAGCACAGGAAGCTCAGCTTGGTGCTCTGTGATGACCTAGAGGACTGGGGTGGCGGGGAGGCGCAAGAGAAAGGGGATATTGTACACAGAGAGCTGATTCACTTTGTTGTACGGCAGCAACTAACCCACCATTGTAGAGGAACTATGTGCGCATGTGCGCTAAGTCGCTTCAGTCGTGTCCAACCCTTTACAATCCTATGGACCGTAGCCCACCAGGCTCCTCCGTCCATGAGATTCTCCAGGCAAGAATACTGGAGTGGGTTGCCATGCCCTCTTCCAGGGGATCTTCCCAACCCAGGGATCAAACCCATGTCTCTTATGTCTCCTGGCTTTGGCAGGCCAGTTCTTTACCCCTAGCGCCACCTGGGAAGTCTAAAGCAACTACACTCCAATTTTGCAAATGATAATAAAAAATAAGTAAAAGGCATCATCCCTGGGTCTGGAATGGGCTCATCCCTCTTGGAACACTGGACAAAGTCACATTGGGAGAAATAACAGTGCACTGACTGTGCCAGGAACTTCTACATTGTGGAAACAAGCATGTTTCTCCCTTGCCCTGAATGAGAGCTTCTGCACATGCAGGAAAGAATGAGAAGGCTGCCTGGAAGAAGAGACATCTAAATTGAGTCCCGGCAGGAGTCAGGAATAGGGTGCTTCTGTATTGGCGAGGATAGAGTGCACAGCTGTGGATGTTTCTACACCGATCAGAACAGAAGCATCTGAAATGGCTGAACTGGGAATGATTCTCATGAAAGAAAGAACGGGTGAGTCTGTACTAGAGGGGAAGGGTGTGTCTCACAAGCAGAAAGGTGTGCTTCTACACTGATATGAATAGGAATCCCTATGTTTGCTAGAATTGATGGGCGTGTCTGTACTAGCAAGGATGGGCACTTCTCGGCTGGCAGGGGTACACTTCTAGAAAAGAAAAAACTTTTGCACTGAGAGGGAGGGGAATGTCTTCATTGGTGAGAATGAAATGTTAGGAAATGCTGACATTTCCTAACTCTTGACCAGTAAAACCAGAGTGATTCCACTGACTTCCTCAGTTCCAGACCATTCTCTGAGCTTACTGTGTCTCAGTTCACAGCACAGAGCTACTCTGCCCAGAGACGGAGGAGGTGACCACGCTGTGGATGGCATAGGGCAGGAGAGAAAGCAGGACCACAAGCTGTCTACCTGCCCAGGTGTGAACCAAGACCAGGAAGAGCCCCCATCCTGGGAGACACTCAGAGTACATTCCAAGCAAACCTACTGATATTCAGTGTGAGTGAGATGGGAGAGAGTGGCAGCCAGGACCCCCCACCAACACTGAGCAGCCCCGAGCCCCTTCCCCAGTCCCCTCACAGCTCTAACTGCTGGCAGGGCCTGCGGTGAGATCCCCCATGCAACCCTGACACGGGGCTGTAGCTAAAACATTGGTCTGGCAGTTTTCCCTCTTTAAGTTGAAGTGTGATGTTGGCAGGCAGTGAGCTGTGGTGGCAGGCTGCCAGAGGGAGCATGTGTTGGAAATCCTTGTTCCACGTTGCAGCAATCTGGGGCTCCCCCACCCACAAACTGCTCCAGAGCCAGCCAGCCGTGGGGGCCAGAGCCTCCCACTGATGCAGACCAGCCACCGAGATTAGGGGATGGTGAGGCAGAAAGGCTGAGAGAAGCCAAGGAGAAAGATGTAAATAGAATCAGAACTGGAGTCAGAGAAAGACAAAGAAACAGAACCACTGCCGGAGACAGAGACACAAAGAGAGACAGAGAGACCCAAGGACCAAGTGTTCCAAGGAAGACAGAGAAGCTGGGACTTAAAGAAAAGAAGCATGAGAGACTGGATTAAAATGACAGACTGGGTCCAGTCCTAGCTCCTCAAATCTCTAGTTATAACAGAAAAAAATATATGTATTAATGTAAATGTATTCTATTGTAACAGTTGTATAAATCAAGGAAGAAAGTCCTCAGTGGACCAGAAACTTTGTGGAATTCCTGAAAGATGGAAAGTAGATAGGCTTGGATTGACAGAGGAGCCCATAGCCTAAAACACATAAGGAGAGCATCACTGTGCAAGGAGTCAGGGTGGCTCCAGGAATGCTCCCAGCTCAGAGTCAACGGGATTGGGGGTACCCAGAGCAGCATGGGGGCCCTGGGGCAATCATGAGACTGAGCAATTGAGAGGCTGCATTTCAAGCAGCCAGGCTGCCCCATCTCTGCCCAGCTACCCTCCACAATGACCCTTGTGCTGAGGAGCTGATGTCAAGGGAATTTACCCACAAACCAGCATAGGGAGTGAACATGTTTGGGTCTGAGAGTGAAGAATGTGCTCTGAGGAATCCAGTGATACCCTAGGAAGTAGGAAGAAGACCAACTTCTATCACACACCATTGGCAGAACTCCTTCACAATGATGATCAGAGGCAAGATCTTATGGTTGAAATAATCTTTCAGAAACGGGCAAAAAAGTGATCCTTAAAGCAAAGGTGAGCAGAAAACCAAGAACACCCAAGCACTTGAGGAAAATCAACACTGTGCAAGAGAGACATAAAACTTAACAAAGAGAAGACATAAGACTAAAGAGAATATGACTTAAGAGAGACAGCACACAAAAAAGAAGTCTTTAAAGTAGTATGATTACCATCCCTAGGGAGATTGGAGAAGATAACATATCCATAAATTGAGAACAGGCTGTTACTAAAATGAATCACTAAGAGATCTTGAAATTTTAAAATAATTGTTCAAATTTAAAACTCAGTAGGTTGGCTGAATAGTAGAATGGATATAGCCAAAGAGAAATTGGAATAAATTTAAAGATATGCAGCTCCCATGCCACTTCTAGGTATATGCTCAGAGAAACTCTTCTGTTTGTGTGTAAGGAAACATGTATAAGTGTGTTCATTGCAAAACTGTTTGTAATAGCAAAAAAATTGGAAACAGCCTATAATCCAACAGATTGGATAAACACATTATGGTTTGGTCATATTATAGAATCCTATACAACAGACAAAATGAATCATCTAGAGCTACACGTATCCAAAGGGATAAATTTCAAAACTATAATGCTGAGTGAAACAGAAAAAGGCTATGCAGAATGATAAATTGGTACAATGCCTACCATATAAAGTTAAAACATGAAAATAATAGATATACTTTTGATGCATTCACTGTAACATGGATGATTATACTCCAATAAAATTTACATGAAAACATATATAAAAAGTACATTTTCAAAATAAAGAACTCTTGTGATGTGATAAAGAACACAGAACAAATGGGCAAAAGATTTGAACAGAAATTCCATGAAAGCATATGAACAGAAATAGTTACATGAAAAAATTCTCAGCTTCACTAGTCATTAGAGAAATACAAATTAAAATAATTATGAGGTACCACTACATACTAAAGTTAAAAAGACTGGCAATACCAAGTGTTGGCAAGGATATAGAGCAACTGGAATTCTCATAGGTTTCTGGCAGGAGTGCAAAATGGCAGAGTCACTTCAGAGAACAGTACGTTAGAATCTTATAAAGTTAAACACACACAACGCATAACACAGCAATTCAACTTCCAGTTATTTACTTAAAAGGAATTAAAGCATATGTCCACACAAAGATCTGTACATAAATGTTCATAGTTTTATTACACAGAAGAGACTCAAACTGGAAGTAATCTAAATGTTTATCAACTGGTAACAGATAAATGAATTATTGTATAGCCATACTTGGAAATACTATCCAGCCATAAAAAGTACTAAAACATTAAGTAATGCATTCAAAAACATGACTGAATCTCAAAAATATTATGATAAGTAAAATAGACCAAACTTAAAAGACCGTGCACTATACAATTACGTTTATTTGAAATTATTGAAAAGGCAAAGTTATGATGACAGAAAGCAGTTGTCTAGGGCCAGGATCAGAGCAGAGGATCAACTGCAAAGGGGCACAAAGATACCTTTCTGAGTGATGGAATTGTTTTATATATTGATTGCAATGTGGTCACACAATTTTACACAAATGCTACAATTTATGACATAGCACCCTTAAATGAATTATATAGTATAGAAACACTTTTGTAAAAGGTATTTTTAAGGTTATAAAGACCAAATTTGATATAACTGTTATCCCTGAAGTGAGAAGGAAGGGAATGGAATTGGTAAGAGAATAAAAAGAGCTTCAATTAGATTGGTATTGTTTTATTTCTTAAAAATAAAAATATGAAGAAAATAAGGGAAATGGTAATAATTGACAAAATTGGGTGATGTGTGCCAGTATGTTTTTTGTATTATTAATTCTTTATACTTTTGTGTATCATTAAAATATTTCAAAATTTATTTTGAAAGAACAAATTACTGGGAATTTCCTGGTGGTCTAGTGGTTAGGATTCACATTTTTACTGCTAAGATCCAGGTTCAATCCTTTGTTGGGGAACTGAGATCCTGGAAAATGTTCAGTGTGGTCAAAAAAAAAATAGAGAAAGAAAGAACAAATTAATGAATTAAAAATAAGCTAAAGGATTCTCTCAACTGTTGGGTAAAATGACTGAGATGAAGAGAATGGGGGAAAAAAAACAGTTAAATAGCAAAGAGACTAGATAGGGAAGTTTCAACATTCACCTAGTGTTTAGTAGGTGTTCCGAAAGCAGAAAGATGGAGGAAGGAAGATAATTAATCAATGAGAATATTTCCACTGAAGAAAGGCAAGAGTCTTCAGATTCAAAGGATCAATCAAGTGCTAAACATATAAATGGAAGTAGGGAGATTCACCCCTTGGACACATTGTGGTAAAATATCAGGGAGAACGGTCTTAAAAGATAAAGTTAGAGAGACAGACAGAACTGCTTATCCTCAGAGGAGTAAGAATCAGGTTGGCAAATAATTTTTCTTTGAAAGACAATGGAATTCTCCAGATTTCTGGAGAAAATTGTTTTGATCTCAAGATCCTATACCCAACCCAACTAGCCTTCAAAAGAGAGCAAAATGAAAACTTTGGGACAGACTCTGAAAAACATATTATTCACAGACTCTCTGAAGGAACTACTCAAGAATTACTGTCATCAAAGAAAACAAAAATTAATACAAGGCTAAAAAAGACATGGGATACAGGAAACACTTATGAAAAAAATAGTAAAATTTTGTGGCTAAGTCTAACAGCAGCTGTAGCAATGACAACCACCACTCAGGAACTAAGCCCCAGATGATCTCAATGTGGGATGTATTCAAGGGTGGGAAAGGGGAGTGAAAGTGTCCTTAACTTGTTCAAAGAGAGAATATAGATGCTGAGAAATTCTAGACATATAAAGAAAAGTGTAAGTTTAAATATGTCTTAAACATTTAAGGGAAGAAGAATTCTCTCTCTGAGTAGGATATAGTAGGCTGTGGCAGGCCAGATTACATTAAATAGGAATAAAAGAGATAAATTGTAAAATCATATTATTAAAAATGTCACAGAGCTGTGATAATGAGGTCTAGATGAGATAAAATGCAGAGAAGGAAGAGCCCTTCCCAGATGAGTTGGTAATCAGCCTCGAGAGCATTTTCCAATTCTAGGCTGAGTGTGAGGATCTTGTTTGGCTTAGGCTAAGGATCTATATAAAGAAGACAGCAAAGCTTTCGGTGACCTTGTAGAGCCAGTGGGGTGGTTGGAATCTATAGGAGTACACAATACAATGTGCCCAGAGAACATTTTTTGAGTTCTGGGTCTGTGTGGGAGACTGAGTAGCTAGTCCAAAAACTTCCAAAAAGTGAAGTGAAATCTGCTTTAACAGTACTTTACCGCACTAAAGGGAGGAGATTGCCACAAACATGGGTGCTCTCATCATCAAGAGGCTCAAAACGCCAAAGAGAAAAACTGAATTTCTCATAATTACTTAGAGCTGAGGAGTCAAAGACTTTCCAGTCTCTCAATCAAAAGCTAGGGGGTGGAGGGAAGGGAGAGCATGTCCAAAGAACAAGAACAAATCAGAAATAGGCTGAGACTTACTAAAAGTGCAAGTCAGCCCTGACCCAGATCATTCCCTCATTGTATTGAAGTGATCAGTTCCCTCATTCTATTTGTGTAACAGAGAGTCAGAAAAACCTTCATCTGGAGCTTCCGTAATTCTTTTGTATATAATGTGTGGCATATTTTTTTTAAAAAATTACTAAACATGTATAAGGGCAGGCAAGTATGACCAATAACCAATTTAAAAATAGAGGCAAACAAGCAGATGAATGAAGTACTAGAATTACCAGACAAGGACTCAATAGCTATGAGTAATATGTTAAATTGAATCACAGAAAAGATGGACAAGATGAATGAAAAGATGGAGAATTTAAAGATATTTGAAATTTATAAAAATATAATCAAATAAGCATCCTAAAACAAAATCATGAAAACTAAAATTAAAATCCATTAAATTTGTTTAACAGCAGTTTAGACACAGCTTAAGAGGTAATTAGTGAAGTATAAAACATGTCAGAAGAAAATATTCAGATAGGTCAGCAGCATAGAAAGAGGTAAAGACTGCAATATATAGAACAATGACATATGAGATGCAATGAAAATAGGGAGTCTTCCTGTCTTTATTAAAATTGTGTAATTGTAGTTCAAGAAGGGGAGAAGAGAAGAAATGGGGTAGTTCTGATTTGGAGAGAAAATACCTGAGAATTTTTCAAAGTTAGAAGGGCAGTAACCCCAAAATACAAGGAGTTTAGCACTCTGCAAGCAGACAGAACCAAAGAAAACCACATGAGACAGCTTTATAGGCAAAGTGCTGAAAACAAAAGACATCATCTTAAAAGGGAAAAGAGGCATATAAGAGGAAGAGACACATTACCACATTATCTTCAAAGAATTACAATAAAACTTACAGCTGACTTTTCAGTGGAAACCATAGAAGCCAGAAGACAATGGAATGAAACGGTTAAAGTGTAGAAAGAAAAAATGTGGCAAAATAAAATACTATACATAACAAAAATAGCCTTCAAAAATGAAAAGTGAGATAATAACATTTCATATAAATATAGGTTAAAAATTCATTGCCAGCACATTTGTACTTTAAGAAATACTAAAGAAAAAAATTTCAAACCACAGAAATCTTTTTCAGATTAGGAAAATGAGCCAGGTACATGGAACTGCAGGAAAGAATGGAAAATCAAAAATGGATAAATATAAGGATAAAAGCTGTTTATAACAGCAATAATGCAAATGTTTTATGGAGCTTACAAAATATGTTAAAGTAAAATATATGGCATCAATACTACAAAGGTATGGAAGTGATATATGTGTGCTAAGTAGCTTCAGTCTTATCTGACTCTTTGTGACCCTATGGACTATAGCCCGCCAGGCTCCTTGCTCTGTGGGATTCTCCAGGCAAGAGTACTGGAGTGGGTTGCTGGGTTCTCCTCCAGGGGATCTTCCCAACCCAGGGATTGAACTCACCTCTCTTCCATGTCCTGCACTGGCATCACCTGGCGTCACCTGGGAAGACCTTAGAAGTGATAAATAGGGTTAAAATTCTATAAGATGCTTGCATCTTTTAGAAAATGGTAAAAGGACTGATTTAAGACTTGCAGCTGTGGGACAATATCAAATGGCCTAATACACATGTAACTGGAATATTTCATGCAAGGATGGGCACAATTAAAGACAGAAACAATAAGGACCTAACAGAAGCAGAAGAAATTAAGAAGAGGTGGCAAAAATACACAGAAGAACTATACAAAAAAAATCTTAATGACCCATATAATCATAGTGGTGTGGTCACTCACCTAGTGCCAGACATCATAGAGTCTGAAGTCAAGGTGGGCCATAGGACGCATTACTACAAACAAAGCTTATGGGAGTGATGGAATTCCAGCTGAGCTATTTCAAATCCTAAAAGATGATGCTGTTAAAGAGCTGCACTCAATATGTCAGCAAATTTGGAAAACTTAGCAATGGCCACAGGACTAGAAAATGTCACTTTTCATTCCAGTCCCAAAGAAGAGCAATGCCAAAAAATGTTCAAACTACCATACAATTGTGCTCATTTCACATATTAGTAAGGTTATGCTCAAAATCCTTCAAGCTAGGCTTCAGCAGTAGGTGAACCAAGAACTTCCAGATGTACAAGCTAGATTTAGAAAAGGCAGAGGAGCCAGAGATCAAATTAACAACATTTGCTGGATCATGGAGAAAGCAAGGGATTTCCAGAAAAACATCTACTTCTGCTTCATTGACTGTGCTAAAGAATTTGACTGTGTGGATCACAACAAACTGTGGAAAATGCTTCAAGGGATGGGAATACCAGATCACCTTACCTGTCTCTTGAGAAACCTGTATGCAGGACAAGGAGCAACAGTTAGAAGCAGACATGGAACATGGACTGGCTCAAAATTGGGAAAGGAGAACAACAAAGCTGTATATTGTAACCCTGCTTATTAAACTTATATTCAGAGTACATCATGAGAAGTGCTGAACTGGATGAATCAAAAGCTGGAATCAAGATGGCATGGAGAAATATCAACAACCTCAGCTACGCAGATGACACCACTCTAATGGCAGAAAGTGAAGAGAAGCTAGAGAGACTCTCAATGAGGGTGAGAGAGGAGAGTGGAAAAGCAGGTTTAAAACTCAGCATTCAAAAAAAAACAAAACTAAACTAAAAGCATGGCACTGAGTCCCATCAATTCATGACAAACAGAAGGGGGAAAAGTGGAAGCAGTGACAGATTTTATTTTCTTGAGTTCCAAAATCACTGCTGATGGTGACTGCAGCCACGAAGTTAAAAGACGCTTGCTGCTTGGAGGGAAAGCTATGATAAATCTAGACTATCTATTAAAAAGCAAAGACATCAGTTGCAGACAAAGGTCCATATAGTCAAAGCTGTGGTTTTTCCAGTAGTCATGTATGGATGTGAGAGTTGGACCATAAAGATGCTTAGCACCAAAAAATTGATGCTTTTTAATTGTGGTGCTGGAGAAGACTTTTGAGAGCCCCTTGGAGAAGGAAATGGCAACCCACTCCAGTACTCTTGTCTGGAAAATCCCATGGACGGAGGAGCCTGATGGGCTATAGTCAGTCTGTGGGGTCGCAAAGAGTCGGACACGACTGAGCAACTTCACTTGGACTGCTAGGAGATCAAATCAGTCAATCCTGAAGGAAATCAACCCTGAATATTCATTGGAAGGACTGATGCTGAGGCTCTAATACTTTGGTCACCTGATGCAAAGAACTAACTCATTGGAAAAGACCCTGATGCTGGGAAAGATCGAAGGCAAAAGGAGACTAGAGCAGCAGAGGATGAGATGGTTAGATAGCATCACTGACTCAGTGGACATGAATCTGAGCAAAGTCTGGGAGATAGTGAAGGACAGGGAAGCCTGGTGTGCTGTGGTCCATGGGATCGCAAAGAGTTGGACATAATTTAGAGACTGAATAACAATAACAACATGTAACTGGAATTCCGAAAGTTGAAAAGAGGAAAAATCAGGTCAGAAAAAATATCTGAAGAGATAACTACTGAGGATTTCCCCAAATTAATGAAAGGCAACAAATCACAGATCCAATAAGCTCAGAGCACACCAAGGAGGATACTTAAAAAAAAAAAAAAGTTACGACATACTCAAATTGCTAAAAATTGAAGAAAAAGAAAAAAGTCTTAAATCTTATAGGTGCCAGAGAAAAAAGACAATTACAAATAGAAGAACCAAGATGGGAATTATAGCAGACTTGTCACAGAAACCACATAAGCAAAAGCCCTTAAAGTGACATCATTAAGGTTTTAAAAGAAAAAAAAAAATCACATCAACTAAGAATCATCTACCTAATGAGAATATCTTTCAAAAATTTAGAAGAAAAATTTTTAGACAAATAAAAACTGAGAAAACTCATAGTCAGCCAATCCACACTAAAAGCATTAGAAGATATTTTTAAGTAGAAGGAATAAAACACCAGAAAACAACTTGGATCTGCACTAATATATGAAAAAAAAAGAAAATAGCACAAATTAAATATAAAATTTAATGTATTTTGTGTTCATAGCATATAAAAAGTAAGATGTATGACTAAATACCACAATGGATGGGAGAGAAAAATTAGAAATATGCTGTTGTATGATCCTTATGTTATGCATGAAGCAGTATAAATTCAAGAGAAAAAAAGAATCATAAGCAAGTATCAAATACTAATTAAAAATGTGCATGCTAAAGTGCTTAAGGATGAGGTGTACCGATGCCTGAAACTTACCTTTAAAGGCATAAAATATAAGATATGTTGATGACTTAGTGTTAATATTGAAAAACAAAGAGAAACTATCACTGTTTGAAGGGAATAGGTGCAGAAAATCCAAAAAGAAAATAATGAAAAACTGTTATAAACTAGCAGGAGAATTTAGTAGAGAGTCTGGATGGAAGCACACACGAAACTCAGCAGCTTTCTAAACCTTTGCTGCCGTGCTCAGTCGCTCAGTCGTGTCTGACTCTTTGTGCCCCCATGGACTGTAGCCTGCCCAGCTCCTCTATCCATGGGGATTCTCCAGGCAAGAATACTGGAGTAGGTTGCCATACCCACCTCCTGGGAGTCCTCCCAACCCAGGGATCGAACCCAGGTCTCCCACATTGCGGGCAGATTCATTACCATCTGAGCTAGCAGGGAAGCCCAAGAATACTACTGCAGTGGGTAGCCTATCCCTTCTCCAGCGGATCTTCCTGACCCAGGAATTGAACCAAGGTCTCTTTCACTGCAGGCAGATTTTTTTTTACCAGTTGAGCTACCAGGGAAGCCCTTCTAAATCACTAGTACTAACCAGTTATAACATTTTACATGGAAAATGCCACTCACAATAGTATCAAAAAGAGTAAAGTATTCAGGAACAGACTTAACAAGAAATGAATATAGCCTCTATAAAGAAAAGTACACAACATTATTGATATACATAAAGAAATACTTAAAGATGTATTGTGTTCTTGAAGAAAATTTTAAATCACAAAAATTCTGTTCTCAAATTAATTTATAAATTCAATGCAATCATAATTAAAATTCTAATGGAAAATTTCAAACTGATTCTAAAGTTCATTGAAGGAGACAATATACATAAGGATAGCCAAGAAACCTTTAAAAAGACATCTTAAAGAGATTTTCACTTCACTATAAGCTATCCAAATGCAAAGTTATAGTTATTAAAACTTTATGGTATAGATAAGGAAGATATGAGTGGACCAACAAAATATGTGAGATTTAAAATATAAATATGAAAGCTTTAGAAAAAAATAAAAGAATATTTTTATAATCTCATGGCAAGAAAGGCTTCATTAAAAACAAACAAAAAACAGTACACAGTACCTAAAATGAAAATATAGACAGACATAGCAAAAACATACATAAAATTTCAACATGTACCTTAACAGTTAGACTAGATTTGGTAAACAAATAACAAACAGTCCATGACTTACTAATTTTCCACCTGTGGCAGACATCATTAATCAATCTTTGAACAATTTCCTATTGAACGAAAACAAGGTTTTAGATTTCTCTCCAGTAGAGCACTTTGGGTAACCACTCAGTCCATTATACTTAGCAAAATAAGTGAAACCCTTTGTCACCCCAGGGATATACAATTATTTCCAGTGGGTGTGACCTATAGGGGTATTCATGAGCTTCCCAAGATAAAAAGCTTTTGTCGGTATGAGATCATCTGGCTCCCTCAGAGCTCTCCTTGGTGCTGAAACTTGGTCTGCATTTTCCTACAGTGCATCCTGCCACTTCCCACACTGCTACCACAGTTCATGAGGACCAAATTTCCTGAAGCTACCAGAGATGCATCTTGTAAATAAACAGGACCCAGACTATGCTAAGAGATGAGAAAAGGACTATTTGAGAGTAAACAATTCTGAGAGGGAAGTGTTACAATTTGTTATTACGTAGGCTCTAACAAGATAGACAATTGTGGGAGTCAAATCAAAGAAGCTGTGGTCAAATCACGAGTGAAAGTGTATATAGGGGATAAGAATCCAATATTATCAAGCTAAAACACAGCTGGATAGAGTGCAGATGGGGCAGGTCTCAGAGACAGGAAATCAGACCCAAATTCAAGCACTGGGAAAAGGGAGTGAGATATAATTATATGGACATTGATTAAGTTCAAGTGAATAGACTCTTGCTGGCTAATTGATACTTATTTCTTCATGAATACCTTCTTTGTCATGTTGCTCAAAGCCTTAACCCTCAAATCACATGGCTGGACTTTCTGGCATGGTCATCCTCCATCCTGAGTCATCTCATCAGCATCAACTTTCTAAAAGCCCACCACAAGTCACCTTATAAGCATAAACTATCCTGTGTGGCCTGAGGAGCCCATCATGAATAACAAAGACACTCCTATCACTCAGGAAATACCAAGGATTTGGTGGTTACCTCCCAGGAGCCAGAGACAAAGGCCAGCAAAATTCTTTATTACAAACAGCCCATATCTTCATAAAGTGTCCCTATGTTTAGCTCTCCCCAGTTTAGCCAATTTGAGGATGCTCTCTTCCCTGCTAGAACACTGCTAGAACAACAGTTCAGTTCAGTTCAGTCACTTAGTCGTGTCTAACTCTTTGCAACCCCATGGACTGCAGGATGCCAGGCCTTACTGTGCATCACCAACTCTCAGAGTTTACTCAAACTCATGTCCATTGAGTTGGTGATGCCATCCAGCCATCTCATCCTCTGTCATCCCCTCCTCCTCCCGCCTGCAATCTTTCCCAGCATCAGGGTCTTTTCAAATGAGTCAGTTCTTTGCATCAGATGGCTAAAGTATTGGAGTTTCAGCTTCAGCATCAGTCCTTCCAATGAATATTCAGGACTGACCTCCTTTAGGATGGACTGCTTGGATCTCCTTGTAGTCCAAGGGACTCTCAAGAGTCTTCTCCAACACCACAGTTCAAAAGCATCAGTTCTTTGGCACTCAGCTTTCTTTATATTCCAACTCTCACAGCCATACATGACTACTGAAAAAACCATAGCTTTGACTAACAGACCTTTGTTGGCAAAGTAATGTCTCTGCTTTTTAATATGCTGTCTAGGTTGGTCATAACTTTTCTCCCAAGGAGTAAGCGTCTTTTAATTTCATGGCTGCAGTCACAATCTGCAGTGATTTTGAAGCCCCCCAAAACAAAGTCTGCCACTGTTTCCACTGTTTCCCCATCTATTTGCCATGAAGTGATGGGACCAGATGCCATGATCTTAGTTTTCTGAATGTTGAGCTTTAAGCCAACTTTTTCACTCTCCTCTTTTACTTTCATCAAGAGGCTCTTTAGTTCTTCTTCGCTTTCCACCATAAGGGTAGTTTCATCTGCATATCTGAGGTTATTGATATTCCTCCCAGCAATCTTCATTCCAGCTTGTGCTTCTTCCAGCCCAGCGTTTCTCATGATGTACTCTGCATATAAGTTAAATAAGCAGGGTGACAATATACAGCCTTCGGGTACTCCTTTTCCTATTTGGAACCAGTCTGTTGTTCCATGTCCAGTTCTAACTGTTGCTTTCTGACCTGCATACAGGTTTCTCAAGAGGCTGGTCAGGTGGTCTGGTATTCCCATCTCTTTCAGAATTTTCCAGTTTATTGTGAACCACACAGTCAAAGGCTTTGGCATAGTCAATAAAGCAGAAATAGATGTTTTTCTGGAACTCTCTTGCTTTTTTGATGATCCAGCAGATGTTGGCAATTTGATCTCTGGTTCCTCTGCCTTTTCTAAAATCAGTTTGAACATCTGGAAGTTCACGGTTCACATATTGTTGAAGCCTGGCTTGGAGAATTTTGAGCATTACTTTACTAGCGTGTGAGATGAGTGCAATTATGCGGTAGTTTGAGCACTCTTTGGGATTGCCTTTCTTAGGGATTGGAATGCAAACTGACCTTTTCCAGTCCCGTGGCCACTTCTGTGTTTTCCAAATTTGCTGGCATATTGAGTGTAGCACTTTCACAGCATCATCTTTTAGGATTTGAAATAGCTCAACTGGAATTCCATCACCTCCACTAGCTTTGTTCATAGTGATGCTTCCTAAGGCTCACTTGACTTCACATTCCAGAAGTGAAACTAAAATTAAACACATCACTTCTAGCACTTCAGTTGATAAGAATTTAGTCACATGGTCATACCTAGCCACAAAGGAGCCTGGAAATATAGTTTCTAGTTGGGTGTGTTGCCGAAAAGAGGATCCTTTCCAGGGCCCAAAAGGGGGGCTTATCTAGCACTTGGAAATTAATTGTCCAAGGAGACACACATGCTCACAAAGCAAGAGACTATTGGGAAGGGGTGCCAAGGCAGAGAGCAGGAGGGTAAGAGAACCCAGGAGGATTGCTCTGCCACGTGGCTTGCAGTCTTGAGTTTTATGGTGATGGGATTAGTTTCCAGGTTTTCTCTGGCCAATCACTCTGACTCAGGGTCCTTCCTAGTAATACACCCATTGCTCAGCCAAGGTGGATGCCAGAGAGAATAATTCTGGGAGGTGGTAGGACACATACCTTTTCCGAACAGTTGGTGGTGGCTTATCAGTTCCATGTTCCTTTCTAGGACCTCCTGCTATAAAATAATTCACGCAAATGAGTGCCTGGCCAGGGTGGGCAGTTTCAGTTCATGTGTTTCGCCTAACAAGTGTCCACGTGCCCACCTATGACTCTGCTGTAGTAGAAAAAATGTTGTGTTTGGGGGAATAAATAGCAGCCTGTCACACTGTCTAGGCATTTTAAACATCTTAAAATCATTGCCAGCTTGATAGACAAAAGAGGGCATCTTGCCATTTTAATTTGCATTTATTTTGCTCACTTGAAAAGATGGTCATGTTTTCACTTTTTACTGGCCATTTGTCTTTTTATAATGTGATTTATTTTTATTTTAACGTGCCTTTGGTCTTCTTGTCCATTGACTTTTTAGAGAGTCTTAGTGGTCAAATGAGCTCTTTCAAGTTTAAAAATAATAACTCATTTTTGTCAGAGGGACTTAAAAAAACAATGAACCTAACTTAAAACTGAAGTGAAGAAAGTAATTATAAAAATCACAAAATAAACAAACTTCACTGAACCTCATGGTGGCCATGTCTGGCCCCTTACTCCTGGTGATTCACAAGCACTTTGCCTTTGTCTCTCTCCTCTAGTTCAGATCTGCACATGGCAATTTTACATGCCATTACTTGGAAACAGGCAAACGAAACATACTGCTATGGTCTCGGAGAAATGACAAGGCTTTTTTGCCATGAGGTTCAAATCTCCTATTCAGGCGGGCAGAAGTGGGGCACCTAATTTGCAGCCTGTTTCCCAAGCACAGGAGATATCATCACTGTAGAGATCAGTGAGTGTCGGCCCCCTTGGTGTGGATTCTCAGGCTGTCTCAGTTCAGTTCAGTCACTCAGTCGTGTCCGACTCTTCGTGACCCCATGAATCGCAGCACGCCAGACCTCCCTGTCCATCACCAACTCCCGGAGTTTACTCAAACTCATGCCCATCGAGTCAGTGATGCCATCCAGTCATCTCATCCTCTGTCGTCCCCTTCTCCTCCTCTGTCGTCCCCTTTTCCTCATGCCCCCAATCCCTCCCAGCATCAGGGTCCTTTCCAATGAGTCAACTCTTCTCATGAGGTGGCCAAAGTATTGGAGTTTCAGCTTCAGCATCAGTCCTTCCAAAGAACACCCAGGACTGATCTCCTTTAGGATGGACTAGTTGGATCTCCTTATAGTCCAAGGGACTCGCAAGAGTCTTCTCCAACACCACAGTACAAAAGCATCAATTTTTTGGTGCTTAGCTTTCCTCACAGTCCAACTCTCACACCCATACATGACCACTGGAAAAACCATAGCCTTGACTAGATGGACCTTTGTTGGCAATGTAATGTCTCTCCTTTTTAATATGCTGTCTAGGTTGGTCATAACTTTCCTTCCAAGGAGTAAGCGTCTTTTAATTTCATGGCTGCAATCACCATCTGCAGTGATTTTGGAGCCCCCCAAAATAAATTCTGACACTGTTTCCACTGTCTCAAGCTGCCTACTTCTGGAGAATTCTGGTTAGCCCAGTCACCAGGCTATGAGTCACAAAATACTACTCCAATGTCTTAGAGTTCCCCTCAAAACAGAGCCTGAGACAAGGACTTGGGGACTGGAAGTTTAATTGTGAGGTCATACCACGAGACTGAAGCAAGAGAAGGAGGAATAATACAGGGGAGGAGCGAACACCAGGAAAGGGTGGACATTGGAATGGGCAAGTGAAGGTCAGTCTGCTGCGGGATCCCTAAGAAAGGGTAGAATACACTGGAAAATTGTCTCTCTGAAGGACAGTAAACAGGGGCTTTGTTCACTGGCTCCCCAAACATACCCACTGATAGAAACTTGACAACAAGGGCTTTCCTGGTGGTCTGGTGGTTAGAATTCACCTGCCAGTGCAAGGGATACAGGTTCAGTCCCTGATCCGGGAAGATCCCATATGCTGCAGAGCAACTCAACCCACGAGCCACAACTACAGAGCCTATGCTCTGGAGCCCGTGAGCCACAACTACGGAGCCCACAGGCCACAACTACTGAAGCTTGCACACCTAGAGCCTGTGTTCCACTACGAGAGAAGCCACCACAATAAGCAGCCCGAGCACTGCAACGAAGAGTAGCCCCCGCTCACTGGAACTAGAGAAAGTCCATGTGCAGCAACAAAGACCCAGTGCAGCCAAAAATAAATAAATAAATCTTAAAAAAAAAAAAAAAGGAAAGAAAGAAGATTGACAACAAGACTGTCAACTCCCCTAGACGACTTTTCAGCTATCTTGGAAAAACCCTAAGTAGCCACCGCAGCTGCAGGTGATATTAGAGGTGGCCCCAGCGGATATGGTGTGGGCCACAAATAGCATAGGCTAGGGTGCATTTTTTTTCAATATGTAAATACTTCAAACACATACAAAGAAAAAAAATACAAGCTGTATTTTGGGTGGGATCATTCCCAACGCTACTGAGACCTCAGAAATATGGGTTGTGGGGAAGGACTAGAGACTGGACCAAGTGGGAGGGGTCTCCTGGTGGGAGAGTGAACCAAACTCAGGTGGGGGGATGGGGTGTGGTGGGACCCAGAGTGTCATGGGGCTCTGGGAAGCAGCTTGATGGGCTGCAGCCCTGCCTGCAGGTGGGCTGAGGCTGCGGGTCAGGCTGACCCAAAGGTGAGACCACATTGTTCCTGACTGAGGGGAGGGGAGGGTGCCTAGGGGAGGGGAGGGTGACAGGCCCCAGCAGGACAGGGTAGCCACAACTACACAAAGGGACATAGATGAGAGTGTTCATCTTAGAGGTGCTTGTTATAGCCATTCAAAAAAATAAGTTGGGCAATCCAAAGTCATTGGTTACAAATCAGGGCAGGACCATTAAAAATGAGAGTTTGCAAGAAGTACAGCATCATGTCAATGTATGGCAAAAACCACTACAATATTGTAAAGTAATTAGCCTCCAACTAATAAAAATAAATGAAAAAACAAAGAAAAGAAGAAGTACAGCAGACAGGCTGGCCCCAGTAGCTCAGTGGTAAAGAATTATCCTGCCATGCAGGAGACACAGAGATGTGGGTTCTATCCCTGGGTCAGGAAGATTCCCCAGAGAAGGAAGTGGCAAGCCACTCCAGTAGTCTTGCCTGGAAAATCCCATGGACAGAGGAGCCTAATGGGCTATAGTCCTTGGTCTTGCAAAAGAGTGGGACACGACTGACTGACTAAACAACAATCGCAGCAGACAGAGGACGCAATGAATTCTGGACAAAATACAGACTGTGGAAATCCTACAGGCCAAATGGGCAGCTTTCCTCAAGATATAGATTTTAAGGAAAAGAACAGAATGAAGGGGGAATCTGTAAATTAAAAGAACTTAAAAGACATACTGAATTTTTTTAAATGTCCCACTAAACTACAGTCTCTAAGTGTATCCACTAGGGTGATGAAACTACAAAGAAATGCAAAAGAGTAACTGACATAAAAACCAGGATAGTGGTTCTTTTAGAGGGAAGGAAGCAATTGTGACTGGGCCAAGCGTCAGGAGGCATTTGGGCAGCTGGCTGAATTCTCTTTCTTGAAACAGGTAGTGGTCACAAGAGCATCTGTTTATTATAATTCATTAAGGTATACACTGTGTTTTGTGACTTTTATCTCTCTATTTTATCTTATAATAAAAAGGGTTTAAAAAAAAAGAAGAAGCCATATTTCCCTAAAATAGGGAATGGTATCATAGGAGAATGTTAAATAACATAGGAAATGCTCACACATAACATGTAAAGACAGACTGAAAATCATCAAGAATATTATGACACCATTTTGTTGACAGATGTGTGCTGGATGAATGGATGAATGATAAATGGATAGATAGGTAGGTTGGTAGATAAAATGGATGATAGATAATGGATAAACAGACAAATGGCTGGATGGATAGATAGAGTAAAAGAAATGATTATGGGGAAAAAAAGAAATGGCTATGGGAGGAAAATAAACCAAATAATTTTATTAGTTAATGTTTGGACATGGACTTCTGACTTTTGTTTTCTTTCACCTTTCTATACAATCCAAATCTTATCCAGTGAATCTGTTTCCAAAGGACCTTTTAAATAAATACTGTGAGTGTGTGTGCTCAGTCACTTCATTTTTGTCTGACTCTTAGCGACTCTATGGATTATAGCCCGCTAGGCTCCTGTGTCCATGGGACTCTCCAGGCAAGGATATTGGAGTGAGTTGCCATGCCCTTCTCCAATACTACTTTTATTTAAAGACAATTTAAAGAAGAGAAGAAGCCACATACAGGTCACCAGCCCAGCCCCACGCCACCTGTCCCCAGCCAACCCTGCCGTCCTGCCCTAGCCTCTACTGACCTGTGGCTCCTGCAGGCACATCCCGCCCCACGCCCAGCATTTCACAGTGGCTCAGGTTCCTGAAGCCCTCTGTCTGGGCTCACCCTCTGGCATTGGCTTCTTTATTCCTCTTGTCTACACTGTTAGGAGTGTCACGGTATTGAGAAATGGCATACCTGGAGAAGGAATGGAAACTCTGGGCCTGTGCATTGCTTCCATTTGGCCAGTATGGAGTTACAGCCTTTATGATAAGTCAGCAAATGCAAGTCGTCTCCTCTGAGCTCTGGGAGCTGTTCTAGCAAATTACTGAACTTGAAGTAGGGGTCCTGGGGCCCTAATTTACAGCCAGTCGGTCAGAAGTACAGATGCAACTGGCATCTGAGGTGGGGGCTCTCTTGTCAGACCTTCAACTTGCGGGATCCGAAGCTAATTCTAGGTAGGTAGTGTCAGAATGGCTTTGAATTATTGGATGCCAGCGGGTGTCAGGAGAACTGGCTGCTGGAGTCAGAAAATACTGCAGAAATTCCATGCCCATTTAAAAGGTGAACAAACTGAGGCCCCAACAGATGAAAATAACTCGCCTGTTGTTCAAGATGTGGAAGGACTGAACAGGAATTCATAACTGGGACTGTCTGAACTCAAAAGCGGTCCTTCATCCCTAATTCACACAGTCTACCCACAGGAACTGCTGTTTGGTACATTTTGCCTTATTTTTTTCCTTTAATTTTTTTTTTAAATGGTATTTATAGTAGAGGGCTCAGAAGAAAGAATGTGTATAGCCAGTATTTTTCACAAATATATCCATTCTTTCTAAAACACTGAAAAGGCCTTGGGCATCCTAAATAGTCCCCAAATGACATATTAGGAGGAAATCCTACATTTTTAAAGAATCTTTTACTTTGCTGATAGTGGTATCATGTTGACTCAACGAGAAAATCACAGGAAAAAGACCCCAGTTCTCTTGGTACACCTGCCCTGCGGAGGCTCCAGGTCCACTCAGCACAGGCTGCTGCCAGCAGCCCAGCAGGGGCCTGGGAGTGTCACCGAGGCTGGATGGGGGCCCCAGATCTGGTGGGGAGACCGCCTCTGGCTGGCCTTGGTGAACCCTGGTCCATCCCTAGACTCTGCCAAGGTCCTGAGGCTTCCCTGGGAGAGTCAGCCGAGCACAGGTCTTTGTCCGAGTGAGGGTCAGGGCCGAGAGGCAGCTCACAGATCTTCTCCAGACTGCAGAGGCAGCCAGAGACTGGCTGATGCTCATAGAAGCTGGAGACACAGTATCCTTCAGTAACCCCATTCCCTGAACCTGCTCAGCCTCCAGTCCCCCAGGGGAGTGAAGAGCCCTGCCGACCTCCCAGAGCCCCCCAGAACAGCCAGTGAATCTCCCAAGGTCACACAGCTTGCAAACCAAACCGGCCTGATGCCACAGTCCTCAGCCTCCAAGCCTGGGGTGAAGTGCATGAGGTCTGGGTCCAGGCTGCCTGGGTTTGAGTCTTCACCGTCCTTGTCCTCCCACCACATCCTACCCATCCCACCCCTTACATCTCTCAAGTCCTCCCCCTTCTCCCCTGCCCGGAGCTGCTTTCCCTGCATTTTCAGGCTGAATGGTTCATGGCTGTGGTTCCGTGAAGGACAGCATGTGACACTGGGTGATCACTGCCTGGCAGGCAGTGTGCACAGATCAACTCTCTTGATTCTCGCGCCCCCATGAGGTGGATGCTCTTATTAACCCCACTGTACAGATGAGGAGACTGAGGCCCAGAGCCCTGTGTCAGTTGCCAACACGATGTCAGAGTCACACACTCCATTGAAGACTCGAACTCAGACCCCATGCACTTCACCCCAGACTCAGTGACTGAGGGCTGTGGCATCAGACGGGTCCTGTTTGCAAGCTGTGTGACCTTAGGAAACTCACTTTGTCTCTCAAGTCCGTTTCTTCATCTGTAAAATCAGAATGCCTATCTTGCCTTGGGTTGTGGAAAGGATAAGATGAAATAACTCATGTAAAGCTCCATGCGCTTGCTATTATTTCATACTGACTGCCTTCCTGCCTCCCCTCTCCTCTCCTGGGTCCCACCTGGCAGGCTGAGTAATCTCTCTCAAATGCCATTTCGATCCCGTTACTCCCTGATTAAAATCTTCCACATCTCTAAAGCTTCTCATTGCTTCAAGACACAATCCTCTCCCCTTACTCTGAAATTCAAGTGCTCCCTGACATGGTCTCTAAGTTCCTTCCCCCATGCATCTCCTCCCCCAGCCCCTCCTGCTCTGGAGTCTCCCTCTCACAGCCCACGCTTCATCCTCCCAGTTTTTCACTTACAGACCAGGCTTCTCACACCCTCCCTCTGCACATGTTGTTCCTGCCTCCCTGGAACACATTCCCTCCATGTCCTCTTGGCTCTCTCTGGCTCAGACCTCAAGACTCAAGTTGAAGGTCACCAGCTCTGTGGCTCCCTTTCTCTGCATGGGTGAACTGGCCAACACTTTCCCCTATGCTCTGCCTTGTAATGCCTTTATTGTTACTCTTATCCTGTCCTGTGGAATTATGGTTTCTGTCTCTTCTTCTAGAATACAAGCTCTTTGGGGCAGAGAGTGTATACAGATGAACCAGCCCTGGCTGGAGGTTGGAGTCCCAAGCTGCCCTATCCCCAGGATCCTGAGGTCCTCTCCAGCCTTTCCACCTGTTTGCCTGGTTGGGACAGAGAAGCACCTGCCTGGGAAGGATGCTCTGGCACCAAGGATCAGGAGCGCCCTTTGTTGGAAGAGGCCTTTGGAGGGATCTGCCTACCTCACCATCATCTCCTTCTCTCCAAACTGCTGTCCCACCCAGAGGCAGACCAGTTTCCTTAGACATAGCTGATTAGTGAAAGTCACTCAATCGTGTCCGACTCTTTGCAACCCTATGGATTATATAGTCTGTGGAGTTCTCCAGGCCAGAATACTGAAGCCGGTAGCCTTTCCCCTTCTCCAGGGGATCTTCCCAACCCTGGGATTGAACCCAGGTCTCCTGCATTACAGGCGGATTCTTTATCAGCTGAGCCACCAGGGAAGCCCAAGAATGCTGGAGTGGGTAGCCTATCCTTTCTCCAGCGAATCTTCCCAATCCAGGAATCGAACTGGGGTCTCCTTCATTGCAGGTGGATTCTTAACATCTGAGCTACCAGGGCAGCTAATTAGACTATAGACCATTTGGTGGTCCCAAATGGTCCAGTCTCAGCCCAGAATCACGTTCAAAGTCACAAGATACAGCCACCCAATAGGATATTAAGAATTCCAGCCTGTACATGGATTTTAAGAACATTAAAGGGATCCAGGTTAGAACTCACAGCACCACTTTCTCCCCAACCCCTCTGTTCTCCCCAGTCTCACACCTGCACCTGTTCTACCACCTTTCACACATCCAATCTCCACGATCACCTCTCACCTTCCTTTCCTTCTTCTCCCTTCCTCCCAGTTCTTCATCATTTGCATCATCTCAGCCTCTCGTCTCTCCTTCCATCTCTCTGCTCCTATCTCCTATATCCATTCTTCTGACTCTTTAGGACTCAAGAGCTGGGAACAGGCTGGCAAACAGTGGATGGAGGGTGAGGGCAGGGGGTGGGAATGCCCTTGATATTGGCACATTGATAAATATTGTCCCCAGCATGTGCCCTTCCTCCTGTTAGGGCCTGACACTTCCTTCTATTACTCTCTTATTCCTGCTACAATTCTCACATGTGATTTGCATAGTATTACTGTATTTCTCCTCAGGACTCACCACGAGCCATATTACCTATTTTTTCCCCACACGCTGTCAGCCTTTTACAGTTCACAGATCCCTTTTACATTCACTGTCTCCCTTGAACTTCATGATAACCCTATGGGGGTGCTGCTAGTATTGTTCCCGTTTTACAGATGGAAAACTAAAATTCACAGATGCCAAATCACCCGCCCAAGGTGCCACCAGCAGGATTTGAGCCCAGATCTTCCTGAGTCCAGGGTAGGGCTCCTCAACACTGCTCTCCACTGTCTTTAAACTAAATCCTCTGACAGCTGATGCTAAGACCGTTTTTATATTGATACACATGAGCACAATCACATCCATCCCCACGGAAACACATCCAGGTTTACACACATATACTCCAACATGCAGAATGACCTGCAGACACCCATCAGTGCATATATACACAGAACCCCACCAGGGTGAGGACACACACTCAGGTACACGTGCTCACATGCAGACGTACAGTCTCCAAAACACATGTGCATGGTGGAACTAGTGGTAAAGAACCTGCCTGATAGTGCAGAAGGCATGAGATGTGGGTTCAATCCCTGGGTCGGGAAGATCCCCTGGAGAAGGAAATGGCAACCCACTCCAATATTCTCGCCTGGAGAATCCCATGGACAGAGGAACCTGATGGGCTACAGTCCACAGGGTTGCAAAAAATAGGACATGGCTGAAGTGACTGCTCACACACACTTGGACTGCTAGAAAGCTTCATTAACATGGACAAGAGCAGGGCCAACCCTGCAGCTCCTCCTGGGGTCCAGCACAGCCCTTGGTCACCCGCAGGCCCCCAGTGCCACGGCCTTGCCTGCCTGAGCTCCTCTTCCGCCCACTCCTCCTGCGCATTCTTCGTGCCCCTTCCTGAACTCAGCTCTGCCACCAGGCTCTGCTGGGACCTTGTTATTTTTACAGCTGCAGGGAGCGAACTCTTTGAGAGAAGGGAAGGCTTTGCTAAGAGGGCGGGTGCCTAAGGCTCTGAGTCACTGCCGGCCCAGCCCCGAGGGGCAAAATCCCCTCCCTCTGCCCACCCCCGGCAAAGCTAGAGGGTGTCTGTGGTCAGCCTGGGCCAGCTCCAGTGTCTGCCAGAGGGACCTTCCCTGGCAAGCTGGCTCAGTGCCACTACCAACTCTCCCCTTGGGGCAGGGGACACCCTGGCTTGGCTCTGGGCCTAGAAAGGTCCCTAGACTAGCAGTCAGGGGAAGGGGACTCTGTGTCGGTGAGGATGGAACAGATCCCTGGGAGTCTCCCCAATTCACTTCCCCTCGCAGGGCAGAGAGCTTCGGGGCTATGCCCATTTGTGTAAATCAAGGAAACTGCAGGACGGTTCTAGGACCAAGGGGCCCGCCCAGGACCCTGGAGCAGGGACAAGCTATTTCCGGGTGGGGATCTTTACAAGAGGGAAGGAGAGAGTCAGGGAGGAGAGGGAGAGATTTGGGGTTTGGGGACAGGAGGAGGAAAGCAGAGCATGTCTTGTCATGGGGGGAGTCTCCTGCTAGATGCAGAGACCAGGGAAGACCATCTCCTGAAGACACTTGCATCTCCATGACTCCTCATCCATCCACCTGCTGAGAGAGTGGGCCTCTGGATTCCTATTGCTGACTTCCTTTCCCCTCAGAGCAATTAGTTCAGCCAAAGGGATATCCTTCTGCCTGCCCGACATCCGGCTGGAAAGACCCTTCCAGGGTCCCTCCCTTGATCCCCCATCTCTGAGACCCACACCCAGCCTTTTGGGCCCCATGGCCTCTGTCAAGAGTTGTCTCCTAGGTTGGGCACCTCTGAGTCCCTGGCTGTCAAGGAGCGGCTCCCGGGACAGCCCAGGGGCACCTTTTCTGGCCCAGGGCCTGGAGAGGTCTCTGAGGGCTCCCCCAACACACCCACCCTCTCTCTGCTGCAGAGAAGCAATGTTGTTGATTTCAGTGTAAAGACCTCATTATTTCGCTTTCCAGACCAGAAAGACCCACACGTGGAGTTAATTCCCCATTCTGACATAGGGCTAGTGCCAGCCAGAATTGGGAATTTTGCTGAATACCCACTGGGCACCACTGTTTCCATCACAGGGTTAATTAGTCCCCATGAGCGTCAGCCAAGGGAGGCCGCTTGGGCTGGGAGTCCAGAGCTCCAGATGCTGAATGTACATCTGCCAGTGACCATCTGGGTGAGCTTCGTTAGACAAGCCCCTTTTCTTCTCTGGGCTTCAGTTTTCCCATCTGCAAAACGAGCAGGTAAACCTGGAACCCAAAGTCTTTTCCAACGGACTGGAACTTTCCATGACTTTCTGTGATGCTGACATTCTGTAACAGCCTACCACGGTCTAGGAGATCTAGGATGACGTTCTAAGTCATTCCATGACATTTACAGCCATCTACAGCATTCTATGATGACATTGGAAGGTGGTCCTTGACATCCGATGACATTTACAACCATCTACAGCATTCTGTGACATCTTTTGACATTTACAACAATTTATGACATTTACAAGAATTCACGATATCCTGTGACATTCTTTGACATTCCAGAGCATTTTACGACATTCCTTGACATTCAACAGCACTCTATGGCATTCTCGCCACGGTATTCTGTGGCATTATGTGACATCCTAAATTTATATCATGTAGGTTTGTCTCTCTTCCAAGGGGCCTCCCTGACATAGCCAGAGAGGCCACATCTCCCCTCAAGACCCTCCTCCAATTCTTCTCCTGCCCAAGATGCAGGACGCCTCTATGGTCAGAGGTCCGTGAACTTGAGCCTCTAGAGCCAACAGCCATTCCAGGATCCTTATCTGTGCTTTGGGGGGCAGGGAATAATCTCTCCCACAACAGTAATCTCCTCAGGGTGTTTTAAAGAAATCTACCCCCAACCCACCCACCTCCGCTGCCACCAGAATATTCCAATTAATGGCCTCTTCCTCTAGGATAAGAGAGTCCCTTTGGCACAGTATTAAGCTTAAGCATATAACACCAGATATTTTAAAAACTTTGACCTCTGGGAATGGCAGTTTTATACAGTTCAACCTAATGGAACAGAAAGAATGTGGATTTGGGAATCAGACCGCTCCAGGGACAAATATCAGTGCTGCTATTTCTTAGCTGTGAAACTTCAGGCAACCTCACCAGTCCTCACTTTCCTCACTCATAAATGGAGATAACTCCTTATTCAAAGGGTTGGTAGAGGATTCAACCAAATAATGCAGGTATAGATCTAGGCAAAGATCTAGAAGAGAATAAGAAGTCCTTGAAAATCTTCTTTCCCCTTTTATCCTTCCCCTAGAACAACAGTGGGGCTTCCCAGGTGGCTCAGTGGTAAAGAATCCACCTGCCAATGCAGGACATGAGGGTTCGATCCCTAGGTTGAAAAGATTCCCTGGAGAAGGAAATGGCAACCCACTCCAGTATTCTTGCCTGGAAAATTCCATGGACAGAGGAGCCTGGCAGGCTACAGTCCACAGAGTCACAAGAGAGTTGGACACGACTTAGCAATTAAAGAACAACAGAACAACAGTGAAACAGCTCATGCATGAGACAGCACAAGTTGAAAAAGAGAACCCAGGTTTGGGTCTTGGTCCAGTTACCTCCTCACTGTGTTTTCCTGAGGTCTGTTCTGTGGACCTTAGTTTTCCCGTCTGTAAAATGGGGCAGGAGACACTCAGATCAACTTGAGGACCTTCTGGCTCTGACGGTCTGGGCTTCTCTGGCGGCGGAGGGGAGGGTACAGAACAGGGAATCCTGGAGTTTGGTGGAGCAAGCCTGGGGCAGCAATGGGTCACCATAACCTGTGAGGGCAGGACACTGAAATGCAGGAGAAGCAGGTCAGACCTGGACATTGCAATGCGGGAGAAGCAGGTCAGACCTGAACAGTGCTTCTTTCTAACCATTGCAAGATGACAGTCTTGGTTGTAATGTTGCTCCTCCACAGCGTTTTAGGAGCATGGCCCCAAGATCTCTGGCTGAGTAGGTGGACAGATACCCCAATCGGTGAGGAGTACCATCTCCAGCCCTCCAGGCTCCTGAGTGGTGGTGAGAAGTCCTCAAGCTGGTGTGGAAACGTTAAGAGACTTCGCCCCCTGGTGGCCAGTCGCTGTTATTGCAATATAGGGCTCCCAGCCCGGGGAGGTGACACCCTCTGACCGGGATTTGGTCTTAGAGGGCAAATTTCTTTCCAAGAGGAAGGACCCTGGGAGCAAGTCTTGGAAAAAGGGTGACCCAAGTTGGGGCAAGCCTGTAGGGCGGAAGGCTATTAAGGACCGTTCAGTAACCTCTTCAACAAAGTTTCCTGATCACCTACTGTGTGCCAGGCAGCGTCTTGGGCTCTCCAGCTGTGTTGAAGATGAGGCCCTTGCTCTGCAAGGAGCTCACAGCTCAGCCGGCTGAGGACCTACTCATGGTGTCCTGGACTCCTCGCAACACTTCTGAGAGGTGAGAATGATCGTTCCCATTTTACAGGTGAGGAAACTGAGGCCCAAGGCCACACAGCTCTAAGGGTTCAGAGCTGGGATTCTTCCTTAGCTGGATGACCGCAAAGCTGCCCATCACATGACGTCTGTGTAATACCAAGAGCCCAGGCGCTGTCAGGCACAAGACCCCCTCGTCCCAGGTAGCTTCCTCCGAGAAACGGGGCCTTTGAGGTGCCCCTTGGGTTCAACCAGGGAAGGAGCGTCCCCATGCCCACGCGCTGTGCCCAGTGGGACCTCCTCGCATAAGTGGGGGGGTGCTCCCCGACAAGCAGGCACCCGGGAGCCCGGGCATTGTTCTCATTGTCTCGGGCCTCCCTTTGTCTCAGGAACATCCGGGGCTGGCTCCTCCCCTGGCGGAGATGGGGGCCAGCTGCCTGGAGAGTCGGCCCCGTATGGCTGCTGCCGCTCATTAGAGCCCTCACAAATGCCTCTCTCACGGGACTCCCCACCCCAGGGTCTGAGGGAGTTTGACACGAATCTAAAAATAGCTGCTGTTTTGTTCCTTTGTGGGAGGGGAGGGGCTGGCAGAGGGGCTCCAGCTCCCCTTAATGACCTGCCCACAAAGAACAAAGCCTTTTCTCTGCATTCGCTCTTGCTTCCGCAGCGGCCCGGGCCTCCTCAGCTCACTGAGATGGAGCCTGAATGGTGGTCCTGCTGGTGGAGGCAGGGCCTGGGTCCAGGCCTTCAAGCGGGGACGATCCAGGCCCCAGGCTGGCCGGTGGCCGCGCCCAGGGCCTAGTGAGCCCTGTGGGCGGGGCTCCGCGGGGGTCGGGGCCCGCCCGTGTCCTGTGACATTGTGTGTGATGTCATACCACATGGCGCAGTGGACGGGGTGTGGTAGTCGCTCAGTCCTGTCCGACTGTTGGCGACCTCGTGGACTGTAGCCCGCCCGGCCCCTCTGTCCATGGAATGCTCCAGCAAGAATGCGGGAGTGGGTTGCCATTCCCTTCTCCAGCGCATCTTCTCCACCCAGAGATTGAACCCAGGTCTCCCGCATTGCGGGCATAATCTAAACCGTCTGAGCTACCAGGGAAGCCCCAATGGATGGAGTCTGGGACTGCAAATGGCTGTTTGTGGCCGACTGTGGGCAGGTGACTCTGGGCTTATGCGTCACTGAGCCTGGTTGTGGGCAAATGACACCATAAGTGAGTGAACCTCGCTACACACAGGTGACACACCGTTGGTATGTGTTGGTTTGACCTGGGGTGATGGGGCAGACTCTGCAGGTGAAACTGGAGGTGGGGCTAACTGTGCAGTGACATCTTTAAGTGACATTGGGAGAAAAACAGCCACCAGAAGTGAACAGAGCACACTCCTGCTGTGTCCAGGGGAGGAAGGGAAGAGTGGGACTTGGGGAGTGGTCAGGAGGGTCCCAGCTTCATCCTAATGTTTGGGTCAGTTGCTCAAAGGGAGAACATATTTATATATTGCTGTCAAATTTTAAAAAGATTTCAAGCCCTGGTGGTCCAGTGGCTAAGACTCCGCACTCTCAAAGCGGGGGGCCTGGGTTCAATCCCTGGTCAGGGAATTAGATCCCACAGCCTAGAGACCCAGCACAGCCAAATAAATAAATAAAAATTTTAAAAAAGATCTATTCAGATGCAACAAAAAGCTATTTGTTTTTAATCTAGGCTGTGTGATTATGAGTGATTATTGTACTACTCTTTGGGTTTTTCTGAATTTTTAACCTCTCAGAAAAATCATTAAAAGCAGTGCATGCTCATGATGAAGTTTGTTATACACGAAAGTTAACAGTAACTTCACGTCTACATGTACGTTGTGCTACATGCCTTACATGGATACCACTACCCTAGGAAGGGAGAACTCTCAGCACCCCCTCCCATTTTACAGATGGGAAAAGTGAGGCTCAGAAGCCCTCAGGCAGGTCCGCAGCTCTCACCTCATCTTCCACACCACGTGGGATTTCAGGAAAGCTCAAAATCTCCCTCTGCTGGATAACCCTGCCACTAAAAGGATAGAGCCTGTGTCCCGTGTATTAGTTACCTGTGCTGCATTAAAATACCATCCCCAGATGCAATGACTTAAAATAACAGTCATCATTTAATATCTCTCATGATTTTTCTCAGTGAGGAATTTAGGGGTGGCTTTGATGGGGCAGGTCTAGCTGACTGATTCCTGAGATTCCAGTAAGATGCTGGAGGGCTGCAGAATTTGACTGGGACTGAGGATCCACTTCAGGCTGGCTCACTCACATTTCTAACAAGCCAGTGAGGGCTATGTTGTCTACATGGGCAGCGAGAGCTTCCTCACCACCTGGTGCCTAGGATCCAAGGGTGAGCTTCCCAGGAGAACCAGGCAGAAGCTGTTATCAGCTCCTATGACCTGGTCTTGAAGTCCAAGCATCAAATAGCATCACTTCCACAGTATTCTATTGGCCATGAGGGTCAGGTCTGATTCAGTGAAGGGGTGGATTGTCAGGGACTGTGAGGGGTCTGCGATCTTTACCCTACTTACGAGCTAAGAAGTTATGCTTCTTAGATGCTCTCACTTCTTGGATGCTGACAGAAGACATGTGACTCCAGGGTCAGACGCAGAGGACAGTTTACTACTCACAACAGAGCAATAGCCAGAGTCAGCATTTCTTTTCATCCAGTGCCCAGTTCCCGCAGATCAGCATAAAGAGAGCTAGAAGTCATCTGCTCGCTCAGTGGGCGGTATTAGAGGAGAGAGCTCTGAGCCTAGGGAAACCACAGCTTCTATAATGGGCAGGAGCATGCCTGCCCTTTGCCACAGAGGGAGACACTTCTGTTTTCCGAGAAAGTTTGCCCCACACACATCCTTGACAAGAGCCCAGAACAAACGACAGTCATGCCTTACTCACAAGTCCTACCAAAATGCAGAGCTCTGTCTTAGTCAGCTTGGGCCTCCAGAACACAGTACTGTGGACTGAGAGGCTTAAACAACAGAAGTTTGGTTTTCACAGCTGCAGAGACCACGGTCAAGGTGCGGCCAATTTGGTTCCTTGTGAGGGTTCGCTTCTTGGCTTGTAGATGGCCGCTTTCTCACTGTGTCCTCACATGGCAGAGAGATAGAGACTGAGAAACTCTCTTAGGAGAGAACTCTATAAAGCCACCAGTCCTGTGGGATTAGGATCCAACCCTTATGACTTTAACCTTAATCACCTCCCCCAAAGGATTACCTGGTGGCTCAGAGGTAAAGAATCCTCCTGCCAGAGCAGGAGACGTGAGTTCAATCCCTGGTCTGGGAAGATCCCCTGGAGAAGGGAATGGCTACCTGCTCCAGTATTCCTACCTGGGATATCCCATGGACAGAGGAACCTGATGGGCTATAGTCCATGGGATCGCAAAGAGTCAGACATGACTTAGCTACTAAACAACACCACCTCCAAAGTCCTGTCTCCACATACAGTCTCATTGGGGGTTAGGGTGCTAACATATGGATTTTGAAGACACACAATTCAGTCCATAGCAGACTCCAGGAGAGCTGGTCCCAACAGGGACTAGCCGAGAAGGTGACCACGGGGGTCATCGAGGAAGCCGGGCACCACAGCCCAGGTTTTGTGGTGGCATCCTCAGACGATCTCTTCCTCAGGTGAAAATGGGGAGTGGAGGCCATGGCCTCTTTGTCATTAATGATAACATCCCTTCACAATGGGCTTCACTGGTGTCTCCGATGGTAAAGAATCTGCCTGCAATGCGGGAGCCCCGGGTGAGATCCCTGGGTAGGGAAGATACTCTGAGGAAGGGAATGGCTACCCACTCCAGTATTCTAACCTAGAGAATTCCATGGGTAGAGGAGCCTAGTGGGTAACAGGGATGCAAAGAGTTGGACACTACTGAGCAACTAACACTTTGCCTTTCCCTTCACTAACGCCCTTAACCAGCTGCCATCCCTAAGCCAAGGCTCAAAGGGTAGGAACTGGGGCCCTCCTGTCTCCCTCTCCCACTGCCTTCCCCACCCTCCTCTCTCCACTCCATCTTTGGGGTAAGCTTTCCCCAAGGTCACATCTTTCCTCCCAAGGCTAACCACACGGCCAAATTTTTAATTGATAAATAGGAACTCTACAAAGTTGACTGTTGTCTCCCTACAAAATCCTATTTTTGAATGTCTGAAGCTGAATTTGCCATTCTCTTTTTCCTTCTTCTAGATGTTCCCAATTCCCTCCAGATCTATGGACGTTCCCTGACCAACTATTGCAAAGATCAAAAAAATTTTTACAGCACATTAACAATTTTCACACTATGAAGTCCTTTTACACATCCAATTGTTCAGAAGCACAAGGAGAACTGTCTAACATGTATTGTTGTGAATTCTGCTTTTCATAATAAAAAACACATTCAAGGGACTTTCCTGGTACTCCAGTGGTTGCCAATGCAAGAGATGCGGGTTTGATCTGGGGTCAGGGAACTAAGATGCCATGTGTCTTGGGGCAAGTAAGTCCATGTGCCACAACTACTGAGCCTGTGCTCCAGAGCCTACACTTGGCAGCTAGAGAGAAGCCCACGTGCCGTAACACAGAGCCTGCGAGCTACAACGAAAGATTACACATGCCACACAGCCAAACAAAAAAAAAACATGTAGGAATAAACTAGTTTTTAAAAAATATTTGAGGACTTCCCTGGTGGTACAGTGGCTAAGAATCTGCCTGCCAATGCTGGGGACAAGGGTTCAATCCCTGGTCTGGGAAGAGTCCACATGCTGCAGGGCAGCTAAAGCCCATGAGCTGAAACTACTGAAGCCCATGCACCTAGAGCCCATGCTCTGCAACGAGAGAAGCCACTGCAATAAGAGGCCCGTGCACCGCAATGAAGAGTTGTCCCCACTCGCCACAATAACGACAAAGCTAGCGCATAGCAGTGAAGACCCAGCACAACCAAAAATAAGCAAAATAAAATTGTAAATAAATGAATATTTGAGATTCTGTCAGTAATATAGATCTACTTCATTCTTTTTCCATAGTGCTATAGTAGTCCAGAGTTATAGATATACCACAATTTATTCAATCCTGATTCTCCTGAAGGACATTTAAGTTGTTTCTAATATTTTTGTATTACTGGCAGTGCTGCAGGGAGTAACCTTATTTTTGCATGCATATGCTAGTAATTTTGTAGGATAAATTTTTACAGGGGAATTGCTGGCACATAGAATATATGCTCCCATCATTTCATGACAAAATAGATGGGGGAAAAGTGGAAACAGTGACAGATTTTATTTTCTCAGGCTCCAAAATCACTGTGGATGGTGATTGCAGCCATGAAATTAAGAAACGCTTGCTCCTTGGGAGAAAAGCTATGACAAACCTAGACAGAGACATCACTTTGCCAACAAAGATTCATATAGTCAAAGCTATATTTTTTCCAGTTGTCATGTACGGATATGAGAGTTGGACCATAAAGAAGGCTGAGCGCCAGACAATTGATACCTTTGAATTGTGGTAATAGAGAAGACTCCTGAGAATCCCTTGGGCAGCAAGGAGATCAAACCAGTCAATGTCAGAGGAAATCAGTCCAAATAGTCACTCGAAGGGCTAAAGCTGAAGCTGAAGCTCCAGTACTTTGGCCACCTAATGTGAAGAGCTGACTCATTGGGAAAAATCCTGATGCTGGAAAAGATTGAAGGCAAAAGAAGAAGGGGGAAGCCAAGAATAAGATGGTTAGATAGTATCACTGACTCAATGGACATGAATCTGAGCAAACTCTGGGAGATAGTAAAGTATAGGGAAGCCTGGCATGCTGCAGTCCATGGAGTCACCAAGAATCAGATGTGACTTAGCGACAGAAAAACAACAGAATACACATACTTTATTTTTTTATAAATATTACTAAACTTCCCCCAAAATTAATTAGAATTAATGGTGTGATCACTCACCTAGAACCAGACACCCTGGAATGTGAAGTCAAGTGGGCCTTAGGATGCATCACTACGAACAAAGCTAGTGGAGGTGATGGAATTCCAGTTGAGCTATTTCAAATCCTAACAGATGAAGCTATGAAAGTGCTACACTCAATATGCCAGCAAATTTGGAAAACACAGCAGTGGCCACAGGACTGGAAAAGGTCAGTTTTCATTCCAGTCCCTAAGAAAGGCAATGCCAAAGAACGCTCAAACTACCACACAGTTGCACTCATCTCACACGCTAGTAAGGTAATGCTCAAAATTCTCCAAGCCAGGCTTCAACAATACGTGAACCGTGAACTTCCAGATGTTCAAGCTGATTTTAGAAAAGGCAGAACCAGAGATCAAATTGCCAACATCTGTTGGATGATTGAAAAAGCAAGAGATTCCAGAAAAACATCTATTTCTGCTTTGTTGACTATGCCAACGCCTTTGACTGTGTGGATCACAATAAACTGTGGAAAATTCTGAAAGAGAGGGGAATACCAGACCACCTGACCTGCCTCTTGAGAAACCTATATGCAGGTCAGGAAGCAACAGTTAGAACTGGACATGGAACAACAGACTGGTTCCAAATAGGAAAAGGAGTACATCAAGGCTATATATTGTCACCCTGCTTATTTAACTTATATGCAGAGTACATCATGAGAAACGTTGGGCTGGATGAAGCACAAGCTGGAATGAAGACTGCCGGGGGAAATATCAATAACCTCAGATATGCAAATGACACTACTCTTATGGCAGAAAGCGAAGAAGAACTAAAGAGCCTCTTGATGAAAGTGAAAGAGGAGAGTGAAAAAGTTGGCTTAAAGTTCAACATTCAGGAAACTAAGATCATGACATCCGGTCCTATCCCTTCATGGCAAATAGATGGGAAAACAGTGGAAACAGTGGCTGACTTCATTTTTTTGGGCTCCAAAATCACTGCAGATGGTGACTGCAGCCATGAAATTAAAAGACACTTACTCCTTGGAAGAAAATTATGACCAACCTAGATAACATATTAAAAAGCAGAGACATTACTTTGCCAACAAAGGTCCATCTAGTCAAGGCTATGGTTTTCCCAGTGGTCATGTATGGTTGTGAGAGTTGGACTATAAACAAAGCTGAGCACTGAAGAATTGATGCTTTTGAACTGTGGTGTTGGAGAAGACTCTTGAGAGTCCCTTGGACTGCAAGGAGATCCAACCAGTCCATCCTAAAGGAGATCAGTCCTGGGTGTTCATTGGAAGGACTGATGTTGAAGCTGAAACTCCAATACTTTGGCCACCTGATGGGAAGAGTTGACTCACTGGAAAAGACCCTGATGCTGGGAAGGAGTGGGGGCAGGAGGAGAAGGGGACGACAGAGGATGAGATGGCTGGATGGCATCACTGACTCAATGGACATGAGTTTGAGTAAACTACGGGAGTTGGTGATAAACAGGGAAGCCTGGCATGCTGCAGTCCATGGAGTTGCAAAGAGTTGGACATGACTGAGCAACTGAACTGAACTGTAAAATTAATTTATATTTCCTCTAACGGCTTGGGGCTTCCCAGGTGGCACAGTGGTAAAGGATTTGCCTGCCAATGCAGGAGACATGGGAGACATGGGTTTGATCCCTGGGTGGGGAAGATACCCTGGAGAAGGAAACAGCAACCCACTCCAGTATTCTTGCCTGGAAAACTCCATAGACAGAGGAGCCTGGTGGGCTACAGTCCATGGAGTCAGACATGACTGAGCACATACACATACTAACAGCATATGAGTGTGCTCATTTCCCCATACCCACTTCATCATTGAATATCACCAGTTTTTAGTTTAGTAAATCTGTTGGGCAAAAAGTGGTTTCCTCACATGTTTTCATTTTCATTGTTACTAATGAGCTCAAGTTTTCTTCATCTACTTAATGACCTTTTGTGATATTTCTTTCTGAAATACTTGGCCACATATCTAGCCCACTTTACTATTGGATAACTGTTATTTTCTTATTTGTTTGTGGGAACTCTTTATATATTGTAGATGTTACTCTTTGTCTACAATATAAATTACAGATATTTATTCCCAGTTTGTTTGTCTTTTAAATTTCTTTGATTCCTTTTACTGCACAGAATATTTTATTTTTGTAGAGTTCTTTATAACTCCTGGGTTTCATGTCTTTCTTGCATAAGCCTTTTATGGAGTAAAGATATTAACTCTTTCAGTAAGAATGGGTTTTGCTGTCTGAACATTGTCTGATGTTGCACCTGATTTGAGATCCTAAAACTGCCATTAAAGGAAGTTACCTCCCCCTAGCCTGGAACAGAGGAGGGGGCATCCCAGAGGGTAGTTACAGAGGCAGTGAGGGTCCCCAGCGATCTTTGTTGAACAAAACAAGCTGAACTCCTGGGATCAGGTCCCTTTGGAAGGGCATGGCTTCTTAAGAGGCCCCAAGGGGGAGCCTGGGAGGAGCCACTCTGTGATCCTCAGCTGCCTGGGAGCCTGTAGGAGGAGACTGTGGCTGCCACTAGCAGGTCTCCTTCCCACTGTGACTCTGCCAGCCCACATTCATAGCCACTCACAATCATCCTACTCCAAAACACCAAACACAGCTGACATACACACCCATGGACATACAGAAACACAATAAAAAAAAAGTGCACATGTGCATACCCACATAGGCATCTATGTCATTTGCCCCTATTCACAAATGGTTACATGGGCACACAGAAGGATGCCCACATGTACAAAGTCCATGTGTATTTGTACATGTGCATGAGACACACTGGGGCTTTCCCGGTGGCTCAGAAGGTAAGGAATCTGCCTGCAGTGTGGGAGACCCGGGTTGAACCCTGGGTCAGGACGATCCCCTCGAAAAGGAAGTGGCAACCCACTCCAGTATTCTTGCCTGGAGAATTCCATGGACGGAGGAGCCTGGCGGGCTACAGTCCGTGGGGTTGCAAAGAGTCAAGCTGCTCTGCAGCCTTATTCACACCTACTGTTGTCAGCTTGTGTATTTCCTTCTTTCTCCTCTATTTCACTTGCTTTCCTCGCTCCCTCTCTCCCCTTTCTTTCCTGCCTTCCTTCCTTTTTTACCTCCCTTCTCTTTTTAAGCCATTTAATAGCTGTGTGGTGATAACGTTTTGTGCATTTAATTTCCATTTCTGGTGTGCTGCAGTCCGTGGAGTCACAAAGAGTCAGACATGACTGAGCAGCTAAACAACAGGAACGACAATACCCACTGATGCGCATGCAGGTCTGTCCAGGCACAGCCCTACCAAGAGAGGTGCTATCCACGCGTGATCACTTCCTCCATGTCTGCACCTGCTGTCTCAGTCAGGATCTTAGCAAGAAACACTCACACTATGTGAGAAAAATTTAACAACGAGGCTATTTATAAGAGTGAGGAAAGGGTGAAGGGCAAATGAAAAGCCATGGTGACCACCTGGGAGCTAGCTGTAGCTGGGAACCAACCAGTCCAGGGCCTGAAGGGTCAGGAAAGGGAGGGACTATGGGAGCTGGCGAGAGCTGAAGCTTGTCAGGGGACCACCCAACAGAAACTGTGGTGGTCAGACGGGACCACAGCCACTGTCGATCCACAGCCTGATGAGGGAGGAGCCAACCTGTCCAGCCCCCTGCCCTTCTATCTGTTGGCTGGGCCTCCTGTTGGCCGAAAGTGAAACATGAAAGTGAAAGTCGCCCGGTCGTGTCCGACTCTTTGCGACCCCATGGACTATACCGTCCATGGAATTCTCCAGGTCAGAATACTGGTGTGGGTAGCCTTTCCCCTTCTCCAGGGGATCTTCCCAACCCAGGGATCGAACCCAGGTCTCCCGCATTGCAGGTGGACTCTTTACCAGCTGAGCCACAGTTGGCTGAACTCAACTATTAATAGGAGCCAGCCGGGAGTCCGGTTGATGTGTTCCTGGGTTGGGCTGCTTAGGGGACACAGAGCAGAGTGGAGAGAGGATCTGAAGGGTCAGACAGTGAGTGTCACATAGAGCTCTAGATACACACACACAGATGCAAGACACATAGCTATTCACGTGTACACTTCTGCGCCTCCACACAGTTTAGGACTATGTGCACACAAGCTCCAACACCCACAGACTCACACAAGCCTACAGAGAAGGCTAAAAGCCACACCTTCCTTCTGCCTTGCCTGGTCCTGAGGTGAGTCCTGCCCCTCCCCCTTTCCCCCTCCCCCTGCACCAAGCCCAGAGCCAGCTCTTTGCTGAGTTCTTTGTTACTCTTGGCAAAGACCGAATCCCAGTGGGACAATGGGCTGGCCAGGCCTGCACAAATCACCCGCTCTCTGGGGGCCTTTCAGAGGCCTGGCTTGCCTGAGTGACAGCTGAATTGGGTCCAGATTGGGCTGGGGAGGCCCTCCTGGAGGCAGGCCCTGCAGCCACAGTACTGGGAGGTCTCCAAGCCCCTGTATGACTGCCTCTACAAGCATCCTCCCATTGACTCCCCTGCAGGGCACCTGGCCCAAGGGAGGGAAGTTGGGGGCCCCCCAATCCCCTTAAAGCCTTACTCCCCACTGACATCTAGCTCACCCCCAAATCCAAATCACACTATGCCCCACTGTTCCAACACCCTAAGTCTTCTTATCTTTGGCCTGGGAGCTGCCAGAGGAACTTTTTTGAAATGTAAATCAAATCGTTTTCCTCTTCTGTTTAAGATCCTTCAATGGTTCTCCTCACCCCACTCCAGATAAAGTCTCAATTCAGCCCTATCCTGCACCAGCTGGTCGCTGACCCCATTCTTAGCCCCAGGGCTCACCAGCTGCCCCTGCCCCTTTCAGGCTCCCAGTTCTCTAGGTGTGCCAAGTCCTCTCCTTCCCTTGGGCCTTAGCACCTGCTATTCTCTCTGCCGAAAAACCTTCACCTCAGCACTTCATCTACTGACCCCTTCCAAACTAGAGATTCTCAAACTAACACTGAGATAGAATCAAGCGAGAGTTTTTCCCCACTTCCGTCATGGAGAGATGTTTTTGTAAAAACACAATGAAATAAGCTACTAGAAAAAAAATAAAAACAAAGAGAGGTATAACTATCTTGGAAAATAGTAGTTTCACATAAAGTTAACTATTCATTTACTGTATGACTCAGCAATCTTACTCCTGGGTGTGTGCCCAAAAGAAATGAAAGCATACATCCACATAAAACCTATATGAGAATGTTCATAGCATTTTTATTTATAATCATCCTAAACTGGAAATAACTTGATGGTGAATGGATAAACTGTGGTACATCTATGCACTGGAATACTACTCACCAATAGAAAGGAAAGAACTGTCAATACCCACAGTATGGGGAATTTCAGATACATTATGCTAAGGGAAAGAAGCCAGACTCAAAAGATTACATTCTGTATGATTCCATTTATATGACATTAAAGAAAAACAAAACTACAGTGACAGAAAAGAGATCTTTGCCACAGGCTGGGTTTGGGCTGGGGGCCAGGGGGTCACTGATGACAGAGGAGCATGAAGGAACTTTTGAATGATGGAAATGTTCCATATATTGATTGTGGCACGGTTTGTCAAAATTCATAGAACTACACAATCAAAAGGGTGAATTTTACTCTGTAAATTTTACCCCAGTAAATCTGACTTTTTAAAAATGTAAATACAGGGTGGGATGTTCTGAGAGAATAGCATTGAAACAAGTATACTATCAAGGATGAAACAGATCACCAGTCCATGTTGGATGCATGAGACAAGTGCTCAAGGCTGGTGCACTGGAAAGACCCAGAGGGATCAGATGGGGAGGGAGGTGGGAGGGGGGATTGGGATGGGGAACGCATGTAAATCCATGGCTGATTCATGTCAATGTATGGCAAAAACCACTACAATATTGTAAAGTAATTAGCCTCCAACTAATAAAAATAAATGAAAAATAAAAAATAAAATAAAAATGTAAATATAAATTCCATTTTTTATTGTGGTAAAATCTATGTAATGTAAAATCTATCATCTGAACCCATCACGTAGCATTATGTTCACATGTACAGCCATGTTGCACAACCATCATCACCCTCTATCTCTAGAATGTTTTTTAATTTATTTTTAATTGAAGGATAATTGCTTTACAATATTGTGTTGGTTTCTGCTGTTCTCTAGAATGCTTTTCATCTTGCAAAACTGAAACTCTGTACTCATTAAACAACAACTCCCCCTTCCCCCTCCCTCTATTTCCCAGTGAGCACCATTCTACTACTTCCTATAAAGTGAAAGCTGTTCGGTCATGTTTGACTCTTTGTGACCCCATGGACTATACAGTCCATGGAATTCTCCAGGCCAGAATACTGGAGTGGGTAGCCTTTCCCTTCTCCAGGGATCTTCCCAACCAAGAGATTAACCCAGGTCTCCTGCATTGCAGGCAGATTCTTTACCAGCTGAGCCACCAGAGAAGCCCAAGAATACTGGAGTGGGTAAGCCTATCCCTTCTTCAGTGGATCTTCCCCATCCAGGAATCAAACCGGGGTCTCCTGCATTGCAGGTGGATGCTTTACCAACTGAGCTATCAGGGAAGCCCAATTTTAATTATTCTAGGTACTTCACATAAGCAGAATCAGGCCGTATTGTCCTCTTGTGTCTGGCTTATTTCACTTAGCATAACATCCTCAAGGTTCATTCATGTTGTAGCCTGTGTTGGAATTTCCTTCCTTTTAAGGCTGAATAGTATTTCATGCCCACAAAATGATCATGTTTTGTTTACCCATTCATCCACTAATGGACATTTGGGTTGTTTCCACATTTTGGATATTGTGAATAATCAAAATATTAAAAGCAACAACAACTGGGATATGAATATAACCTCCATTTTAAAATGTATTAGATTCAACAGAACTGAAATTACTCTGTACATTTGCTAAGCACTTACTCTCAATTTCATTATCCATCTGCCTCGTCTGCCTTTCAAGTAGCAAAGCTGCTTGGTTCTTGGACTGGCTGGACTCTACTTTCCATGAGCCCCCAGTCATCCCTCACAATTCCTTGGGTGTGTCCCACCTGCTGGGATGGTCTGTTGGGGATTGGAACTTCCTGAGGAAAGACTAGGTCTGAGTCTCCTCAATCTGCAGTGACCAGGGTTGCGGTTGGGTCCAGGCAAAGGGCTCAGAGAAACTGCAGCCAACTGAATCCTCCTATTTCTTGGGGCCAATGTGGGAGCAGGGCTTGAACCCACATCTATCTGACTTCAGATCCATGCTCTTTGTTGTAAGGTACATGCGGTGACAATGGCCCTGAATTTGAGGAAGGGTTCAAGGCCTACCCTTCTCTAGCTGTCATGCTCAGGACACTTTCTGCTTGCAAGAACCTCTTCTCCCTTCCAAGGTCAAGACGGAATCACTCAGTTAAGAGGTACTAGTTGTTGCCTGCCTTGTGTTGGCTCCTGAGCTGCAGACAGGGCTACACAGGTGAGCCATGGACAATCATGGACATTAATATGTATGTATGGGTCTTTCCTGGTGACTCAGTGGTAAAGAACCCCCCTGCCAGTGCAGGAGATGCAGGTTTGACCCCTGGGTTGGGAAGATCCCCTGGAGAAGGAAATGGCAACCCACTCTAGTATTCTTGCCTGGAGAATCCCATGAATAGAGGAGCCTGGCACGTTAGAGGCCATGGGATCCCAAAAGAGTTGGACACCGCTTAGCAGCTAAACAACAACACAACACTATATATGTACACATGTGTGCATACATGTTACCTAGGGATGGGGCTTGATATGTGCGTGAGTTCCTGAGAACTCAGATTTTTATTTTTTGAAAGAACAATCATCGCTTTTCAAAGACTAGGGGTCGGGGGAGGAGGTTTTAAGATGTGTTAGGAGCGTAAATCTCAGGACTTCCAAGGTGGCTCAGTGGTAAAGAACCTACCTGCATTGTGGCAGATGCAGAAGGTGCAGGCTCGATCCCTGGGTTGGGAAGATCCCCTAGTGAAGAAAATGACAATCCACTCCAATATCCTTGTTGGGAAAATCCCATGGACAGAGGAGCCTAGTGGGCTCCAAGCCATAGGGTCGCAAAAAAGTCAGACACAACTGAATGGACTGAGCACACATGCACAAGAGCATAAATCTCATTCCTAGTGGCTGCCCTGGCACCTGAGCTCCCAGGGAATCATAGAAAGTTTTATTCAAAAGGTGAAATATAGGCGCATACCCACACATACATATGTGTTTACACATAAACACAGGATACTGTATGCCTAAACTCAGACTGACCCATAAACACATGCATAAATTCATAGATACATGAGAGATATACACATAAATTCGTACACAACCACATATAATACAAATGTTAATTGCCAATATTTATTAAGTGTTTCCAGTTAACAAAGCACTGTGCTAAGTAATTAACATATACTGCTTTACAGAATCCCTTTCCAAAAATCAGGATGCATGTGATAATTTTCACCCCCATTTTACAGATGAGGAAAACAAGGCTCAGAGAAGCGAAGTGACTTGCTTGAGGTCACAGAACTTAGAAGTGGCTGAACTGGGATTTGAATCCCAGTGGGTAAAAGTCCAAAGCCACATGCACAATCACTAGACTGTTTGCTAACACACAGCTGCACATGTCACATACCCAAGAGTCCACACACACACTACAGGTGTTGGCACACTGGTGCACACCTCTAGGCACACACATGCACATGGACTCCCACATACGGCACGCTTGTGCACAAAGATATACATACAGGCACATAAACACATAATCAGTTCCCAGAAGACTTACAGTCACACATTTTAATGTAGGCCACGTCCAAGGTCACACGCCAAGTTTCCTGACTTGAGTTTGTGCAGAGCTAAGTCCAGACTTAGATCTGGGTCCTGGCATAGACTTCCTCCCTGCCTGCCCTGGCCCCTCTTGGCAGGTAAGAGCCTGGGGGTTGGGCGTGATGCACCAAGCCCTGCCAGCTGGTGGCCCGGATCCTCTGAGGACCCACTGCTACCTCCCACTCCAACCCGCCCAGTAAGCAGAACCACCCTGGGGGCCAGCTTCACAAAGCGCCACACCTGGGCCCCTCCCAGGAGAGGCTGAGCTCAGGAAACCTTCCAGGTGGCCGCCGCACTGGCGCGCCGCAGCCCCAGCCCACACCTCCTGCTGCTTGCGGCTCCCTCTCCAGCAATAGGTGTCGATTACGGAGGCAGTGACCCTCGCCTCTCCTGCCTCATTTTCCATTCAGCCCCCAAGTCACCCCACAGCCCAGAGCACATGAACCCTGGAAGCATAGAGCAGTGATATCTGCCCAGGCTGGAAGTCTCCCTCAGGGCGTCTAAGCTGAGGTCCTCACCCGAAGGTGTAGCGGGAACTAGCTGGTGAATCAGAGTGGAGAAGAGCTTCAGCCAGAGGGCGGCATTGGCAATGTCCCAGAAGTGAGAGAAAATAACACCTTTGGGGACTTGCAATTGATTCATCATGACTGAAGGGGAACAAAAAGGAATGCAGAGTGATCAAAAGCCTGGGTTAGGGGGTGCTTTGGGGGTGAGCTCAGAATTGCAAAGGCCTTGGACAGCTTCCAGAGTAGCCTCTAATTTAAGCCTCGCTTCTGTGGCTGCCATACCACTGATGCTGTCAGACCCAGAGTACTGGCTCACTGTCTTGGGATCACCTGGTGGCCCAGGGCTTGCCCAGGCAACCCAGTGACCATGTTTCACCCTCACAAGCCAAGCTAGTGACACTTCTGGGTAGATATTACTATTCTTTCTTTACAAGTGAGGAAAACTTGTCTTGCAGAGGCATCCTTTTTAGAATGAGAATGATCTGTCTAGAGGTGATCACGAGGAGGATTCCTCTGGGTGTGGCCTGGGAGAACTGTGCTTGGATCTGGGAGGAAGGGGAGAGAATTCATGGGGCTGGGAGGCCTGGGAACAGAGACTCAAAGACGGAGGCTGGATTCCCTCTGGTGGGAGTGGCTCTCTGGTCTTTGGAGTAACTTCTAAGGCACTCCTTTAGCATGAGCTTCTTCTAGCTTCAGCCCCCTTCTTGAGAGTCCAGAGACAATCACCCCCATGCCCATGTACTTTTCTTCCTAGAAAGTACCATTAATATGTATGGTTCCCATGTAATCTCCCTATAAGGTGGGTTAATGGCTGCAACAGTGGTGACTCCACCCCTAATGAGACAGACCCTTAAGCCCTCCATCTCAGGCCTTCTCCTGAGCCCTAGGTCCTTGGCCGTCAGGGGGCCAATGTTCCCTGGCCATGAGCGAGTGAGTGCAGAACTAGGAGGTACACAGGCCAGAGTTTTCATCCTGATTTTGCCCCCAGAATCAGCTCTGTGTCCTCAAACAAGTCCCTCCCCACTCTGGACCTGTTTCATCACCTGTAAAAATGGGATGATTGTAACTATCTCACAGTAGTTTATTACAAGATTGTGGTGGTGGTTTAGTCACCAAGTTGTGTCCAACTCTTGTGACCCCATGACTTTAGCCCACCAGGCTCCCCTGTCCATGGAACTGTCCAGGCAAGAATACTGGAGTGGGTTGTCATTTCCTTCTCCAGGGGATCTTTCTGACCCAGGGATCAAATCCCCATCTCCTGCATTGCAGGCAGATTTTTTACTGACTGAGCCACCAGGGATACAGGATTATAGTGAAGATTTTATGACAAAGTGTATGGAAATGGCCAAGCACCATGCCCAGGTCTTCATATAGACTTTAAAAAAAAATGGATGGTGATTTTTTGGAGGCTCCACATTTTCTGTGTCAAAGAATCTAAATTCTGTAGCTCAGAATTCAAAGTTCTTCTAAATAGCTCAGCCCAGCCCTTCAGCCTTATCTTTCCCATGGAAAGCAGGAGGGCTCAGAACTGGGGCTCAGGGAGCAGGAGGTGCTAGATGTCAGTTGGGCAGCACCCCCTGGGGGAGAGGGGCTGAGACTGCTGAAGCAGTGTTATAACCTCTGCTAATCTGAGAGGGCTCTGAAATGGGGAACCTGAGCCTGTGGTGAAGATCTCTGTGCCTACATCTCAGGCGGCCTGCATGACTCCTTGTCCCCTTTATCAGCCAGGGCTGCCACTGTCTTCCGCCAGTCAAAGTTTTGGCCATGGTTGAAAGACAGGTGCATGGCTGAGAGTGAATAAGACACTCCATTTCCCAGGGGTTCTGCTCCCAGTACTAAAAGACTCACAAATCAGGCCCTCACTAGCCTGGGCCCAAGATCACTTGTTTTTGATGATTTCCCTAGAGAGATCTGAGGTAGAGTCCCCACTCTGGTGAGAATGGGGATGGGTGGGGGGGTCTTAAGGGTGGGATATAGCAGGGAAGAGGGACTAGATCAATAGCCAGATATTTGTAGGTTCAAATCCCAGCTCTATTATTTACTGTGAGTATGTGAACAAGATGCTCTCTTTCATTGATCTTCAATACTTGAGTCTGTAAAATGGGAGAAATGCCATCTACATTGAAGGCCCGTTGGACGTATTACATGAGATGCCATTTGTACAACATTGGAATGGTGCCTGGCACATAGCCAACTTGATAAATGTCCTCTTCTCCCAGCTGTTAGCACTGGTACCAAGGACAGCTCCCCATCCTTGCCTGCTTGGCTGCTGTCCACGGTGCTGACAAAAGATTGCAGTCTCTTCCCTTCTCTCCCCCTTGCTCCTCATTCATTGACCTCTGACATTCTCACAGGTCTTTGAGATCAAAGGGAGTGTTTTCATAACTTTCTCTCAAACCATTATCACTCTATTCAAAATACAGTTGTAGAAGGAAAGCTATCTTTCCCACAGTGAGCAGACGTGTGTGTTCTTCCTCCCGTACATTCCACTGAATGTCTGTTGGGTTGGGTCCAAGAGCTCCAGCTTAATAAGTAAAATAAAAACAAGAGCAAAACAGAGTAATGTTTGTTGACCACTGACTGTTAACCAAAACTTCTCATTACTCCAATCTCTTAAACCACTGTCCAGAAATTCAAACATTTTCAGCAACCCCTATTAATTCTTGCCTCCTCTTCTTCCTTTCCAATTCCTGTAGTCTGTAGGAAAAAGTGCCAAGACTCCAGAATCTCTGGTAGTACCCATTTCTCCATTCAGGGATGTGGTCAATGCCACGATGATTCTTAGCACATCTTCCAGCAAGACGAGTCAGGTACAGGCAGTGAAAGAAAAGAGCATGGGATTTGGAGCAAGCCAGACCTGGGTTTGAATCCCAGCTCTGTTACTCACTAGCTCCCTGCCCTGGCAACTGCTCTGAGCTTGCTTTCTCACCTTTAAAGCAAAGTTAGTAATTGCACCTCTTTTGTAGGGTTATTGAATGAATCGAAGGATATACTGTTTCTAAAGTGTTTAGTAGTTTCTCCATAACTGGTGACTATAATTACTTCAGGTATCTGACTCTGAGACTCTCAGTGGGGAGACACGAATCACCATGTATCCTTTCCAGTGAAGTCAGCTTCAGATTCCTTAATGCTGGAGGTTGTCCCGGGGGCTTGGCTTTCCTCCTACTCCCATGGGCTGTTGTATCTCCCAGAACACCAGTTCCTCTCTCCTTCTTCCCCTATTCAGTGTAGACCCCTGAACACACACACACTCTCTGTCTTATCAATTTTTATTTGGTTCAAGTCCGTCTGTTCTGAATTTCATACAGAATTTGGTTAATATCTATTGGAGATAGGCAAACCTGGGTTTGACTCTTGGCTCAACACATGCTAACTGTGGTACTTTAGGCAAGTCACTTAGCCTCTTTAGCCTCAGTTTCCTCATCTGTAAAATGGTGATGATAATATCCCCTTCCTCATGAGATTCTCACAAGAAGTAGGGGAGAAATGCATTAAAATTCTTAGCACAGATGCATATGGCAAGTGCCCAATACCCATTCACCATTGTTGTTGTTCTTCTTAGTTTCCTGATCTTTATTTCTGTCATTCTTTTCTAGGGATGCTCTGCTTTCTCCCTGACACGTTGGAGAGTAAATAGTCCTACCTCACACTTTTTGGAAGCAGAGTGAGCCCATCTTGTGTACCCTCCTCTCTGGAAGAAAGACATGCATGGAGGCCCCTAAGAGGCCCCTTTATCTCTTACCCAGGATTGGGATCCTAAGTGGCATGCTCAACCTTTGTGATTGCCTTTTGTTGTGTTGTGTGTGTGTGCGCTCATGTACACAGAAGATTGGGTGTATGCATACCTGTGAGTGTAGGAATAGCTGTGTTATGTGATTGTGTGTGACTTTTATGTAAGTACACATGTAATTAGGTATGCAAGAACACAGGCAGATGAGAAATGGCTTGTGTATGAGGTCACGTGCATGTGTGTGATGGGGGTGTAGCTGTTGGATGTATTGCCAGCTCTTCAGCCATCTGCAGGCTTGAGGGGTCCTGGGCAATTCACAAGGTTGCTGGTTGCCAGCACCTGCCACTCTGAGCACCATCCCCAGCCTGTCGTTTTGGGAATAGCCACGCTTCAGTGATTCACCATCCTGCTTACTCAGAATTTTTCACAATCTGACCTAAGTGGGGTATCCTGAAAATATTTGCCAAGTGCACCGAGGGTACTTGGAGGATGGTTAGCTTTCATAAGGAAAAGTTTTGCAGTGCTTTAAAAATTACTCAGTTTGCACCCTCTTATTTATAGTGAATGCTTAATTACCCATGATGCTTATCTGTTCATTAAGCAATGCTCCCAAGGGATCATGTCTTGACAATAAAGGGTTAGTCATTAATTCGCGTTAATTTGAAAGTAATAAAAATTTTGCGGTGTCCCATAATTCAGACTTATATCTAATTCACAAACACCCTCTCCCCCCAATTATTCCAAATCAGGAAAGTTCTATTATTTAACAGAAATACATACAATACTCAAGGGAAATAATTTCTATGTCACCATTTAGAATTCAATAACATAACATCTTCATCTGAACAAAGCTGAATTTTTTCAAAGCACTCAGCCCCTTATTGGTTTCTCTGATTCTCATAACAGGTCAGGGGTGATGATGCCCGTTTGTCAGAGGGAAACAAGTGCTCACAGTGGTGAAGTGAACTGCAAACCAAGCTCACAAAGTCAACTAGTGAAGCAGTCAGAATTAAATCTAAGGACTCTCAGTGGCCTCAGTTTCTCAAAACACAGGGAGTTGACCCCAGAAACAGTCAGAAGGAACTCTCGCTCTTGGCCGTGGTAGTAGGAAAGGTATCATTCTTGTTCTTCAGTCACCAAGTCATGTCTGGCTCTTTGCCCCATGAACTGCAGTTTGCCAGGTTTCCCTGTCCTTCACTATCTCCCGGAGTTTGCTATAGTTCTCGGCAGTTTGTTATTTCATCTGCTCCAGGGCATTGTTTCAGGAGATAGTAAGAAGCAAGAGATTTTAACAACAGGAAGAAATGCCTCAAAAACCTGTTTATTCTTTGCCTCCTGCCATTTTTTTCTGTCCGTGCTCAGTCATCTCCAAAATACCTACTGTGTGCAGGCCTTGTGCTAAGGCAAAAAGTAGGCTCCCAAGTGAGTCTTTCAGATGGCCTCAAGGACTTCATAGTCAAATGAAGGGAGGAAAATAAATAAAAAGCAGTTATTCCAACCTACCATGCCCTGTGGAGGTAGGGCAGGCAGTTCAAGGGAGTGCAGAAAAAGAAAGAAGATGCCCCCTTCAGGGTGTGGAGTCAGAGAAGGGGAGGGGAGGGAACTGAGTTAGACCAGCCAGATATTAGGGGCTGAATTGTGTCCGCAAGAATTCATGTTTAAGTCCTAACCCCAGTACCTCACAGTGTGACTGTATTTGGAGACAGGGCCTTTGAAGAGGTAATGCAGGTCGAATGAGGTCATGTGGATGGACCCTAATCCAATATGACTGGTGTCCTTATAAGAAGAGGAAATTAGGACACAGACACATACAGAGGGAAGGCAACGTGAAGACACAGGGAGAAGACAGCTGCCTGCAACCGAGAAGAGAGGCCTGGAACAGACCCTTCCCTTCACCCTCCCGTACTTTATCTGGGACTTCTCGCTGCTAGAACTATGAGAAAACACATCTCGATTGACTAAGTCATCCAGTCAGTGGCACTGTGTTATGGCAGCAAATGAATACAGGGCAGAACCTGGGGCAGATGGGAGCTACAAGTGCTCAGCTGGCTGTGGGCGCCCCTGCTGGGGTCAGGAGGGTAGACCAGAGAAGGACATCAGGATCAGGGGATGGGGGTAGAGGGGCTGTGTATGCCAGGCTCAAGATTTTAGATTTTTCCTAAAGGCCATGTGGTACCATGAAAAATTTTAAGCTAGAAATGGGTCTCTAACTATGGTGCCCAAAAGTGGGGGGAACCAACAAGACCATGACAGAACAAACAAATCTTAGGAGTGAGAAATAGCTCCTTGAGACTTCTGGCTGATAAAAATAACTCCAAAGAAGGCCGGGTGGCAGAGAGAAAAGCCTACAGGCTTTGAAGTCAAACAGACCTGGATTTGAATTTTAGTCCCACTATTTTGTCTGTGCTCTGATTAATCCACTTGGCTCACAAGTATTTTTACTGAGCGCCTGCTATGTGTTCTAAGCACTGGGAATCAGTGACCAAAATAGGAAGCCTTTGCTTTCAGAGAGCTTATATTCTGCCATACACAATAAGCAAATTCATCAATAAATACGTAATAGGTCCAATGATGATGAGAACTGTGTGGAGAATAAAGCAGGGAAACGGACACAGAGGGGACGAGGGACACTTTTTTCAACCAGGTGGTCAGGGAAACAGCACTGAAGCAGAAACCTGGAGGAAGTGAGGGATTGCATCACGTAGAAATCCAGGACAAGAGTATTCTGGGTGGGGGGAACAGCAGGAACAGAAGTCTCAACAGGTGTGGCAGGCAGACTCATAGCTGCTGCCGACCCTTCCAGAACGCAGAGGCCAAAGAGCCAAAGACCGCAGCACTTGCACTGCGGAGATGACCAGAGCGTCCTCAGGAGTGATGGGGCTGAAGGCCAAACCGGGTAGGCTGAGGAGTGAACGGAAGAGGAAGGGGTGGAGAAGGCAGCTCCAGACGCTCTTGCAAGACTTTTTGCTCCAAAGGAAATCAGCCAGATGGGGTGGTGCCTAGAGGAGGATATACGGTCATGGGAATCTTTTCTTCCAGGAGACATCACAACGTGCTTGTGTGATGGTGGATGGATCAAGTGCAGCAGGAAATGGCTGACTCAGGAGGGAGAGGCAGTATTTGTAAGGGTCCAATCCTGCTGGGTGAGAGGGGAGGGTTCTGGGGCATTCCCCTGCAGGCACCAGCCTCACGAAGAGGCAGGGGCAGTGGGGAGCATTTTGTGAGAGCAGGGAAAGTGGAGCAAGAGCAAATACACTGGTGCAAGCAGGTTGGAGGGTCTGGGGCAGGTGGATTCAGCCTGGTAGCGCCCCTGGAGTTGGTGCTTTAAGAACTGATGGTTAAATTTACAGGAACCTTTGGTGAATTGGTTAGTAAACCATTGGCAGCTTGAAATAGGCTACAGTGGGAACATTTAAATCACGCAAATTGGCAAGTGCTCCAGATCAGTGTCTTCTTTTTTTAAACTTTTTTTTGGCCACGTTGGGTCTTCATTACTGTGTGCAGGCTTTCTCTAGTTGCAGCCAGCAGGGGCTACTCTCTAGTTGTAGAGCATGGGCTTCTCATTGCAGTGGCTTCTCTTATGGGGGCACACGAGCTTAGTTTCTCTGTGGAATGTGGAATCTTCCTGGACCTGGGATTGAATCCGTGTCACCTACATTGGCAGGCAGATTCTTAACCCCTGGACCACCAGGGAAGTCCAATGTCTTCTTAACCAGAGAACCATTGTTTAATATTTTCCAACATCTCCAATCCAAAGAGATAGTTCTCTTCACATTGCCTCACATCCTCAGGGAGACAGGAAGGCAAAGTGATGAACTGAGCATGAGGAGGTGGAAGAGCATTAGAGATATGAGGAGAAAGGCAAAGATATGTGACAGTCATCTCAGAGTCATGAAAGAGTCCTCTTGGCCAGGAAACTCCCTGGCTTGCCCAACAGTGCTGGGCTTGCTCATTCTCCTGGGCAATTTGCTTGGCCACTTTGAGTCTCACTTTGCACATCTGTTAAACTGGAGTCCTGATTCCAAGGTTATCAGGAGCATGAAATGAGGTCAGGCACATAAAGCATCTGGTCAGAGAAGGGGACAGCGGCTGAATGGGCTGTGTTCTGGATCTTGGGTTTGCAGAGGAAGGAAAAGCTGAAGACGAGTCTTGCTTTTGGGTGTTCAAGGAGAGTGCCTGGTGCCCCTTCCCTCCACTGACCTCCTCCGTGGACTGGGATGGATGGAGTCCAGCTGCAGGCTCAGAACATACTGCCCCAACTCCCCCCAATCTACATATTTATCACAATATTGCAACTGCATAATTTAAAGTGGGTGTTAAAAAATATTCCAATGTGTTATGTGATTTTTGCATTCCTGGGTGAAGAAAAATTGCTGCAAGAAGGTGGTTAATTATTTCAAAAGATGAATTCCATGAAATAAAATAAAAATAGACTCCCTGTCCAGAGGGAAAGTGAGAAAAAAGGGGGAGACAAGAGGAATGGTCCCCTCTAAATAGGATGTGGATGTTTCAAGTAGTGAGTGAGGACATGGGATGGAGGCATGGGCACCTGTCACATGGCCAGGAGAGAAGAGGACAGCAGGTAGGGAGGGTGCCAGCAGGGAGGCCAGTGAGGGAGCTATGATTGCTCGGGCCACGGTGGCACCTTGGACAAGAGAGGAGGTTGGTAATCAAGTAACGTGATTGAGTCCGAAAGTGTCTGGTAAACATTGCATTGACAAGCGCTGGTTAAACTTGAGGCATGGAGACAAGGGAAGAGGCAAGGTGGGACTTTTATTTAAGGGACAGCTGGACAGAGGTGCCTTTTGTTGAAGTTCTTGATGAAGTTCAATAAAGAACCACTTTCTTCCCCATCTGAGTTCTGATCAATTTAAGAAATAAGGCCAAGTCTGACAAAGGCCAGATGCCTCCTTGGTTCCTGATGAAAGCTAGGTGAGGGAGCATGTTTATGGGTGAGAGCCAAGCATATCTGCAAGCCAAACCCCAGAATGAGGTCCATGTACCCCTGGGAAGTGCTGACATGGGGAACTGGCCCAGAAAGCTCCAAGGGCAGAGAAGAGCATCAGAGAAGTCCTACTCTCTGTCGGCAGCTTGCTCACAGAGGATTCAAGGGCACACTGAGCCCAGCTGACCCTTCCCCAAACTGTCAGTCAGGAAAGTCACTCTGCTTCCTCTGGGGTGGGAGAGGGAAGGGAGGGAGGGAGCCAGGAGGTAGACTCACTGAAGCATGAAGACGGCAGCATTTGGCATCACCCCCAAAACACCTTGCTCAGAAATGGGGCAGCCAGCGTGACAAGCAGGCTTTGGGGAGGGTGACAGACTCAGTGTTGGCTGCAGGAGACCCAAGTGGGTGGAGAAGTTTGCTTTGCCATAGGATACAGGAGTGCCTGAATTGAAGCTTCCCTCTCACTTGCTTCTAAATGGTTTCTTGAGCAAAAGAGGAAGAAGCAGGACTTCTCTGGTGGTCCAGTAGTTAGATCCTGGCACTTACACTGCAGGGGGCCCAGGTTCGATCCCTGGTCCAGGAACTAAGATCCTGCAGACCACACAGTGGGACCAAAAGGAGGAGGTGTGGGGAGGAAGGAGGGGGAGGGAGGGAAGAGGAGGAAAGGCTTTAGGAAAATTTCGTGGCAGGAACTTAGCATAAAACCTCTTTGCTCATCTCTCTCTCTCTCACTGCACTGAGGTTGGCTGTGTGGTGTGTTGCTAACCCACCATCTCCCTGCTTCTGATTCTTCTCTACCCTCTTCTCCCAGTCCAGAGGAATCTCCGGGAGGGCTGCTGAACGAATCAATCATTGATGGAGAGGAGGAGGCAAGTCCTTCTCTCCTTGGCAGTATGAATTATCCTCGGAATCAGATGAGTCTGTCACTGAACACAGAGCTGCTTGCCCCATCACAGAAAGGGGTGTGGGTTCACACCTCCATTTCTTCTCCAGCTCAGGCGTGGCCTCAGCCAGGGGAGATATATCAGCATTGTTGTGTGGCGGGTGGCAAGTCCTGTGTCCTGGTGCAGTGAGAAGGCAGAAACTGTTTTTATGAAGGTGGCAGGAGCTGTGAGCTGGCTGGCCTGGGAGGGTGCAGGTGTCCTTCTTGGGGAACTCTGCTTCTTTGTTAGGGCAGCATCCTGTGGGCCAGTTTGGTCAAGGAGGTCAGACAGTCATGACTTCTTGAGTGCGAGGGCAAGGGTGGGCATTTCAACCAGTGCCTGCAAGTGCCAGGGTGGGAGTGAGTGGCTCACGCAAATGTCACACATCATGTTTGTGACAGAGGAGAAAAGCTTGTGTCTCCCTGGCGTGAGCAATAGACAAGGAACCGGGTCGGTGGTGAACAGTGGGTAGGTTTGTCCATCTCGGGGGCCCTGAGAGGCACCACCTCCTCCAGTCCCTGCAGACGGGCAGTTGTGAGAACAGGTGAGTTCACCAGCCCCACCGCAGACCCACAAAGAAGCCATCCCAGCCCTGCCCTCAGGCAGTGGGTGGGGGGGTTCAGCTCTGTAAGGAACGTGACTGGTCTGCGTTAACAATTGTAAGAGGAGCCTGGGAGGAGTTCTGAGGCTGAGATCATGTTTAACCACGCTTGAGGTCAGTGTGAGTGGCTGCTTAAGGGGGGAGGTGGTGTATCTGCATCCGAGGGAGAGGACCTGTAGGTGGTGAACACACCTGTGTGTGTGAGGGTCCGTATTTGCCTGTGTGATCACATGTGTGTGCGTGTGACTGTCGGCTGAGAAGGCAGGCAAGTATTTGGATGTCTTCATCAAATGTGTGTGAGTATCAGTAAGTGTGAACAAGTGGGATGTAATTGGGGGGCAGGCGTGTGGACATGTGTGTGTGAGTGAGTGTTTGTGTACGGGTCAGTGCACTGGTGACCATGGGGCACTTGTGAGCCCTCCGTGCCTTAGTCTCCTGGTGGGTGAAGTGGGGATGGTGAGCAGCCCCCTCCCAGTTTGCTTCAAGGATCTAACACGCGTAGAGATGTAGCAAAGGGCCTGGCACACGGTGGGGGCTCTACCCGCCCTCGCTGCTGTTACTGCAAGTATGGCCTGCCTTCACAGATGAGCATTTTCCTGTGTGAGCGGGTGTGTGGATGCGAAGGCGTGGGGGTGCCCAGGTCTCAGGTGGTGATTCCTGGCACAGGGAAACAGGAGACAGACGGATAGGAGCCCCGAGACCTGGGCGAGGCACCAGCGAGACCCAGGCTCAGCCCATGTCCCCAAAGCACTGAGCCCTTATCCACTGCCCTGATCCTGGAGGAGGACGGAGAGTCTGGCCAGACAAGGGTTCCAGGGGCCCTCTTGCCCTCCTGCTTCTGTACCTACCCAAAGATCTGACAGGAGGTGGGGGCTGGGGACAGACCAGCCAAGGGACCTGTCCCTCCCCTTGCAACCCAACAGCTGTGGCCCAGTTAAAATCGAGAGTTCACAGCTGCTCCTGGTAACGACTCACGCACAGAAAGCGCCACTCCCTTTAGGGCTCTTCTAAAACTTTTAGAGCTCTTTAAATTTTATTCACCCCCAACATCAAACCCAGGGAGGAAGTAATCAAAGAGTCTGGGGGGGAGGAGGAACAGCACACACATGTGTGCACGCACACACTTGCTCACTCATAGACCCAGACATATACTAGCACACACACACATCCCTTTGCCACTCCCACACACAGACTCAAACATTCACACACCTAGATGCACACTCAAATACACAAACACACATTCCAACTCATGCCGTCCAAATACATACCCACTCTCACATATGCCCAGAGTGACCCACACCTTGCAAACACTCAGATACACCCAACCATACTGGTGTTCTCTCACTGTATAACAAATTCCCACACACGGTGGCCTAAAACAGCACATATTTATTATCTTGCAGTTTCTGTGGGTCAGGAGTCCGACGTGTCTTAGCTGGGTCCTCTGCTCCAGACCTCCGAAGGCAGCAGAGAAGGTGGCCACTGGGCTGCATCCTCATCTGGAGGCTCAAGTCGGGGGAAGTCCTTCTCCAAACTCACTGAGGTTGTTGGCAGAATGTGTTTCTTTGCAGCCTATGACAGAGGGCCCCAGCTGTTTGCTGGACATTGGCTGAAGGCTGCTTCCAGCTCCTTGTCTCAAGAGACTGACTGACTTCAACCCATCAACATGGAGGACTTCACTAGCTCATGCTAGCGAGATGGAGCTGTCTGCACGTGTGTGTGTGTATGTGTGTGCGTGTGTTGCTGTATGCACCTAATCACAGGAGTGACCGCCCATCACCTTTGCCATGTTCTTTTGGTTAGGAGAAAGTCAGAAGTCCCACCTCACCTGCTCACATAGACTTATTCACCCTGGATATACGCACTCAGGGATCACATACCACATAAGAGCACCCATCAACCCCGTTACCAACCCCTGTACACACTCAGCCATCTCCAGGCCATCCTGGAAGCTTCCATATAGCCTGGTCAGACAGATGAACACTTGACACTAAAACCACCCTGGTAGCCAAACACCCTCAGAAACTAGAAGCAACCCCCCTGCCCCTGCTCCCCATGTCACTGCCTCCTGTGGCCTTTTCTGGCTTCCTGGCTTCTGGTCCCACCTCTTCTCCACCTTCTGTTTACACTCTCAGCATCCATACAGACCTGGCCCCTGAACTCCACCTCTGGGTAGGTATTCATGACTCTTCCCCCAAGCCTTAGTCTTGCCACAACCCGGCGTGACTGGCAACTCCTTTTCGAGTAAAATCAAAGACACTTTCTAAAACCCCAGCACTTGCATCATCCCTTCCAGGTTCACATCAGCACAGATCCATTTGGGGGGGCCTCTTTGACAAGTCTATCCAATTGTCTGAAAATGATGATTAAAATGCAGAGCCGGGACTTCCCTAGTGGCCTAGTGATTAATACTCCACATTTCCAAAGCAGGGGAATGGGTTTGACCCCTGACTGGGGAACAAAGATCCCACATGCCATACAGCCAAAAAAATTTTTAAATACCCCAAAAAACAAAAACGAACAACTCCCTCCCCCAAAACACAATGCAAGCCCTATAGACCTCTCCAAAGGCTGATGCTTTGGGAGGAAATGGCAGAGATTTTAGACCCCAGGAACCTGGACATCCTGGGGAGAATCACTTCTCCCTGAGCCTTGGTCCCCTTGTTTATAAAATGCGAATAAGAAAATGTCCTAATCAGTATCAGCTAAAGCTAAATCTACATCTATTCCACATCCAGCAACTCCACTTCTAAGTATATCCCACAGAAATGCGTGCCTGTTTCCATCAAAGCATGATTACAGGATGTCCACAGCAGAGCTATTCATAACAGTCCAAACTAGAAACTACACAAATGTCCATCAGAATAGAATGAATTCCCTCTCTCCCCCCCTTTCTCCTTCTCTTTCTCAATACACACACACACACACACACACACACACACTTTTCCAAACTAATATAAGGACATTCTCTTTCATACCTTTTTCTTACATAAAAAAACTTAATCCTAATTGAACGTGGACTGTAGAATAGAGGGAGGATAAAGACTAGAATGGACACACACATGGTGCTGCATTCATACGATGCATACGATGGAAAAGACCTGCCTAGAACTGCAGGCTCGGGAGTGTGTGAGTCTCATAATATCGAGTGAAAGAAGCCTGACACAAAAGTGAACATACTTGGTAATTCCATTTACAGGAAGTCCAAAAAGGAGCAGAACCAATCTAGGGCATTAGAAGTCAGGGTAGTGACTACCCTCGGAGGAGACAGTGGCTGGAAAGGAGACACGGGGTGGGAGGTCACATGGGTGTGTTCAGTTTGTAACAAGCTGCTGAGTGGTACACTTAATATTTGTGCAGTTTTCTGCATCGATGTGTTACAGCCACAAAAAAAATACTCTAAAATAACAAAAGACTGACGCTGGATGCCTGGTACATAAGAGCCACTCCTGTTAGGACTAGCTCTTCCTTCTCCTTGAATACCATTCTCCTTCATGAGGGGCAGGAAGAAACCAGAACGTTCTGTCTTCCCTTAGCATTATATACGCACCAAGCAGTGTCTCTATCTCGTATCTCTCTCCCCAGACCGCACCCTGAAGCACTTTTGCTTTTGTGTTAAACATTTTTCACAAGCTCAGACTCCCCCTGGCCCAGCCTTCTAACCTGGAAGCCCTCGTTCTTACCCTGTCATGCTCCTCCGGAGCCTTCCTAATTACCCTCCTCCTTCCATCCTGGCTGGGCTGGGTAGCACGCCCGGGGTGTTTGCGCTTATGTCTCTGGCTGCCCCTCCCCGCCTCGCCCGGCCCTCACAGTCGGATTGTCAGGATTTCCTCTCTGCTGTTTCATTCCTCAGCTTCATAATCAGCCTCAGCCTTCCTGCGAATGCTTTGACATCCACTCTCCAGGGGAAGAGAAGGCCCAGGGAGCAGTCTGATCCAGGTGCTGCCAGGATGCTGGCACAGCTGGGGACACCCAGGCATTCTATTTGCGTGAGGACTCACCAGGCCTCCAGGGATACAACCTGGTAATGACTTCAGAACTGACAGGTAGGGCCTGATAAACCAGGACTCACACTTTTGAATTAAAAACAGAGATTTTAATCTGTGCATCCCAGAGGCTGTCTGGGTCTTACTCTGCGGAAGAAGAGACTTGCGGTCTTTGGTCTCTGGAGCTGGGTGACACTGGCAATGAGGGGTAGCTGGGGCAACTGAGATGGAATAGGAGTCAGGCAACTTTCACTGTAACGGGCAGATAGTGAACATTTGGGGCTTTGCAGGGAAAATAACCTGTAAATCAATGAGTGGGGCCGTGTTCAAATAAAACTATTTTCAAGACAAGTGTAGTTTGTTGACTCTTGATAAAGATGTTCAGCCTTTGAGAAATTCCTTGAGCCTCCTGGCTGTGAAAATGCCAGGCCCATATTCCCATATTCCTACATTTGCAAGATTAACAAGATCATAGCAATCTCTTTCTCCTGGTACTGAGGATTAATCTCAGCTCTCCTCCTCTCTTCAGCCACCCTGGGAAGGGATTCAGGTGGATTCCAAATGTGAAATGTTGGCCTTCTCCAGGGTTCTGACCCATCACCCTCCATAGGAATGACTCCCAAATTATGAATGGAGCCCTAAGTCACCAAGACCACAGTTGGGATTCACCCTGACCCCTTCCTGTCACTCACTCCCCTGTTGATTTCCTACATCCCCACTCCTCTTCTGCCTGCTTTGTAACCCTTAATACAGGGTAGCATCCTCATCACTTCTGTCCTGGAAAACTGTAGTGACCTCCACTGGTCCCTATCTATTCCTTCATCTTCTACATACCTACCAGAAAAATCTTTCCTCATTCAGATCAGCCTATGCCTCCAAAACCTCCCCTGGCTTCCCACGGCCTATTTACAAAGTCCACATTCCTCAGTTTGGGCTAGTGGATGCTTATGATTTGGCTGCCCAGCCTCTTCTCATTTCTGGGACTTTTGTCCTCTTTTGGAAACTACCTGTTAATCTCTGATTCCTAACACAAGCGCATTTCTTCCACAGCCTTAGGGCACTGGCAACCTTATTGGGAAGCATGACCCCGCCCCAAGCTGCAGTTGATTAGTCCAGCCTAAGCAAGCGGCCCAAGCTGGCTCAATCAGAGGCCATCCCTGGATCAATCAGACCTGAAAACTGACGAGAGGTCAGGCTCCTTGGATGGCTGGACCGTAGGACACCTAAATTTAGGAGATCTTCTTGGCCATGCCCTGCCATGAGGACCCAGGAGAAGGAAGTCAGGTGCCAGAGAGGGAAGGGAGCAGACAGGCAGTGCAGAGAGAAACACAGCATGAGACAAAGCTTGTTTCCTGGGCTGGATACTAAGGGTTTCAGGCCCTGGTTTTGTCTGCATCCAACCCCTGCCTCAGGGAGCCGGCCCGGTCTTCCAGCTCACCTGCATTTGGACTTGAATCTCCCAAAGGTGCCTCCTGTTGCTAGCAACCAAAAGTGACATTCCAAATCCTTAACAACTGGACCATGTGGCCCTAACTATCAGTGACACTAGCCCTAGAGCAGGGTCCCCAAGGTCACCTGGTAGTCAGGACATTAACCCTTTAGTATCTTGAGGATGAAACAACCCAGCAGTTTGAGGGAGAGCCAAGATGGCCTGGCGTCAGGGCTGGGTGGCCTTGTATCAGGGGTGGCAGTGGTTGCTGTCCAGGGATTTGGGCCAGCAACTGTTTACCAACCAAGCAGAAGTGTTACAGTGTCTGAAGAATTTGCCAGCAGAACCAATGAAATCAGTGCAGCCAGACCCTTCACACTCAGACTGCACCAGTCTTAGTCAGCTTGGGTGGCCATAACAAAAGACCATAAATTATTTTCTCACACCTCTGGAGGCTGGGAAGCCTAAGATCAAGGTGTCATTTGATTTGGGTCCTTGTGAAAGTTCTCCTCCTGGCTTAGAGATGGCCTTCTCACTGTGGCCCTGCAGAGCCAAGGGAGAGGGAGAGGAAAAAAAAAAAAGAGAGAGAGATTGGGGGAGGGGGGCTGGGAGGGGGAGAGGGAGAGTGAGCCCTCTGGTGTCTCTTCTTATAAAGACACTAATCCCTTCATGAGAGCCCCACCCTCGTGATCTGGCGTGTGCATGATGCTTGCTAAGTCGCTTTAGTGGTGGCCGACTCTGTGCGACCTATGGACTGTAGCCTGCCACATTCCTCTGTCCACGGGGTTCTCCAGCAAGAATATTGGAGTAGGTTGCCATTTCCTTCTCCAGGGGATCTTCCCAATTCAGGGATCAAACCCACATCTCTTATGTCTCTGGCATTGGCAGGTGGGTTCTTTTGCCTCTAGCACCACCTGGGAAACCCTCCTGACCTCAACTAACCCCAATTGCCTCCCTAAAGCCCCATCTCCAAATACACCGGGGTCAGTATTTCAACATGTGAACATTGGGGAGACACAAATATTCAGTCCATAACCCCACACTACCTTCAACATTCACTCAACCAAAATTTATTGAGTGCCAGCTGCTGGGAATCATTAGCTGGGCCCTGCCCCCTTACTCTTTATTGTGGTTCTGCTGGTCTGGTCAGCATGTCCCATGACAGTCCCTCTGGAATGGCCTCTCCTTTCTTCCTTGTATCAGCCTCCAAAAGTCCTCCTCCTCTCAGAAGCCCTCTCAGAACCCCTCTCTGCCCCTTTAATTCCCATCATACGTCACACTCCTCTCCCCAGATCTACTGGACTCCATCTCCTATTCATGTTCTCTGGGTGTCGGTCTCCCGCCAACCCTCACTCCAAACACACACAGGTCAAGAACTTTTAGAGGATGGGGACAAGGTCAATGTTATCTCCACCTCGCCCAGCAGCAGCTAGCCCTGAGCTCTGAGCATGGTTGGGACTTGATTGCCCTCCTCATTGATTGGTGGTATTGAGTTGTATTCTGCAGAGATGCTTTGTTGATGGGGTTTGGTGAAAAGATGGAGCAAGGGGGATGATTGATAATTTTACCAGGCAAACCTGATTATTCTCTCCCCAGCGGAAGCTTTTCACTGCTTTCCCCACCCATTCTTCTTGGATAAATGTCCATCCCTTGAACCTTAAGGGCCAGTAAGCTGCTTTGTAATCTAGGTCCTGCTTACAGATCCAGCTTCACTTGGAAACTCCAGTCACCCTGAACTACTCGCCCGTGCTTCGCTCTCTTGCCTCTGACCCTTTGCACATGTTATTCCATCTGCCATCATCAGTCTCCCCAGTATCTCTCCTCTTTCCTCTGGCCAACACTTAGCTTGCTCCAGGAAGTTATTCCTGACCCCCTCCCACCACCACTCCCAAAGCCTGATCTGATGGTACCCTATGCACTCCCGTAGGACCCTGTACTTCTCTTGTTGTAACCTTTATCATGGTCATTGCCTGTTTAATTATGAGATCTTTGTAGGCAGTAACTACCTCTACCCAGCGTAACTTGATACCCATGGGAACTGACAGTGCCTAGAACCTTGCCTTTCCAGTTGGCGGCATCAGCATCACCCGTGCGCTCCTTGGAGATGCAGCTCTCACTAGCCCTTCCCCAACCCCTAACCTACTCTACCACTGTCTGTACTTTAACAAATCCTGGGGAACTTGTGTGCACATGAAAGTCTGGGAAGCACTTATCTAGGTCAGTGATTCTCAAACACTAGGGAATTTTAAAAGCTGATGCCTGGGTCTCCCCGGCCCTGAGATTCTGACATACATGTTTGATCTGAGGGGAGGGCTTACATATCTGCAGTGTTTAAAGCTTTTCACATGATCTAATAAAGCACAGGGCTTAAGAATAACCCTGGTCTACTCAGGATATACCCCTTGAATGAATGAACTAACATCTATTGAGCATTTCATAGAATCCTCACAACACCCTGTGGATAGGAAATGATACTGTCCCCGTTTCATGGATGAGGAAGGTAAGGTCAGGCAGGGGGGAAAGAATTGCCCCAAGTAGTGGCTGAATCTGAAGCCTACGATCTTTGCTTTGCTCCAAGCTGCCTCCCAGGACAAAGACGAGGACAGTCCTCAGGAAGAAGACTCAGCTCCATCCTGCCTTCTTCTCCCCATGCAGGCAGCAGCCCCTGTAGGCGCATGGGGAAACAAGCCCCTGGGGGAACCAGGAGGCAAAAACACACATAAATAAAACTTGAACCCCAGTGCCCGCCGTGAAGATTAGGCATATATTTATAAAAACCACCAGAGCCACTGTTCCTCGGTTTCGTGTTTCATTTACGGCGAACACAAATAGCTTCAGCACGAATATCTGGGATCAAAACAGAGCTGAGGTTCCGGAGCATCTGTGCTATAGGAGGTGCAGTATGCACTGAGATAATTTTAGCCGAATGTGTTATAAACAAGATCTGCAGAACCGCGCGGCGGGCTGAGTTTTGAAAACTTAGGATTCTAAATGTATAAATTGTTTGGAACATTTAACATCTAGTCATTAAGCAGTCACCCCCTTGCCCTTCGTTTTCAGCAAGAAGCTTGCAGCACGGCAGCCTCCAGCTGACACCACCTTCCCAAGTATTAAATAGGGACCACTAGGCTGTGATACACACACACACACAGGCACGAGCACACGCCAGCTGGTCCAGACCGTTCCTTGGAAGGCAGAAACAGCACCAAGGCAAAACATCCGCTCACCGCTGTGCGGCAAAGGCTGTTTCTCAGGGACTGAGGCCTTTTTTTTTTTCGACTGAATTTTTAAAACAGTCTTACACCTCGGGTTCCAAAAAGCCTCCCTAGGATGTCAGGGGGAAAATAGGGAGCCGGGGAGGAAAGAAGAAGGGCGCTGGGATGTTTATACATCATGATGTAGTGTCTACACTGCCTGACTAGGCAAGGATACTGTTCCCTTTTTACAGGAGATAAAGCTGAGGCTAGGGAAGTGGCATGCCCAAATCAAAGAACTGTCAGGAAGCAAAGCTGGGATTTAAACAGAAGGGAAATTATTTAAATGGCAGCCAGATGGCAGACAGAGAGTCTTGTACTCACTTGAGTCTTTCCTTTTAGAATACCTGGAACACTTCTTTTTGTCTATTAAACAATCCCTTTTGAATCACAGCACTATGCCTACATAGTAACAAATGGTACAGAAGAGGTTGTGATAACAAACAAGTCTTCTACCCTTTTCCATCCCACCCCCAACCATCCGTCTCATCTGGGAAAAGCAACTTTCAAAAAAAAAAAAAAAAGTTTGTCTTTCTGACTCTCTAATGGGTAACTCGATATCTCTAGCTAATTTGCTTTTTTTTTTTCTATCTCTTGGTTTATCATCTTTATACCATGATCAACCCCATGATCTAAAAGATGGGAATTTAGCTCTCTTAGTCTACCCATTTTCTTAAGTAATTGTTTTTAAGTCTTCCAGTTGTTACCTTGAAACTTTCAATGATATGTAAATAATTTACTTCAAACCATTTCTTGCTTACTACTCTTAAACCATGGTTTTTAAATGTGTTTCTTGACTCCCCACTTTGAAAGTGAGAACTCTGCACCCCTACTTTGTTCTTCCTTTCTGCCAGATACACTTTTATTTTCATGTTGTCAAGGTTGCTAGTACTTATATTCTTCACATATAGTACTTATATCCTTCAACCACAGCCAATAACTCTGTATTTCATCCACAGTTTTACTCTAAATACTGAAATTCAAGAAAGAGCATTTATATTATTGTGAGTATGTAAACATTATTCACTGATGAGTCAAGTAATATCTTAGGATTCCGCTTCTTGTCTTAAAATCCAGTGTCAGGACCCCAGGTCACTGGTAGGAGACTTGTCCTAATATCACAGTCAAAATGATTCTTTATTCTAAGCTCTATCAAACACTCAAAATATTGCCATATTTTAGTTTGCTTTGTATTTGGAACATGACTTTCTTACAAATATTTGCTTTTCCTGGAGTTTTTAATTGCTCCCCCCCACCCCCCCGCCCCGCCGCCTTTTTACACTTTATCATATCTTCCTTTTTTTTTTTTTTCAAATTTTTTATTACTCTACCAGTCTATCAAATTCCCCATTTCCTCTTCCTGACCCAACCAATCTCCTCTCCCTTCTGTTCAGGTGTTTTCTAACCCTGCAACCTCATGGTCATCCTTCCACCTTGGGTTGGCCCACTGTTCCTGAATCCCATGTCTCTCTCTTCCTGGGTTTGCTTCCTTTTTATTGCTAGTGAAAGTTACAGTCACTCAGTTATGTCCAACTCGTTGCGACCCCATGGACATGGGATTTCCCAGGCAAGAATAGTGGAGTAGGTAGCCATTTCCTTCTCAAGAGGATCCTCCCAACCCAGGGATTGAACCCGGGTCTCCTGCATTGCAGGCAGATTCTTTACCATCTGAGTTACCAGGGAAGACTTTTATTGCTAGAGTATTTCCTAAAAGGGGGTACATGGAATGATGAGTCATTGCTTGTCTAAAAAATTCTCTCCCTCATGTTTGACTGATAATAAGGATGGGTTTAGAATCTAAAGTTGAAAATAATTTTCTTTCAGAATGTTAAAAGTATTTTGTCTTAGAACCCGTGTTGCTGATGGAATGGCTAGTGGTAGTCTGATTCCATTCTTATGTTGGTGGACTGCTTTTTCTGTCTGAAATTTTTAAGGATTTCTTCTTTACCTTGATAATTCATGAAGATATGTGTTAGATATGGGAATTTTCTCATTCACCATGCTGGGTACCTTTTAGGTCCTTTCATTGTAAAGATTCTCTCTGGGAAATTCTCTGCTATTTCTTATTTTATTTTATTTGGCTATTAGTTGTGGCACATGGGCTTAGTTGCCCTGTGGCATGTGGGATCTTAGTTCCCCAAACAAGGATCAAACTCATATCTTCTGCATTCAAAGGCAGATTCTGAACCACTGGACCCCCAGGGAGGTTCCTCTGCTGCTATTTCTTTGGCTATTTCCTCTCCTCTGTTTTCTGTGGTTCATACAGAACTTGTCTTTATAATATACACACTAAACTCTAACTTTTTGCTGTATAGTCTGGAATGTGTCTTCAACTGTACATTCCAGGCTTTTTGATGAAATTTTCTATGCAATCATAATTTTAATCCTTCAGTTATTTCTTGTCACCTGATTGCTCATTTTTTCACGACAACCTGACTTCATTTTATGGCTGTAATATTTTCTAACTGAATATATGAATTAAGGGACCTTTTAAAGTTCTCTCCATTCTCTGAATTAGTTTTGTTTCCTCCAGGTCAGTTTCACTGTTTAGCTTCATCTTTCTCTTTCGTGATGCTGGCTCTCTTCACATGCTTGCTGCTCCTTGGGTGTCTGTTTATATTTATAAATGGAATGGGTGGCTCATGTGGGTTTCCTCTGCTGTTTTGTAAAGAGATTAGTTTTCTCTGAGCCCTCTCACCAACGGAAGATTTTGACTGTGTGGTCTGGTAGGGAGAGGTGGGTTATGTGACTGGTGAGCTTGGTTTTTAAGGCAAGTATGTTGAGAGCCACCTGGAGGCCCCCCCCCCCCGCAAATGTCAGAATGGGGAGACGTTCACTGTAGTTCACCAAAATGCATAGGAGGAGCTTCAGCTTTCCCAGGCAATATGTTTACTCTCTTTACAAAAGAGCTTTCTGCTTTTCAGCCTGGGATAGATGCTGCAGTAGGTAAAGGGCAGGGCTGGAGAGACCATCGGATGTGATCCCACGTGCAGACCTGCAGGTAAGGCATTGCCTTCAGCCGCCTCTCCTGCCTTGACCCGAGGGCAGATTCTCTCCCTGGCCCTCCACTGCCACCTTCTCTGGGACTCTCTCGGAGTGTATTCTAGGCTGTGCCCATTCCATCCGTCGGCCCACTCCCATCTGTTTTCTACCTTTCACACATTTGTTGAAATTCCTGGTTTCCAGAGAAAGATGGTGAACCCTCCCCCTCTCAACAGTTGCTCTTGTGGACTTATTCTTTGTTTAAATTAACTTTTCTCCTTCTATTTTTATTTTGTCAGGATAGGAGGTAGGAGACAAAGGCATGGACCCAGTACATCTTGGACTGGAAGAGCTGAATGCCTGGATTCTACCAGGAGTGACTGATGAGTGCTATATTTTACAGGTTCTAAATAGTAATAGCTTTATGTTAAATAACTTTGTATAATAAAGACAATTTAATATCATACAATTTACATTAAGTAAATGATTCTCCATCAAATGATGATGCCTTTAGGCATTTGAAGTAGATTTCAGGTAGATTCCAGTTGTGAGGGCTGTGGGAAATACATTTACCATGTGGCTTTTATTTCTTCACCGCGTTGTTTCTCACAGTGACCCTGTGAAACAGGTGTCATGGCCCACCCTTTGCAGATGAGGGAACTGAAGCTCAGAGAGGTTGAGTTACTTGCTCATGGTCACACAGTCAGCAAGCAGCATTCCCCAGGGAAGTTTCCAGGATTTAGCAAAGCTGAGATCAGATGGCATCTGGAAAAAGAGACTCCAACTTAAGAGAGAGTGAACTCTCAAATGGGACAAAATATTTGCAAATCATATATTGGATAAGGGATTTGTATTCAGAAGATATAAAGAATGCTTACACCTCAATAACAAAAAAGACAAATAAAAAATTACAAACTGAGCATAGACTTTTCTTCAAAGAAGATATACAGTGACTGATATGTGAATGGTATCTCAATAGAGCTGTTTTTAAAAAGAGAAAAAACAGATGGGAAAAGAGAGGGAATGAAACCAGAATATCATCATTTCATTTGTGGTGCAGTGCCAGGATGGAGCAGGCAGGATCTAGGCCAGCTGAGGAGGAGGGGACAAGTGGGACCTTATTACGAGTGGGGAGGTAAGTAGAACAGGAGGAAACTAGATAAACAGGGCAGGTCAGTGAATTCTTTTAACAGTTACTCCTGACCCTTTGGGTGGCTGTATCTGCTTTCAGGTGACAGTAATCCTGTGTTATAGGGCGTAGTCCCATTCTAGGAAAGTTCCCCCTACCTACTCCCACCCTACCCCTCCTCTTATAATAACAGTTAACATTAGTAGCAGGCACTGAGATAAACTCTTTCAAAATCTTTTTATGACAGAAAATTTCAAACATACACAAAAATAGGATGAACTCCCACATATTCATGTACTCACTTCAACAGCTATTGATGTCTTGGAGCTATTCTAGCTCCATTTAGGCACCTCTCCCCAGCATGTTCTAAACTCTGTACTTACACATATAGTATTCACCTTGTTGAATTCTCACAACAAACCCATGAGATAGGTACTCTGATCATCCCCATTTTTTAGATGAGGAAACTGAGGCTCCGAGAGATGCGGTCACTTGCCTAAGGAAGTGGCAATGCTAGAATTTGAACCCGGGACCATCTGATTCCAGACGCTGTGTTTTATATTAGCCACAGCTGTGTGTAAAATAGAAGGATGTCTCCATCCCCGCCCCCCACAAACAACCCCCATTTCTAAACCGCTTCGTGCCATCTTGCACCCATCTTGGGATGAGTGTTGACTCAGGGAAGCTAAGTGCTGTCAGTGCCAGGGTGGAAATAGCAGAGTCCGGAGCAGGAGACGTGCTAACACTGACTCTGTGACCTTGGGTAAGTCACTGTCCCTCTCTTGACCTCAAGTTCCTCACATGTCAAATGGGAATAAGACTCCTTACCTCACAGAATTGTTGTCAGATTTCACTGACACAAATAATAAAAGTGGCCGGCACATAGCAGGTGGTCCACAGTTGGTAGCTGTTCAGTTCTTCTGTTTTGTTTTGTTTTAGCAATAGGAAAGTCATATGGAAGGGAAGGTAGGCAATAGAACCTACAAGATAATCTAACTCAGGGGCTGTGGTGTTGGGTAAGCAAAGGAAGCAGGGATGAACTCATCTGTGGGGAGCCCTTTAGAGCTGGAGTGGAACTTCTGTAGAAATCAAGGAGCTTTTTCTCTATGTTTTCTTCTTGGAGTTTGACGGTTTCAGGCTTTTAATGTATTTTGAGTTAATTTTGTGATTGGTGGAAGGTAGGGGTATAGTTTCTTTCTTTAAAAAAAAAAAAATTTTTTTATTTATTTGTGACTTTACTGGGCCTTTAGGCTTCCCTGATAGCTCAGTTGGTAAAGAATCCACCTGTAATGCAGGAGACCTGGGTTCAATCCCTGGATTGGGGAGATCCCCTGGAGAAGGGAAAGGCTACCCACTCCAGTATTCTGGCCTGGAGAATTCCATGGACTGTATAGCCCATGGGGTCACAAAGAGTCAGACACGACCAAGTGACTTTCCCTTTCACTTTATTGGGCCTTTAGTTGCAGCAAGCAAGGGCTACTCTTCATTGCGGTGTGTAGACTTCTTGTTGCAGCAGCTTCCTTGTTACAGAGCATGGGCTCTAGGGTGCACAGGCTCAGTAGTTGCAGGACAAGGGCCCTGGAGCATTCAGACTTTAGTAGTTGCAGCTCATAGGCTTAGCTGCCCTGAGGCATGTGGAATCTTCCCAGGCTAGGGATCAAACCCACGCCCCCTGCATTTGCAGGTGAATTCTTAACCATTGGAACACCAGGAAAGTCCCTAGTTTCAATCTTTTGCATGTGAATATCCCCAACATCTTTTATTGAAGAGACTATCTTTTCCCCATTGAAAAGTATTATTCTCGGCTCCTTTGTCAAACATCAGTTGACCATATATGTGTGAGTGTGTTTCTGGGCTTTTGATTCTGTTACGTTGGCCTATGTGCCTGTTTTTGTGTCAGTACCATACTGTTTTGATTATAGCTTTGTCATATAGTTTGAAATCAGGAAGAATAATGCCTCTAGCTTTGTTCTTCTTTCTCAGGATTGCTTTTGGCTATTTGGGATCTTTTATGGTTCCATACAAATTTTAGGATTCTTTTTTCTATTTCTATGAAAAATACCATTGGAATCTTGGTAGAGATTGCACCGTATCTCTAAATTGTCTCAGAGGGTAAAGCGTCTGCTGGCAATACGGGAAACTCGGGTTCGATTCCTGGGTAAGGAAGATCCCCTGGAAAAGGAAATAGCAACCCACTCCAGTACCCTTGCCTGGAAAATCCCATGGATGGAGAAGCCTGGTAGGCTACAGTCCATGGGGTCGCAGAGTCGGACACAACTGAGCAACTTCACTTTCACTTTATGAACATTTTAACAATATTTATTCTTCCAACTGATGAACATAGGATATCTTTCCATTGGTGTTTTCAATTTCTTTCATCAACATCTTATAGCTTTTATTTTCACCTTCTTGGTTAAATTTATTCCTAAGTATTTTAAAGTGTTTTATTGTTTTTAATGTTATTGTGACTGGGATTGTTTTCTTTATTTTTCTGATAGCTCACTGTTAGTGTGTTGATATTTTGGTTTTGTATCCTGAAACTTTACTGAATTTGTTTATTAGTTCTAACAATATTTTTGGTGGCACCTTTAGGGCTTTCTACACATCCCGATTATTTTAAATATCCCATTTTCATGATGTATAAGCTGAGGCTCAGAGTAATTAAAGATCATGCCCAGTATCATAGTTAGAACTGATGTTGTTGTTGCTCAGTTGCTAACTCATGTCTGACTCTTTGCAACCCCATGAACTGCAACACACCAGGCTTCCCTGTCCTTCACTATCTCCTGGAGTTTGTGCAAACTCATGTCCACTGAGTTGGTGATGCTGTCTAATCATCTCATCCTCTGCTGCCCCCTTCTCCTTTTGCCTTCAATCTTTCCCAGCATCAGGGTCTTTTCCAATGAGTCAGCTCTTCTCATCAGGTGGCCAAAGTATTGGAGCTTCAGCTTCAGCATCAGAACTCATGGTCCTGACTAAATTCAAAATCTGCCCAACTCCAAAGTCTTCTTGGCACAAAATATTGCCTCTGCTGTTCAGTCCTTGAAATAGTATGAAGGACTAGATGGTACCCATTGTCGAAAAGCAACAGAGAAGCAGGTTCAGATTATACACTTTAGCACCTGTAGCTTCTTCTGCATCCCAGCTGCTCTGCCCCTACCTGAAAGTATATGTGAGGAGTGGTTGTCTGCATTGAGATTGGGAGTTACCACGTGTGTCTGTGTGTGCCTCTGGGTGTTTGTGTATCCGTGAACACATGGTACATATGTGTGTGCTGCCACTGTGGCGTGTGTTGATATGTGTTTGGGTGATGTGTGAGGGGGAAGTGTGTGTGGTGGGTGTTTTTGTGTGGGGGTGTGTGGCATGTGTGGAGATCTGTTTGCATGGGGTGGTGTGGGTCTGCAGGGCATGGTGTGCAGTGCCTCTGTGAGGGGAGAGAGGAGGAGGGGAGTGTAGTGTGGGGTGTGCTCCAGGAGAAGAGATCCAGTGACTGGTCTTGGGCATGTTTTCCGTCCTCGAGCGTCCCGGCATCTTGCTGACACTGATCTGGGTCTGGGAACATCTTTCCTGAATAAACATGATGTCATTTCCATTCCATTCAGCCTGCGCTGGGACAGCTGCTGTCAGCATCACTGAGGGAAATGCCACCTCGGCCCTGACAGCTGCCACTTGGCACACTTTGTAGAGAGCTTCTCTGGGAAGAAAAAAAACCAGCCAGTCATGCAGATGCTATTTAAAGTATGTTGCATCTTGATGAGAAATGTAGAGGAAGCTAAAGTGTGCTGGAGGAATGGCTTAGGACCCTGGGCTGGGAGAAGGGGGAGACTTGGGTGTCCTTTGCCCTGGATCTGTATATCCTGAGCTAGGTCTAGGCCTGCCTCCCATTTTACAGATGAGGAAATTGAGGCCTAGAAAGGGGGGAAAGGGCTTGCCTAAGATCAGAGAGCAAGTCAGAGTCACAGAACGGAAGAGCTAGAAGTCATGGCCAGAGTTCTCAAATCTAACTCCCACATTATACCAATGGGGAAACTTTGGCCCAGAAAGGAGAAGCAGTTTGCCCAAGTTCATTCAGCAAATCAATGGCAGAGCTAAGGCTGGAAGCAAGCTCTCAGGCATGGGTATTTGACCTTAGGCTTGATGTTGATCAGGCTTCCCCTTTGGCTCAGACAGTAAAGAATCTGCCTGCAATGTAGGAGACTCAGATTCAATCCCTGGATTGGGAGGATCCCCTGGAGAAGGAGATGGCTACCCATACTAGTAGTCTTGCTTGGAGAATTCCAGGGACAGAGGAGACTGGCAGGGTACAGTCCATGGGGTCGCAAAGAGTTGGACAGGACTGAATGACTAACACCCTTTTTTGATGCTGATCATCTCTGTCTTGCATACACTAGGAGTTAAATGAATACATGTTAATGAGATTTACATTGCTTTCAATGGCTCAGAAATACAGTGACTGATTTTCTCATCTCTGCCTTTCACAGCCAGGAATATCATGTGCCTGCCTTATCTAGCTTCCCTGGAGTCTGCGACATCCTGGAATTAGTTTCTACTGCAGCAAGAAGTAGATAAGATCTTCCTGGTCAGGCTGGGAACTTCTCACTCCTTTAAGTTGGTGCCTTGAGTGTTCAGCAAGCCCAGGCTTGAGTCTGACACTTCCTGATTCTCCTCCCTGTCCAAACTCCTAACAGTGACATTCAAAGTTTTTCACCACCTGACCTGTTTCCACCTTCCCATGCTCATCCCCATCTCTTCCCACTAACCAGTAATACTATAGTTTCTCATTCTCCCTGAGAAAGCCATGTTCTTTCACACCTCTGTATGTTTTTGCACATGCTTTTCTATAGAAAGACCTTTCTCTGCCTACCAAACTTCTACTCATCCTTCGGGACCCTACTCTAATACCATGGGACAGGCAGAGTAGCTAATCTTGGACTCACCACCTCTTGGAAATCCCTTGGTCACAAATCTTACCACAATGAGTTGAATATAGTGGTCTGACTCCCCTACAAGATCAAGAGCAAACAAAGACAGGAACAGAGGCTGAGCAGTGTCTAACACCAACATCCAACTCAGAGCCTGAAATTAAAAATGTTCTGAGGAAATGTTTATTGAATGAGTGACCCACACAGTGACTTGCTGATGGGCCATGGCAGAAACCCTGGCCTAGAAGGCTAGGGAGAAGTGAAAGAAAGAATGGCATGGCATTGAATTCCAGGCCAAATGAAGAAGTTATCCATGAGCAGTTCATACAATTCAGCCAAGTGTGTCTTTAAGATTTTACCTCTACCCTTTCTGGGCCACCCCTCCCACTGTCTGACAGCTCCACTCACACCCAGTCCTGCTACCTCACTGATACCTAAAGCATCCACCAGGCTTGCTCTTTCTTGGTGCCCCAAGGTTCTTAAATAACTTATTTCTCCCTTATCCTCCAGAAAAATTCCATTATTCTCATTGGGATGGATTGTCTTGGATGATGGGAAAGCAACCTGACTCATAATGATATGTAAAGAAGTAGGACTTTGTTTATCCTTCTTAGAAATCTTCTGCAAAGAAATAAGGAGTGAGAAATATTAGTAATAAAGGGATTTAACAATAAAACGAATTGGAAGTGAACTCAGACAAGGAGCTCTTTCCTGTTTACAAATGCTTTGAATGGCCAGAAATTTACACAATAGATGCTCTATAGTTCCTTTGCTCTTTCTATCATCTCATCTGACTGCTTTAAAATATCACTGTCATTGGCATCCTTCTGACAGAAACCAGTCTCTTTGATATGTAAAGTTCACATAATCCTTGGAATCTTCAACAGTGCTTACTTTTAACTTATGGAAAACTTATTATCTTACTAATTTTTCTTTTAACTTATTGAGAGTATAGCATAGGCAATGCCCTCGGACAAGATAGGAATAGAAAGCTCTCCTCCTGCCTCTTTTGAGTTTCTTTCATTCTCCCTTTTTAATTTTCATTTTTAAAGCATGTGAGATCTCTGTTCCTCAACCAGAGATCAAACCCATGACCCCTGAGAAATTTTAACCACTGGACCACCAGAGAAGTTCCTCCTTCTGCATCTTTTGAAGTAGCTTATCATGGTCATAAAAAGGCAGAATTGGGAGAGGATTAAAGAATATAAGGCTGAGACTTACAAAACATTTGTCAAAGTATTAGGTTAGGACTCAAAATCAGGTTAGGACTCAGACATTGACCAGCTCCAATTACATGGATCACTATGTGATCAATGAATTCTCTGTATATCTGTGAGTCAAATAGTCTCAGACTTAGGTCTTCCCAGGTCTCCCTGGGTCTTCCAAATGTGGGAGAGTGAATGGCAGGACTGATATCCTTATTTCTAAGTAACAGAGTAAAGGAAAGTGTTGATGAATAGCCTTCTTAAAGAAGGGGTCATTGGGCCATGACTGGAGAAGAAAAGGAAACAATTTGAGCTGAGAACCTATATGATGCCATTTAAATATATATATATATATATATGTTCACAGCTATTACAACATCTCACTAAATAGGGTCAGCAATTTTCAAGGTGTGATTTGCAGGTCCCAGACATCCCCAGGACTCTTTCAGAGATTTTGCAAGTCAAATGTTTTAATAGCAGTACTTAGAAGTGATTTGTCTTTCTTTCCCACAGTTTGATGTTAGCACTGACATTGAACAAGCAAAGGTAAATCAAGGTCGTGTCAAAAACTGTACTAATGATCATTGTATTTTTTATTACCAGATACCGCAGTTTAAAAAGTCAACCTGATGAATCAGTAAAAATTACTAATATTGTTAAGTTTCAACCCTGGAGTAAATATCTTTTTAATATGCTGTGTAGAAAACAGGATGGGATTCCCTGGTGGCTCAGTTGTTAAAGAATCTTTGCCTGCAATGTAGGAGACCTGGGTTCGATCCCTGGGTTGGGAAGATCCCCTGGAGAAGGGCATGGCAATACACTCCAGTACTCTTGCCTAGAGAATCCCTACGGACAGAGAAGCTTGATGGGTTACAGTCTGTGGGGTCGCAGAGAGTCAGACACTACTGAGTGACTAAGCACTAAAAATGGGGAGTACACAGGAAACCCTTCTGCTGCATGTTTCTTTTTTCAATATTTATTTATTTAGCTATGCCAGGTCTTAGTTGCAGCAGGCAGGATCTTTTAGTGCAGCATACAAACTCTTAGTTGTGGCATGGGGGATCTAATTCCCTGACCAGGGACTGAACCTGGGCCCCCTGCAGTGTGGAGTTTTAGCCACTGGACCACCAGGGAATTCCCTCTGCTGCATGCTTCAGTACAAGGAAAAGCAATGTATGACTATTTGAGTTGCAAGCTCAACTACCCACTTTTTTCCATAGAATACTATTTTCACTTGAAAGTTCTTTCACATGATATATAAATTTTAGTTAATCAGATTTGGGCATTTGACAGACATTTCTTCAAAAATGAAAGAAATGAGCCTGTCACTTCCAGGACAACAATTCTTGGCATTTGTTGTCAATGATAAAATTGAGCTTTCAACGGAAAATTGAGTTTGATAGCTTCCTTACACTTGTAGACTAATGAGATGTTGTCAACTATAACTTTTTGATATTGTATATTGAGCTATGTCACTATTTGGAAGATATGCCTAATACAGTCAGCCAATATTTTCCAAATGATGATGCATGATATTACAAAGTCATGTGTAGGTAATAGATCCATTTAAAATGCAAGACCAGCCAACAGACTTTTATAAAACAGAATATAAAATGTTTATCAATATGATTCAGAGTTTACATTGCAACTAACCTTTTGAAAATGACTACTTGTCAAGTTTTGGTGTAGTAACAAAGAAGAATATCCATAATTATCTAAAAAGGCTATTAAAATACTCCTCTCTTCAACTATGTATTTGCATATCAGATTTTTTTATATAATTCAACCAAAACAGCATATCACAACACATTGACTACCAAAGCAAATATGAATCTAGTTTTTTCCTATTAAGCCAGACATTAAAGTGATTTGCAAAATGTAAAAGAATGCCATATTTTCAACATATTTTTGTTTTGGAAAACATATTTTTCATCAAAATTATGCTATTTATGTTAATAGATAATGGATTTAGTGCTGTTCTTCTTCAATAAATAAATATTCTCAAGTTTTTACTTTTAATATTATTAATAATATAGTAAATATCAATACATATAACTAACATGGCTTCTCTGGTGACTCAGCAGTAAAGAATGCACCTTGAAAAGTAGGAGAAATGAGTTCAGTCCCTGGCTTGGGAAGATCCCCTGGAGAAGGAAATGGCAACACATTCTAGTGTTCTTCCATGGGAAATCCATGGGCAGAGATGCCTGGCAGGCTACAGTCCATGCGGTCGCAAAAGAGTCAGACACGACTTAGCGACTAAACAGCAACAGCTAACTAACATAAATTAAAACTCTTTTTGTTTGTAAAACAATAATTTTAATATAGTAATAGAAGATGATCAATAAATATTTGTTAATTGAATGAAAGTGTCAGAGACAGTCGACTGTGAAATTTCCAAATCTTGGGAAGAAAAGTAATTTTAAGAGTGTAAAGGAATCCAGAGACCAAAATGAGATCCACTGTATAGAGTTATTATCTCCACCTTACAAAAGAGGAAACTGAGGCTTAGGAAGGCACTGGGACTTTTCATCAGTCTCCCAGCTACTCGGTGATAAACCAAGATTTGCACTCATCTGATTCAAAGCCCACATTCTTCACCATTGCTCTCTACATTATTGTCTTGATGTTCAACAAATATAGAATCCTCTTTTGTAGCTTTCAAAAGAGTATTTACTGGGACTTCTCTGGCTGCCCAGTGGTTAAGACTCTGTGCTTCTATGGCAGGGGGCACAGATTCGAACCCTGATTGGGAAATTTAAGATCCCACACGCTGTGCAGTGCAGCCGGTTAGTTCATTAATTAAAAGACAGGCTAAAACACCGTAACTATTTTTGTTCTCCAGAATAATGAGTTGATTCGTAACTACTCAAATAAATTAGCTTTCCTACACTGAATGATTCATATGCTGAAAGGCAAAATTCTCATATCGTTTGTCTTAGTTTGGATTCCTCAAGACAATGAGTTGGGCACAAGGAGGGATGGGGGAGCCTGGTGGGCTGCCGTCTATGGGGGTCGCACAGAGTCAGACACGACTGAAGTGACTTAGCAGCAGCAGCAGCAGCAGTTTATCTGGGACATGATCCCAGGAAAGATGGTGAGGGAGCAGGGAAGTGACATAGGGAAAATAAAAGGCTGATAAATTGTCTATGGAGGCAGGGGTGATCACTATGGTCAACTGGAGCTGAATCCCCTTGAGGATCCTCAAGAGGATATGCCTTAAAAGTTTCCAGCTGAGGGGCTCTAGTTCCCTGCCCTCCTTGTTGAGGATTTCTGCTAGGGCACTTTTGACTGCTCACAGGTGGGCTGAGCATGGCCAGAGAACACCCTCAGGTGGAGAGATAGAGTAGGCCCTCAGCTTGTAGGGAACTGCCTGCAGGCGATCTTGGCTGAAGGGACATGGGTAAGGCCCTGGCAACATGTGCCCAACAGCCACACCGTTCATTCCTTCATTCAACAAATCCTTATAGGAGTCTCCTCTGTGGCAGGTCCTGTCCGGCACACCAGAGCTACAGAGACCAATGACTGACTCAAGCCCCGCCCTCGTGAAATTACACCTGGGGAGGCTCTCATGACTGTACTTCACTTAGAAGAGTAGATCACTGGTTGAGTGAATGGATAGCAAACACTTAGAAGCAGAGTTTATTTAATCAATTAATTTATTTAAATGATACCTCTGTGAGCCTGTGCCTGGGTATTTTATTTAAGAGACACACTTGTGAAAGATTAAAGGTTCAATTAAAAAGAAAAGAACTCCAGGTAAAGGGTAGAAAGAATGCAATAGATGGATGTGTGTGTCATGATATATAAATGGCAGGTCTTTTTTTTTTTTTTGGTGGTGGTGGGTGGTGGTTGGTGGTTTAGTTGCTAAGTCGTGTCCAACTCCTGTGACCCCCATGGACTGCAGCCCGCCAGGCTCCTCTGTCAATGGGATTCTCTAGGCAAGAATACTGGAGTGGGTTGCCATTTCCTTCTCCAGGGGATCTTCCCAACCCAGGAATGGAACCCGGGTCTCCAGTGTGATATTTTTATAGATATAAGAGAGGCTGGTGATGATCATATAGATAAAAGCAATAGCTACCATTTTGCTGTCCCTGTTATGGGACATGCTGCACACATTATGTCATTTAATTCACACAACCCTGATGGTTGGGAACTGTTAGCTCCAATTTACAGATGGGGGAACTGAGGCTCAGAGAGGTGCTCTCGATCAAAATATAGCAGCTTAAAACCAAAGTTGATCTAAATTCCCAGTCCTGGCTCTTTTCCCCAGCCACGTGGTAGAAGGAAAGAGTGAAGAAGGGAGAAGAAATGGGTGGGAGTTGGGGGAAGAGGGAGGAGGGAGAAGAGCAAGAAAGGAAGAGAATTAAGACAGAAGAGGGAGAACCAGTGGGGAGACAGAGCCACCTGTTACCTAACAGTTGTCTTCATCTAAATGAGGAAAAGGCACCCCTCTGAGCCATCACAGCCCTTCAAACTTGGCTGGGAGAAACACATTGTGTGTAAAGAAAATGCCTCTTCCTACTGATGGATGAGGCTCTTATCAAGGCATGCAGCTTGGCAGGCAGAATGAAGGCTGGATTTCAGGCATTCCTTGCCCCTTGCTTGATGATTTTGAGGGAGGTTGATTCACCTCCTGAAAAAAGGCCCAGGTGAATGGGTTCAAGAGAAATAGGAGAGCTCCCAAGGGGGCTTGTCTTTGGAGGTCTCTGGAGTAGAGTCATGAAAATGCTTAGTGTCTAGAAGTGACAAGAAAGCATTTGACAGAGAGAAATCCAACATCCTTCTCTCACCCACACTTCCATTTCCTGTTCGTGTAGTTCATCTACCCACCATCCACACACTCACTCGTGCTTCCGTCTCCTTCCCATCATCTGCACACCCATCCATTCATTGTTCAGTCACTCCCAAAACCCTTTGAATCCGCTCTGTGAACACGTCCCAATTCTGGGAGCCCAGAGGTGACTCAGTCAAGGTCCCTGTGCACCTCACGGGATCTGGAGACAGAGGTAGTCAAGAATGCAAGTCCTCAGGGCCTTCCAAGAGATACAAACAACAGACAGTAAGAATCAAAGGAGGGAAATAGAGAGGAGGGATGGGGAGGGAAGGAGGGAGAAAAGGAGGGAGGGGCAGAGAGAGAGTGAAGATATCACAGTCCAGAGGAGCTGTGTAGAGACAAGAAGGTATGGGGAAAACTACATGGAGGAGGTGACATCTGGTCTAAATGTTGAAGAATTGGTAGGAAATATTAGGGCAATGTATCTCAAAACCACAGTGAGATACCATCTCACACCTATTATGATAGCTACTACTAAAAAAGGCATAAAATAACAAGTGCTGGAGATGATGTGGAGAAATTGGAACTCCTGTGCATTGTTCGTGGGGATGTAAAATGGCACAGTCACTGTGGAAAACAGTAGGAAGAACCTCAAAATACTAAAAATAGAGTTACCACATGATCCAGCAATTTCACACAAATTCATCGAAAGCAGGGTTTCAAAAAGATATTTTTTACACTCATGTTTATAGCAGAATTATTGACAAAAGCCAAAAGGTGGAAGCAATCCAAGTGTCCACTGATGGATGGATGAATTTAAAAAACACAACATATATATAAAATGAAATATTATTTAGGGCTTCCCTGACAGCTCAGTTGGTAAAGAATCCACCTGCAATGCTGGAGACCCTGGTTTGATTCCCGGGTCAAGAAGATCCTCTGGAGAAGGGATAGGCTACCCACTCCAGTATTCTTGGGCTTCCCTTGAGGCTCAGCTGGTAAAGAATCTGCCTGCGATGCGGGAGACCTGGATTAGATGCCTGAATTGGGAAGATCCCCTGGAGAAGGGAAAGGCTACCCACTCCAGTATTCTGGCCTGGAGAATTCCATGGACTGTATAGTCCATGGGGTCACAAAGAAATATTATTTAGCCTTAGAAAGAAAGAAAATCCTGATGCATGCTACATAAGTGAATCTTAAAGACATTGTGCTAAGTGAAATAAGCCAGCTACAAAAGGGCAAATACTGTATGATTTCACTTATCTGAAGTCCCTAGAGCAGTTGAATTCTTAGAGACAGAAAGTAGAATGGTGGTTGCCAGAGTCTGGGTGGGGGAGAGGGGAACAATGAGTTGTTGCTTAACGGGTGTAGAGTTTCAGATGTACAAGATGAAAAGAATTCTAGAAGTTGGTTGTACAGCAATGTGAATGGATGTACCACTATTGGGCTGTAGACTTAAAATGGTAAGGTAGTGAATTTTATGTTATGAATATTTAACCACAGTTTTTTTTTTTAATGTGTAGGATTTAGACATATGGAGATGGGGAAGAAGGAAATTCTAGGCGGAGGCAATGTCGAGAAAGTCCTGACGGTGGAAGATGTAACCTGAAGGCAGAGAGATACTCACTTTGCCTTCAGCATAGACAAGGAGAAACAGGCGTGACTCAGACACAAGCTTCCTCAAGGACCTGGGCAGGTGGCAGAAAGAGGGTTTGGATGGAACTGACAAGGATGCAAGCACAGGACCATGTCTTTAGAGAGGGCACAGGAACCATCGCTCCTCAGAGAGCTCACAAGGTCTGGGAACCTTGACCAAGTCATCTCAGTTGTTTCCTGTAACATGGGGATGGGGATACCTGTCTCATGAGTCTGTTTGTGACTGTCGATAAGATCAGGACTGGGAAAGGGTTTTTTTATGCCAGAAATTCCTGAAGAAGAATAACTATTGCTATTATTATATAGCAGATAAGCCCAAGCCAGGAATGAGGCTGGTTGGTTATGGAACTTCTAAACTAGCCATCCTTAGTATGGGTTGACATCGTGGAAGTTTTAGTATTGTGGTTGTTGAAGAAGAATACATTATTTTGGTACTTCTTTGGTGGTGTAGTAGATGACAATCCCCCTGCCAACACAGGGAACATGGGTTCTGTCCCTGGTCCAGGAAGATCTCACATGCCGAGGAGCAACTTAGCCCGTGTGCCACAGCTACTAAGCCCGTAAACCACAACTACCGAAACCCTTCACCCATAGCCTGGGCTCTGCAACGAGAGAAGCCGCTGCAGTGAGAAGCCAGTGTACTGCAGTGGGAGTAGCCCCGCTCTCTGCAACTAGAGAAAGCCCAAAGCAGCAACAAAGACCCAGCGCAATTTTTTATTTATAAATAAATAAATAAGAAGCAGTATGTACATGTCAAGTTATTTTGGATGCAGAAGATCCTAAAAAAGAAAGTGGATGTTCTAAAGACCTTGTAGCAAAAGGGTTGTTTTTCAGTCCTGTATTAATCAGTTATTGCTATAATAAAGCTGCATAACAAATAGCCCCCAAACTCAAAAGTAACAATAAATATTTACTTTTTACTCATGAGTCAGTGACTGTGCTAGTCCTGCTGGGCTCTCCTGATGTTGGCTGGGCTTACCTCCAGGCAGTAAGTCAAGTTTAAGTCTGCTCTGTGTCTCTCATTCTGGGAGAAGCGGCCAGCTACCCAGGGTGTGATCCTCTCATGATGGATAGCTAAGCCCGGGAGGCCAACCAAACAACAGGAGGACTTTTAAAACTCTGCTGGCATCATGACTGCTAATTCTTAATTGGCTGAAACCAATTGGTTTCCAGGAAGAAACCAAACTCATTGGTTACCAGGAGACCCAACCCCATAGCAAGCTAGAATATACACCCCTTGCTCTCCTGGGAGGCACTACAAAGTTGGGTGGCAAAGGATGTGCCTGGGTATTAAACAGAAACAGTGAAGAGCCAGGAGCAATAATCCAGTCTTCTCTAGGCCTTTGTGCCAAAAGGATCAGTCCAAGAGACTGAAGAAACTGGGTCTGGGATAGATCCAATGAGGCCCTGGCCAGGTAGTGCTGCTTCCAGGCTCAGCAGACAAAAAGTGACCCAGAGGTAGAGAAAGGGGAATCCTGCTCCCCTGCCCACAGCCCCCATTTGTCCTCTATAAACCAGAATGCAACTTGGCTACCTTGAGGGGTCCTGGCAGCAGCGGACATCAAAAAACAACTTGCGTCTGTGTCTGGCAAGTAAGGGATGATCCTCCCATCACTGGGGATGAACCAAACAGCTGGGGAGTTCAGTGGCATGGCTGAAGGCTTGCAGCTGACTAGGCAAAGACCAGGACCACTGGGACTTGGGTGCTAATGTCAGTGGGATGGCATTTGTATGTACAGGCTGGTGAAGTCTGGGATGGCCACTACAATTCTCCTCCTAAAATAGCTATTAAAGTGAAATAATGCATATGTTCTTTGACCCAGCAGTGCCACTTTTCAATTTAACCTACAGAAATACAACTATGGAGAAGGAAATGGCAACCCACTCCAGTATTCTTGCCTGGAAAATTCCATGGACAGAGGAGCCTGGCAGGCTACAGTCCATGGGGTCACAAAGAGTTGGACACAGCTGAGCTTTGAATTTTATTTTTAATACAACAAAGACTAAAAATATGTGTAAATAAGGATGTTCATTGCCCTATGGTTCATAACTTAATAAGGCTAGAGACAACTTAAACGCCCCTTATCAGGAGGTTAAATTCATTCTGGGAATTTATCTAGTGACTTGGAAGGTCACAGGAAGGTCACAAACCCTAGGGACTGCTGTGGGGCACCCAGATGGAGTGTTGGTCCCAACTGCTTCCTTTCTTCTGCTCAGGGCCTGGGACCACGGCTCCAAACATGAGGTCAGCTGCAGGAGCCTCCACGGGGCACTCACAAGGGACCTGGAAACTGGGTGTTAAAGGCAGAGTCTTTTTCTGGTTTCTAGAAGGATGTTTGGCGCCTGGCAGCCCTGCTGTGGCCACAGTACTTAGGCGCGTGTATTCAGTGATTAAGAGCACAAACCGTGGAACCAGACACCACATCAAACCCTAGCACTGCGCTCTGAAGAGCCAGAGAAGGGGACCACGCCCTCAAGAAGGCCACTGCGGGGGTCAGACTTGACCCTCACAGGTCAGGGGGACAAGTGCTATGATGAGCTAGAGAAGGGTAGCAGCCAGAGCCACAGGTGACTGAGGGCCCCCATGGGCTGGACCAGAGGCCTAAATTGTTTCTCATGCTCCCGACAGCCCTGACACATGTTGCAGAGAAGTTATCTTAACTGATCTGCATTTAACCAACATACCGGGTTGTTGGCTGCCCTCCAGTCCCTGGTCAGAAGTGACTGCTGCTGCCTACCAGTGCTGATGGCTCAGACATCTACAGCATTCTTCACCCTACCCAAGCTCTGTTTGTTCCCCAAAGTTTGGGGTTATTTGTGTGTGTGTGTGTGTGTGTGTGTGTGTGTGGCATGTGGGATCTTAGTTCCTCACCAGGGATCAAACCCATGCTCCCTGCAGTGGAAGGGCAGAGTCTTAACCACTTGACAGCTAGGAAAGTACCTGTTCCCCAAAAGTTTGGACCAATTTGTATTTATTGTTGTAATCATACAATTTATCTAAATAAAACAAAACTCATGAAATCTGATTGCAAGAAAGAGAAAGTAATGTTTTGAGAAAAACTAAGTCCAGTGCTTTGGAAATATGCAATAAAGATGGATTGCTAAAAATAAATCTGCTGATTTCCTTATGGCAGAGACTCTGAGTGGGAGGGGATAATAACAATGTGGAATTCCAAATTCAAATTGCTTCACAAGTGTCCTTGCATTCTACTTAAAAACAAACAAACAAAAAAAACCCAAAAAAAACACCAGAACTGGAAATCTTCAGCGATGTTCTGCACATACAGGCGAAACAGACAAAGCAGAACTCCAGCCAGAGGACTTGAACTCAAAGCAGCAGCTTTGGCCTTGACTGGTTGTTCTGTTAGAACGTATTTTAAGGTATTTATGAATTCACTTTTAACAACTGCTTTTCTTAGCCAACCTTTTGATTACCTAAACAACTGCTTGAACCAATGAGGTTAACCATGAGTTTTCTACTGGACTGTTATGCCCATATTACAGATGAGGGAAAGTAAGGCTAGGAGACGCAAAGTGTCTTGTTCAAGGTCACACAACAAAGACGTCCTAAGTGGCTAGTGAACCAGGATCCTCCCTCTTCACTCATGGCTTCCAGTGGGTGGGTTTATTGAGTGTGAACTGGAGATTGAATGTGAGAGTATGAGTGGGACAATGAGTGTGTATGTGTGTGTGTGCACACGCACATGTTTCTGATACAGGCTCAGTGCCAGCCTGGCCCACCTCCTCAAGTTTCCTCTAACAGTGGTGCTCAGGCACCAGCCTGGGTCCCACTGATATGGCTTCCATGCAGAGACAGGTCTAAATAACCTGGAGGAAGAGCCTAAGGAATCTGCGCCCCATGAAGCAATCTTGTACATAAACCATCACAACACAGCCTAGAAAGGCCCTGGCTCCTGTGTCCTCCTGGCCCAAAGAGGGTGGTCAGCCCTGCTGACTCCTGCACCCTAAGGAGGGGCCCAACCACAATGGCAATCCCAAACTCCGCCCCCTCCTCAGCCTCAGTGAGGCTGCCCACGTGGGCCCACAGGAAACCAGCACCTTCCCGTGTAGCAGTCTCGCCCTTTCCTGAGGGCAGCGGCATACCTTCTGTATGGACTTCTTGCAGGCTCAAAGGGCCCCAGTTTGGAGCCCCTCCGCTCTGCTGTTCCTCCTGAGAGTGTGCAGGTCCCAGGGCAAACTGGGGTGGTGCAGGAAAAAAGCCAGACAGGCCGGGTTAAACTCTCCTCTGTCCACTCAGGGAGGCCGAGGCAACTTGGGCACTTGTCTTCTCCAAGGCTCAATCTCCTCATCTGTTAAATGGGAGTGGCAGCCCCCACCTTACGAATGGCAGGAAAACCTCACACTCGGGACTCCCCAGGTCCAAACTCTTGTTCTGACACTTGCCAGCCATGTAAGCTTGGGCAGGTGACTTAACCAGACTGTGCTGCAGGTTTTCTCATCTGTACAGTGGGGATGATAACAGTACCCATTTATTGGGCAGCTGTGAACATGAAATAATTAATTATGTGAAATGAATTAATATGTGTAAAAAATTTAGAATAAGCAGACAAGACATATAAAGCTATATCTGTTTGCTATTATCATCATTATAATAATTATTTTTTTTGTTTTTTTTTGTTTTTTTATAATAATTATTTTTAACCTTATGAGTAAGAAGGAAATGAAATGGATCCAACACAATGCCCATAGGAGCCCAGGACATCTTGGCTGCTCCTCACAGCCAAGGCAGAAGTGGGGAAGACAGTGAGGATAGACCTGGGAACTAACTGTCTCCTCCTGAATCAGCCTCTACTGTACTTTCTAGGGCATAAGTGTCCTTCCGGTGCTCAGTACTGTCTGCTGTGAGCTCATTCCATGTCTTCTCCCTCAATCAGTCTAATAGCAGACCTCAGAAGGATTCTCGTCCCCATTTTCCAGACTAGGTAACTGAGAAAGTTTCCAGGGTGTTTTACTGCTCCCCAGAGGTTGGGATCCTAGAACATTTGAGTCAGAAAGACCCTGAAGGCTCATTCATACCAAGGGTGGTTTCATCTCCCATGCAACTGGGGCAGACTGGTCTCAGAGGATTGCTTGAGAAGGATTTGGAAGCTAGATGGGACCTAAGACAGAAAATATGCTGATTGATTAGTGGTGTCTTCCACGGATGCAGATGTGTGACGTGGAGATGGCATCATTGGTCAACCTGTTCTCATCCATCCCCTTGACTTAGCGTATGGCTGAGACACAGAAGCCACTTTCCCATGGTCTCAAAGAAGACAGTGCATAGAGGAGACAGACCCTGCCCAGCCAAGGCTCCGTCCCCCATCTGGCACTGGGTCATTTCTTCTTTCTTGGGGAGGCATTCATTCAGTGCTTCTATTGTCTGTGGTTCTGGCTTCCAGGAATCAAGGCATTCAGAGTGGACTGAGGAGCCTGTGGGAGGCAGCCCCTGCCTCTGCCATTGCTCCTGCTAAGTCCAGAGGAATCTTATGCGTCTCCGGGGCTCCCACCCTGGAGGCGTTTGTTATCCAGAAGATTCAGGAACTGCCTCCAGGGAGAGGTATGAAGAAAGCAGGTTTCTGATACACCATCCAGCTGTACTCATCACTCAGGTCACTGGTGCCCCGACAGGGCCGCTCCTCCCATGTTACAGGCCAATGTGAGCAGAAGATACTGGCAAGGCAGCCAGAACAAGCAGGAACACGGGAAATACACATAAATGCACACATCCTTAAGAGAAGGTTCAAAATTCACATATGTACACAGATACATATATAGTCACAGATACACACTCAATAACTAGAACCCAGAGAATATAAAGTAACAAATACCCACACACACTTTCCACCCTGAGTTAATAAATGTAGATGATTCATCATTTTTGCTTTAGACATTTTTAATAAAAGAACCAATGTTGAAGATTTTCAAATTGAAGTCCTTTTGTGTACCCCTTCCCAGTACCATCCCCTTCCTTACACAGAAGCAAACTACCATCAGGAATTTGGTATGCACCCACCCAGTCCATTTTTTTAAAATCCCCCAATAATACAAAATATTATTGTGCTTTAAATTTTATATAAATGATGTCATGTGTATTAGTAATTTATTAATTCATCTCATTTCTTTTTCTGTATGGTGTGAGACAGGGTTTAATTTAATTTTTTTTTCCATTTGGAAAGCTTCTCCAAACTCTAATTTTGAATAGTCCATCCTTTCCCTCAATGTTTTTTGATCATACACCAAGGTCCCATATAACTTGGGTCTGTTTCTGTGCTCTTTTCTGTTTCATAGATTTATTTGTCTACCACTGTGCTAGTAACCAGGATGTGTTCATTATCAAAGCTTCATAATTAATCAGGACTTTTAAAGATTTAATTTTATTGAAGGAACATTGGTTTATAAATCAGGATTTTTAAAGATTTTTTATTGAAGTAACATTGGTTTATAGTGTTATATGTTTCATGTGTACAATGTTATTAATATATTGCATATCTGTTTCTGTGGCCTTCCCAGGTGGCTCAGTGGTAAAGAATTTGCCTGCAGTGCAGGAGATCCAGGTTCAATCCCCGAGTCGGGAAGAGCCCCTGGAGAAGAAAATGGCAACCCACTCCAATACTCTTGCCTGGTAAATCCTATGGACAGAGGAGCCTGGTGGGCTATAGTTCACAGTGTCGCAATGAGTTGGACACAACTAAACGACTGAGCACGTATGTGTGTTTGTTTCTGTATATCCAAGACTGTGTTCACCCCCCAAAATTTAGATTTCATCATCATAGTTGATCCCCTTTACCCATTTTATCCTCCCCCCACACCTCTTCCCCTCTAATAACTACTACTTTGTTCTCTATATCCCTATGTTTATTTTTGTTTGGTTAGACTTGTTCATTTATCTTTGGTTTTTATTTGTTTTATGCCACATATGAGTGAAATCATATGGTACATGTCTTTCTTCATCTGACTTATTTCACTTAGTATGATACCCTGAAGAGTCATCCATTTTGTCACAAATGGCACGAGATATACCACATCTACTTTCTCCATTCACCCATCGATGGAAACTTGGGTTGCTTCTATATCTAGGCTATTGTAAACAGTACCATAATGAAATATAAGGTACATATATCTTTTCAAATTAGTGTTTTCCTATTCTTTAGATAAATACCCAGCAGTGAGATAGCTCAGTCATATGGTAGTTCTGCTGTTAATTTTTTGAGGAACGCCCATACAATTTTCCATAGTGGCTGTACTAATTTACATTTCCACCAACAGCTTGTGAGGATTTCCATTTCTCTACATCCTTGACAGCTCTTCTTGCTTCTTGTCTTTTTTATAATAGCCATTCTCACAGGCATGAGGTGATCCCTCACTGTGGTTTTGACTTGCATTTCCTTAATAACTTGTGATGTTGAACATCTTTTCACATGCCTATTGGCCATCTCTGTGTTTTTGGGAAAATGTCTATCTAGTTCCCTCTGCCCGTTTTTTAATTGGATTGTTAATTTGTTGTTGAATTGTGTAAGTTCTTCATATATTTTGGATACTAACCCCTGGTCAAATAGATCACTTGCAAATATTTTCTTTCATTCAATAGGCTGTCTTTTCATTTTATTGATGGATCCCTTTGCTGTGTAGAAGGTTTTTAGTTTATAGGAAGACACATTTGTTTATTTTTGTTTTGGTTTCTCTTGCCTGAGGAGACATATCTAGAGAGATATTGCTAAGACCAATGTCAAAGAGCATACTGTCTATGTTTTCTTCTAGGAGTCTTACTGTTTTAGGTCTTACATTCAAGTCTTTATCCATTTTGAGTTTATTTTTGTATGTGGAATGAGATAGTGGTCAAGTTTCATTTTTTTGCATGTAGCTGTCTGGTTTTCCCAATACCACTTATTGAAGAGACTGTCCTTTCTTCACTGTATGATTTTTGCTCCTTTGTCAGAAATTAATTGGCCATATATGCATGGGCTTGTTTCTGGGTTCTTGATTCTGTTCCACTGACCCATGTATCTGTTCTTCTGCCAATACCATGCTGTTTTGTAAGTTAGGATATTTGTTACTCTATCTCAGATTTGTCTTAGCTATTTGTGCATTATCACCTTTCTGTGTGAATTTTAGGATCAGTTTAACAAGTTTAATGAGAAATCTTATTGAAATTTTAATTGAAATTACATAGACCTTATCAATTCATTTGAAAATTAAAGTATTTATGATAGTGAGTCTTCCTTTCCATGAACATGATTACTGTTCAGTTGCTCAGTCATGTCCTACTCTTTGCAACTCCATGGACTGCAGCACACCAGGCTTCCCTGTCCTTCACTATCTCCTGGAGTTTGCTCAAACTCATGTCCACTGAGTCGATGATGCCATCCAACCATCTCATCCTCTGTTGCCCCCTTCTCCTCCTGTCCTCAATCTTTCCCAGCATCAGTTCTTTCCCAGTGAGTCTTCGCATCAGGTGGCCAAAGTATTGGAGTTCCAGCTTCAGCATCAGTCCTTCCAATGAATATTTAGGACTGATTTCCTTTAGGATTGACTGGCTTGCTCTCCTTGCTGTCCAAGCGACTCTCAAGAGTCTTCAACACCATAGTTCGAAAGCATCAATTCTTCGGCGCTCAATCTTCTACATGGTCCAAATCTCACATCCATACATGACTACTGGAAAAACCATAGCTTTGACTAGACTGATCTTTGTTAGCAAAGTGATGTCTCTACTTTTTAATATGCTATCTAGGTTTGTCATAGCTTTTCTTCCAAGGAGCAAGCATCTTTTAATTTCATGGCTGTAGTCATCATCCGCAGTGATTTTGGATTCCAAGAAAATAAAGTCTGTCACTGTTTCCATTTTTTCCCCCATCTATTTGCCATGAAGTGATGAGACTGGATACAATGATATTAGTTTTCTGAATTATTCTTAAGTGCATGTATGTATGCTTCAATAATACTTTTTATTTCTTTATTGAGAAACATCTTTAGTTAGTTGATTACTAGAGTTTATAGTTTAAAACCTATCCTTTTCCTGTTACATTTACATTTTCTAATTGGTTATTGCTGGTAGATGGCACACTATGAATTTTCTATGTTGATCTTATACCCAGCAATATCAATCCTTTTCCAGTTACAGCCAGAAAGACCAAGGAGCTTTGGACTTGGTAAAATGCAGGTCCCAAGGCAGGATGCAGTATAAGCTCAGTTCAGTTGCTCAGTCGTGTCCAACTCTGTGACCCCAGGGACTGCAGCACACCAGGCTTCCCTGTCCATCACCAATTCCCAGAGCTTGCTCAAACTCATGTCCATCAAGATGGTGATGATATCCAACCATCTCATCCTCTGTCATCCCCTCCTCCTCCTGCCTTCAATCTTTCATAGCATCAGGGTCTTTTCTAATGAGTCAGTTCTTCGCATCAGGTGGCCAAAGTATCAGAGTATCAACTTCAGCATCAGTCCTTCCAATGAATATTCAGGACTGATTTCCTTTAAGATTGACCTGATAGCTCAGTTAGTAAAGAATCTGCCTGCAATTCAGGAGATCCTGGTTCGATTCATGGGTCAGGAAGATCCCTTGGAGAAAGGAACTGCTACCCACTCCAGTATTCTGGCCTGGAAAATTCCATGGACTAGACAGTCCATGGAGTCACAAAGAGTCAGACAAGACTGAATGACTTTCACTTTCACTTTCATGGCAGTATAGGCTAGATGTTTAGAATATGGCCTTGGCCATCAGACAGGTGAAGCTGGGTTTGAATCCTAGATCTGCCACTTACTACCTGGGTAAGCTACTTAATATCTCTGGGCTAATGATCACATTATTCCCTGAGTTATTTCAAGTAATAAGGCAGAAAAAATGCATAAACGTGTCTAGCACAGAGAAAGAACTGATACTGGTTCTTGTTTTTATTACTAAGTGGCTTCTCCTGCGTAACCAGGGAGATAATTACCCACAGTAATATAAATCAATTCCTGCTTCGATTAATCACGGAGAAGCTACACAGAGTTGCCGGTGTTTGAAGTAACTTGATCACAAGTTAACTCCCATGTTCAATGACTGCCCTAGCGACCACTGATTCTGAGCTCATATTTGAAGCCCATTCCTTTTCTCTGTCTGTGCCATTTTTAAATGTATTAATACACTCCAGTATTCTGGCCTGGAGAATTCCATGGGTTGTATTGTCCATGGGGTCACAAAGAGTCAGACATGACTGAGCAACTTTCACTTCACTTTACTTCACTAGATCAAGAGGGCAAAGCCTTCATGAGTGGGGTTAGTGCCCTTATAAAAGAGCTTTCCAGAGAGGTCCTTACACTTCTGCCATGTGAGGACACAGTGAGAAGATGGCTGTCTTTGGCTCAGGAAGAGGTTTTCAACCAACACCAATCTTCTGTATCTTTGATCTTGGACTTACGAACTGCGAGAAATAAATATCTGTTGTTTATTAGCCTAGTATGTATTATTTCTGTTTTGACAGCTTGAGCGAACTAATAGACCAAGTCCGACCATCCTAAATATACTTTTCAAACAATTCATGTGGCTATTTCTTCATAATGCAGATACAGACAAATATCCAGACATGCAACAATATCAATTGTATTGCTATTATTTTTTGTTTTCTTTTTAGTTGCTAAATTGTGTCCGACTGTTTTGTAACCCCATGGACTGTAGCCCACCAGACTCCTCTGTCCCTAGGCAAGAATACTGGAGTAGGTTGTCATTTCCTTCTCCAGAGAATCTTCCCAACCCAGGGATCAAATGGGTTTTTTACCATTGGGTCACCAGGGAAGCCCCATTGTTATGATACTATTGTTATTATTAGTAGTATCAATACTACCCCTGATACTCTCTAATCGGCTGTTTACGCAAGGCTCAGGCCCAACAGTTCTGAAACCCAGTGCCCAGAGGAACAGGACAGTGGGTGTGGTTGACAAAGGAAAGCCCTGTAAGGCAGGACTTTGTAAACACATTCAAAGGAGAACCGGAGAATACACCTAGAAAGGACTCTGAAGGGTCCCATACTCTTTCAAGCTGTAGATAACACTCACGTGCCTTGTATATAGAAGCCCTCCCTGGTCAAAGCCCCGGCTCCCAGCAGTGCCTCCCAAGGGCTATGTGATCCTACTGCCACAATAGAATCTGGTGTATCATTGCTGACCACACAAAGAGAAGCACTTTGTAGACATCATCTCATTTAATCCTCCCAACAAACCACCAAGGGAGTAAGTACCCCCACAGAAGAACCATAGCTCAAGAAGGGGCAGGGAGAGGATGTTGACCCAGAGCCATTCTGAGATTTTTAGTTCAGTTTTCATTTTTTTTCCAAACGAGTGAATGCTACTGTGGACTGCTAAGCATTATTCCTGGGTTAGCATGTGTCTTCGGCTGGCACCTATGAGTGGTGGTGCTGGGCTGTGGAGTCACTTAAATGCCCTGCTGACAGTTTTCACCAGACCAAAGAATATCTGACTGGCCTGGTGAGGACTTCTGCTCAGCCGCTGAGTATGGGGGCAAGCCCTGAGCTCATCTGGGGGTGATCTGATCACCCAGACGTGACCAGGGCCCTGCTTCTAGCATCTCCCTTGGAGTGCCCCCCTGGCAGAACAACAATTTCCCAGACTCTGCACAGCAGCTGTTCTGACTTCATGGAAATAGCTGAGGCTGGCACGCCTCACCCCTTCTTCCCTTGGATACCCAGGGAGCCTGAGGCACAGCAGAGGCCTGGGTAGAGGGGGAGGAGGTCTCTGGGGCCCTGATCACAGAGTCCACCCTGCAGAAGCTGTAGGGCTCAGGGACCTTCCCCCTACCCCTTTAAAACCTGCCAGTGTCAATACTGCCTCAGACAGCAGCCTTGGGGGCAGAGGAAAGGGGCTGAGAGAAATAACTGTCAGGCAGATGCTCAAAGACCCCAAAGCCTCAGAAATGCACTGAATGCACTCCCCACCCGTGCAAGCCCATTGCACGGGAGGGGAGAGTGAGGCCCCAAATCAGACTCTTTACAGGAATCTCATAGGGTCTGCCCTTGGAGACAGTGTGTTGGGCGACCTTGTCCTCTCCTCCCTGGGAGGGGCCTAAAAGGTCCCGACACAGCTCGGGTCCTCCATGCCTCATCCTCCATGCTTGTCTTGACTTTCCCCTCTGGAATCCGACCACACACCCCGGACACTAGAACTGGGGTGCCAAGAGCTCTGAATTCACCTCCCATACAACACTTTCTACATAACTCCTTTCAAAGCAACAACAAATCATTTGCCAATCTTTCCAAACCTATTTGATAACAAAGGTACTATCAATACATGCTTTTCCACTCCTGGGTGTATGCTCGAGACTTGAGTGCAAACATTGACCAAAAGACCTGATACATGTGTGCATAGCTGCCATGTTCATAACGGACCCAAACCTGGAAAGGACTAGATGCCATCAACAGGAAACTGGATTGCTGAGCTGGCGTGTATTTCTGTGACAGGGCACCACGCAGCCATGAGAAGGGAATGAAGCACCGGCAGGTGCAACGTGGATGAATCACATCTTCACCATGTTGTACCAAGGAAGCCAGACGCGAGAGAGTACTTACTGTATTATGCCATGGATATGGAGTTCAAGAACAGACAAAACTATCTGAGATGATAGAAGGTAGTGCTTACATTTGTCATATACTAAGTTCCCATAGGCATTTAGCTACTATATCAGTTTCCCAAGGGCTGCTGTAGCAAATTAGCACAAACTGGATAACTTTAAGCAGCAGAAAGTTTTTTTCTCAAAGTTCTGGGGGCTTGAAGTCTGAAATCAATATGTCAGCTGGGCCAGGCTCCCTCTGGTGACTCTGGTGGAACAAATCACGCAATTAGCCTGTCGTATCTTCTGGTAGTTGCCTTGGCATTCCTAGGGTTGTGGCAGCAGAATGCCAATCTCTGCCTCAGTCTTTACATGACCTCTCCTCCAAATTTCCCTCTTCTTATCAGGACACCAGCTACTGGGTTAAAACCTAATCCAAAATTACCCTAATTCAGTATGACCTCATTTTAACTTGATTACATCTGCAAAGACCCTATTTCCAATAAGATCATACTTTGAGTACTAGGGCTTAGGACTTGAACGTATCTTTGGGGGAGATACAGTTTTACCCACTACAAATATGCTTTCGCATTTCCTATTCTGTTCTATTGATCCATCTGTCTAAAATGCACCAGTAGCAGATTGGTTAAAATATTGTAGGCTTGTTGCTGTTTAGTCGCTCAGTCATGTCCATCTCTTTTGAGACCCCATGAACCGCAGCACACCAGGCACCTCTGTCCATGGGGTTTCCCAAGCAAGAATACTAGAGTGGGTTGCCATTTCCTTCTCCAGGGGATCTTCCTGACCCAGGGGTCAAACCCAGGTCTCCTGCATTGGCAGGTGGATTCTTTACCACTGAGCCACCAGGGAACCCGCTTGTAGATTTATAGTATGCTCTAATATCTGCCAAAACTAGTACCCCCCGTTACTTTTCTTTTTCAGGTTCTCAGAATTCACTTACTTATTTTGCCATAAGGACTTTAGAATCAGCTTGCTTCTTTTAAAATTCCTATTGATATTTTACCAAAAATCATACATATATATGTAACATTACTCACCAATAACAAAAAGGTGAATTATTCAGTGGGACAGCAAAACAGACACCCAAAGAAACAGCTGAACCCCTACCTCACACTGTACAGCAAAACAAATTCTAGAATAAAACTTGGGAATAATTGCAAAAGGATTCTCAGAGTAAGGAAGGCCTTTAAAAGTATAATTAAAAAAAATAAATAAATCTAGGGACTTCCCTGGTGGTTTAGTGGTGAAGATCCACTGCTTCCACCGCAGGGGGAACAGGGTCAATCCCCGGTAGGGGAACTCAGATCCCACATGCCATGAAGTATGGCGAAAAAAGAACCCATAAATGAAAAGATTGATAAATTTGGCCACAGAAAATTATTTTAATTCTTCATGAAAAGTAACATAAACAAAGTCAAAAGGCATATATATTATAGACATATCATATGTTCTTGAGAAAGGGCTAATATTCTTCCTATTTTCAGAACTCTTACATATCAGGAAGGAAAAAAAAAACCAACCTAATTAAAAGATAGGCAAAGTATATAAACAAACCGTTCCCAGGAAAGGAAATGTAAATGATTCTTAGTCATATGAAAACACGGTCAACCTCCCTTGTAGCAGGAGAAATGAAATTACAGCTACGAGATATCATTTTATATCTAACAGATTGACAAAGATCAAAAAGTTTGATAACATGCTGTGTTGGCAAGGGTGTGGGAAACAGGCATTCTCATTCATTGCAAGTGGGAGGGCAAATCGGTACAACCTCCCTGAAGAGAGATTTGGCAATATCTAAGTAAATTTAAAAATCTACATACCCTTTAGCCCAGCCAGTCTATTTCTAGGAAGTTGCCATACAAATACACTTGTACACGTGCAAGCTGATGTATGGATGTGGCTATTTGTTGCAGCTTTGCTTATAATAACAATAGATTGGAAACAGCCTAACTTGCCATCAGCAGAGCAACAGTGGAATGAATTGTGGAACATCTACTTGGTGTGATACTATGGACTGTTTTTTTATGGGGTTTTGTTGTTGTTTGGTTTTTTCCTAGGGCCATATATAGGCTTACAGGATCTTAGTCCTCCAAACAGGGATTGAACGTAGGACCTGGCAGCGAAAGCACCAGGTCTTTACCACTGGACCTCCAGGGAATTCCCTGGACTGTTTTAAAAGGATGGAACAGTTTTATATTTACAGTGTGGAAAAATCTATGTAGCTAAGGGCAGGGAGGAAGCAAAGAGCAGAACAACATGAACAAAACAATACCATTCATGGGGGAACTAGGACATAGGCATAGAATATTTCTGAACAGATACACATGAAACTGGTAACAAAGACTGCCTTTAAGTATGGAGCTAAGATACTAAAGTTAGGAAGCAGCATACTTAATACCTTCCAATACTATGTGCAAGTGTGAATAATGCCAAAAAATCCAAATGTATTAAACACAAGAAAATCATAAAGAAGGAAAAATGGTGAAAGTTTGCATCTGAGATCTGAGTTTAAATGTCAGCTCCACCACTTTCTTGGACAAGTTATTTCAGCTCTTAAAGTTATTCAAGTTATTCAAGTTATTTCAGATTTCCCCTTCTGTAAAGTGGGCATAATACATAATATCCATCCAAGAACTGGAAAGGGAGAGTATGGAGAGCGAGACAGGGAAAGCAAAAGTGGCAAAAGGTTAACAATTGGTGACTCTGTGGGGTTAAGACTTCGAGCTTCCACTGCAGGGGCTGCAAGTTCCACCCCTGGTCAGGGAACCCCATGTGCCACAGAGTGTGGAAAAAAAAAAAGAAATAAACAAACAGTAACCACACACACAAAAAATACAATTGGTAACTCTAACAAGGTTGTACGGGAATTCACTGTATTAAAATTACTACTTTTCCTGTAATTTTGAAGTGTTTTCTAAATAAAAAGTTTTTATTTTTTATTTTGCTGATAGTGTGTCCCACCCTAGACCTATTAAATCAGAAATCTCTAGAGGTAAGGCTTGTGAACCAACCTCTTCTCCCAAGCAAGCTGTATTCTGAGAACCACTGGATCAGCACAAACCTGGGGTGACTGGGCAACCCCACCATCTCACTGCAGCCCACTTGCCTCCCTCTGTGGGGCACAGGTACAGTGGGTACTTTACCTGATGGGCGTGTGCAGGACTGGGAACACGGAATTGGAGTCTGGGGCAGAGACTAGCTCCCCCTGGTTATCTTGGGGGACAAAGGGGCCCGGTGCCAAGCCCCGCCCCCCCCCCCCACTACAGGGCTCTCTCCACTGGGCCTGTGCTGGGACACGTAAGGAACCCCGGCCCTGGCAGAGCCCCCATCAGATAAGGCTGCCTCCCCAGTGCTGGCAGCCTTCGGAACCGGCGAGGAGTTTACGTAAGCCTGTTGTTGATGGAAAAACAAATGCACCAGCAGGCGTTTCCTGGCCTGCTCAGAGCCTCGGGCCCCAGACGCTGGCTCACCCCAGAGAGGCTCCATCCTGACAGCTCCCTGGGGGCTCCGGCAAAACTCTGGGGGTCCCGTGTGCTAGAAGCCGGCTCTTCAGGGGCCACCCAGAGCCCCTACCCTCAAGCCCAAGCCACCCTGCACGTGAGCCCAGCATGCAGGAGGCGTTTAAGTAATGCTAATTCTTAACCACTCTCCCGCGGCCCCAGCATCGGCCTGGGCCTCCAGCTCTGGCCCTATCCTCTCCCCAGCCTGGAGCCCAGGAAGGGCTGGTCCAGGCATCCATCAGCACCCCTCCATTGAGTGCCTGGTGCATGCCTGGCCCTGCTCTGGGGCAACGTGGTGATGGGGGTATGGGAAGCAGGGAAGAACTGAAGATGGGCAGAGCTAGCGAGAAATTAGCGGGGAAACCTCATCTTCACATGGCACCTCCTTTCTTGCATTTAAAACTAAGGAGCGCTAAGGCACCTTCACAGAGGTGTTGGACGGAAAGAAATGAGACAGCTCCCCATCCCATTTCCATCTTTGCCTGGAGAGAGAGAGATGACCAAGGTTCCAATTCCAGCTCCAGCAGCTCCAGAACCTCATCAGCTTATGCCCAAGTCTCTTTTATAAAATAGGGCTATTTTATTTTTTATTATTATTATTTTGGGCCTCACTGCATGGTGTGTGGGATCTTAGCCCTCCAACCAGGGATCAAACCCGGGTCCCCTGCATTGGAAGGGCAAAATCTTAACCACTGGATCACTAGGGAAGTCCCCAAGATAGGGCTAATTCTTATACCAACATCAAGTACTGAGAATTAAATGAGACATTTTGAGGATTAAATGTGATAATGACTATAAAACTTTTTTTTTTAATTGCACCATGCAGCTTGTAAGTATCTCAGTTCCCCAACCAGGGATTAAACCTGTGTCCCAACAGTCGAAGCCCAGAATCCTAACCACTAGGCCACCAGGGAACTCCCTAAAACTTTGAAATCACACTGATCATTGTTATGTCAGGCACACAGTATCACACAGAAACATGTCACCATAGATGTAAATATATTATGCCTATCTGTCCTTCCCATCTCGACACAAATATCTGCTTTTCAAGGTGCCCTTTCCTGACCCCCCACGAAGAGCTAGGTAAGTGCCCCACGTACATTCCCTCCCAAGTCCCCCTTCATCCACCCCTTCTAGCAGCCCTCCTCACCCATGTTACCACCACAGACTACGCACTCACTGTGTGCCAGGCTCCACACTGGCCTTGGGTGCCCAGAGATAAATCACATTCTGGCTCTGTCCTCTAAGGGGACCCAGCCTAGAGGGTAGCGATAGATGATTACAGAGAGCAAGGAATCACTGACCAACACAGCATTGTAAAGTAATTATCCTCCAATTAAAAATAAATAATTTTTTCATAAAGAGAATATTATATGAATTACAAAAGCTAAAGTGAGCACACTGCTGGCATGACAGCTGACACACAGTAGGTGCACCCTGAAACCGTAAATACACAAAATGATGGTGTTTAGGGCTTCCCTGGTGGCTCAGGTGGTAAAGAATTGGCCTGCAATGCAGGAGACCTGGGTTTGATCCCTGGGTCAGGAAGATCCTCTGGAGAAGGAATTGGCTACCCACTCTGGTTTCTTGCCTGGAGGATTCCATGGCGGAGGAGCCTGGCAGGTTACAGTCCATGGGGTTGCAAAGAGTCAGACACGGCTGAGCGACTAACACGCACTATGCTATTTAACAGTGGAAAGACCTGGAGTCAAGTGCTGGCTTCGCCACTCTCTTGCTGTGTAACCTTGGGCCAGGCACTTCCTGAGGACTGCGATTTCTCCATTCATCTGGGGAGATGCTAACATTAAATACCCATCTTCAGGCTCTGGCGAGATTCTAACAAGCTGATGCATGTGCAAGCACCTTCTGGACTATCAGAGAACTGACCTTATCAGCTATAGACTATCCTATCAAGGCCTATGTGGGGAACACAGCCTCAGACACAGGCTTTGGTATCAGGCCTGCTCCCAGGACCCAGCCTGGATGCCCCCCTTGTTTTGCAATGTATGGCTAATGGCTCAGCCTCAGTTTCCTCATTTGTAAAGTGAGGATAATAGTATGTGCCTCCTAGGATGCCGTGAGGCACCAAGGAGATCACAATGGTGAGAGTTAGTATTTGTTGCACACTTAATCAATGCCAGACAGGATGCTTAAGTGATTTTTGTATGTTAACCCATCTCCTGTTAACTGTGATTTTTGTATGTTAACCCATTATTTTACAGCTGGGAAAACTGAGGCAGGGAGATTGTAAGACCTTGCCCAAGGGAAGTATTGGCAAGGGAATCATCCTGGCAGTCTGGTTGGCGCCAGAGCCCAAGGTCCTAACCACCCTGCATCACTGCCGCCCTTGAACCTGTTTCAAAAGCCTAGACATGGCACATAGTCAGGCCTCAGCAAACAGTAGCCACTATTATGATTCTATTAATATATGTGTTGGTATCATCACGATCTTAATTACTCATCGATCCCTCCTCTAAGCAGGGCAAGCTGAAGCACTTTGGGCCTGAGTGGGTGCCAGCTGAGAGCTGGCACGATGAGCCCCGAATGTGGGCAAAGCTTTAGTTCCTTGTCACACCCAGGGAGAGTCAGCACACGGGGCGTTGGGGCAGGTGGGTCCAGCACTGGGGCCAGGCCCCAGGTGAGCGTGGACGTCGCAGGTGGCCCTCTTCGCCCAGCCTGGCGCTGGACACCCACCCGGCTCCCGGAACAGGGCAGGGCCAGGCTGCAGAGGCCAGGGCAGACACTGGGCCTTTTGTGCCCTACGCCCCACGCAGCCCAGCCCAGAAACCCGTCCCCACCCCCGCCCCAGGCTGGGCGCAAGGTGTGCAGTGCCCTCCTGGGAGAAGAAAGAATTCAGGCCGGAGCTGGGAGCCCAGCCAGGACCCTGGCTCCACTGCCCTCTGGCTGAGCGTCCTGGGCCAGTCTCTCCCTGCTCGAGGCCTGGTTTCTTCATCTCCAAGATGAGCATGGAGAGCTAGACTCTGTATGGGTAGGGCTTAGAGAAGAGGGAGGAAAGGGAAGCACTGGTCTGCGGAGCCGCAGTAAGGGGACAGGGCAGGGGCCTGGCCACTGCTCTGCTGGGTGCAAACATGGTTAGGGCTTCTCACCCCTTCCTCAGACAGGTCCAGATCCCCCTCAGCCCCGTAACACAAACCCCCAAACTGCAGCATTCCTACCCCCAACCTGCAGCACACAGACACCCCCTTGAACACCTGTATTCGTCTGAACTCTTATCCCTGTGTGAACACACAGATTTATTTTTTATTTTTTATTTTTTTGAACACACAGATTTAAACACACCCTTGAACAAAGACGCACATGCCTAATCACAAACACACACACTCTGGATCACAGACACAGACACAGACACACACTCCTAGTCATGTGCGTCTAGCACATGGACAAACATCCCTGAACAAAGACACACACATCTGATCACAGACACACACGTCTCAACAAAGACATGCATGCACGCATACGTGGTCAGTTGTGTCCGACTCTTTGCGATTCCACGGACTGTACCCCCCAGGTTTCTCTGTCAATGGAATTTTCCAGGCAAGAATACTGGAGTGGGCTATCATTTCCTACTCCAGGGGATCTTCCCCAACCAGGGAATCAAACCTGAGTCTCTTGCATCTCCTGCATTGGCAGGTGGATTCTTTACCCCTGCACTTCCTGGGAAACCCCCAACAAAGACACAGACACCCCCAAATTAACATACACACCAACACAATGACACAAACAGAAACTGACATAAAAACACACCTCCCCCCAATCTATACCCAGCACACCCCACACCTGCCCATCCATCACACACCAGGCAGACAGGCTTCAGTCCTCATTCATGGAGGCCACTGGGAAGGGACGTGCAGAGTGAGCCCCCCAAGGAGCCCAGGATGGGTGCCTGGAATTGGAATCGCACTTTCTCTTCCCTTCCCATACCTGGGGAACACCTCAGGCTTACATCTCTGCCCAGAGGCTTGCAGGACCGAGCCTGAAGGAAAAGAGGGCATTTGGAGGGACCTTCTGGGTGCCCTTCCCTGAGCTGTGTGCATGCATGCCGTCACAGCCCTGGACACTGCCTAATGCAGTACCTGGCACACCTTAGGGACTCCAAAGTAGAAGCTGAGGAAAGCGTCCAGAGCCCCGAATAGAAGAGCTCTCAGGAATCTCAGCTGAGGTTCTCCAGGTGGCTTGGTGGTAAAGAAAATGCCTGCTAATGCAGGAGATGAGGGTTCAATCCCTGAGTCTGGAGGATCCCTGGAAGAGGAAATGGCAACCCACTCCAGTATTCTTGCCTGGGAAATCCCATGGCCAGAGGAGCCTGGCGGGCTACAGTCTATGGGGTCGCACGACTTAACGAATAAAACAACAGATCTCTGACCTCCCTGCAGGGTGTTTCAACAGAGCGGACCCCACCAGGGCAATGCCACGGTGCACCGCCAGGGGGCGCCTTTCGCCCGGTCGCTGCGGGGGCTCTGTTGCCCCACCCCTGGCGTCCCTCTTCCAGTCCCCACGGTGCCGGCGCGGCTCCCCCCGGAGCTTCGGCTAGGTCCCCGCGGGCGCCCCCACAGGATGTCTCGGCTCCTCACCCTGCCGGATCCGACCTCAGCTCCGGCTTCCGCCTCCTCCCCAGTCCCCAGGGGCCTCCTCGAGCAGCTCCAGGCTCCGCAGCCACCCCCTCTGCCCGGAACCGCCCCGAAGCTCACCCCCACCCCAGCCTCTGTCTGAGAAATTCTGAGGCCGTCCCACAGTGGAGCCCCCTCCCTCGCCTCTTCTCTTGGAGCAAAGACTCATAAAGGTGCCTGAAGTGAAAGACTGAATTGAATTGAATAAATAGCAACACCTCCCCCTCCCCACCCTCCCCGAGCAGAGCATCCTACGTGCCAGGCACTCTGAGTTATATCCCTCAGTGTTCACGAAACTCTGTGAAGTAGGTGTTAACCACTACCTCCGTTTACAGATTTAAGATGCTAGAAATTCAGACAGGTTAAGTAATTCGCCCAGGATCTCAGGAGTAGTAGGTAGCAGCACAGCGTCTAGGGCCAAAGATCTAAGGGCCATGCTGACACTTAATCTCTTCAGGATCTAGGAGGTGTTTTTTTTTAAGGACCCACCACCTGCCAGGCACCGGGCTGGGTGTGATATAAAGAACACCGGGACACTGAGTCATAGAGCTTACAGTGGTGAGAGAGTAAAATAGTCCTTAAGCATGCACCTACATATTCATCATGAATTTGCTCACTTGCTCTAGATATGTTACTAAGAACTCCATGTCCAGCGGTGTGCCGGCTATGCTGACCTAGGCAGGAAGGGGCCAGCGCCAGGGAGCCTGTGGCAGGGTGTGAATGGGGACAGACACACATCACTGCCTGTGTGGTGAGTTAACTCTGAGGGCCTGAGTTACAGCAGGATCAGGAGGGAAGAAGGCTAAGCAAGCAAGCGTCCACAGAGGAGGCAGCAACTGAGCAGGAGTTTTTGAAGGGGGAAGGACCCCCAGGCGGAAGGCCCACCCATCGTATAAAGCATGGGTGAGTTTGGTGTGTACTTGGCTGGCTTTAAACCCAGAGATGGATGGGGCCCGAGTCCTGCACCAGAGAGATGGGCAGAGGCCAGATCGTGACTTAAGTCTCACACACCAGCTTAAGGACCCACTTGCTCAGGAGGGATGGGAAACTCAAAGAAGAGAAGCAATGTAAATGTTCCAAGTCCCTTTCACGCCTCCCTCCTATGACTCAAAGCCCCTTGATGGGAAGGACGGGTCAGCACTTTGACATCTTAAAGGCATCATAAACTCCAAATCCCTGGTCATTTCCCCCCCACCCCACCCCCGACCTCTTCCCAACAGATTTTCCCATTGCATCGAAAGGCACCACCATCCACCCAGTTGTGGCTCTGTCCCCTCTTTCCCTTCCCGTAGCCAGCCTATCCTCTGCCTCCAGGCAGTCGGGTGCCCCATCATCTGACTGTACCTTTATCTTTGTCTCCAACTGCCCTGACATCTTTTCCAGTTTCCTGGTGCTCTTGGAATAAAGATACAGGCATGTTGCCTGGAAAGCCCATGGCCATGTCTCCAGCCCCAACTCCCACCATTCAGGCTTACTCTGAAAGCTCCAGGCATTCTAGCTACCTCTGAGTGCCTTGGACCTGCTCAACTCAGGACCTTTGTACATGCTGTTACTCCTTTTTCTCCCCCTCCTCCTCCCACTTGCTGAGTTAATTCCCACTCACTTAACTGATCTCTGTGACATCTTCCTCCAGGAAGCTGTTCTTTCCCTCACCTGTGTGTATGGTCTCACATACACCTTGTCACAGACATCTGGAGTCACTTTGAGGCTATTTGACATTTGTATCCTTCACAAGACTCTGAGTTCCATAAGGGCAGGGGCTGTCTTATCACTGGTATCCCCAGTGACCAGCATAGGACATGGCTAAAGAAAACCTATGACAAACCTAGACAGTGTATTAAAAAGCAGAGACATTACTTTCCCGACAAAGGTCCATATAGTCAAAGCTATGGTTTTTCCAGTAGTCATGTACAGATGTGAGAGCTGAGCAATAAATAAAAAAGGCTGAGCACCGAAGAATTGATGCTTTCACACTGTGGTGCTGGAGAAGACTCTTGAGAGTCCCTTGGACAGCAAGAAGATCAAACCAGTCAGTCCTAAAGGAAATCAACCCTGAATATTCATTGGAAGGACCGATGCTGAAGCTGAAGCTCCAAAAGCCACCTCATGTGAGGAGCCGACTCATTGGAAAAGACCCTGATGCTGGGAAAGATTGAAGGCAGGAGGAGAAGGGGATGACAGAGGATGAGATGGTTGGCTGGCATCATCAACTCAATGGATTTGAGTTTGAGCAAACTCCGGGAGACAGTGAAGGATGGGAAAGCCTGGTGTGCTGCAGTCCATGGGATCTCAAACAGTAGGACACGACTGAGTGACTGAACAACAATAATAACAAATGTCCTTTAGCAAGATGAACCTAATTCTGTTGCTTACTGGCTGGGTACCTTTAGGCTACAGTCCATCGGGTTGCAAAGAGTCAGACATGACTGAGCCACTGGGCACTGGGCACTGCAGACCTCAATGCCCAGCACTGGGCCGTGGAGAAGGGAGGAAGAGAGGAGGGGAAAGGTGGAAAGGATGGCATGAAGGACCCGCTGGCACTCCTAGAGTCTCCAAGGGCCAGAGGATCCAGGGTAGTCCCTCCCTGGGGCCTCAGCTGGCAGATGAAGCCTGGAGGTGTCCACTCTTGCCAGCAGGACCCACCAGCCACAGCGGCCAACACTTCTTCTCCAGGAAGCTGGTTCTGCCACGTGGGACTCCGACCTGAGTACAGGGTGGGGAAGGGGGTCTTTTCAGGAAAGAGCACAGGGATCAGAGGCATCTCCCCAAGGCCCCCAGGGCCAAGCCCCAGCTGGTATTCAAGGTGTCCACGAGCTGAAGCTGACCCACCTCCCCACAGCACCCCCAGCCATCAAATTCCTCTCCACTCCCCTGGGTGCTCTGAATCCTCTTGCCTGTCCTGCTGTGTTTTCACCAGGAAGGGGCGCTTACCTGCTCCCCTTCTCCACCCGGTCACCTTTGGTTTGTCCAAGATCCCAACTCACACCACACCTTCTTGGGAGTCTCTCCCAACTTCTTCAGACAATTTCTCACCTCTCCCCTGTAGCTCCCTTACCATTTAGTCAGACCACGAATATAGCATTATGTACATCTCATTTATGGAATCCTAACAATACCTCTATATAAGGTGGATACTATTGGTTCCATTTTACAGATTAAGATACTGAGGTTCAGAGTGACTAAGTACCTTGCCAGAATTCTTGCAAGGCAGAGAAGACTGTGGAAGGTCTTTTCCATCTGCCCCCGATGTCCCCACTCCAGGGGAAAGGAGACTTCATAGGATGGAACGGGACAGAGCACATTCACAGTCAAGACCTCAGCCCCTTCAAACTGCCTAATTTGCAGTTTGGAAATGGAAATGCCTGTTCTTGGGTGTAGGTCCCAGGAACCAGGAGACTCTCTGTGTTCATAGCAGGTTGGAGCCCAAAAGGCTTTGATGATGGTCCCTTGGTTCCCTCTGGAGGAGCATGTAGGGAGGTGGGAACACTGCCCCAGAGTCTCATGTGGCAAAGATGACAACATCTCCTCCCTCCCATCACCAGGGGACAGAGCTGGGCTGGCAGCCTAAGCCCAGACTCAGCCCCTGCCCCACCAAGTGCCTGCCTTTCAACCTGAGTCTCTATTTCTGCTGCCCTTCCGGTGCCACCTTCTCCCTCTCTGTCACTCCTCACCAGCCTCAAAGTGATCATCCCTGTTTCCCTTGCTGTGTCTCAGTCTCTCTTGGTGCTCCCTTTATCTCTCAGGATCTCCCTTTATCTCTGATTCTTCTCTTCTCAGTCTCCTTTTTCCCCCATCACGCCATCTGTCCACCTGTGACTATTTCTCTTAACCTGGGTCCCTGTCTGTGTTTCTCTACCTCTTCACTGCTCTGTGGCTGTTCCCTCCCTTTCCATCTCTCTCACTGCTCTGTGGCTATTCTCTCTTTCCATCTCCCTTTCCCTGTCTATCAGGGATCGGTCCTTCTGCCTCTCTGCCCTGTATCTTTGTCCCCATTGTCCTCTCCGTCTCTGCCTGCGTATCTTTATCACTGTCCCTTTCTGTCTTTGTGTACCCCTCTTTCTCTGCCTCCCTCCCCAGCTCCCTGTCCCTGTCCCTCTGAATATCGCACTCTATGTAGCTTATTCTCAGTCTGGACTCTGGGGAGAGCAGAGCCTCCTCTGCAGCGCCCCCATCCCTGGCCCAACAGCGGGCACTCCTACAGAAGTTGCTCCCAAGTAGGGGGCGGGGGACCCCCGGGCATCATTCCAGGGCCTGCTCTGTCTGGGTGGCAGTGCTGACAGATGGAGATACGGATCAGACTCGGCTCTGTCCGGGCCTGAGCAAGGGGCACATCCTGGCTATGCGGGGGCGTCTGGGTGCCTACAAATGTTTGCATGTGTACACATCTGGGTTTGTGTGCGGGTCTCCCTGTGTGGGGTGGTCTAGGTGTCTGTCTCGATGTATCTGTGAGTGTCTGGGCCTGTTTATGTCTGTCTGCAAGATATGTGGGGCTGTCTGGGAGTGAGCATCTTAGCCTGTGGGTCTACCCATCCTTTTAATGCCTCAAGAGTGTACGTGTGCATGTCTGTGGAGTCAGGGTGTATATGTGTGGCTGTCCACGGGCCAGGTCCTTTGCTTGCGTTCTCTTACCCAGTCATCAGTGAGGTGTCGATTCTGTTATTCTATTTGACAGACAGAAAAGTTGAGGCTCTGAACCTCCATGCTTGGCTGTGTGAGTATGAATGTATCTGTTTGAGGTTGACAGCTTGGCATCTGGAGACAGATCTGGTTCAAATCCTGGCTCCTCAACCACTAGCTGCCTGACCCCAGGCAAGTTGGTTAGTCTTGGGCAATCCTGAATTCATTCAACAAAAATGTATCGATCATAACCAGATAAAACTAATCCCTGGTGCTACAAGTCAGAATAGGAGCCACCTTGGGAGGGGCTGACAGGGAGGGGGCCCAAGGGAGACTTCTGGGTGCTGTCAATGTCCTGTGTCTTGATCCGGGTGATGGTTACATGGGTGTGTCCATTTGGAAAACAGTAATCAAGCTGTTCATGTTCAGAAATGCACCCTTTATGCACATTATACATCAGTATAAAAGTTTTCAAAAAATTGACCTCTATATGCCAGGCATTAAATAGCAACAATAGTGTTTTGTGAGTGTGTGTGTGTTTAACATTTCAGAAAGTGAGTCACTTCAGGCTTTACATTTCTTCCTTATTCCCTTCCCCAGCCAGCTCCCCATCATGATGGCAGGAGGCAGAAGGGCAACAGATCGCTGTCCTGGGCTGGACTGCTCCCCTGCCCAATCTTGCCTGGCTGTTGTCTCCTCAAAGCAGCCATGATTTTCCCTCTGGATTTTCAAATTGGTGGGCCACTGTGGGGCTTTTTGCTAGATGATGGCTGGCATTCAATCAAGCTGGTAACAAAAACAGTATACTGCAGCACGGCTCGGGGCAAAACATGGTGGGGTGTAAGATGCCCAGTGGACAGTTGCTACACCTGCTTGATGCATCTGGCAATGACAGGCAATGCCTGGACACACACATTCCTGCTCTCCGCCTGCAAGGTCCTGGGGCGTCACTTGTCACTCCGTGAAATACGCCGAGCTCCTACTGATGCCAGGTCCTCTGCTGGGCCCTTCAGCACACCTCCCTTCACCCTCACTGCAGCTGTCACGTAAGGGTCATGGCTGACACCTCGCTGAGGAAACTGGAACCGGGACAGAGAAAGTGACTTCCTTCAGCTCACACTGCTCAACAGTAGAGAGACCAATGTCATTCGGCCTGGCTCTCGTTGTCCATCCTCTCTGCATGCATCTTTGCTCTGGATTTCTGTGATTACCTGAAGCTTTATTAGTAAAGGAACCAAATTCATTTGGTTTTGCCCTGGTGGAAGGTTCTGAAATTCTGTGTCTTTCATTAGGAAAACTTGAGCTTCAGCTGCCCTTTGGTGACGGCATTCACTCCGTATGCGAACAGGCCTCCCTCCTTGCGCCACATACCCTTCCAGCCCAGAGAAGAGCAGAAAAAGCAGGTGTGATGGCCTCTGACCTTTGTCACCTGTATCCAGCACGACACGCTTATTTATTTTTGAAAGAACAAATGCATAAATGAATGGCATTCTGCTTACACACACCTCACTTGGTACATAACACACATGCTAAGACGATCTCTTGTCTGTCTTTGCCTCCACTCTAAATTCCTTAAGGGCAGGATTGTGTCTACTTCATCTCTGGATCCCAACAAGCAGCCCAAAGTCTGGCACAAAGAGGGACCCCACAAATATTATAAATAAATATTTATAAATTATTATAATTAAATATCATAGATACAGAGGGGAAGACTTTGGAATTTATCTCTGGGCTTCAGTAAGACTTTTTTTAAGTCCTGTGAATTTCACACCTCACTCAACAGAAGAAGCACCAACTAGTTTCAATAAGTGGTTTTATTACTGGTTAGATTTTACAAATTCTGATATTCGAACAGACTTCCACCTTAAAATTCTAAAACAACAAAGCGACCGTTGGAGGGGGTTTGATTTTTTTCCTTTTTTTTTTTTTTTCTGTTTAGGACTATTCAAAGTAACAAACTTTTTTTTTCTTTTTTTTTTTTTCTTTTTTTACATTTTTGCTCTGGTCATAAATATACAGAGAAAAAGAGGGAGAGAAAAAAATGAACAAGTCATCCAAAGTATGGAGATAAAACAGTATTCCTAAGGCACGTGGCAGTCTTTGAAAATACAGAAGCTCTAGCCAACTTAAATTATTTGTTGTTTTTCCTCGCTCAGTCCACAAAACTGTACAGTGACACAAATGTTGTGTTGCAGATAGATCTTCCAAGTAATTCCAGTCCAAAGAGCTGTGTCAGCCGGGGGTGGGTGGGCGCAATTATTTTCTTCCTCAGTTTCCAGGCGAGATCCTAAAATGTGGTTAGTTAGTTGCTCAAAGCCTCTATTTTAAAATACACTTGGAATTCAACTAAAGATAATTTCTTTTTTAAAGAAATTGTGGGGCGGGGGCAGAGGTGGGGGCGGGGCGAGAGTCATTAGAAAAGGTTGGTAAGAGTCGTTTGCGAGGGGCTGTGAGGCTCGTGGCCCTCCAAGTTGCCAGGCACAGAAGTTAAGACGGACGTCACAGTCGGCAGGGTGGGGCTAGTCAAGTCTGTGAGGGTGGTGGGCGTGCTGGAGGGGCTGAGCGAGGCGTTGGACAGCTCCGAGGCCGGCCCCGACGGAGTCCCTGTCTGCAGCGCCGCCTCCGTCGACTTGTCCACGCCCGTGTTTTCCTGCCGTAAGAGGTTGCGCCTGAACTTGGCCCGGGCGTTCTGAAACCAGACCTGCGTGGGGGAGAGGGAAGGCTTGGTCAGAGGAAGGCGGGGCGGGCAGGACCAGGAGATGGGCAGAGCATCGCCCCCACGGTTTAACCCAGAGATGCTCATGGGGGTTCTGCCCGAATGGCGGTGGGGCTGGGGATTTATTTAAAAGTCTGGCTAGGGACTTCCCTGGGGGTATCAGCCTTCCAATGCAGGGGACACTTGTTTGATCCCTGGTTGGGGAGCCAGGGTCCCTCATGCCTCAGGACATTAATTGAGCCCCAGTGCTCCAACTAAGACACAACACAGCCAAAGAAATTAAAAAAAAAAAATTTTTTTTTAAAGGTCTGGCTGGCAATACTTTGTTCTTAATAAAAACATCCTTTCCTCAAACTGCCTGTAATGGGGGTCTCCCCTTCTGTTAGAAGATTCCAGAGCTCAGCCCCTTTCTCCAATATCTTAGCCACTAGCCACATGTGGCCACCCAGCACTTCAAATGAGCCCTTAAACGGCTGGTCTGTAGCTGAGAACCATATATCAGAATCGTAGAACCATATCAGAAGGAGGTAGAATATCTCAGTGGTCACTTTTATTTTCATGAATATATTTTCTATTGGACAAATTGGGCCAAACAAGATATAGCCTTACAATTAATTTTACAAGTTTCTTTTTGTTTTAACAAAGGTACTGGGACATTTTCCATGTAAAATTATGTATGTGGCTCAGGCTGCATTTCTCTTCTGTTCTGGAAGATTCGCACAAACCAGATTTCCATCATTTTTCACCATGGTTGAGAGATTTTTCTCAGCAGTCGACTTTAAGCAGGCAAAAGATCCCACAACTCCTTGTTGGTACCAATTTTCAAGGTTTTCATGGTAAGTCTGGGAAATACCAGAATGGGTGTAAAGAACACACAGGCCTCAATTCAGTAAACGATACCACTACTAATCCCCGTCACCATCACGTGGAGAAGGCACCCTGGACCACTGGGTTTCAGGTCTCCGGGCAGGGTGGGAACAACTGCCCGATTAAAGATCCCCCTCTCCCAACCTGCCCTCATCCCAGCGTCCTTCATGGGGGAGGATAGGGGCAGTTACTGAGCTTGGTATGAAAAGAATGCCCAAGAGAGAGAATATGGGTTTGCTTTCATTTTTCCCTTGGCGCAGATACAGGCACACATCCACGCCCATGCCATTGCACACGAGCCTGTACACACGAAGCATCAAAACTTGTCCACACAGCAGCGCCCCCCACTACTAGCAAACTGCACAGACAGATCCTACTGTACCCTGAGGTCCTCAAAATACTTTGGGAGAAGCCTAGAGAATCTAGGGGGGGTCGGAGGTTCTAGCTCCCAAAGAAAAAAATGCCAAAGGGCTGGGCGCCTTCACTTCCCTTTGCGTGAGGAAAACACCCGCCAGAAACCTCCCCATAAAACAAAGGGGCTTAGGGAATTTTACAGATTCTGGGGTGTCCAGTTGCATATTTCCAGATGTGCCTGCATTTGCCTGTCTTCCCAGTGTCTCAGACAGGGATGGGAAGGGCCAACTCCTGGCCCCACCCTACCCTGGGGACCACCTCAGAGAGAGGGGCCTGTGGCCTCCAACCCTTCTTTTTGGTGGCCTGATACCACTTGGGCTCAATTTAAAAGCACGGCCTCAAGAATCCTGGGGTAAAGAGAGAGACGGCCACTGTGAGGTTGGGAAACAAAGCTCTCACCCCTGCACACTGGATCTTTCCAGGAAGAAAGCACATTTTCCCCTGGCCTTCTGCCAAAGCAAGCCCATCACCTCTTCGGGGGGCTCGCAAACAAGGACAGTGCTTCTAAGACCAGCCTCCAGAGGCACTGCTTGGGGTGGGGCCCTCTTCCCTGCCCAGTCCACAGAAATCTGCAGAGGTGAGCCTGTGTGTCTGTCTGGGCCAGAGAACGACCAACAGAGAAAATGATGGAGGAAGTCCCCAGCAACCTCAGAGAGAGAAGTCGACTCCCCCAAAGTGTCATTGCAGATGAAGGGGATGAAGAAGGCTGGAGCCTTGATGCTCTTGCCATCATCCTATCCTAAGCGTGTGTGGCCCTGTGAGTGCCCTGTGAGTCTGACTCTCCAAGCAGGAGCAGGAGCTGGAAGCCCGGGGCGGGCAGTGCATCGCCCATTGATCTGGAGCTCCAAGCCCTTGGGAAGGGCTGGAACCAGTTAGTTGCTGGCTGTTTGCTATTGCTCCGGCGTTGCCCCTAGCAGTGGTTTGTAAACAATGACACCATCTTTCACAACAGCCTTCTCTGGTTTACTGGATCTGAGGCACTGGGAATCTGTAATGAAAGTCAACAACTCAAGCAAAAGCCAGTTGCTGTGGGGGTTTATGCGGAGTTTGTTTCTCACCCTAAGCCAGGCGTCACCAGAATTCTCTGTGGTATTTTTTTTTTTTAATCCTCTCCCAAGAGGATATTAGAACAGGGACCCTGTCTAAGCCATCTTCATGTCCCTGGGGATATCACACAGGGACTGGCAAAGATGAAGAGTCAAGTCACACACTCTGAGTTAATAATAATACTAACAGATAACATTTACAGACCTCTTCGTGCCAGGCACCGGTCCCTCCCCTAACATGCACCATCACAGCTTATCTCCATGACTGGCCAAGTAGGGGAGTACTGTCATTATCCCCATTTTATAGACTGAAAACCAGAGAGGAGGCTCAGAGAGGCAAAGTCACTTGCCCAAGGTCACACAGAGGCCAAGCAGAGGTTAGGATTCAGGATGATCTGCCATTAAAAAGTCCATGCTCTCCCTGCCACATGATCCAGAGTGAGTCAGCAAGTGAATGAATAAATGAATGAATAAGCGAGTGAGTAAACAGAGAAGCAACTGTAATGCAGTGGAAAGGGCGCAGGTTCTAACTTCGTAGCTCCAGTTGTGCTTCTGCCACTGACCAACCAAGTGACCTGTGCAAGTCTGCTACCTCGGGGTCTGCCTCATTTCCCTGTCTATACAGGAAGCGGGCTGATCCACACTACACCATCTCTATGGCCTCTTGGGGGTGCTAACAGGCTGTGACTCCAGGGCAACCGCAACAAGGAAGAAGACCTGCTCTACCCACTCAGCTCTCCCTCTTCATCTCTGGGGGGGGTGGGGGGTGCCTCAGTCGGTGCCTAAGTCCCAGGTGAATGAGGTAGCCCATATGGCTGCGTGCCCCCTCCTCAGATACCCACTGGCCTTGCAGGCTGTGCTTTGCCTCACAAATCCCCTTCTTCAGGATTCTTTCATCAAGGAGGCCAGGAGGGGCAGTGGGAAACCCTCTTTGCCCCACAGATCCCCTCCAGGGCCACCGCTAAGGAAACCAGCCAGAAGACCAAAGCTTCAAGCCCCCAAATGTCCACTGGCATTTTTTCATGACATCAAAACTAATGGCTGCACGCAGAGCATGTGGCCAAAGATGGGACAAGTGGAAGTCAGGACCCAGCCACTCCACGCAGTTGCAGAGGAAACGTCTTATGATGAATGTTGGGAGGTGTGTGCTTAGTCGCTCAGTCGTGTCCGACTCTTTGTGACCCCATGGACTGTAGCCCGCCAGGCTCCTCTGTCCATGGAATTCTCCAGGCAAGAATACTGGAGTGGGTAGCCATGCCCTCCTCTAGGGGATCTTCCCAAACCAGGGATAGAACCTAGGTCTCCTGCACTGCAAGCAGATCCTTTACCAACTGAGGCACCAGGGAAGCGATGAATGTTACGTGAGGGAAAAGAGAATAATAAATCATATCCTCTGGTATCATAACTTCATAAAGCAAGTAATAACCACCAGTATTATCCACTCACAAGGCAACGGCCAAGCAATGTTCTAAGCATTTTACACATGTGAACCCCGGTTAGTGCCATATAAGGTTGACACTAATATCATGGTCAGGTGAGGAGCCTGAGGCCCACAGTCCAGCCAAAGAGGTAGAGCTGAGAGGTGAGTCCCTGCAGGCTGGGCCCATACCCCCATCCACTACTTGACCTCCAAACTGTACATCTGGATCACTGGTTTCCTGTGTCCAAATAAGGGTAATTTTCCCCTCTATTTTTCTAACCTTCCTGTATGGTGGGGCTATTACTTTATAAACTTTAAGGAAAGTTTTCTTGAAAGAATAAAAAATGTGAGCAGTGGACTGGACATCATGATCCCTTGATTCCAGCTCCAGGGCTACAACTACTTTGCTGTGAGGCCTTGGACAAGTCACTCTACATCTATGGGTTTCAGTTTCCTTTCTTCTAAAATGGGAGATCTGGACCAAACCACCTATAAAATTCCATCCATCTTCAGCCGTCCGTTACCAGATCAAACACTCCCTATAGTCCTGTGCAAATGACGGGCAGAACAATGTTCACTCTCCCCATTTTACAGGTGGGGAAGCTGAGGCTCAATGACCTGAAGTCCTAGTTTAAACCTCACCTCCTTGGTGAAGCCACTGCTGACTACCTCCCTCCCCAGGTCAGGTCCTCACATTTATGCTCTCGTTGCACCCCTATTTTTCCATCCTAGCACTTCTATTTTATTTTTGTCAAGAGTTAAATAAGGGCTCTGTGGCCAAAAACATTTGGGAAATGTTGGATTAGACAATGTTGAATCTCCTCAAGATTTCTCAATGCCTGTACTAGTGCCAATGTACTCTGATCGCCAAGAGAACTCGGTCAGTCTGTAGCCTACCCCAAACTTATCTGGTCCTGGAATCACTTAAAAGATATTTTAACTATGAGGTATTTCAAATACACAGAAAAATACAGAGCTCAATCTTATCACCATTTTAATTATTTATACACTACCTTGCTGGACATTGTCTCCCCTCTGGACCATGCACTTCCAGCCAGGCCTGTTCACTGCTGGGGTCACCGCAGAATACTCAGTACCTCATGCCCTGCCCAGAACACGGCAGGTCAGTGTGTGTGTTGAAGTGAGTGAACAGAGGAAAGCTCGTATCCTCGCGTCTTGAGCTCTCACACAGGTTAGTGATGACTAATGTCATCTAAAGAATGTTGATTGTTAAAATGTATTTTCCTTCAAAGTCACCCCAGGAACCCCTAGGGAAACCCTCACCCTTCCAAATCCATCAGCTCACCAGCCCCTTCCCCAAGCCTATGGCATCTTAATATTCTGCCTTCCTGACCCCTGTCCAGGAGAAAAAAGAGGCAACACAGAGGTGCATGGATGTGCTGAGGAATGGTCTCCAAGAATTGGTAAAGTTTAACGTCTTAATGGACCTCTCTGTCCAAGAGGCCATTCTGTCTCCCAGTCACGTTGCCGACTGGTGACAAGTATTAAGGCTGTCCTGCTGTTGGTAGTGACAATTCTGAGCACATTTTCTGCCCCTAGGGCTTTACAACAGAATTCCCACTTTCCTACCAAGACGTGGCATCTACGGCTCACTCCTTCCCTCATCTCCCTTCTGTACTGCCGCATTCGGGGCTTCCCTAATAGCTTAGACAGTAAAGCATCCACCTGCAATGCAGGAGATCCAGGTTCAATCCCTGGGTGGGGAAGATCCCCTGGAGGAGGAAATGGCAACCTGCTCCAGTATTTTTGCCTGGAGAATTCCATGGACAGAGGAGCCCGGCGAGCGACAGTCCATGGGGTCAAAACAAGTTGGACACGACTGAGTGACACACACACACTGCTGCATTCAGCAACTAGATCCAAGGGGAGGGGGCGCTGAGAATCTCAATCGCTATACTATGCTATACTAGAAAAGCTCTGCCATCAGACCGATCCTGGTTTGACTCCTCTCATCACTTACTAGCTGTGAGACTCAGTGCAAGGATTTTAGCCTCTCTGAACCTCAGTTTTCTCATCTGCAAAATGAAGATAATTAAACTTTTAAATGTGTGCAAAAGGGAATGGTAGACAACTCTGCTAGGTAAACGCGTATGAAATATAGTATGCGTTGAGTCCCTAATATATACTTTATAAATTACCCATCATGTCATCTTATTTACTCCTTGCAACCACCTAGTGAAGTATTGTTATCATCATTTTACAGCTGAAGCTCAGAGAGGTAAGTCACTTGCTCATGACCACAGGGAGTCAGTGGGAGGGCTGAGTCTGGACCTCATATCAGCTTCAAATTCCGGCAGGGATACTGCACCCCAGGCCTGCCATGTTGATGGTGCTTATGTATTACAGATTCAGTAACAGCCCAGAACCCCTAGATACACACAGACACCCCCCACCCTCCCCCCCAGGGACCCACATCATCTACTTCTGGGAACACAGCCTCAACCTCAACCTGCCCCACCATGCAGACCACAACCTGCAGGGGGCACCCAAGGCCTAGCACCATTAAGCTGGCGTAGCCAGTGATGAGAAACCATTTCATGGGCACCTACTTTGTAGCAGCAGGCACCATGCTGGAGCCTTCCAATTCATTGTCTCAATCCTCAGGAATTCTCAAGGTGCAAACTATTATTATCTGCACTTCAAAGACAAGGAATCGGGCTCTGAGAGAAGTTAAAGTGTCCAAATCACATTGCTGATATGTCAGAAAGGTGTTACCTTTCAAAGCCACACTGGCTGCTTTGCCCCAAACTGCCCCCAGCTGGCCCATCAGTAGTCACAACACTTGGGAGAGGGCCCCACCCTGCCAATACTGGTTCCTGTATCCTCAAGTAAATCACTTCATCTCACTAGTTCTTAAGCTTCTCATCTGCAAAATGAGCAGGAAAATATCAAGGTAAGGGAGATAGATGAGTGACTGGAAAGACAATGCTTCGCAAACTGCTGCATAAGCATCACCCATTGTGCCATTAGGGAATATTAAGGATTTGTACAGGAGACTGGGAGAAAGGGAAGGAGGGAGAACAGTGGTCCAATGTGCCCTTCAGGTACGACTGTCCACCCCAGCGATGTTCAGGCTCTAATGGTACTAAGAGGCAGTCTCTGTTGGATTGGCTTAGAAGAGAAGGAGCAATGCCCATTGATTAGATGGGCCTGGATTTGGATCCAGCTCTGCTACTTACCAGCAAAGTGTGACCTGGGGCAAGTGAAAATCATTTGGGCCTCAATGTTCTCATCTGTACAGTGGAGGAGAAGGGATCATGATGCCTGATAGTGAGGACCTGATGAGTAAATGTATGTCACGAGCCTTTTAACACATAGTAGACACAGGAGACCACTCAAGCATATATTGATTAGTAGACATACCATAACTGTCAGTGGTTCTCTCTCTCTCAACTAGACCCATGTCCTGGCTCTTACCAGTCCCCATGTGGAGAGGGCATGCAGGTGCTTACAGCCCTAGCTCAGGATTCTAGGGGAGGAGGAGCAAGCCTAGACCCAGGTCACCCAGGTGAACCTTTCCTTACACATAGGGTAGATAACTGGTCTCTCCCCTGGTCTTCCACAGAATCCCTCTCCTCCCAATTGATCACACTATGGGGAAACTGATCGTGGGTCAGTCTTGATGCCTAACAGCTGAAATTCTTCAGGGCCAGGGCTGTGGCTCATCCATCTCTGGGTCCCCAGGGCCTGATGTCAATAGGTATTTGGTCAGATGAGCGGTAACTATGCTGGAAATGCAATGCACTCCTAAATCAAGCCACCTGCCTTACTAAGGCCAAGAGAGACTGGCTCCTCACTCCACATTCAGACTCAACTACAGGTGCTTACTCTTTATTTCATTTAATCTGGATTAAGTGTGGAGGTGTGTGCACCCTAATGGTGCCTATTTTACAGATGAGAAAGCTATGGCTCAGAGAGGTAATTAGTTTGTCCAAGACACACAGCCAATTGAGTAGAGAGGCAGAAGGGAACCAGCTCTGCCTGACTTCAAGTCCCTGTTCCTGCCCCTGCCTGCTCCAAGGGCTTGATTCACGGATCCTTTCGATGGAAAGATGGGATTCACCAATTCACCATAAGGGCATCTTAGAAAGGAAGGACTACTAACCAGAGAGAAGGTGGCGACTGCAGATCCTCAGTCCAAATTTCCCCAGGGCTGAAGAACAGAGGGGGCACCAAGGAGGGTCCTCTGATCTAACCCCCAAAAGGAAAAGTCCGAGGGAAATGGACCAGCGGGACCCGAGACCCCAACAAGCCGGGCCGCGGCAGGGTCCCAGCCTCTTCTCGAGCCTGGGCCAGAGAAACCCTTGGGCAACGCGGACCCAAACGCAACCGCGAGGTTCGCGGAGCTCTGGAGGGAGGGGGAGAGGGGCGGGCCCAAGAGGCGCAACGGCGTCCCATTGGCGGGCCCTCAGGTCCCTCCGCTACGTCACCGAACTGGCGAGACCAAGCTGCCCCAGACCCCACTCGTGGTGCGCCGCGCTGAGCGCCCGGATTCCACGGTCTCCGGAGACCTGTGGATCCTCACCGGCGTCACAGTCCCCTCCGGCCACCTCTGTCACCCCCCCCCCAATTTTTTTTTTTCCCAAAGTCCTAACAGACTCGCTGGAAAACAGGGTGGCTTCACAGCCTTCAGGGTCGTCATGACCCCTCACCCACCGGTGTTGCCACCCACCCCGGGGCCCTCCGTCCTCAAAGACTTGGGGGCTGGAAGTTGGGTCTGACTGGTCTGCACTCAAATCCCAGCACCACTCCTCCTATTGTGAGACCACAGTCAGATCACGTCTTCTCTCGATTTTCCTACCTCAAAATGTGCATTATTATCCCTACAACCACATGGTCTGAGGAATAACCTGGTTACACTGGCTATAAAGGGAGATATTCTCCCACCTTATTATACAGATGGGGAAATTGAATTCTAGCCACCAGAATAATCGTTTATACTATTAACTATTTATAATATGTTAACTGATGAATCTAGTTAATGTTACGCTCACCCACCATCCACTGAGTGGTTAAGTGCCAGCTACCCTGATGGGCACTTGGCATTATCTCAATAGCTCCTGTAGTGTAGATAATTTTTGTGCCCATTTCATATATAAGGAAACTGAGGCTCAGAGGGGTTAAGTGATTTAAGGCCCCGGATCACAGAAATGAGTAAGAGGAGGAGCTGAAGATTTAAAAATTGGTGATCCAGGACACCGTCACGAATTTGGGTCACCCTGGACTCCCCAAAGGAGGTTCTTAACATCTCTGAGGGGATGGACGGACCCTTAGGAAATCTGGTAAAAGCTCTGGATCCACTCTATCAAGAGAGCACACTCACATACAAGAGCAACGCTGCAGTTTCAGAGGCACCCATCTACTTCCACCCAGGGGATCTGCCCTAATCCCTCTCCCTTACCAAACCTTGCTTCTGGGAGAGTCTAAGAAACAACAAAGAAACAGAAGGAAAATCCAGAGACAGAAAGAAAGAGAGAAACTAGAGAGCAAGCAGGGAGCAAGCAGCAGAAGGAGCAAACGGCTAACAGCAGTTGCCTTGGACGGGCATCGCGGTATAAGGGGCCAGGGTGGGGAGGGGAGCTCTGGATTTATCTGAAATGCTTGAACCTTTTACAACATGAACATGTTTGTGTGTCACTTGAGTAATAAATAGCAACTAAGAATTGCTTACAAGAAAGAAAAGAGACTGTGTAGACAAAGGACAGCGGGACACACGGACACAAAACAGAAACGGAAGGAGAGAGAAGACCTCAGAGTTGCGGGGGCGGGGGTGGGGGTGTGGGGAAGCGTGAAATACAGCCAGAGATAGACTGAAAGATGGAGAAAAAGAACAGGGAAAGATAAACAGATAGGCAGACATAGAACGGAAGGTCCTTCCGCAGCCCACAGCCGCTGTGGGGTTCCACCTCACAGGTTCCTCAGGTCCTGACGCCACCGAGGCCCCCACCCTTAGCCCCGGCCCGGCTGACCTGCAGAACCCGCTTGGTGAGGCCTGTCTTTTGCGCGAGCTGCTTCAAGTCCTTGGCGTCGGGGTTGTGGTTAATGGCAAAGTAAGACTTCATGGTCCGAAGCTGGTGGTGCTTGAAGGAGGTGCGCATGCGCTTCGTCTTCTGGCTGCTCGGGTATGGCTGGTCTCGGTCCAGGTGCTCCGCGTCGTTCTCGTTGCAGCTCAGGGCTGGGGAGGGAAGGCAGAAGCCGAAGGTGAACCTCCTGGCCCGGCCCCCCCACTACACTGGAAGTCCACACCCATCCCCACGCTCCGCCAAATGTTTCTAGCCTCAGGACCACACTGCGGGTGCCGCACCCCACTGAGATGGAGATATTATCCCATTTTATAGATTTATAGGGGAATTTGAGGTCGAGCCATTTACCCCGGGTCTCTCAGCTAGGAAATGCTGGATTCAAACCCAGCTCTAGGAGACTCCAAAAAACATTCTGAGCCATCGTGTTACAATAAAAATAGTAATGACAACAACTTGTCAATGACATTCAACTCCACAAGATGTGCTAATGGGCTTTACATGCAAATTTTCATCCTCAAAACAACCTTTTAAGCCAAGCATTATTTCCTCCCTTTTTACAGATGTTGAAACTGAGGCTCCTAAAGGGAAATCATTCTACCTCGGACACAGCAGGCCCATTATCTTCCCACTTCTCCCCGAACTCCTAAGGAGAAATGCAGTCTGCAGTCTTCCCCACCCCTTGCCCCCACACAGTGTCAGGGGCAGGCACCTAGAAGTCATAGACTTCCACTCATGTTCCAAACCCTCTGCTCGCTTTCATCTCTCCACTCCCACACCCAAAGTACTGCAGGACCCCTTAGCCCTGGGCCGGAGGCGCTGGGCTGGAGGTTGGAAACTGTAGTTTGTAGCTTCATCCTCACCACTGCCCTGTGAGACAGCGGCTTCCCAGTTTTACAAATGAGATGAATGAGGCAGAGAGGTTAAGCAATCTTTGGAAATTTCGAAGAGCGGCACAGTACTTAGCCAGAAAGGGAAGGAAGTTGGAGGAAGAAATTAACATGTATTCTACACCCAGTGTAAGCCTTTGGCCCTACATACATGGGGAGGAGGGGAGGGCTTCACTACTGCTCCAGGAGGTGACTATTGCTATTCACCCCATTTTAAAGATGAGGAAACGAACATGAAGGGAAATGAAGTCACGCCATTGGTTAAGGCTGAGCGCAGATTCAACACTGCAGTTCTCGCCTCCTTGGTGTTTCTTTCCCCTGCACCACAAAGGCTGGCAGAGATGAAGCACGACTCTTTGGGGAGCGTGTCCCTATCCAGAAGGGGCCCAGCTGGGGCTGCCAATGCCTGCAAGGCACTGGGGGTGGGGGACAGGGATGGAAACCTCAGGCCTCAGAAAGTTGCTTAGCAACCTGGTGGGGACATGCAGGACCCCTCTCCAAGATCCCCTCAATACATCCTGAGCCATCCCACATATAAGATCTTACTTTGGGGAGTGTCTCATAGGAGATTAATTCAGTCCCCCCTAAAGTGGGCAGCTGGGAATATATCTCCTATTTCATCACATGCCCATAATAGAGCTGCAGATTTAGCAAATAAAAATACAGGTTGTCTAGTTAAATTTGAATCGCACATAAACAATGAACAATTTCTTAGAATGATATCTGAAATACTGCATGGGACATACCTATACTGAAAACTAATCTGTTGTTTGCCAAAAACTCAAATATTGCACTGTATACACTTATACTAAAAAAATTATTCATTGAATTAAAATTCAAACATCGTATGGGATACACTTACACTAAAAAAATGTATTTTTCCTTTAAAATTCAAATGTTGTATGGGATACACTTACACTAAAAAAAATTATTTATCGCTTACCCAAAATTCAAACTTAACTGGAAGTCCTGCATTTAATCTGGCAATACTACCTCAGAAGCACTCCTGCTCCCCTGGTGGCCTACTCCTCCCCTGCCCAACTGAGGAGTAATCCCTTGCAGAAAAAGTGTGCAAGATGCAGGTCTTATCCCTAACCTTGAAGTTGTCAGCAAGTGGCTACACCTCCTAAAGGCCCCTTCCAACAGGCAACCAGGCGCCCAAGTTCTCCAGCTGGGCTTTACTCTCCCTGAGAGCACCCAGAGTAAAGAATGGGGATCCAGCAATTTAAAGGGGATCAGAGAATGACTCCAAATGGGATCCATGGAAACTGCCCTGGCCCCCCGCTGTGGGGAGAGACCCTCTTCTAGCCCCTAGTCCCCAGCCCACGGGGGGGGGGGGTTGGGGGGGTTGGGGGGGGTAGGGCAGGCCTCCCCACAGGGGATCTCTGGGCCCATTCCTCCGCCCAGCCCCCGCCTGGGCCTTGCTGCTGTTAATGAGCTCCATGGGGACCCTGGCGCCCCACGCACCCAAGGGACGTGCCCTGAGCTCGGCCTAGATGGGGGGGCGGGGATGGTGGTTGGGGGAGGGAGAAGGAAAGGGCAGAGAAAGGAGAAAAAGAGACAGATGTAGAAAAAAGAGAGAATGGAGAGAAAAGGAGAGGTGGGGCGGGGGGGGGACCGGGAAAGATGGACAGAGCCAGGAAAAAAGAGAGGAGAGGCAGAGAAAAAGAAAGCAGTGGATATGGAAGAACCAGAGACAGACAGTTACAAAGACAGAAAAAAATCAGGAGAGACACAGAGAGAGCCAGAGGGGTCACCAAGGCCCAGAAACAGTAGGGATGCGGTGTGGTGAAGGGTCCAGGTTAAGGAACTGAATCCCCGGTCTTGGGCAGGCCGGGTCCCTTTGGCGTGGCTTTTTCAAAGCCGCTACAGGCAGGGTAGGGATGAAAAGGGGAAGGAGGGAAAAAGAGGGGAGGGCAGAAAAGAATTCGGCCCAAGGTAGGGAGGCCCAGGCAGGCCAGCAGCAGGGGCAGGAGACGGCACTAGGGGCAAAGGAGCAGCTGTTGGGCCCAGATTCGGTTGCTGCCCCAGGTCCCCTCACTCTGGCTCCCAGCTTCCCGGCCGGGTGGAGATTCCCCAGGATCGGATCCGGGGAGGAGCAAGGGGACGAGGGGAGGGGGAGGACCAAGCTTTCTCTCTCCTTTTTTTTTTTTTTCCTCTCAATTAGGCCGATTCAATGGAGCTAAAGAGCTCGTAAAATCATGAATAATTTACTCGTGATCTGTTATTAACCCATCGGGTTTCGAGCTCTTGTCGCTGGGACTGAACCTGTAATCAAATCTGACTTCGCCTCATTTTACTAAAGACGAGATTGTAGGTTCAATTGTCTAAATAATGGATTGGAATCAAATCAGTAATTACGCCGCCAGGCGCGCGCACACACACACACACATGCACACACAAAGCTGGGGCTAGGGGAGAACTGGGCATCCGGCCGGTCCGCGCGGGACTCCCGTGGCCGCGGCGCGCAAACTCGGACGCAAAGCGCAGGGCCCGGGCCCCTGACCGGCTCCGGCCGCCTTGCCGCGCCCGGGGCCGGGGTGGGGTAGGTTTCAGTTCCGTCTCCGGAACCTGAGCTGCGATCTCGAACCAGCGGGGCTGCCAGAGGAGGACCAGCCGCGGCGGCCACCGCCCCGGAAGGACTTTCCGACCTTGCGGGCCCCGCCGCTCCAACTGTCCTTCCCTAAGCGAGGGCCGGGCGCACCGACGGCGCCCCCTCCCAACTCTGCCGGAGCTCACTGCCCGGTAGTAAGGTGCCGCCGCTCCTCCACCGACTGTCCGCCACAGCGATGAGCTTTGCAGGGGGTCGGTGTGGCTGGACCCCTGGGTGTGGGACACTCACACCAACAAGCTCGAGTCCTCACAATCGGAATCACGCTCGCGCGCGCACACACACACACACACACACACTTGCCCGGACATACCACTGAAATCAGACGCTCCACGGGGCCCTCTTTCCAGTCCCAACTGCCCGCGGCCCACACTGTGGCCCTTTCTCTTCAGCGGGTGCAGGGAGGGGAGTGGGAGGCTTGTCGAGGAGGCGCCCACTTTTCTCAATCTAGTCCCGGGAGCCCGGAGTAAGCAATCCGTACAGCCACGAGCGGCGCGCCTTGCTCGGGTTCCACCAGCTTAGAAAGCCGGGGCCAAGGCCAGAGACACCAACACCAGGATGAAGAAAGAGACAGGAACTGAGAAACCCCGAGACACACGCAGAGAGAGAAAGGGGGGCCTAGAGACCCGAAAGGAGAAAAAAAAGAAAGGGACCAAAGAGAAAAGGAGGAGAAAGCAAGCGTGGGGCAGACTTGCAGAGGTGCCAGCTTCTCTGAAACTCAGCCTTCAGCCACATCTTGCTCTGAGTGGCGCGGCCTCCTCAGGGAAGGTGGAGGAGCAGCAAAAAGCACAAATAAATCGCTGTACCGTCTGCCTTTCCGTTGCAAACCTGTCTGCCCAGGGAAAACATAATCCCGCTCCCCACCCATCCCGAGTCCTGTGGCCCAGCCCGCATGCTGCTTTCTACTGGAGGCCAACCGCACTTGATAAATAGACCCGCTTTGTTTTGGGGAACCTGATCTGGACTCAGGGTAGTCTGTTCAGGGTTGGGGGTGACCAAGGGATGCAAGTTTTGGAGAGCCGCATCTCTCACAGAGCTTTCAACAAATCTTAAATCTGCCTTGCAGACCTCGCTGCAGCCACCTCACCATTTACCAGACTGGGGGCTGTATTTTCCTCCCAGCTCCGCACACCAAGACACATATGCCCCACGATCACCAAACAAACAACTTCGTTGGAGCGAATAGGGGACCCCCACTGGCCTATCATTCTCCACTCCCTGCCCATGCCAGCTCAGATTTTTAAAGATGAAAATAATCCTGACTTCTTCCCCACCACAGCCCTCTCCGCACAGTTCAGAGGTTTGGTTTTGTTTTGTTTCCACTTGTGCATTAGACTAAGGGGAAAAGGAGGAAGAAAACAAAGTCTCTGAATCCGATTCTATCACAAACGAAAGAAAGAAAGTAATTGCAAATAAACTCTATCAAGTTCAGAAGCCCAGGGAGTCATAAACCTTTCCCGGCCGTGCAGACTTCGGGCAGATGTTGACGGGCCTCAGAACTGCTGCAGCTGTCCTGAGCTGGAAGGGATGCGGGAGGGGGCAGAGCCTCTCCCAGAACGACCCAGGGTTCAAAGACGCCGGAAATGCAAACAAGCCCTCCACCCCAACCCGGCGCAAAGCCAGGCCTTCCAGGTCTCTTCCCGAGGCGCCGGCTTTGGAGGGTCGCAGCTCTTATCTCGGCGCCCCGCTGTCATCCGGGACTCGGAAGAAGAACCCCAGGGGTGGGGGGGAACCGAGACCTAGTGGAGCAGGAGGATCGGGCAGGACGCTACAACTCGCTTTTGCTCAAAAGGCTCCTGGGCCCAAGTTTCCCGAGCCTGCCGCCCACAGCACACTTTACATGACCTGGCCACAGGCCAGGCCAAGCTCGGTGGCCCCGGGCCACCACCAGTCCTTTCTCTTGGGACCCCCGCCACTCAGTCTTGCTCATCCATCGCCCCAGATCCTCTCCCGCAGCCACACCAACCTACAGCCTGTTTGGTGTCGGCTCTGCCATGCTTTCTCCATACTTGTACTTTCTGCTCAGCCAAATGGGTAAAAGGCCCAAGACAAAAACCCTCTAAAAGATTTCTCTGCTTCAAGGTACTAAACCGAGAGCATCAAGACCACTCCAGCCAAGGGCACACAGGCTGGGGCCCAGGGAGCTAATGTCACTTCTGCCAGGTCATCTGGTGGGCCTGGGGAAGCTAAAGCCTGGAGTACCCACAGTGACGCAAGTAAACATGTACAGCACACTGAAATTCACTTCACTCTCAGCCTCTGACGCCATGCACCTTCCCTCAACCCGTCGGGGCGCTCGAGGCTCCTCGCACTCACCAGCGTTGTAGGCAGCCAGATCCGCCCCAGGCCCGGGGCTCTTGCGCTTCCTCGGCCGCCCCTTCTGCACTGTGCCCACGCCATTGTAGTAGGGAAGACCCAGAGGGTTGGCCCCGGCTGCACCCAGCCCGGCGCTCTTGGCCGCCGCGGCTGCCGCCGCTGCAGCCGCCACGTCGGCGTGGTTGAAGTGCGCGGGGTACTCGCCCTGCAGCAGTGCCTCGAAGTGCAAGCGGCAGTAGACCAGGCTGTCCTTCATGCCGAAGTGGTCACCCGTGGTCAGCATCTTGTTACACGTGGTGCACGTGAAGCAGTTGAGGTGATAAACCAAGTCCCGAGCTCGCATCACCATCTCCGAGGCCGAGATGCCCAGGTGGCAGCGGGCGCAGCGCTGCACAGAGAACCGCCTGTAGGGACCATCGAGGGAGGGACTGTGGGGACACACGGTTGGGTACTCCCCATACCCCTCCTCCAGGTACGCTGGTACCACTGGCAGAAATCCACTCAAGATGGGCAACCGGGTCTTAACTTGGAGGATGGGGGAAGAGGGAACTAGATTTTGGCCCAGATCTGGTCCTACCCTGAAATATAGTTTCCCTTAACCATTTCCGTGTCTACAAAGGCTTTACTTTACCCAGAGTCTGAGCAAGCCCTAGGAAAGCCTTGCTCAGGAGTAAGGGAAACTTCCCATTCATCCGTCCCTCAATCTCTACCCCTGCCCTCCACACCAGTGCCTGGGCATCCTACAGACCTTTGTAATTAATTCCTAAGAAACGGAGACAGGGAGAAAGAGACAGAGGCAGGGGAAGGGGGGGGGGGGGCTGAAATAAGCAGACCTAACCCTAAACCAGGAGAGGAGAACCTAGGAGCCTGGAGCCTGCCTGTTGGTGATTCCGGTTCTTCAATCCTGACCAGCTTTCACTCCCATCTCCAGGAAAGACCCGGAAATGCACCCAATCTGATCCCCAGCTCTCCTTCCAACTTTGTTCCACACCAGTCCAGACTGCCTGGGTCTGGGGGTCCCTGTTTCAGCTCCCTCCAATTGACCCAAGAAACTTCAAAGGGAGAAAGGTACCCAGTTCAAGCTTATTTTTGGTCTAAGCTAAAAAGAGGGCAGCTTCTGCTTTTCTCTGGGTCCCCACCGACACTTCACAGATCTTTCCAAGAGTTCCCTCAGACTGTTGCTTAAAAAGGATGTCACCCAATTTGTACTGGCTTGGAGAAGGGGGGAACCTACGTAGAGAACCCTCCCTTGGGACAAGACTGCATCCGAGACCAGGGGTCCTGGGTGCCCCAGGGCGGTGGGTCCCGAGATGGGGGCTACCTGTAGTAGTCTTCCTTGCAGTAGATGCTTCCATCCTTGCTGAAACAGGTGAGCTCCGACTCCAGGTTGAGCTTGCACTCGCAGCACTTGAGGCAGCGCATGTGCCACTGCTTGTCCACCGCCAGCAGGTAGTAGCGGTCGGAGATCTTGCCCCCGCAGCCGGCGCACAGCGCAGCGCGGTCACTGCTGATGGACGGCATGGTCTGCGGAGGGAGGGAGGCGCGAGACCGCAGCGCCTGCGTCAGCCTGCGACCCCACCGCCGCCGCGCCGCGGGAAACGGGCACGCACCCGCAGCTCCCTCGGGGGATCAAGCTAGCCCTAAACGCAGCGGGGTGGCTGCCAGGGTGTGTGGTTCGCTTCCTCCACGCCAAAAGGCCCATATCCAAGGGGCTCAGAACCCAGGTCCGCCCGTGCAGCCCAAGTCGGTCGCAGGCCCGGACCGGCTGCTGGCCTGGCCAGACCTTCCTCCTTACTTCCCCCTCTTCCTGTCCCCTCTGCTCTTTTCCCGAAGGGCTCAAGCTTCGTTGGGGGACTGGATGGCTACTTCAGCCAAGCCCTCCAAAAGCTCTCCCCAAACTGTTTCTTAAAGAAGCCACTCTGCTGGGCCCCAAGAAAAGGAATAAGATGACCATTATAAAAGTCACCCTCCACACAGACTCCTCTCCACAGACTCGGTGGAGTTCTCGGCCCCTAACCCCAGTGATCTCTGGATTCTTAAACCGGAGGTTTAGGCCAGGGCAAATAGCGCGGGGCTGCCACTTCTGCCACATTGGCTGGGGCCCTCTTAGGTCCTGAGAGAGGGTGAGTGGGGTGCATGGGCACCCTCAAAGTCTCCCAATGCAGGACAGGCCCAATCCAAATCCTCTCCTAACCGAACTGACAGGCTGAGTGGGTACAACTCCGGAAGAAGAGCTTGGAAGCAGAGGCACTGGGGCTTCTCTTCTCGCACTCCAAGCAGAGAAGATTCGCTGCTGCTCCCCACCTCCTTGGCCTCTAAAGGTCACTGCGGGGCCTGGCTTGGGCAGTGTCTGTTTGTCTGGCCCCCAGGGAGGTCTGAGGCAAGGAACTGGCTATTTGGGGCTGAGCTGGTGGAGCCAGGTGTGGAGATCCGAATGGACTCTCCTTCCACAAGAACCAGGCCAGAGCCTGAACAGCCAGCCCTAACCGGTCCGAGTGGGGCCAGCCAGGAGGCCCGAGATGCGAACAACGAAGAGCGCTGGACTGGAAGACTTCGACCCCTGAAATTGCGCTGGGATAGGAACCCCGATTGCCAGGAGGCGGAAAGTAGCTCCAGTCGGCTGGAGACCCCGGTGCTGCGGGGCTGGTTCGTCCTTCCCCGCGCCGAAGGCGGCCAGAGCCGAGCGTTGGAGGAGAGCGCGGGGTTGGCGACCAAAGAGCCCCTTGAAGTGAAAAGAGAGCCATCGGGCCGCGGGTAGGACTTCGCTCCCACTTCGGGAGAAATGCTCTCTTCCACCTTTAGGGTGTGAAATTTCGGTCTCAACCTTGTTTCCCTCCTCCGCCCCAGCAGCCGGGTTTCCCGTGAGCCGGGAGCTACGGGCCTTGCATCCTGTCCGCAGATCCCCAGCGTCCAGTCCCGCGCGGCACGAAGAACACTCCCCAAAGTGCCCCCAAACTTAGGAGAGCAAAGGCGCAGACCGATCCGGCCGCGTCCCAGCTTCTGGCCCGGACCCCGCAGCCGTGCGCCTACCGTCTCCGTGTCGCCGCGGTCGATGGCGGAGCTGATGGCGGGAGCCTCGCTCTTGGCCCTGCGGTCCATCTCGTCGATGACCCCGTGCACCTCGGGGCCCGACAGGCTGTGGAACAGCATCGCGGCGGGACCGGCGGGGCCGGGGGCGCGGCTCCTCCGCGGGAGGGCTTGCCCCCCGCCTCAGCTGCCTGGCGCTCCCCGCGCTAACGGGCCCGGTGCATCGCCACCGCGGCCCCGGCCCCGCCCGAGCTCGGCTGTGCCCCCAGGCCGGGCTCTGGGCCCCGGGCGCCCGCGGGCCAGGACGCCTCCCGCCGAGGCGCGGGGGCAGCTACATCGCGGGGCGCCTGGGCGGCGGCGCCAAAGCCAGGGTCACAAGGGCACGGGGCGGGTGGAGGGGGGAGGTGGGGTGCGGGAGGGGGCAAGAGACCGGGGCAGAGGTCGGCGCCCGCCGCGGGCGCTTTCACGCCGCGGGCATCGCCCGCCCGGCTTCGGCGCCCCGGGCGCAAAGCAAGAGCGCAAACTCTGCCCGAGGCGGCGACGGCTGCGGTCTGGGCTCACTGGGGAGCGACTAGGTGCCCGCGGCGGCCCAGCTGCCTGGACCTCTCCCCTCCCCGGGGTGTGCCCCCAGCCCAAGGCGACCCGCTTAGGCGCTGGGTCGGCTACGGGAGTAGGGGTTTCTCCGGAGCCAGCGAGCCGAGCGGAGACACCGGGAGAATTGAAGAGGAGGAGGAGGAAGAGGAGGAGGCGGAGGTGGAGGAGGAGGAGAAAAAGGAGGAGGAGCAGAGTGGGAGGAGGAGCCGCCGGCCGCGGGCCCCGCCGCGCGCAACGCTCTCCAAGAGCGCGCCGAGCCCAGCCCCGGCTCTGCAGTCCGCGCCAGCCAAGCGTCCGCGCCTTTTCTACAGCCGCGCCTGACATCACGTCCTGCCGCCGCGCCATTGGCCGCCCGGCACCCCGGGCCCCGGCAGCGCGTGCTCCGGGAAGGCGGGAGACCCGAGAGGGAGGGGAACCGCAAGAGGAGGAGAGGAGCGACGAGATGGTGGGAGCTGGTGGGCGAGGCTGGGGGGCGGGGGCGGGAGCCAGCGAGGGAGGAGGGGGAGCGCGGGGTTTGGAGTTTTAAGCTACAAACAGTTTGCTGCGATTTTCTTCGGGAAGGAAAACTAAACCTTCTCTCCCCGCCGTCTCCATCCTAAGAAGGCGCAGCCGCCAGAAGATGCTTGAGGAAAGGCTCCCTCGGGTAATCCCTCGGCCCGGAGCCGCCCCTCGGGCACCGGCTGGGGAGGCCTGGGAAGGCCGGCCTGAAGCAGAGCTCGGGGAGCCTTCGGCCGCTTCCCGCCGAGTCCTGCCTTCCGCCCGGGCTTCGCGCCGCGGGGCTGCGGACTGCCGCGCAGGCCTCCCGCGGACCCGGCTGAGCCAGAGCGGCAGAAACCGGCGGGAGCTGTGGCTCCCGGGGAGGGCGGCCAGTCAGCTTACCCTGGCTCCAAGCGAGCTACGGCCCAATTAATGGCCTGGCGTGTAGTTCCCACTCGCTCTTCCTGTTCTCTCTCCAACCTGGAAGAGTGGGTGCCAGCGTGGCTTTACGAACTAGAAAGTCATGGGTTCTGATCCTAGTTCTGCCGCTGACTTGCAGTGTAACCTTCGGCAAGTGACTTAACTTCCCTACGCCCGTTTCTGATCTTTTAAGTGCGGATCAAGAAAGCCCTCTCCACGTGGATGTGATGAGCGAAAGAGATCACGAATGTAAAATGCCTGGAACATAGTAGGCACTAGGGAAATTCTTTCATCCCTTCCTTTCCTCTCTTCTTCCCTTTAAAAACTTTCCCACTCAGCTACATTAGACATCAGCGAGGTTCTTAAAAACCACAGGCCCATTGCGCTGTCCGCTGGGTGCCTCATGCCACAGACAGTTATTGAAGGGCATCCTTCCTGCAGCTTGGCTGCAGCACTTCAACAACCTGGCCTGCCGCAAGAGTCCCAACTACCACCCCCAGCCCCAGACTTCAAGCTCCCCCAAGAGACTCTTGGGAGTGACGGGATGGGTGATGAAGAGGGATTTAGGTAATAAAAAGCGATTGTAGGTAAAAACTGAATGAGCTACTTAGTTACAGAATCCCAGTCTCCTGGCTCTGCCTTGGAGGCGGTTCGTGTGCAGTGACTAGCTTGCCAACAGGAGGTAAGGGGCTAGCCAGGATCTGTGTAGTCTACCTTACAGAGCATAGAACTGAGGCTGTACAAAACATACTTTTACACAAGTCTTACATAAATTTCAAACAACTCCATGTGAGCTTGTAATGCCCAAGCACAGACATGTTCATTTGTGCAAAATGCACATGTTCATCTTCGTTGGCAAACACCTCGAGTGTAAGTATACAATGCCAGGCAGGAGGATGCATCTATACACTGGAAAATTGCAGTTATAGGTACTCTCAGACAACTCTATGGAGATCCCTGCGTAGGACTCTCTGAGGCCATGCTTTGCATATTTGCAAAACTCTCGAAGTTACAAGAATGTGTGTACACGCACAGATGCCCTCAAATGAGGAACGGACCATCAACGCAAAGATGCGCGTGCGCGAGTGTTCACACAGACGTGTGTGCTCTAGCGCCTGCACAAGGCCAGCGCCCAGGCACACTGACGCCTGCACGCGTACACATAAGCATGTTTTACTGACGCATCTGGGGCACTTTCTTCAAAGAAAGGAGGGAATGAAAATCTAATCTGGGAGTCACCGGGGTTCATCGGGAGGTTGCCCAACGGGTAGGAAGAAAATTGTAACAACACTTGAGCATTTGTCTGTGGTACAGCTCTGTGCCCAAGCTGGAAGGATGCAATACGTTTCCTAGAACTCGAGGGGCTGGATCCCTTCGGAGCTGCAGGGCGGGGGGAGGAACACTCGGGTACTCTTGCCGCGGGCTTCCCCAGAAAGGTGGAAACACACCCTGAGGCTCTTCACTTCCCCCGTGTCTGTACGCACACGCTTTCTTCGCCACCTCTCTGACCAACACTCCACACCCACCGCCGATCGACCCCGAATTCCCTGGCACTCAGGATTCCCGCCGGGTGCGCCCGCCTATGTATCCCTCCGTGTCTGGCTAGGACGCGCTCGGGTCGGCAAAGGGCTCAAACTTCATTTCCCGCCACGGGATCTGGGCGCCCCTCCCGCCCCCCTCCAGCCCTGAGTTCAGAGGCCGGTAACTTTGCTAATCTCCCCCAGCGGCGAGGGGGACGTCGCACAACCGCTGAGCCCTGTCCGCGGAGACTAAACAAGGAGAGGAACAGGCTGTAAACACACATCCTGACACGTGAGTGACATTTACACGGTGCAAGAAGCCGCAGCCGCGAGGATGGCGGCGGGTGGGGGGAGCAAGCATCCGCAGGTAAATGGAACCTTCGGAAGCGCCGGAAACGGAGGCCCCTCGACGCCCCTCCCCCAGGTAGGGGAACGGACTCCCCAGGTCGCCTGAACCTGCCTTCTGTGGGAGGTGACAGGTGAACGGAATTCAGGTCCGGCTACTCTAGCCGCTGCCTACCTCCCCACCATCTGCTTCCTCGCAGACAGGCAGACCCGGCGCATAATGAGGTAGCAGCCTCCAGCCGGCCACCGTGACTAACTCAGAACAAAAGCTCTCCCTCCACGCCTCTTCCAACAAAGGGGCCACCAGCCCCGGCGCTCCCCGAAGGCTGCGGGGCTCCGGGCTGCCGGCTGCGGAGCTGCCGCTCGCAAACTTCCCGGGGCTCCCGGGGCTGCCGGCGCCACGGAGCCGGGGCCGCGGAGGGAGGAAGCACATGCCGCCCAGAGAAAGTGAGGCCGGGCCTGGCGGGGGAAGAGGGGGCGGGAGCCGGGCAGCCGCGGAAGGAGGGTGATTGATCAGTGCGCGGTTCCCGGCGCTCTGTCCCGTTATTAGAGGCGGCCAAAGCAGGGCCACGCAATAACCTCCGAATCGCCAACTAATTGACGCTGCAGGCAACTACTTCATTGTGCGCGCTGGTTTTATGTCTTCATAGCCGGTGATTGACAAGGTGTAATTAGTCATCTCACTCGGTGATAAACATGGGCACCCTCCTCCCGCGGCATCAGGCCGTGTGTACCAGCAGAGGAAGCGATAGCTGACGCTGATATACCATTAAATCAAAATGAAGACGTTCAGAAGTGTGTGTTTGCTGTGACGCTCTGATGGTTTATTTCTCAAATACGGCACCAACAGATTTACTTGATTTGCAAGTTAACTACAACATTAACTGGTTTTATTTATTTTGCCTCTTCTTTCCTTTTCCTAGGCAGGGATGTTGCTCTTGGAGAATGTGAAGACAGTTTGCTTCTTGACAAGCGAGCGAACGGGCGCCCAGATTTTTGCAGCCTCCCGAGTCTCTCCCGAGGGAAAGGCAGGCAGAGAAAACGCCTGATCTGGGAGCCACCAGGGAAGGATTCCGTGCAGGGGGAGCCGCCCTCTTTGGCCCCAGACCGGCCTGCCGGGGACCCCCTTTGGGCATAGCCAACGGATGACCTGAAACACTGAGGATGGTTCTGGGGATTGGGGTGGGGAAAGCCTTTTGGATAATAACTGCAAAGAAGAAAGAGGCGAAGACAACTGTTTCTTCTCTGCCTTGCAGCAGGAGGAACTGTGTTCTTAAAGCTGTTGGCTGCAGTCACAGGGCCAGTTGCCTGCCTCCGTTCCCTGAGTAAAGTGTAATGTCTCCTGTTTTCAGGGTTGCACCCTTCAGCAAATTATATATCTTGCTCGACTGTGAAATAGGTCTTGCTAAGGAAGTGTGTGTGTGTGTGTGTGTGTGTTTATGGGGGTGTGTCTCTCTACAGTGAGGCTGCTACTAGAGGTGCTAGTTATTCATTTCAAAAACCTGGTGGTTAAAAACTTTGAAAAGGGAGGGATCATTGCTGGTTGGGCTCCCTGGGATTGCTGGGGTCTGTCTTGACTCTAATTCTCAGTAGAGAATGGCATGGACTGAACAAAACTACCACCAACTGAAAGCCCACTGCCAGTGTATCACACAGGCCCCCAGGAACCCCCCAGTGGGGAAAGCTCCCCTTTCTTTCCCCTTCTCTCTAACCTCTGTCTTGAGTTTGCTTAGCAGAGGAATGATGATTCCTTGCCACTATGCAGGAATGTGGGGTTGTGGACATCTCCAAGAAGAGATAGGGTGAAGCCGAGTCACAAGGATGGCAGAAAAGCTCCATATTTTCAAAAATGACCCCCTTCTACCCAGGCATGGGCAGGGAAGGCAAAGAGGGGAGTGTTTTATACTGATGTGAGAGGCTGTCAGTCAGCAGCAAATCAGCTCAGGCATGGCCACTTTATGAAATCAACTCTTTGCCTTGGTCAAACCTTACCAAAAATCTTCTGGTTACTCCTACTGACAATATAAATTAGCTGGTCCTTAGTTTTTTCGAGGAAGAACACCATGTCTGTTGATAGATAAATGGCTTGGCCCGACTCAGGCAGAGAGGAGCCCAATTCCTCCTCCTCTTATCCCTGCAGCGATCTGAACAGTTCCGAAACCGCCTCCCAGGGCGTCAGCTGAGCAGGTTGGGGAACTAACCAGGGCCCTCTCTCTAGGGCCCTGTTAAATGCGCTGAACTTAAAATGAAACACGAAGTGTGAATTTCAGGTTTGAACATGATGCATCAGGAAACGTGGAGGTTGGCAGCCCTTTTCTCCCTCCTGCCTTTCGGTAGCAGGTATTAATATTGTATTAAATGTTATGAGAAAGTAAGGGCTGCGGAGAGGAATGTGCTCAGATGCAATTTTGTCAAGGTTTTTATCTGTGATTATGATTCCAGATGTAGAAACTCCCGGAGGAGGGAAATGAGGGGCTGCTGGCGTGTGACATGTGTTTTAAGGTGTTTGGCAGTGTTTCTCAAAGTGGTGACAAAATGTTCAATTTTATTACAGGAAATCGGCAAAAGAAATATGAATATACTAGGCTGGAGAGTGTTCATCTCAGCAGAGGATTTACCATTATTGATTAGGGCGGGGAAAGTTTGTATCTGGGTCCCCTTAAATCACATTGTCAACAATGTAAATCTGTCAGATCAGATTATTCTGAAAGCACTATTTTAACAAAATACACAATAGCTAATTGCATCTCTCTACCTTCTAATTTCCATGCAAGATGCAAACTGCCCTGGAAGCACACACAAAAAGTAAATATTGCAACGTGTCATTTTTAAAAACTGGTGTACCTACCACCATTGCTTGAGAGTAATTCTTCTTAACCTAACCCAGAATACTACTCAGTCCTAGAAGGGACCCTAGTCCTAGAATTTTGCTCATTCTGTTAGTCTGGTTGCTTTTTAGGTAGGAGCACACCTAACAGCAATGAATTTCCTCACACAGGGAACCACATTTTGCTAAAAGGAAAATCAGGAAGATTGTATGGGGGAAAAAAAGTGGGGATGGGGGAGGAAGCAGCTGAACTCTTGACTGAGAACTCTTGTATCTACATGCGTTTGAGCCTGGAAAAATTCCTACCACAGTCTTTTCTCCATTCAGAGACATCTCTGCCACTCTCTCTGACAGCAGGACACCCCTAAACTCTATTTCCAAGCAAAGGTTCCCTCATAAACATTTTATGAGCTTCACATACACTAATCGACGTGGGTACCCAGCCAGCGCTGACTAGACTGGAGGAGGATTTGGTAAACATTTCCATAGAACAAAAAGAGGGGGTTTTGGCTAAAGATGCTGGACTTGGCTCTCCCATGAGTCCTCAACCAGAGACTCAGCAGACACAGGACACATTACTGCATATGGATTGCCCCACATCTCGCACATGCAGTCTGGTCTGTCAGCCCATTTCCCGAAGCTCACAAGTATTCAGCCCCAGCCCTTCCTACATCCCGGCTAAAGAATGTTGATTTTGGCTTCCCAGCCACTGGCACTATTTTACCATCACAAAACATACTGGTTCCTAGCACAAATCACACCTTCCTGGGAAGGAAGAAGGTTCTCCTGTGAGGTGGTACATTTCCGAGGGGAGCAGTGAGGTTGCACAGAAGGGAAATGCTCAGCGAGGCCACCATCTCTCCCCGCGCTTTCAGCAGAGCCCTTTCTCCACCCCAGCCCAACTTTCCACTGGCTTGATTAGCAAACCTCTACTGCTATTTGGGGAGCTGGCATTGTCTCCTTAGGTGAGGAACGAGTCATTTCCCACATAAGCTTCAACCGAAGCCCAACCTCTTGCCTCCTCCCCCATTTTTATTCTTCCATTAATTAAAACAACTAATGTTCCATCGATTATCTTTGCATGAATGAAAATCATTACGGGCCCTTGCAGGTATATGGGAAATTCTGTTTGCTCAAGTATTCACACTTTGATTTCCAATAGACTCATTTTCCCAGGCATAAAGAAATTCAAACAAAACAAAACAAAAACAAAAACAGAATCTCCTGACACTTTGCAGTAAAGCATGAAGACGGGTAGTAATGAGCTTGTGCCGATCTCTTGCAGGAAGGAATGCTCAGATGGCCCTGTTTTAGAGCTGAATTGTACTATCTGGTAAAGGCTTCTAGACAGTTAAGGCAAATGTGGATAGGTCATCAGACCTAGATTTTGAATTTGTGCTTGTGTTGAAGCAGATGAGCTCATCCAAATTTACTTTTAAGCGACCATCAGTCCTCAAAAGTAAAAAGGCAGGGGACAATCATCTCTGTTTGGAATTTCCCGGCTAGTTGGCCATTTCAGCTTGCATCTCCATTTCTGGGGGCTGCCATAATTAGAGCGATCTATTTTGCATTTACTTCTCTTTGCAAGCACTACATTATTCACTCTTTCCTGTGCTTATTAAACAGTGCCACCTGCACCAAATTCAACAAAGCTCTTCCATCAGTCAGCCCAGTAAGGATCCCAGACCATATATTATCATTAATTGAAGCTCAATTGAATAGTTGACGATAGAGGCATGAGTAAAAGCAACACATTTTCTAGGACCTGCTCATAAGAATGTTCGAGGCAAAAAAAAAATATTCCCCAAATTGTCATTTTTTACAAACTCATTTCATTCTCTCTGTATAGTAATTCAAGCAGCAATTAGCAAGTCTTTTAATTAATGAACTATTCCCTGTATGTCACCAAGGTGCCTGCAGCACAAATGTCCTCCTCCTTAAGGCACTAGCAAATGCAGTCAATATTTTGTCACCCAAAGCCTTCGAAGCTGACCACCTCGATAGCCCTAATACTATCAAAAGCATCTGAAGAGGCAGGGACAAGGCTGGGAGGCAGAGGACAATCTTGAGAAAACTAGCCGTGGATAGCCTGAATCCAGAGAGAGGGAGTGGCAGGAAGAAGGGATCCAGAGACAGAAAAGAGAGGTAGAAAATGAGTGTAGATAGATACCAGCGGTTAAAGAAAAGCCCAGAAAGTTTCTAGCAAAGATGGGACCATCTCTGAGTCTCAGCTATAACAAACCCCATCTAAATGCTGATGATTTACACATTTTTAAGAGCATCAAACCTCCCTGTGCCTTGTGCTTTAAAAAGCTCTCTGCTTTGTTCAAAATACTGCTTATCTTTGGCATTGTCAACAGCTCTGCATCTGGGAGAGATTAATTAAGTGATAGGTCAGGCACAATGAGGTGAAAGGGCATGTCCACCCAATCAGGACTGATTCATCCATTTCTAGGTGAATCAACTTTGTTGAGGGATGCCAATTTCAGTTCCATTTTCAGGGAGGATTTATCAATAGGAATGCCTGAGCTCCCCTAGCGAGGGGCTCTTAGATGGAAAAGGTATTTCCAGACAGAAAAATCTAAAATCCACACTCTCTTTTACAGATGTGAAACCAAAACGTAACTATAAATTGTCTGTAGGCTTAAGTTTCACTGATCTAGGTAAAGGCTGATTTTCTTGAACATGACCTTTTACAAAACAGCTAATTGGATGATTACAAATAAGACAGCCATGCAACACAATTTTAAAAAATAAAGACTTTGCTTTCTTCTCTCCCCCTTCTCAACTGTTCCTCATTGTCTCTTCCTTTCAAAGTCCACTTTTAATTTCTAGAGGCAAAGTGAAAGAGACAGGAAAAAGAGGAGGAAAGAGAGAGAGAGAATCTAAGAGAAATAGAGAGGTTGTCTAAGTGTTCGCTGAATTTTTCCAGACCAATTAGAGGTTATCTTTAAATCTTCACCCCTCCATGTCCCCCACACTTTTCTAAAAAATCTTTAGTGAGAAATCAGCTAATTGGAAAAGCCATGTGGCCAGTTCACCCTGTTCCTAACCAGAAGGGTTTTAAGGACCTTGGATCCTACTCCCCAAAATGACACTCTCCCCATCTCTTCAGCAGCATGTCAGTCTGGGTCAAAATTCTGGTTGCCTCTGTGTGTTGGGGGGTGTATGGGTGGGTCAGAGAGAGACAGAGACAGAGAGGGAGGTAGACTCCCAGCCTGTGACTAATGCTCAAGTAAAGTGACTATTTTGAGTAGACCCCAAACAAAACACTTGGAATATTTTTACTCAGTTCGTGAACACCCCTGGCAAATGAAGTTCTCCTTTTACAAGGCGTGGTGGGGTGGGGGTTGGGGTGGGGGGAGGAGTAAACAATGGTTTGTGTTTTTTGTAACTGACCAACCATTTCCCCTTCTCCAAAGAAATGTAGAATGCCAGTTTCTTAACTATCCAATTCTTTAAATCATCTGGGATCCATCTATATTTATAAAACTGAGCAGAAACACTTAACAGCCTGATCAATAGCCATTGACCATCAGTGCACCTCACACCCTAACATGCACAGCTTGATCATGTATATTTGATCATCGAAAAATTCAAAGCACCTTTCAGCAGTGTATCAAGCTCCCCATAAAACAGTCTATCTTTTTCTGTGGTCTTAAAAAGAGTGTTAGTTTCTCTCTCTCCTGATTTCATCTATTTACACACACACACACACACACACACACACACACACCTCCCTTCCTGGAGAGTTTATTGCTCATATATTTGATGAAGAACAAGGTAATTAACTGTGAGGCTGTACATCTGGGTGGTACTTCATATCCACTGTAATAATAAAACATTTTTTCCCCATTTTAGCAGAAGAAAGGCTAGTCCTGCCCACAGATTCAGAGGACCCCAGAGTCTCCATCTGCAAAGCCTCCTTGTTATAAATCCTGCCTCCCTCTTAAGTGATGGCACGCACAATTGCACCAAGGGGCACTAAGTGTATCTGTAAAAAAAAAAAAAAAGCATCATTGGAAAAGCTTGTCCCTTCTCCGAGATTCAGCATCAGATACTAGGGGTTTGGAATAAACACGGGCTGGCTCCTCTGTCCCTAGTCTCTTTGGCAGGAAACGGGAACAAGAGTGCAAAAGGCTTGTCCTAGGAAGAGACACAAGTAGAAGGGGTATATTTTGGGATCTCAAGGGCTGATCTCATGTCCTGAGCACATGCCACTAAGCTCCAATATCCCCAAAAAGGACTCAGCCCTGCAGACTTTTCTGATATTCTGAGGTCAAAATACCAGAAACTGGTTCTAAGTTTCTCCAGTCTGTCGAAACCGCTCCAATCATCGGGTCAGCGGAATACCAGCTGGCAAGCCTGCTCAGTCTGCAGCACAGTCTTTCTAACCCCAACCTCGGAGACCACCTCCCACCCCCACCCCCAGCCAGCAAAACAAATTACCTGCAGAACCTCCCATTTCTGGAGTCCCCTGCTCTGTATTCCGAATTGTGCCCAGAACAAATTTCTCGGGGCCCTTCCTTCTAAAAGCAGCAGCATCTGGGCAGAAGCTCCCTCCTTTATATGCGGGGGGGGGGGGGGAGACTTCATATGATAATACATGTAATATGATATGGAATGACAGAATGCATGACAGTTGCCCATAATACGGAGAAGTCAGTCAAAGGACAGAGGGGACATTTGGATAATTACCATCCATTGGCTAGTCAATCACGCGAACAGAGAGAAACTGCACAAAACCCACAATGGAGTTGGGAAACAAAAGAGACCCGAGCCAGACTCAGGATTAACCGGTCTAAAGCGATCTAAATGCTTTTGTATCTGAAGAACTGAGGCTCCTAGGTTGCCCCCCTTCCCACTCCCAGGGAACTAATTGCGGGGATCAGAGTTAAAGCCCTCTCCCTCCGTTCCCCTTTCTCTTTGTAGACTGCTCACCACGCAGAAAAAAAAAAAAAAATGATTTCTCTCTCTGTGTTCATTAAACTATTTTAAAGTTAAAGGGGTGGGGGAGGGAGACTCCATGTGGGCCCTCAGCCCAGAAGCTGGGGTTCTTCAATCTTGGAAAAGGCTGGGACAGTCTCAGTTGGTCTCAATTCTTTGTTTCTGGGTGAAGTCTTCCCTCCTCTCCCCGGAAAACAGATGCCCCATTCACCTGGGCAGCTGCCCTTTGCCTGGAGGCTAACGGGGATGGCTAGTACCTGTTTTGGGTGAGGAGTGCCCATAACTGGCTCCTGCATCAGAAAAAGACAGGTCCATCCCCTCGTTGAAAACTCAAATGGAGTCAGCATCTTCAGAATTAAACGGTGTGAAAGGGTGACAGAGAAGGAAGTCTAGCCTTCATAATGGGTAAGAGAGAAGACGGTGGTAAATTGTGAGAAGAGAGAATCTGCTTCTCAACTGGGGAGTGAGGGGGAGTGAGAAAGAGGAAGAAAATCCTTCTCAATGGGGCAGGGAGAGACTATGCTTACTTGGGGAACGGGATGAGAAGAGATTCCTGCCTGAAAAAGAAAGAGGCAAAGAGGTGATTCCTTAAAAGAGACAGAGGAAAACGGTCCCATAAATTTTTAGAGACCCTGAGATGAAGGTGAGAGAGGAGGAGAATTCCTTAAAAGATAAAAGATACGGGCAGAGACGTCTGTCTGAGAGAGAGACCCCCGAGTTCCAGGGCGGAAAGACGGGCAACTCTCTCACCCATAAATTCCCACCGGGTCCTCCGATGCGATTCTAACTCGCCCAGCGCCCTCCCGGCCCGCGGGGCTCGCGTATCCCGGCTCGGTGGCAGCGGCGTCTCCCAGTCCCGGCCCGCGGTTGCCCGCCGTGCCCCCGTCCGCACGCGGCCCCGGCGCAGCCCCCTGCCCCTCGGGGCGGCCGAGGAGCCCTCTTACCTTTCCGAGTCCTCCGCCGCGGGTGTGGCCGGCTCGGCGGGCGGCCCCGGGCCAGGGCCGAGGGGCGAGGGGAGGGGGCGCAGGGCTGGGGGGGAGCGGCAGGGTTAGGGCCGGGGGGGCTGGCACGGTGCCCAGGGGGGGCGAGGGGGCAGCGGGCAGCCCCAGGGCCCGCGGGCGAACACGGCCGAGCCGGAGGAGGGGCGCGGAGCGCGGGGCCGAGGAGGGGCGCCGGGGCCCGGGGCGGGGGGCGGGGAGCTCCAGCCTGCGGGACCGGCCCGGGAGCCGGGCGAGGCGCGGGAGGGAGGCCTCGCGCCGGGGTAAGCCGAGAACCCGGCGCGCGGATCCCCTTGGCTGACAAATCAATCAGGGCCCGCCGAGCCGGGGCACTGCTGCCGTCGCTGCGGGGCTCGCGGCTTCCCGGCCCGCCCCGCGGCGCCAGCTGCCGGCCACCTCGGGTCCGCACCGGCCGGCGTCGCGGGCGGGGCGGCGGTCCTCAGGCTGCGGGCGCGTGCGGCCCTGGCGGGGGCTGGGGCCCGCGCGGCGCCGCATCCCGGCCTCTCCTCTCCCACCCGCCGCCCGCCGCCCGCCCGCACCCGCCGCGCGCTCCCCCCGCGCTCTCCCCGCACTGTCACTAGCTCGGGCCGTTCCGCCGGTCCGTCTCTGCCCGCCTCCTCGTGTGTCTCTCCATCTCCCGGTCTCTGTCGCGGTTCTCTGTCTCCCTTCCTCTCCCAGTCCCTCCCGCGGTCCCCAGCTCTTTTGCTCGCGGCGCCTCTGTTTTCTCTCTTTGCCTCCGTGATGCTGATTCTCTTACCCTCTCTCCTCGGTCGTTCTCACCATTATCTCCCACACTCTCTTCTTTCTTTCTTTCTGCCTCCCCTCACTCTCCACCCCTCCTTGCTCCCGGTGCTCAGGAGGACTATGTATCTCTCCCGCCTTGAAGCAGCAGCCCCAGCCCCGGAATCAGAACTTAGTCCATTTCTCTGCTCTGAGACCTCGGACCAGTCACTTCCTCCCTCCCAGCTGCAGTTTCCGTGTCTGAAAGGAGTTAATAAGTCGCTCTCGGTGATGTGGTTGGGAGGGGCGCCGCCGCGGGGAGGGCAGGCGGGAAGTGTTCCTGGACTCTGGTTGTCCCTCTTGGAGTTCATACTTACCAAGTGCAGCAGCCACTGAGGCAGCCGCCTGGCGTCTAGGGCTCACCAGGTGTCAAGTGTGCCCCGCAAAACCAGTCGCCCAGCCTCCTGGGCCAGACAGGTACCAAAAGGCCAGGTCAGCAGGGAAGGTCAAGCGTGGGGTCTCAAAAGCCAAAGGTGGGTTCTTCTGGGGTCTGGAAAGCCTCTTGCGAGAAACATCTGTGATCTCCAGGGCAGATCTCAGAGATGGATTCAACATCTCATGCTCTGGCACTTGCTGGTTCCTCCTTCACTGAAACCAAGCAGAAGGGCAACACACTCTCCTGTCCTTAAACCCAAGCAGGAAAAATGCCTATTCCTCCCTAACTTCACACACACACACACACACACACACACACACACACACACACACTCTCTGAATGACTTATAAGCTTCAAAGATGTTTCCTGGATGGAGCATGACTTCAGAGACAACCTGTCTTGTGAATAGCTGTACCCTCAGTGTAATCCGCATTATGAATTTTTTGAGTAAAAGCTAGACAGAATAAATAACCTTTTATAGATATACGAGGCATACCGTGAATGATCCCAACCACAATCCTAAAAGAGAGGTAGTTACCGTTCCCGTTTCACAGGTGACGAAACTGAAACTTAGAGGGCTGTGACTTGCCCAAGATCACACACTGAGAGGTCTTGAACCCACATCAGTCTGTCTTCATGCAATTTGCAGGCTACCTAGGGAGAGAGACTCTGGATACCAATTCCATAATTATTTCATGCCAGTTGTACATGAAGGAGTAGAGAATACAGTTGAAACCAAACATCCAGGGAAACTGACCTGGGCTGGGGGCTCAGGAAGGGTTTTCTCAAGGTGAGACCTGAAGTCAGCTGTGGGGCTTGCAACTTGCAGAAACTGGGAATATGCTGTTAAAGAGAGAGTTCTTAGAAGAGTGATCAGCAAGCTCAGGGGTGGGGTGGGGGTGGGGGTGGGGTTGTTTGGAGAGGCAGAAGGGAGTATCCCTAGAAAGGCCAGTGTAGCTGAAGCAGAAGGAATGAAAGGGATGAGGCTGGAGAGGTGGGCGGGGCCAGGTAGAGACGGGGAGGAGCTTATAGATGGAGGAGGAGCCTGGCCAGGCCTCAGTGTTTCCCTATGAGCCCTTATTTCCCTTTTCTTAACTGGAAGCCAAGTGAAGCCAGATTCAGTCCCCATAAATGTCCTCTGCCTGTAGTCTGTCTCAGGGAGTTGTCGTCTCTTGTCCTTCCCTCTGCCCTGTCCCAGCACTGTCCACCCGCAGTGTCATTGCTTGCCTTGGCATCTGTGCTGCCCCAGGAGCATGGCCCCCTCCCAGACCACATATCAGAATGGTTCCTTCCTCTCTGTGCCCTTTACAGTCAGTCTCAAAGGAGTGTCCTCAGCTGGCATTTGTTGTTGGAACGAACAGTCAGGAGCTGTTGAGAGCCTTCTGTGTGCCAAGTTCTGTGCTGGGCACTGCCCTTGCCTTCCCAAAGTGCTCGTTTCATGGGGGAGACACTTTTTTTTGTTTGTTTGGCTGTGCTGGTTTTTCATTGTGGCACGTGGGCTTCTCTCTCTCTGGTTGTGGTTCATGGGCTGGGTTGCCCTGTGGCATGTGGGATCTTAGTTCACTAACCAGGGATCAAACCCTTGTCCCCTGCATTGGAAAGTGGATTCTCAACCACTGGGCTACCAGAGAAGTCCCAGGGAAGACACTTTTGAACACATAGAACCATAATGACCATAATGAAGGGGATTTGGGGCGTGGGACCGGAAGCTGTTTAAGGCCAGGCCTATTCTGGTCTGCTCACCTTGTACAGCCTTCAGGAGGTCGCACAGGGCCTGGCAGAAGGTCGGCACTCAGTAACATGCATTGAGAGGATGGATGAAAAGGAAACGTGAAGCTTAAATGCAGAAGGACTAAGGATAAACAGGAGGTAAGTGAGGCAGGAGAAAGGATGAGGAGACTTGTCTGTGAAGATCTAGCTAAGAGCAATACACACACAGGAGGAAACAGGAGGATCTGTACAGAGGGAGGGAGCTAATGCTTATTGAGTTCCTCCTCTGGGCCAGGCAGGATCTGTGCATTTTTTGTACAGTTATCTTGACTAACCTTCACAGCACCACTGTCTTAGAGGCACCATTGCTCTCCCTTTTCTGAGTAAGCATTGGAGTCCAGAGAGGTTAAGTCACCAATCTGAGGTCACACAGCTAGTAAAAGCCTGCATCCAGATGTGAACCCAGGTCTGCCTGCTTCTCTCCACTAAAAAGTGGAAGCAAAGGAGGAGGAAGGAGATGGCTGAGAACAAAAGAAGAGCAGTGGTAAAGGAGTGAGCTTTACGAGTAATTTTTCAGCTTAAAAACAATTCCCATTTCCCAGCCCTGCCGAGGCTGCTGCGGCGGATCTGAGACGCGCCGGCCCTCTGACTCGCAGGAGCCTGTCGAGGGGCCCTGGCGAGCTGCTTCGAGCTGCTTCAAAGCCGGCCTCTTCAGTACAGGCGCTTTTAAACTTCACACGGGAAACTTTCCAGGGCTGACTTTTTGCACTTTGTTTCCAAATCAAGAGATGGGGAAGTCCCTGTCAGCCCAGCAGGGAGGAGATCTCACTGAGAGACTGACTCTGGGTTTCTGGGCTTGGCATTAGGCTCCCCCACCTCCCAAGGGAACCTGGAGGGTGGGGCAAGGGGCAACCTGTCCCCTGCCCTCAGTGGGTTCCCAGAGAGAATTCAGGGTGTGGGCTTGGCAGCCGATCCCTCCTGGGGGATGAGCCTTCTTTTCCTGTGTTCTTCTAAGTCTGGTTTCTCACTGGGTTCCTGGTGGTGTTGGCTGACAAGGTGTGACCAGCTTACAGGGGTCATGTGTATGCCTTGCTCTTCTCTGCCCAGCAACCTCCAAACCAAAACATGCCATCTGTCATCTTCTGATCACCGTTGTGAGAAGTGACGAGGGTCTTCCTAACCCTCAGCTCCCTCTGATTTTTGGAATTCAGACTTGGATTTTGGATGTACATCAAGAGGCTGGCTCCATGCATTTTAATTAAGCTGTCTTTTTTCATTTATTACTAATACACTCCTCTTAACTATGATTTATTTGTTAAACAAAGCACCATAAGCCGTCACTTATTCATCTTAATTTCAACAAAATTAAAGTAGTCGCTGTTAGATTGCACCTAATTGCACTTGCAATGAAGAGAACGGAGATGTTAATCAAAATAAATTGAAGATAAACAATAAAATCATTACATCTTTGCGGCGGTAAGTGTAACTAATCAGTTTTGACTCGAAGCGACCGAACAGGAATAATGAATGTGTCACTGAAGGCACGCTCATTAAGGAGAGCCACAGCAGCCTGGGTCCTCAGGGCAGCAAACAGCCACCCTGTCCAGGTGGCTCTGAGGGTTCCTGTCCCCCTGGGCCAGGCAGAGAGGCCCTGCCGAGAAAGGGGAGCCGGGAAGAGGCTCACAGAATAGGAGGGAGTCCTAGCCGAGAAGCCCCAAGGCTGCCCTGCCTTCGAGGGGTTCTCTCAGTTTGATGAAAAAGCTAGAGGTTCCAGGCCCATTTCTGGACTTTGCAATAACTAAGGATTGGGGGAGAGGCCAGGAAAGAAATAGATAGCCAGGAGACACGGTCAGACACATTCCAGAGGACACAGGAGAGATGAGTCCAGCAGAAAGAGATAAGGAGGAAGAGAGACAGGTAGACAGAGACCAGGACAAGAGACAAGAGCATAGAGGCACAGCCAGGCTAGGAATGGACAGTTGGACAGGATGACAGAGTAAAGAGCCTGGAGTTGTCAAGCAAATTGGAATTGAGGTAAGGCTGGAGACCAGAGATTGAGATCTTGACGTGTCTTGGCAGAACCAGTGAAGAGCATCTGAGTGGACATTTACTCTTTTTCACTGTTGTTTGTTTATTTGGGGGAGTTTTTTGTTGTTTGTTTTGTTTTGGCTGCTCAGCATTCATTTGCTATACTTGAGGTGGGACTTGTCTTTTGGGGTTGCATCTTCCCCTTTATACCCCTTCTTCCCTCCCCTCAGTCCATGTGGTTCTAATAGAGGCAACTCCACCTTGAGGCCAGAGGAAGGAACATGTGACCTAGACCTAAGCCAATCAGCACATTCTATTCCTGTGGCCACAGTGATTGGTTGAAGGATGGCTAAGCAGGTCCAATGAGAGCCAATCCACTACTTTGACCTGAGGACTTGACAGAGGTCTTTGAACCTTTCTGCTGGTCTCTAATTTAACAGGATGCAGGGTTTGGGGCTGCTGCCACCATCTCACTGCCATGCAGAGCTTGAAACCAAAGCCAACAGAGCAGAAGGCAGCATGACAGAGCAAAATGGGTCCCAGTGACATTGTTTGAGCCCCAAATCCAGCCAAGATGAAGCTAGCCTTAGCTCCTGGCTTTTTTTGGTTTCCTGAGCCAATAAATTTCCTTTTTGTGTAAGCCAGTTTGGGTTGGGTTTTCTGTGACTTGGAACAGACAGTTCTAGCTGATAGGCTTCAAACAGGAATGCAATGCTGTGATGTATTTTAGTAATCCCCCTGGCAGTCACAGTGCAGCAGAGGGACTGAAGGGAGTGAGCTTGGAGGCAAGGAGGCCAGAGGGGAGGCTGGAGTGGTCATGCCAAAGAGGTCTTATGTTGAAGAGCAGGCCAGGCTAGGGGGTCCCATCACCACCAGTATGTTAGGTTCTTACGATGCCATAACAAATCAATGCAAACTGGGTGACTTAAAACAACAGAAAATTATTCTCTCACAGTTTTGGAGGTTAGAAGTCTCAAGTTAAGGTGTCAGCAGGGCTGAACTCCCTCTGAAGACTATAGGGGAGAATTCTTCCCTGCCTCTTCCAGCTGCTGCTGGCTCAAGGCATTCCACCTTCTCCTCCCCTGTGTCTTCTCATCTTTTGCTTCTTTTAAGGACACTTGCCATTGGATTTAGGGTCCACCTGTGCTATTCAAGAGGACTTCAGCTCAAGATCTTTAACTTAATTACATCTGCAGACCCATTTCTTCCCCCCAAATAAGGTCATATTCATAGGTTCCTGGACATGAACGTATCCTTTTGGAAGTCACCATTCAACCCATTATGCTCTCCCATAATGACAACCCACTGAAAGCGAAAGAGCTATTTCCAACTCCAGTCCTCTGGGGGTCCCATTTCACACCTCAGAGCCTCAGTGTCTCCATCTGTAAAGTGGGTCAAGATGACCAACACAGCATGTGACAGAATCATGTGAACACTAATGTCCTGTTCAAATACAGTGGTTTAAAGAGAGATGAGGTGGCAACTTCCATATTGCTGCCTCCTGTACATGCCCATTTTGATGGCATTTTTCTCATAAACGCCAATTTTCTCACAAAAATTCTTCTATTCAATCAAAGAATGATAAAGTTGTAAAGGTGACACTTTTTCCATGAGACACAATAAAGCACAATAGTGATATTCCATAAGTGCATGCTCCCTTCCCCAACTTCAACTCATAATAAGGAAAGGGAATTTAAATTAAGATAGACCCATGGGGGCTTCCCTAGTGACCCTGTGGTAAAGAATCCACCTGCCAATGCAGAAGACACAGGTTGGATCCCTGGTCCGGGAAGATCCCACATGCCACGGAGCAACTAAGCCTGTGCGCCACAGCTATTGAGCCTGTGCTATAGAGTCCGGGAGCTGCAATTAGTGAGCCCACGTTCCCTAGAGCCTGTGCTCTATAACAAGAGAAGCCACCGAAATGAGAAGCCCACACACCACAACTACAAGGTAGCCCCCTACTCAGCATAACGAAAAAAAAGCCTGAGTAGCCACGGAGACCCAGAACAGCCGAAAAGAAAAAAAAAAAAAGAAAAGATAGACCCATGGGGAGAAAAGGAGTTGGGCTTCACCAACCTGGAGTCTCCTCCCAAGTGTCCTCAGCTGGGACCTGGAGGCCCTTCTCAGAAGTGCTTTGCCATTCCAGCCCTGCCCCCTCCATCTGGAAGCTCTGCCTCCTTCGGTCTCCTGCCTGACCAGGTGAAGATTACCATTATAACAGCTCCGTTTACTGACCATTTGCTCTGTGCCAGGCAGAAGGCTTAGGGATTTCTACGCCTTAGCTCAATTTCCCTATTCAGAGTCTATTACTGCCCCCATTTTATAGATGAGGAGACTGAGGCTCTAAAGGGAGAAGTGGCTTTCTCCAAGTCATAGAACCAGCAACTGCTAGAGCCGGTCTCCAGCCCAGATCTGTCTGGTCCAAAAACTCATGTCTGTGACCAGGGCACTAACCTGCCGAGGTGCAGACCCTAAAAGCCAGTGGAGCTGTGGAGACAATGATGCCCTGGAGTGGGGGTCCCCCGGGCTGGCAGCAGGAAGAGGTAATCAGCCTAATGGTGCTGAGCCAAGCAGCAGTGCTTTAGCTTCATCTCGGGAGCTCTATCAAACAGGAGGGGGGCCCCTAAATTCCTCTTTGAAGTGGGAGCCAGAGGCAAGAGCTGCCCTATAAGGGATGGCTGGATGCCACGTGTCAATGGAGGGCCAGAAACACACCAGTTTCTATACCCACCACAGTACAAGTCAGCATAACTCAGAGGAGGCTTGAGTTGGGCACCAAAGCCAGATGGTGGGCAGAAGGAGGAGGGGTGGAGAAGGAGCCCCTCTCTGGCCATGGTGCCCCTGTTTAAGTTCAAGAAATGGAGGCCTTAAAATACACTCTATAAAAATTAAACATAGAATTACCATATAATCTGGCAATTCCACTCCTAGGTACACATCCAAGAGAATTGAAAACAGAGACTCAAACAGATATCTCTGTATACTCATGTTCATAGCAGGATTATTCACAGTGGCCAAAACACAGAGGTAGCCCAAGTACCCACTGAGAGATGAATGAATAAGCAAAATGGGGTATATACATAGAGTGGAATATTATTCAGTCTTTAAAAGGAAGGAAACTCTGACACATGCTACAACATGGGTGAACCTTGAGGACATTATGCTGAATAAAATATGTAAGCCAGTGACAGAGGGACAAATACGGTGTGGTTCCACTCATATGTGGTACCTAGAGCAGGTGCCTAAAATGCCACCTGGTACCTAGGACAGAAAATAGAATGGTTGCTGCCAGGGGCTAGGGGGTAGGGGCATGGGGGTTATTGTTTAGTGAGTGCAGAGTTTCAGTTTGGGAAGATGAGAAAGTAGAGAAGGATGGCAGGGATGGCTGTGCAACAATGTGGATGTATTTAATGCCAGTGAATTGTACAGGTAAAATAGTTAAAATGATCACTTTTATATTATGCGTATTTAGCCCAATGAAAAAAAACCAAAACTGACATTTCCCTTACTTCTTTTTTGTGTTATTTTATTTGTTTATTTTTTGGCTGAGCTGGGTCTTCATTGCTGTATGTTGCTTTCTGTAGTTGTGGCGAGCAGGGGGCTACTCTTTGTCATGGTACACATGCTTCTCACTGCGGTGGCCTCTCTTATTGCGGAGCATGGGCTCTAGGGTGCTTAAGTTTCAGTAGTTGTGGGTGGCAGGCACTGGAGTGCAGGCTCAGTAGTTGTGATGCACTGGCTTAGTTGCTCTGCGGCATGTGGGATCTTCCTGGACCAGGGATTGAACTCCTGTTCCTTGCATTGCCAGGCGGATTCTTAACCACTGGATCACCAGAGAAGTCCCTCCCTTACTTCTAATAAAAACCTTTCCTAGACTAAAAGGCAAAGGCAACCCCCTCCGTTATTGAGTGCTGTGTGCCAGGCTTTAGGCAAATATATTCCATTCATCATCTATTTTGTCCTTTGCAAAAATCACGTTGGTAATTATTTCTCCCATTTTCCACATAAGGAGGTGGAGTCTCACAAGAAACTTGCCCCAGGCCTTCCAGCTAGGAAGGAACTTGAACCCACCCTCTTAACCACTATTCTCAGAGAGGGAAATCCACTTGCCCAGGAACATACAGCCGGAAAGTGGCAGCTCCAGGCTTGTCAGACTCTCCTTGGTCCAGGGGCAGAGTGAAAAGATGGGAAAAAACAAAAGACTTTGGCTTATTTAACCTCTGGGCAGAGTGGAGAGGCAGCCCGGAGGCTGGCAGCGAAGGCCCATAAGAGGCCGGTAGGGAGCCCAGCCTTATAGTGGATGCCTTTCATCTTAGAAAGTCCCTGGGACAGCTTTTCCGCCCTGTGTTTTACTGCCTGCTGGGAGTTGCAAGGAATCAGAGCATGTCCAATAAATGTTTTATTCCATCCTGAGCTGGCCCTCTTGGGCAAAATAAGCTCCTTTCTCCAGGAGGAAGTGAAGGGGCAAGCATTTCTAGGGCACCTACATAGGGAATGGTCTCTATTGCACACAGAATAACCAGCTCAGAGAAATAAAGCAGCTTGCCCAGGGCTACACAGCCAGTCAGCTCCCAAGGTCCGAACCCAGGGTTCCCAGCTTCTGGCCCAGGAGTCCACATTACTCCACTCCACTCCAGAGCTGTCTGAGAGCTGGGCTGTCTCCCTCTCAGCCTCTGGGTCTCCCTTCTCTGTTCTAGCAGAGGAACACTCAGCAGGCTGTGGGCACTGAACTGCTAAGTCATCAAAAATCTCTGAAGGTGACTTTTCTTAGAAAGGCCCTCCATGATGGGACTCCCTGCCTCCTTCTCCAGCCTCATCTCCCACCAGCCTCTGCCCTCCCTCCTCCCCCAGTTCCTCCAGGCCACTGTCTTCTTCCTCGCTCCAGGCCTTGACCTCTGCTGCTCCCTCTCCTAGTGGCTCCCCGACCACCTTTGCCAACCTAACAGTGGTCACTCTCAGATCTCAGCTTGCATGTCACTTCTTCTGGGAAGCCTTCCCTGATCCTCACCCTGGTCAGCACCTGCACCCTCTACCACACATGTGCATGCACACACTCCTACACACTTACATATACATACTCACTCACACGCACATAGACACTCATACACTCATACTCAAACACAAACACATCTTATCTAGTGTCCACGGTTGTAATCCCCAGTGCCTAAAACGCCACCTGGTACAGAGCAGACCCTTAGTAAATTTTGACAGATTGAAAAAACATATGAAAAGAATGGCATCAGATTCAGTTAACAACCCTGGATTTGTCGCTAAGTAGAGGAAGAAGCCTTGGGCAAGATGTTTAAACTCTCTGGGACTCGGTTTTCTCCTGAGTGAAATGTGTATAAAAAAAGAACCTTCCTCACAAGGTTCATGGAATCAATGAGCGATTCTATGTAAAATGCTTGGGGGCGTTCCTGGTGGCTCAGTAAAAAAGAATCTGCTTGCCAAAGCAGGAGACCTCCTGATCCAGGAGGACCCCAGTGCCGCAGAGCAACTAAGCCTGTGTGCCATAAGTACTGAGCCTGTGCTCTGAGACAAGAGTAGTCACTGCAATGAGAAGTTCATGAACTGCAACTAGAGTAACCTCCTCTAGATGCAACTAGAGAAAAGTCTGTGCAACAACAAAGACCCAATACAGCCCAAAATTAAAAAATTTTTAATTTATTAAAAATAAATAAATAGACTACTTGGCTGTGACCTAGGTCATATCAGGGTTTTAGTGAACCTTTGACATTGCTGTGCCTTGAGTCATAGCCCTCAAGTACCCTCTGTTGAGGAGGAAAATCATATGTGCAGAGATCAATACTCACCTCCAAAACCTGTGAGCTGCTGAATTGGAAGTCTGAGGCATACAAGCACCTTGGCCTTCAAGGACTTTGTGATTCAGTGGTGGAGAAAGACCCTAAACAGACAACAGTGCATTAGCAGACTATGCAGAGGGAGTTCTCATAGGAGCCCCAAGGATGGTCTCTCAGATGATGTGAGGCTGGAGCTTTGCCAGGAAGGAAAAGTAAGTTTTCTAGGAAGAGATTTGGGTGGAGGGAAGTCCTGTGGGTAGAGGGAAGAACATGGGCAAAGGCCAGAAGTTATTATTAGGAGCAGTGAATCGATCAGAAGGCCTGGGTGCCTGCTGGGGGCTGGAGAAGACTCAGAGGAAGGTGAGGGACAGCCAGTGAGGGGCATAGGTAGTCTCCAGCCTAAGAAAGCTTTGACCAGTAGGCCAAGGTGGGCCATGGCAAGGTTCCAAGCAGATTGAGGGTGAGTATTAGAGGATGAGATCATCAGATTTACTGTCTGGAAAGAGTGTGAACAGGGCTTAGCCTGGCAGAAGAGATTCTTTAGAACATGTCCCCCCTAAGTTCATAGAAATTAAAGTCTTTGGTTTAGGGGATCAGGTAGAAGTTACTTCCTCTAGCTCTGCCCCTTAGAACTGGGTGGCAAGTGGCTTCCTGAGTCTGGAATCCCCGTCTGTAAGTCAGAGACAAGAAGGGTGACTTGTAAGTGTGCTGAGAGGACCTGACAAGATTCTGGGTATGCAAGTGCCCCTATGCAGCAGTCACACCACAGAGGTTGGCTCCTTCCTCCTTGGACCTAAGGAAAAATTTACCCCAATTAACCCAAGGACGTGGATATGACCAAAGCTCCACGTCTGTTTTGTACCCGTTGCATGGGTACAAAACAAATCATTGCAGTCATGTCTGACTCATTAGCGACCCCACGGACTGTAGTATGCCAGGCTCCTTTTTCCATGGGATTCTCCAAACAAGAATACTGGAGTGGGCTGCCATGCCCTTCTCCAAGGGGTCTTCCCAGCCTGAAAATTTTTTTTTTTTTTGGTTTCTGCAAGCTGAAAGCATGGTCACTGGTGCGCAAATATAGTGTGAAGTTAGACTGTATTGTTAGGAGTTGGTATGTGGTGGTGATTAAGTCGATAAGTCATGTCCAACTGTTGCAACCCCCATGCACTGCAGCCCACCAAGCTCCTCTGTCCATGGGATTTCCCAGGTAAGAATACTGGAGTGGGTTGCCATTTCCTCCTCCAGGGGATCTTACCAACTCAGGGATCAAACCCATGTCTCCTGCATTGCAAGCAGATTCTTTACCGATTGAGCCACCAGGGAAGCCCTTTGTGCCTGTTAACCAGGCTCATTCCAGAAGCAGCCTTTGAGATTTTCCAGTGCATACCACTTACAAAAGGCACCTTCCAAAGTGGGTGGGGCATCATCACGTGTGCAGACCTGGCCATCTCAGGCAGAGACAGGTGGACCTTTGTAGCTGCACATCACAGCTATCCATCCCTGGTCCCAGGGTTTAGAGACAGAGAAACACAGACCCCTGTGCTTAGGGAGATGTCCCTGGTACAAACCTTCCATCCACCTGGCTAGTCCACCCTCCAGGACACAGGTAGATCAGGGCCTTCAAGGATATTGGGTGCAAGCTATGAGTCCAAAGAGCTTACAGGGTAGCTGGAAATATGTAACATTCCCTCCTTCCCAGTGCTGTACACACATTAAACAGCACTCTTGTCCCCCACTTTGGTAATAATAATCACATTGATCATTTACTGGACTTTACTATGTGCCAGGTGCCTTGCTCAATTCTATCCTTGGGCTGTTTCTCTTTCAATATTATCAAGTATATACAGTTGTCTGTTCCATTTCACCGATGAAGAAACTGAGATTCGCTTATCAAATCATCCAGCTGGAAATTGGTGGACTGGGACTTGAATCCAGGTTGTGGGCACTAGAGCCTTCACTCATAGCTGTTTGTTTAAAAAGTCCCTGGCTAGATAAGAAGATGGAGGAAATGACGCTATCGGCTGGGCAAAGGCTGGGCTTGGTTGGGATCTGGGAGGCAGGTAGGGGATCTGCAGGAGGTTGCTAAGCAACAGGATGGAGATACTGGAAATACAGAGCAGGGACTAGTCCCACTGGGACTGTACTTCCAGAGAGCAAGGTGGGAAGGTGGAGACTGGGGGACCCCTGCCTGATGTTTCTCACAGCCCAAACTCAACTCTCACCAGACCCATCTTTTGCCCAAAGACCTTTGCTGACTCTATTGATATAAGGACAGAAGTCCACATCCCTTAGTCTGCCACTCAAAGCCCTTCACAAGCTCTACACGCCTAAGCCTCTGGCTTCACCACTGTGATTCAGTCCATCTGAGAGCCTCACTTGTCTTTCATAACCCTATGCCTTTGCACATGTTGACTGTTCTGCCTCAGTTCCTCTTCCTTCCTTTTCCATTTGATGAACTCTGGCCCATTCTTCTGTACCTTGCTCACACGTCAGGGAAGCCAACTCAATCTCTCCTGCTGAGGACATCTTTCTCTTTTTCTCTATCTCTCTCTCTATGTTTATCTCTAGCAGAGACTAGGTCACAAGAAATGTTTGGGAAACAATCAATGAACCAATCGATGGACCAAGGCTACAGCTATGCTCATGGGAAGCTCAAACTGCTGTTCCTGGGAAAGAAGAGAACTGAAAGTCACTGGGAGAGGTCAAGGTGGCTGGCAGGATAGTCCAGTTCCCTTTGACTGGCTAAATTAACAGACTCCATGATTTTTGTCTCAAGAAATATTTTCAGTGGGTTTCAGGTGATTCATACCTTGACAGCCTGTCTACACCCATAACTTCCAAAGGGACCACATATCCCTGCCTTAACTCAGAAATCTTCCCTCAGCTCTCCTCACTCACTCATTCATTCTGTGAGTCAGAAGAGGTTCAGTTCTGCTGCAGTAACAACCCCCGCCCCGCCCCCCCCCCCAGCCGTATCTCAGTGGTTCATCCTGTCTGCATGCTGCAGGTTGACTGGGGACAGGACCCTTGCTCTATCTCTGTTATTCCCCTCAGGGACCTGAGCTAAGCAAAGGTCTTTCTCCAGGCTTCTGTGATTGCTGAGGCAGGGAAACATGAGCACCACAAATCACTCACCAGCTCTGAAAGCTTCTGTTCGGAGGTGACTCATGTCATTTCAGCTCATATTGTACTGGCCAAGACAAGTCACATAACTACACCTAATTCTACATATGGCAGAGATGTGCAATTCTAGCATGTGTCTAGAAGTCAAGAGGCTGAAATATTCAGCAAGTTACATTAAATACCACCCCACCTATCACCTTTTACTGTGCACCTACAATGCGGCATGCATGGCAGGAGTTCTTAAACTGGAGGGGGCAAGTGTTCTGCTCACTTCTTACCTGGGACATTGCCTATAACCCTTTCCCACACTGTCTCATGTTGCCAAAACTCTGCACACATACTTCTTTCTGTTTCAGATGCTCTTTTTCTTTTTAGCACCTTGAAAATTCTCATCCTTCTTTCTTCTTTCTTGCCCTCCCTCCCTTCCTTCTTTCACTTAATAAATATATATCGAGCACTTCAGTGGTTCATCACAGTGCTTGGTGTTTCAAGATCCAGCTCAAGTGTGTCATGTGTTCTTGGAGGTCTTCCCCGATCCTCCCACTTCAGAAACAAGTGCTCTGGGGTCATAGCACCTTGAACATCCCTCTGCGTATCCCTTTAGGTTGTCAGTATCTGCATCCGCACTGTCTACTCACTGCTGCTGCTGCTGCTGCTAAGTCGCTTCAGTCGTGTCCGACTCTGCGCGAACCCATAGATGGCAGCCCACCAGGCTCCCCTGTCCCTGGGATTCTCCAGACAAGAATACTGGAGTGGGTTGCCATTTCCTTCTCCAATGAATGCATGCATGCTAAGTCACTTCAGTCATGTCTGACTGTGCGACCCTATGGGCAGCAGCCCACCAGGCTCCTCTGTCCATGGGATTCTCTAGGCAAGAATACTGGAGTGGGTTGCCATTTCCTTCTCCTAGGCTATGAGATTTGCCGGGTCAAGGCCTATCTCTCAATCATCTATCTCCCCAGTCTCTGTGCTTTTGCTCAGAGAAGGATTGTCAACTGACTGGCCAACTGGCTGATTGAATGAATGAGTGATGAATGAATGAACGTTCAATAATAACTTGCAAACAAAGTAGGAAATGATTTCCAACTGCATGCAAAACAAGATCCAAACCCTTTTCATGCCTACCAGATCCTTCTTGACTCGACATTGGCTTACCATGTTCCAGTTCTGATCATCTTTCAGACCATCAAACACCAAGTTCATTCTTGGATCAGGGCCTCTGCACTTGTCATGCCTTCCTCCAGGAGCACTCTGTTTCCAGGTCATTACTGGGCTGGCTCCCTCTTCCAGCTCAAATGCTACCTCCTTGGAGTGCTACCTTCCACCACCACAGTCTAAAAGCAATCTGCACTGCTCTCTTGGGCACATCGCCTGTTTTCTTGTTTTTGGCTGCACTGGGTCTTTGTTGCTGTGCACGGGCTTTCTCTAATTGGGGCAAGCAGGAGCTACTCTCTAGTTGCGGTGTGGGGGCTTCATATTGTAGTGGCTTCATATTGCAGGGGCTTCCCTGGTGGCTCAGTGGTAAAGAATCTGCCTGCTATGCAGGAGCCACAGGAGATGCGGGTTCCTCCCCTGAGTTGGGAAGATCCTCTGGAGGAGGGCATGGCAACCCACTCAAGTGTTCTTGCCTGGAGAAGCCCATGAACAGAGGAGCCTGGCAGGCTATGCTCCATAGGGTCACAAAGAGTCGGACACGACTGAAGCAGCTAAGCACAGATGCACTCTCGTTTGCAGAGTGGGCTGTAGGCACACTGGCTTCAGTAGTTTTGGCACATGGGGCTTCGTTGCCCCAAGTCCTGTGGGATCTTCGTGGACCAGGGATGGAGCCCACATCCCTTGCATTGGCAGGTGGATTCTTTACCACTGGACCACCAGGGAGATCCCAACACCTGTGCTCTTGATGCACACATACAGCTGAAACCCCACACAGCCATCCCTTAGATGAGAAAAAGTTCTTGGCCTGAGTCAAAGAGGTCCTGCAGGCTGTCTCTTTACTTCCCTAACTCCTGGCTCCAGGCTCTGCTGCTGCCCACTGCCTAAGGTCCCAGCTCCATGCAGCTGTGGCATAAACCCTGGTTTTAAAGCCAGGTGTTGGGTGTTGGTCCTGTTCTGACTTTGAAGAGCGGGCATGGGGTGGCCATACCAAAGCTGGCAGGGCAGACAGAGACTTCAAAGGTTGCATCTTTAACTGCTGGTTGCCAGGCAGCAGGGAGACCAAGGGGCTGGAGGCAGGGTGGGGAGCAGCTAGAAGCAGGCAGTGCCCACACATGCTGGGGTTGGGGAGGGGGCTGTCTCCCCTGCTGAGGCAAAGCAACTGCATATTTCCTTTCTTCTCTGGGTAGCAGGTGACAGGTGAGAGCTCCTTAGTGGCAGTCTGGGGAAGTGTCATCACTGGGTTCCCTGCAACCTACATGGGACATAATGGACTACAACTATACTCTCATTTTCTCCCAAAGTCTGTCTTCCTTGTAATATGGGGAAACCAGCCCTCTCCTAACCTCCTAATTTCATTAGTTCATGTGTTTTTTTTTCCCAGAAGCAACTTTGCAGCCTGTAAACATGCTTCAAAGAAGCACACCCTGGGCCTGACATTTCTCCTTTTAGTGATGTGCCCTGCAGACACAAACGCAAGTATGCACAGATCCACTCAGTAATGTGTTCCTTTAGTTGTTCACACAAAATAATCTATTGACAGTCTACTATGTACCAGGCCCTGAACTAAGCACCACTGAGATAATCTCACAAACACACAGACAAGATCCCTTTAGGTTCACTTAAAAAATCTCAGAGCTCAGTAAGGGAGAGAAACACTTTCACAGAATAAGCCTTTCACATAAATCCTCAGTTGAGATTATAAGTACTTCAACTAAAGAGTGCAGGGCATGATCGGACAAAGTTCAAGAATCCTTCCAGCAAAGTTTTTTTGTAAATGACAAAAGGCAGCAGGCAGAATATCCATCCACAGGGGAGTGGTGAGAAAAATTATGGATCTGTACTTTGAATTATCGTGCACCTATGTCTTTGTCAGTTTGGTTTGCTATAACAAAAACACCATAGACTGTGTGACTTTAAAACAACAGCAGAAATTTGATGTTTTAAAGTCACAACTTGTCACACAGTTCTGGAAGCTGAGAAGTCCAAGATCAAGATGCTGGCAGATTTGGTGTCTTGTGAAGGCCCATTTTTTGGTTCACAGATGGACATCTTCTCACTATAACCTCACATGGCAGAAGTAAGGCAGGGGAGGGAGCTCTCTGGAGTCTCTTTTTTATAAGGGCACTAATCCCATGCATTAGGGCTCCACCCTCATGACCTAATCACCTCTCAAAGGCCCAAGTCCAAATACCCTCACAATGGAGATTATGTTTCAACATAGTAATTTTAGGGGGACACATTCAGTCTAAAGCCACCTGTTAGAAAGAACGAGGCAGATTTTATGAACCGACACAAACGACGTTCTTAATATAGTGTTAAATTTTTGTAAAGGTGTGTGGTATACTTTATTCTGTAATGCTAACAATTATTATGTTATTTGTGTGTGTTATTAATATTTGCACGGGGAAAGACTGGAAGAATATGTTCCATATTGTTAACAGCTGTTATTTCGGGGGAGGGGAATACCTGTGACTCACACATTGTAAATGTTCCGACGATGTTCAAATTGTTAAAAATAGGCATGAATTACCTTCATAACAAGAAAAAAGAAAGGTTTGGGGGGAAAAAATTGACGCTATTCAACCAACCATAATCAAGGAATTCAGAGTGGAATCTTCCTTCTTGAAGACAAACTTTCTTCACCAAGGACTTAATCTCAAAAAAGAATCACAGTAAATGGGGTATTGAGGGGGCCTTGCAGGTCAGCATCATGCAGAGAATGGAATGTAAATGTTAAAGTTGGGAAGAGCTGAGTTCTACTCCTGGTTGTTCCATTCTTTAGCTGGTGGATCTGTGTAAATCACTGGGTCTCTTGGCTTCCTCTCCTACAGGAAGGATATAATAACTTCTTCTTTACAGAGTTGTTTGCAGATTAAATGAAATGCTACATTAGAATTTTCTTGGAAAGCTAAGACTCGGTGATTCTAAATAGAGGGAATGTCTTTGCCAGACCTGGAAACATCATATGGAATTGTTGGAAGAGAAGAAATAATTTTACTCTTGGCTCTTCTTGCAGGGAATTGGAGTTTGCTTACATCATCCACCTAGGAAATTTCAATAACATGTCTGCTCGTTGATAAGAAGCAGTGATTTCAGTGTGCTTCCCTCGGCATCCCTCTCTGGCACAGAGAAAGTATCAGAGTTTATTGACAATAAATGAATGACCTACTCCAACCTAGAAGTGACTTACAGCTCACCCAGTGTGACACTCAGCTAAACAATTCACTGAACAAAACCCACACCTCACTCTCCAGTTAGTCTTGGTAACATTGTCTGTGAGATGTCTTAGGCATCATTCCACCAGGCACATTTCCACAGTGAGTACTGTCTTGTATTATATGGAGTCTGGGGGATACTTGGACGTAAGATGCATCTCAGGGCTCTATTCAAGGGGTTCTGGCTTCTGTGAGTGTGTGCTCAGTTGTTTCAGGCATGTCCAACTCTTTGTGACCCTATGGACTGTAGCTCGCCAGGTTCCTCTGCTCATGCGACTTCCCAGGCAAGAATTGCTGGAGTAGGTTGCCATTTTCTCCTCCAGGGGAATTTCCTGACCCAGGGATGGAAATTTTGTCTCCTGCATTGCAGGCAGATTCTTTACCCACTCTGGCTTCAGTGGTATCTTCAAATCAGAAGAAAAAAATAGACTTGTTATGAGAAACTCAGAGAAGATACTATTGCATGTTTACTACATACAAGGCATTGTTGTAGGCCCTTTATCTGGATTAACTCACAATTCCCTACAATATATACTGGTATTATTCCCATTTTACAGGTGAGGAAACAGAGTCCTGCTGAGAGTAAATTTCTCAAGGTCACATAATTAGTAAGGACTCCAACTAGACATCAGAAAATACAAAGGTGACAATCACTGTCCCATTCATTGAATGCCCACACGTGTCTGACTTTCGGTATAATGCTTCCAACCTATCTTGCAAATCTCCCAAATCTCCAAGGGTAAAGACCAGAATCTCATTTTGCAAGTGAGGCAAGTTGCCCAGACATCAGAAAATACAAAGGTGACAATCACTGTCCCATTCATTGAATGCCCACACGTGTCTGACTTTGGGTATAATGCTTCCAACCTATCTTGCAAATCTCCCAGGTCTCCAAGGGTAAAGACCAGAATCTCATTTTTGCAAGTGAGGCAAGTTGCCCAGAGGTGCAGTGGCTTGCCCAGGCACACAAAGTCAAAATGTGACAACAGTGCAGGACAGGCCCCCGGTCCTTCCGGCAGTCTGAATCCAGATTTTGAGGTTTTCCTACCATGTGGACTCTCAGCCAGCAGGTAGGTGGTTAAAACCTGAAACTAGGGGGCACCTGGGGCCTCAGAGCTTCACTTAGACACCTGAGTACCAGGTGGGTAATGGTCACACTAAGCCTGGGCCCTACCTGCCCGAGACATTGGGCTTCTTTGTCCCTCCCTTCCCCTTGAAGTCAGGGTAAGTCCAGAGGCCTGGCAGCCTGAGGCTATGGCTGGACCCAGGAAAGTCCAGCTTGGGGGTTGCCTGTCCTGGCCCAGCCCTGATGGCCTTCTTGGTGAAGTGAACAGTTACCCAGGAATAAGCCCAAGGTGGAAATAAAGGCTGGTGGAAGGGGGCCCGTGGTCCCCACTGGAGGATCAGAGGCACCACAGAGAGGCAGGGACTCCTCTTCAGTCTCCCTGTCTCTTTCCACGCCTCTTCCCATTCCTCCTCTACCCTGAAGCCACGGGAATCTTATGGAAACACAAATGTGACTCTATCACTCTCTGTTAATGGCCTTTGGAATAAGATCCCAGCTATTCAGCCAGGCTTTCAAGGTCCTCAGATTATGACCTGGACTTTGCCTTCCTCTCTAACTTCAATTTCTACATATTGTCCATCCCCACTACACACACATGACCATTCTGGACAGTTTCCTAGGTGTACCAGGCTCTCTTAAGTTTCTGTGGCTTTCCACCTGTTGTTTCTTTTGTGTAGAATGTTCAGTCCTCCTTTCTTGCCTGGCTAGCACCCACCTGACCTTGATGTTGACCTGCACAACTCAGCTCTGGCAACACCTCCTCCAGTAGGCCTCATTGACCCCAAAGCTGGGTTAGGTCCCCTCCTTGGTGCTCCAGCACCCCCCTCCTCCTCTGTCAGTTGTGTGTATCAGGCTAAATATGAACAGTTTTGCCATGTCTCTCCCTCCTTAGATTATGAAATCCTCTTAGGCTGGTCCGTGCTTCCTTAGTATCTCAGCTGGTAAAGAAATCTGCCTGCAGTGCAAGAGATCCAATTAAAATCGGGCTTCCCTGATAGCTCAGCTGGTAAAGCATCCACCTGCAATGCAGGAGACCCTGGTTCAATTCCTGGGTCGAGAAGATCCGCTGGAGAAGGGATAGGCTATCCACTCCAGCATTCTTGGGCTTCCCTGGTGGCTCAGCTGGTAAAGAATCCTCCTGCAATGTGGGAGACCTGGGTTTGATCCCTGGGTTGGGAAGATCCCCTGGAAAATGGAATAGTAACCCACTCCAGTATTCTGGCCTGGAGAATTCCATGGACAGAGGAGCCTGGCAGGCTACATACAGTCCATGGGGTCACAAAGGGTCGGACACAACTGAGCGACTTTCACTTCACTTCAGGCTAGACCAAGCCCGCTTGCTTTACCTCTACTTCCCCCGACCCCAGCCAGGCCCCACAGAGGGCAGTTTAGGGCTCGACCAATGGTTACTGGGTGAATGAATAAACAAATGAGGAACTCCAAAGCTTTCCCATACTCTTTGCTTTTCTGTCTCTTCCTTCAAGACAGCAACCAGCTACAAGAGGGTTAAAGCATGGAGATGCTTCAACATATTAGCAGGGTGAGGACTGTGAAAACAAATGGTTACCAGGCTGCCACGCCACATCCGCCAAGCTCCTGCTTGTTCCTGGCACCACATATGGTTTGCATGCCTGCCTGGGAGAAGGGTTGAGCCCAGAGGAGTCCAGGGGCTGCAGGGCTCAAATTGTGTGTGTGTTTGGTAGGGGAAGAGGAGGAGGAGTAGAGGGATAAATGAGGAGAGAAAGAAGGCGGGGAAAGAGAGAGTGATGGAGAATTAAAGAAACAGAGAAGGCGGAGAAAGTTAGATAGAGATGAGAATGGGGGAGGAGTTGAGTATGAGAAATTTCTCAAAGGAGAAATGAAAATAAGGCTGTGACTTCTTATGAGCTTGAGAGCCAGTAGACCAAGAATTCAGCCAGACAGTGGGACTTCCAGGAAACATAGAACCCAAACAAGGAGAAGACAGGAAACTGGACTGTGAAGATTTGACCAGAGAAGATCTCCCAGGAACCCCAGACCACACTCTGATATGATGTATTCAGAATTATCCTTAGACCTTCTTCCACATAAGCTTCTCAGTGGATCCTCCTTCTTCAAGTGCCTTGAAATTTTCTAAGCCCCCCTCTGGTGACTGGCACTGGCTGAGCTGGTTGTGCCATCTTAAGACTAACTTCTCCCCTTAATCAGACACTTGAAGAGCTTCAAGCCTTGTGCTCATGTGTACCAGACAGACTCCAGTTTTAAGAAGATGGTCCAGTGAGTGGAACTTTTATTCCTGGTGGTTCATGTGGAATTTTGCAGAAGCTTATAATATTGGGCCATCAGAATGGTGCTGACTTGCAGATTTTGAGTGATTCAAATGGTTTTCACAGACAGGAGCCCAGCAAAATATATTTTTCCAGTGCCCTGCACACTCTAGGAAGAGCCTTGACTATGTTTTCAGGTCAGCCAGGTTGGAGCGGAGAAGGGGTGTCTCTTTGAAGAAGAACAGCCTTGGTCCCTCTGCCGAGAAGTTCCCAGCTGAAAATGGACTGTGGATACAATCACAATGGTTGTCAGTCCAGCCAATATCTCCCTGCTCCTCTCCCACCAACCTGAGTCTTGAGTTGCTTTGCTGGCTCTTAGAGGAGGCTGAGTCTTCCACCTCATTTACCAGATCACGGTGAGGAGGGGAGGTGATGGGGCACACTGGAGGGGAAGAGTAGGGAGCCAGATACGGGGGTGTCATGAAATTCACAGGGAAAGTTAGCTTTTAGTCAGATCTAAGTGTGAAAGATAAAACAATGAAGCTTTTAGAAGCAAACAAAGGAGACTATCTCCATGACCTTCAGTAAGCAAAGATTTCAGTACACAAAAACTTTTAAAAATAATTTTTTAAAAATTTAAATTTTACATTGAACTATAGTTGTAAAGAGTTGACTCATTGGAAAAGACCGTGATGCTGGGATGGATTGGGGGCAGGAGGAGAAGGGGACGACAGAGGATGAGATGGTTGGATGGCATCACCGACTCAATGGACATGGGTTTGAGTAAACTCCGGGAGTTGGTGATGGACAGGGAGGCCCGGTGTGCTGCGATTCACGGGGTCGCAAAGAGTCGGACACGACTGAGCGACTGAACTGAACTGAACTGAACTGATAGTTAATTAACTATAGTTAATTAACAATGCTGTGTTAATTTCACGTGTACAGCAAAGTGATAAGGCACAAAAACTATAACCAAACAAACTTCAACCAGTATTTAAAAATACCAATACACTGAACTTCATCAAAATTAAGAACTGTTCATCAAAGAGATCATGAAGAGGGTAAAAAATTAGGAAGCCACAAACTGAGTGTATTTGCAGTGCATTTATCTATCAAAGGACTCATATCTGGCATGTATAAAGATATCTACAAATCAATTTTAAAAAGACAGACAATCCAATAGAAAACTGAAGTGAATCTTGACTGGGTACTTGACGAAATCAGCAATCCAAATGGCCAATAAGCATATGACAAAGTACTCAATGTCACTAGAAATCACAGAGATAGGGATCATAGTCACAGGGAGAGACCGCCTCAACACCTCTGAATGGCTGAGATTTAAAAATCTGACCGTACCAAGTCATGGTGAGGGGGTGGAGCAATGAAACTCTTGTATTCTGCCGGTAGGAGTGTGAATTTTCTAACACCCATGTTAGAAAATGGTTTGATATTAGTTTCAAAAGCTGATCGTATGCATACCTGATAGTCATTATTATTTACCTAACAGAAATATGGGAATATATGCACCAAAATACATATTCAAAAATGTTCATAGCGTCACAGAGATGGAAAGTAAAAAAGTGGTTATTAGGAGGTGAGGAGTGAGAGTGGGCATTTCTTATGTAATGAGTACAGAGTTTCAGTTTGGGAAGATGAAAAAATTCTGGAGATGAATTGTGGTGATGGTTGCACAACAATGTGAATGCACTTAACGCCCATGAACTGTGTGTTTAAAAATGGTCAAAACGGTAAATGTTATGTTGCGTACCTTTTACTACAATAAAAGCAAGTAATGTTCTTAACAACTTTTGTTTTGTTTTGTTTCTGCTTAATTTCTTGTAGTTTGTAGCCTTGGACCTGAATGCTTATTGTTGTTCAGTCATTAAGTCCAATTCTTTTGTGACTCCATGGACTGTAGCCCGCCAGGCTCCTCTGTCCATAGGATTTCCCAGACTAGAATACTGAAGTGGGTTGCATTTCCTTCTCCATTAACAACTTTTAAAGTATTTGCCCAACTGGAAATGAGACAAATATCCATTAACAATAGAATGAATCACTAACACATGATAAAGTTATACAATGGACTACTATACAGCAACAAGAGAGAATAAATCATTGCCATGAGTGACAACATAAATAAATCTTACAAACATAATGTTGAGTGAAAGAAGCTAGATAAAAATGGTATTTGATTCCATTTATATAGAGTTCAAAACCAAGCAAACTGAATCTACAGGGCTAGAGGTCAGAAAAGTGCTTGTTTGGGGAGATGAGGTAGTGAGCAGTGAGGAGAGTGTGGAGGGTGGTAAGGTCTGATTATCTTAATAAGGGTGATGGTTACACAGACATGTTCACTTTGAAAATTTCATCAAGCTTATGATTCATGCATTTTTCTGTACCTATGTTATACTTCAATGAAAAGTTCAATTAAAAAAGAAAAGAAAAGGGATTCCCTGGTGGTCCAGTGGTTAAGATTCCATGCTTCCAGTGCAGGGGGCACAGGTTCAACCCCCTGATGGGGAACGAAGATCCCGCATACCACATAGTGCAGCCCCCAAAAAGAAAAACCTAACCTCACAGCTTGGGGGAGAAGAGGGCATAACGACTCTTATGCCATCAAGAGTCTATTTTGTGCTTGACGTGTTCTGTGTTAGTCAGGGCCATCCAGAGAAACAGAATCAATGGGAGATTCATTTTTATTATAAGGAATGAGCTCACACAGCTATGGAGGCTGATAAGTTCTAAGATCTGCAGTTGGCAAGCTAGAGACCCAGGAGAGCTGATGGTGTTGGTACAGTCTGAAGGCCAGCAGGCTCAAGACCCAGGAAGAGCCAATATGTCAGTTCGGGTCTGAAGGCAGGGAAAGACCAAAGTTTTGGCTGAAAGGTAGTCAGGTACAGGAATTTCCTTTTACTCAGTTTTATTGTGCTTTTCAGGCCTTCAACTGATTTGATGTGGCCCACCCACACTGGGAGAGCAATCTGCTTTAGTCAGACTACTGATTCAAATTTAATATCATCCAGAAACACCCTCACAGACATGCCCAGAACAGTGTTCAACTGAATATCTGGGCCCCCCGTGGCTCAGTCAAGTTGACATAAAATGTCAACTTCCCAGCCTCAGTTTAGTTAGTCCTCCCAGCTGACCTGTGAGATAGGAATTAAGGCTTTGATGTACCCTACATATTTCCTCAATTCCTACTGCCCCTTCCCTCATTTCTGTCATGTGAATAAGCTTGGCCTGGTCTTTTGGAGGAGAAGAAACCACACGTGGAGAACTGCTGAGCTGTTCAGCCAAGGTCATCTGAGACTAACCAGCCCCCAGTTCATCCACCAGCTGACTTCAGATACATGAGTGAGCCTAGCACAGGTCAGCTAAGGCAGGCTCAGATCAGTGGAACCGCCTAGCTTACCCACAGACTCATGAGCTAAAGAAACAATTGCTTTAAGACATTAAGTTTTGAGATGGTTTTTAAAATTTTATTATTTTTGGCTGCACTGGGTCTTTGTTGTTGCAAGCAAGCATTCTCTACTTGTGGTGCATGGGCTTCTCATTGCAGTAGCTTCTCTTGTTGCAAATCACCAGCTCTAGGCACTTGGGTTTTAGTAGTTGTAGCATGTGGGATCTTCCCAGATCAGGGATCAAACCCATGTGCTCTGTATTGGCAGGTGGATTCTTAACCACTGGATCACTGGGGGAGTCCCAGGGATGGTTTTTAATGCAAAAAATAGCTAAGGGATATATCCACAAGGCCCTGTATGAACCTTAGGGGGATAGCCTCTCCTCCCTCAAGTTCCTAAGTGCTACGTAGACATCCATCATATCCTGACTTCATGTTATAGTGGCAGGGAGATACATCCTGTCTTTCCTCCTAGACTGTGAACCTCTTGAGGGCAGGGAAGCTGACTTGATGTTTTTGCCTGACTCTGGGGCCCTTAGCAGGCAGGTAGGCAACCATGTTGGTGTGTGAATACATGGGTGGCATCAATCCACTCATTAACATGCGACACAGCCAATCGTGACAGTCTCATCAGGCTCACAACAGTCACCATCCCATGTATGTGAGTTTCATTCATTCATTAGTGGGCAGGGATGGAGCAGCTCCAAGTCCCCACAGCAGAGTTGCTCAGGGCTAAGTTAGAGAGATAAACTCATAGAGAATAAATTGCAGCAAAAGGAGATAAGTACCATGATGTGTAAAGAGCAGCAAGGAACTGCACTATGGGGTAGTGGCTGAGAGTGCGTTTTGGTGTTAGAAGAGCTGTGAGTTCAAGCCCCAACTTTGTCATTTACTAGGGCAAATTACTGAACTTCTTTGTACCTCATGGTGGCCTAAGGATGAGATTATTTATGTCAATTGTTTTGCATAATTCTTAGTGAATATTAAGTGCTTGTATTGGCCCTAAGGATTGTTGTTATGATGGTAGAACAAAAAATGGAATAATAATAATATAGGTCCACAATTTAAAAATCCTAGATGCTCTGAAAAACAATATCAACATTTTTTTCAGAAGTTTAGTGACAAAATCTTGCCTGGCCTGACATGAAACTGTTTACAGTCTTCATTTAGTGTGTGAATATTCATGCATTTCCTGCAGAAACAGTACGGAGTTTTAACAGTGGTCTACTCCATCTTCTGCTCAAGCTTTTTAAAATGAAATATGTTATATGAAATTCAGCTATTATAAAATCTGAAAAATCCTAAATTTTGAGGCACATCTAGCCCTAAGGCTTACTGTCCTCTGCATTTCACACATAGTAATTGATGTAGTTGATATGTCAAGTCTTCCTGATTGAGTGGAGCAGAAGAAGGGGGAAAGGTCTGGGAAGTTCTGTGGGGAGGTAACAATTCAGCTGAGTCTTAAAACTGGGTACAGATCAACCTTGGGAACAAGGCAGGAAAAGGCTCACAGGGACAGGGGGAGGGGAAGCACCAGGATGGGAGTTTGACAGAGATAAGATCACTCAAGTCCTCATGTGTATATCCAAGGAGTTCCCAGCATATTGTTTCAACAGTGGAGGGGCCAGGTCAGATTTGCATTTTAGGAAGATCCAGGTAGGCAAAATACTCTTTCAAGTGCCTTACTGGAATTCAGAATCACTCTGAATCTACAGCCTCCCCCATCCACCAAGACCACGCATGGAAATGAAGCTGCTTTGGCATGGTTTGCCTGGCACCACTCAACTTTTAGAAAATGTATCTGTAAGAATCGATCATGCCATGGCAGGAAACCAACATGGAAGCAGGCAAGTGTGGCTCTGGGAGGCAATATTCTGCGGGCAGTCCCCACCCCTGATTCTCCTGCTGCCCCTTGGCTTCTGTGGCGTCGTGGCTGACCCGGCCCATGGGACAGGCCTGGTCCCAGAAGGGCTCACAGCTCTGCTGCTCCTGGTCTCTGCTCCATGACGGCTGTCACACACACTCGACAGCACCCATTTGCAGCCCAAACAGACACTGTTCACTTCTCAAGTTGGTTTCAAATTTTGCTCTTTTTGTTCCTGTTTTTCATTTAGATTTTTTGGCTGGTTCAAATTCGACAGGCAATTTCGACACTGAGATCGAGGGGAGAGAATATAGCCTGGAAAAGAGCAGATGATGTGTGTGTCTTGTGATGTTATTAGTTTTAGAGGGGCCCTGGAAGGGCCTTTACATGAACTGAATCTGTCAGCTGGGTCTCTTGATTTGTGGCACCCCACTGTTTTCATCTAGAATGACCCTCACCCCTGATTTTTCCGTCTTGCATGTGCACGCGTGCCCAGTAGCTCAGTCATGTCTGACTTTGTGTGATCCCATGGACTGTAGCCTGCCAGGCTCCTCTATCCATGAGGTTTTTCAGGCAAGAATACTGGAGTGGGTTGGCACTGCCTCCTCCAAGGGATTTTCCCAAACCAGGGATCCAACCCATGTCTGCTGTGTCTCAGTCCCCTACCTTTAACTCATAACCCCCTTGAGGCTTAAAGGTAGGGAGCTGAGACAAGGAGATATCCATGCTTGTGTATGGATATCATTGTGTGTCTAATGTGGCCTTTCAATCTATGCATGATTATGTATCTAATGTGGCCTTTCAATCCATCTTCTATACCTTTATTCACATATATGTAAATATATCACATTACTTTGAGTATGCTTTTAATTTTTGTGGAGGTGATATGTTATACATCTGTTTCTTACATTTTCTTTTTGACTTTATCTGTAAGTAGATGGAAATCATTCCCTTTGACTACTGTAGTATTTCATTTCATGGATTTCCCACACTTTATTTATCCATTTCCTAAACAGTGGACATACAGGTTGTTTCCAATTCTTTGCCATTTTCAGCACCACTGCCACGAGTGTCTTTGTACAATGACTGAAACACAAGCTTCACAATCAGCCAAACCTGGATTGAGTTCTGCTTCCATTACCCTTTTGTTGTGTGACCCTAAGCCTCAGTTCCATCATCTGTTTAAAACAGAGGAGGAAGAATAATAATTGTCACACCAGGCCACATGTCCAATAAGAGCAGGCCCTTACCTGCCTTCTTTACTGCTCCATCCCCAGGCCTCTCAGAGCCTGGCATCAAGTAAGTGCTCAATATATATGCCTCAAATGAAATGACAATTGACATACTGCATATGAAGGCACCTTAGAAATGCTAAATACATCAACACAAATGTGAGTTATTGCTATTACTAGTTCTGTAAATAGAATTAATAATCCATGTATAATTCCAATAAAATGAAACATATTTAAACAACACCACATTTAATGGGTTTACATTCTGCAGGTGTCCCAAGTTCTTATGCTTCCTCTTCCTACCCAGCTTCCTTCACATCAGGAAACATTTTCTGAAGATTAATTGAATGGACCTGGTTTGGGATTGGGAAACCCTGGACAGGCCTGCCAGACTATCCAAAGGCCTCCCTTGGGCCACTTTGGCCTATAAAACCCAGGTAATGCCATGCACTCACCTCACTAAGGTGTTCTGAAGATTAATTATGGCTTGTAAAGGGCTTTGAAGATGAAACGTGCTTGTTATGGAAATAAATGGCTTCAGACGCAAAGCCTTCAAGTCTTCCTTCGTGCCTTCTCTCTTGCTCTTCTTGCCTTTAAAGAGCCCTGTTGAGTTCAGAGGTGAGGGTGACCTCCCCACAGCTCCCGTGGGAAGCCAACTTTGAGTATAGACTTCTCTGAACAACATAGAGATGTGACCCCTCGCTGCTAATTTCAAAATTTCAACTCCTGCTCCATTTCATAAGTAGCCGAACTAAGCTGGTTCAAAATACATTAAACAGATTCAGCAATGGAGTGGTGAAAAAAGTGTTTCTGATACTGAGCTTTTTGCTGCCAAATTTAATTATTCAAATTGGTTTTAAAAATGAGTTTCTTCTCCCCATGTCTTCCCAGATTTAAAGAAATTTGAAGTGGAAGGAATGGGAGCCAAATGTCTTCCAGTCGGGAAGTGGAGAAAGCGTTGCTGTTAGTGTCAGACGGACCTGAGTTCAGATCCCAGCTTGCTATGGGCAACTTTTGTAACCGCGTAGTCTTTTTTGTGTGTATGGCTCTGCTGGGTCTTCATCACAGCTCTTCTCTAGTTGTGGCGTGTGGGCCTGGTTGCCCCGAGGCATGTGGGATCTTAGTTCCTCAATCAGGGATTGAATTCACATCCCCTACATTGGAAGGTGAATTCTTAACCACTGGACCACCAGAGAAGTCCCAAGTTTCATAACCTCTTTAAAGCAAATGAAGATAGTGATAACCCATATTAGGATTCTTGTCAGTGTTAAGTGGACACAGGAAATGCACATAAAGTCCACTCAATAAATGTGAGGGAGAAAGGTGGTATAATCCCCACTTGATGGATACAGGATCCAAGCTCAGAGGGGGAGATGGGCCTCTCCATGATCTTGCAGAGGGAGAGTGGAGTGCTGGGATTCAAACCTGGGTCTTCCTGACCCCAAAGCCCTGGTCATCCACCTGTGGCCTCAGCCCTGGATGTAAATTTGTTTGCTGAAACCAGAGCCAGCAGGATCTGCCAAACCACGCAGAGAAAGGGAGCCCAGTGGAGCTGCTGGATCCTGGAGGGTGGCTGCTCCATGCCACTGAGTTGTTTAATCCCAGGTTTCTGCATTATAATGGCATTCCATATGTTCACTCCTCATTTCTCACTATCCTGTTAACACTTGCTTGCCCAAGTAGGAGTGCTGGCTAGAAGAATGTTTTCTCACATACCACGGAGGCTATAATGTGCTCATGGCTTTGAGGGCTCCTGATGCTGAGGGGCACTCCTGTAACTGGGGGGTCCCAGGATGCAAAGCCTTCCAGTCAGTCTAGTCCCAGCGGCCTCCTCTTAGGACAGATCAAGGTCAACTTGGCCAGATCCCTCATGGAAGCTCACATTCATTCGTGTCCATGCGTTACTCTTCCTTCTTTCTTTCAACAGACATTTATAGAGCTCCTGTATGAGTGTGCTTTGTCGTTTAATTGTGTCCAACTCTTCGGGACCCCATGGACTGTATAGCCCACCAGGCTTCTCTGTCCATGGAATTTCCCAGGCAAGAATACTGGAGTGGTTGCCATTTCCTTCTCCAGGGGATCTTCCTGACCCAGGGATCGTCTTGCATCTCTTGCACTGGCAGGCAGATTCTTTACCACTGTGCCACTTGGGAGCTCCAACGACGTTCCCAAACACTGCTCTGTCACCCTATTCAGTGTTTCCCACCTGTTTCTTAGGCTTGCTGTTTAGGCATCATCTCATTTCAACCTTACAACTGTGCTATGAAGTAAATGTTAATATCATCACCATTTTGCATTTGAAGAAAAGAAGACTTAAGGACACAAATGAGTGTCAGAATAAGGAATGGACTCCTGTCTGACTTCACCATGTGTGCTCTTAATCATGACAACATACTGCCTCCTTGAGGGCAAGCCCAGCGTCTCATTCATTTCTCATCTCTAGGCTCTCAGTGCCGTATAGAGTAGAAGCTCAATAAATGCTTGCTGTTGAATATATAAGTGAAGTGCTGGGTGACCACCAACTCTTGTATGGTGCTCTACAGAGTTTGCAAACTGCTTTTCACAGAGAAGGAAGGTTTCATGAACCCACTTTATGGATGCAGTTTGCAGGGTAAGTGACTCATTCAGGGCCATGGAACGATAAGAGGCTGGAGCTTGGATAAGACCCTAAAATGAACTCACAGTAAAGGCACAGCATGCAATGGAGTTGCAGAGCAGGGAAGTATATGTCTGGTTGAAAAATACAGAAATTACAAAGCACTAGAGCTTAAGCTGAAATCATATGCCCAGCACATGTTTTCTGAAAACATTTGCATCACTGACACGGTTGGTATGAGGTTTCAGATATTAAAACTATGAAAGAGCAAAGCAGGATGTGAGAGGCAGAGATGGAAAGAGAACAAAGTAAAGTTCAACCTTGTCACCACCTCTGAGAAGTTTCGGACCCAAACTCATCTTGAATGGTACAGCTTGTGACTGGTAATCATGCTATAAATAGGCAGATTTGGAAATTTGAAGCCATGTTCAAGTCCGAACTCAGTTACTTTCCAGCTATGTGATCTTGGACAAGCATCCTTGATGTTTATGTCTATGTCTGTAAAATGGAGATAAATTATGGTTTGCTGGGATACTGAGTGTGCTTTATAAATGAACATGGCATATATATGTGTGTGTGTGTATACATAAATATTTTTTACTATAACAGTTAATATAACTACTATATAGGTTAAACTACATTTTGCTACAATAATAAGCAAACCTAAAACTTCAGTGGCTTAATACAATAAATGAGCATTTCTCATTCATGCTCCGTGTCCATCATGGGTCAAAATGAGGATGCTGTTCATCTGGTCACAAAGGGACTCACGCTGATGAGCAGCCATCTTCTTGTTTATGACCATTGTCTCTAAGGGTAAAAGGGGATTTGGAGGTTCTCCCATGGACAATCAGGCGTCCCGGCCCGGAAATGATACATGTCACTTTTTTACTCAAAATTCATTGCCAAGAACATGTCACCCCCAGTCACAGGGGGTCAAGAGGTACCACTCTATTGTGTGCTTATAAGGGGAGAGAATCAAATACTTGTTAAATGGTACCTACCATTCACTGAGCACTCATCTTGTGCCAGGCATTGTGCTGAGGGCTTTTCAGATACATCTCTTAATTCCCTCAATGATCCTCCAAAGCAGGGACGTATATCATCAGCTAATACTTGAGCAACCTGACACTCAGAGACGTGAAGCAGCTTGTTCAAAGCTTCATGGTGAGTAACTGGCAGCATCAGAGTTGACAGCCAGGTAAGAACCCCTGTTCGATCCCCTGAGTGAGAGGTGGTTGTCCGACCAGGAGGTCAGACTTGTTGCTGGAGCAAGAACTAATATTAATTGAGCTTCTCCTATGTATTAGTCCCTTTACTGTCATCTCAGATGCCTGGGAGTTCATTTATTTCCATGTTAATGACAAAGCACCTGAGGCTCAGAGAGGTTAAACAATTTGCCCCGGGTTTACAGCAGATGTAGCTCTTGAACCCAACACTTTCTGGGTCTAAAATCTGTGCTTGTTTTATACCCATCTGCCTCACTTCTTATTACTTATCATCAATAGTGATAATTGCTTGTTTATTATAGTAATGATCACTCTATGGAGCAGGTAGCAGAGTGGGTAAGAGCGTGGATGGCAGAGCTAGATTGAACTTGGGTTCTGCCCCTTCCTAGCTGTGTGGCTTTGGGTAAGACTGTCATGTCTCTGGGTCTCTGTCACATCTCAGTTTCCAAGTCTATAACATGGGGCTGATAATTGCACCTATTTCATAGAGTTGCAAGGAATCAATGAGACTGTTGTCATGATGATAACTAACTTTTTTTCAAGAATCTCCTGGATCTGGATACTGTGCCCAGTGCTTTACAGGCATTCCTTTTTAACTTTTTATTTGGGAACAATTTTAGATTTACAGAAAAGTTGTAAAGATAATGCAAAGTGCTCCTGTATCATTTCCACCCAGCTTTCTCCTAATGTTAACACCTTACACAACCAATGTACGTTTATCAGAGCTAAGAAACTAATATCAGTATGACACTATTGGGCTTTCCAGGTGGTGCTAGTGGTAAAGAACCTGCCTGCCAATGCAAGAGACATAAGAGGAATGTGTTTGATCCCTGGGTTAGGAAGATCCCCTGGAGGAGGATATAGCAACCCACTCCAATATTCTTGCCTGGAAAATCCCATGGACAGAGGAGCCTAGAGGGCTATAGTCAATGGGGTCGAAAAGAGTTGGACACGACTGAAGTGACTTAGCACATGACACTATTAACTCAACTACAGACTTTATTCAGATTTCATCAGTTGTCCCACTGTTGTCCTTTTTCTGTCTCATGATTCAATCTGGCACACAACATTGCATTTAGTCATGTCTCCTTCATCTCTGCTGATCTTTACACTCATTCTTTTATCCTCATTTTCTGTTGAGGAAACTGAGGCTCAGGTGATAAAGTCACTGGCCAAGGGCACGGAGCCCCTAGGCGGTGAGATTAGAATTCAACCCCAGGCCTGTCTGATTCAAAGCCCAAGTCTTTACCATTCATAAAGAAATTATCAGATAGAAATCCAAAGTTCTGAGTCAGATCAGCACACAGAGAATATGAAGCTCAGAGAGAAAAAAAAAGACTAAAGCAGAGAGAACTGGCTTTACAGCTTTAGAATACTAACTCAGCGTGATCTCCTCAAACCATGGCCAAAGTCCGGGCAATCTGTTCAGTGAGGAAGAGCCTCAGGCTGGTGAGTGTGCACCTTGGGAGTGGTGCAAAGGAATCAAGCTAAGCTCTGGCTAAGCCACTAGCAGAGGGGGTTCCCCAAAAGGCTAGCCTGCCCACTCCCTGGCAGCAAAGCCCACTGCAGAGCATCCTGAGAGAGTCAGGAAGTCAGCAGGATGGGGGCCAAAGAAGGACCACAGAATTCACTTAACAGGTGTTACCTGGCAACACTCACTGCCCAGAGCATGGGAAGGAGTGACTGCAACCAAACCAGTCACCACAAAATTGGCCTTATTAATACCTTCCATAAATCATCTTTGCTTGCCTGGTATTTTATATGCTTAAGCTGCAGCGAGGAAGAAACAAGAAGGGAGTCTTGGTCTTTTGTTTCTTTAGGGGAAAAGAAGGGATCCAGATGGAACAGTCAGTAAAACCAAGGGAGGGCCCTCTGATTGTCCCTGGACCCCAAGCCCTCAGTGTCAGGCTCAGCTTTGGCTGCTCCAGCGCAGGGTTGGGCAAAGAGGAGGTGCCAGTGATTACATGTTGAGCATACGAGCAAGTGAATTAACTAATTTGCATGTACTCCAGTACCTGGTAAAAAAAAAAAAAAAGGTGGCTCCTAGTAGGGACTTGTGGAAAAAGAAAATGAAGCAATTGATTTAGGTCTGTGCCAATGTATAGGATTCTGATTGGCACTTGAAATCCTTTCAATGTTTGCTGATCCAAAGGATGGGCCATAATTAGGGTCTCCAGGGATAGATGTCTAATCTGTGGATTGCAATCTATTAGCACAGAGATGCAGTGGGCCAGAGTGGCTGTGACCAGAGAATCTGGGACTAGGGTTCTTAGGTTTGAGTCCCACCCGCCACCTGCTGATTATCTGACCTTGGGCAGGTTACAACCTTATCTGTCAAATGGCAGATGAATATGTTGATAATATCATCTACCGCAGAGAGCTGATATGAGGATTAAATGAATCAAAACACATACCGCCCCCCCACAACACACATACGTGTGTGTGTGTTTTAACCTGTTCATCTGAAACTTCGCTCAATTTTATAACTGCAACTGATGCACTGTTAGCACTTCACAAGGTTAGCGACGATAAAAAACCTTCCCTGCCTCCTCTCTCCCCAGCCCATTTCTGATTTAAACGCCCCTCTAAACCTGAGTTAGATGCACCCTATGTGTAATCTATTACAGCATCTATTTAAGTTAGTTAATATTAATGATTGTGCAATGAATGTTTTTAATGCTCAATAAAACTGAAAATCTTGGAGTGCATCACACAGAGCAAGGAGAAGCCCTGTTTTGTGCTTCTGTTGTGACACATGTGCATGTATGTGTTCAGGGTGGTGATGTAAAATGAATTTCTTCCCTTAGGTCACAGTAAAAAGTTTGAAAGCCATTGCCTCAGGAGGAAAATGCTAAACAGTCTTTTTCAGCAAAGAGAGCTGGCCGGCCCACAGATGAGCTTTGCTGGTTCACTTCCTCCTTCTAGCCTCTGTGGTCAAACGACCTCCAGGAAGACTTCTCTCCTCTTCACCCCTTTGTGCTTGCCCAGGGCTGTGTTTGCAGGTCTATGGTTTAAGCTGTGTATGCAGGTCTATGATTTAGGCTGTGCATTCAGGTCTATGGTTTAGGCTGTGTATGCAGGTCTATGGTTTAGGCTGTGTATGCAGGTCTATGGTTTTATACAGAGAACCACTGAGCAAAGCTCAGACCTGCCCTGCACTGGGTCTTTCACGCATCTTTTAGCTCATGTAATCTGCCCCAACAGGCATGAAAGTAGCTCTTAAAGTGTGGTCCCTCCCTGGCAGTTTGTTAGAAATGCAAATTCTCAGGCCCCTCCTCCCCAGACTGAATCAGAAACACTGAGGCTTAGCAACCTGTGTTTAACAAAGACCTCCAGGTGAGTCCAATGTAATCTAAAGTAGGCAAGTCATTGCCCAGTGAGGGAACTGTTTCACCTTTAGGGAAACTGAGGCTCAGAAAGAGGCAGTGATGCACCCTGGATCACCCACGGGGGCAACAACCGAATCAAACCAAGACTCCAACACAGTCACCATAAGCTAGGACAACTGCTTATGTGTCCATCCAGGGACGAACATGGATGCATTTCTATTTTCCAGCCTTTACTCGCAAATGATCTTGATCTCCCAATAAAATTATACACATCCATTAAAAATCAGTCTAGATGGATGCTCTCATTGGGTTCAAATGGGCATAACCACCCCAGGCTGGAAGAGGAGATACACACGAGGCCGGGGAGGACCCACTTCTTGACCAGCAAACCTCCAGAGAGCCTCTCATACAAGGTGTAGCCCCGAGCCAAGTCGTGCTCAACTTTGACTCCACTCTGGAAATGGTGTCAGTTCCAAGAGGCTGTGTGGGTCAAGAGTGGAGTAGGCGTAGGAGCTAGGAAATGGTTAACAGTTTGATAAAGCAAAAAAAAAAAAAAAAAAAATTCTCTACTGGTCGTGAGATTTTCCAATAATGAGAAGTCAACACAATTAGACAAGGCACTAAATTTGTGTGCGGAATGCCAGCTGTCACTCTTCTTGACTAGCTCAGATCAAAGAAATGTATTTTATCTCCTAAGTTATTAGACATGATAAGGCTATTAAGCGGAGATATTGTCATAAGAAATATAAGAACATAAGAAATATGTTGCTTGCTTTGAAAATAAACATCTCACCTTTGCTTCTTTTTCTCTGTGAAAAGCTGAGAGAAATCAAACTATTAACTTGGGCCCTTCCAACACGCTCGCATCCTGTCATCTTTTCCCCCAGTCAGATCCCAGATTTTAGCTGCAGTCATTCTCTGTCTCATTCCAGAATGTCTATGTTGGAACTATGGGGCTGAGAAGCCGGGAAGAGATGCCTGTAGCTGTAGTCCATCCCTGCCTCCACCAGTCATAACAAAACTCGCCACTGTTCCAAAGCTCTGTTTGCTTTGAAAGGAGCTCACCCTCAGATGTCTTTCCAAGTGCTTATCCTTAGCCTTTCTTCATCTCCAACTTGGATCTGGAAGAGCTCACCCTTTATTGCTATACGAAACAAGGCTGCTTGTCTGGACCAACAAGGGGGCTTGAGTTGAAGATGTTCTTTGCTTACATTCACTGATTGTGTAGGAGCTGAGAGGCTCCCCTTGGGGTGGGGGAGGCTTTCCTGGCATCACTCAGGGTCTGGGATGGAGATGGGGGACATGTTCAAGAGGGGACACAAAGAAGGAGTTCAATAAAGAGATCTGCATGGGTGGGCAGGGCTATGGGATGGTGAAGCATCCCCAGATTAGCGAGAATAGGGGAATCATTACTGTCCTTGGTGTGAGAGGCTGAGAGAGGGGGAGCCTCCTGAGTTTGATGTGTGTTGCAGCTGCAGACAGGTGTCACCGGTGTGGAGTCATGGCCAAGGAGAGAAGGAGCAGCCTCTGCAAACTGCAATGTAGTGGGGAGTAGGGCCCCATGGCCCTCCCCTCCTCCCTCCAGTCTTCTGCTGGTGTTTCCCACTGGCCAAACCCAACCAGGAGCCAGAGGGAAGGTGAACCTGGCTGATGCAGTCATGTCACTTGGAGTCCTGGGGCACCGAGCAGAGTGGTGGGGAGCAGAGAGAGGATCTGGGGAGCACATGGGGAGTGCCCAGCACACACCGAGCCCTGCCCCCAACAGAGGTTTGGATTTACCCAGACAAGACAGAGTTGGGGTGATGGAGACCCTGCTACACTGGGGGCTCTGAGAGTACTTCCCATCAAGCTGTTTGATATAACGAGAGACTTTAAAAGGGAGGTGAGCACAGACACCAGTGGAAGTCATCCTGTTGTGTGACCCAGGAAGCAAAGGACCACGTCCTTGAATTGAAAGAACTGAAATACCTCTCTGAATTCTGTGACACTCAGGGCTCAAAGAGCTTTGCTGTGGGGACCCACTCTCACTAACTGAGCACACAGGGGAGTGTTCTCACTTCACAGGGTGATGAGGCTCCCTAGGCGGTGGCTTGAGCTGCAGGCTCAGAGGACTGGAAGTGCCCTCTGTGCAAGGGCAGGGCTCTGCCTGGTCCTGGTGTGTCCAGGTGAGACAGTGTGTGACGTCCAGGTCTCGGATGTGGACACTTGTAAGATCCCCTGAGAAGCTCAGACTTGCTTAGAACTGTGAAAGTCTGGTCTTCTAGAATCCAGAAAGAGAAGACTTTGTATTGATGCACTTGTTCTCACCGGCCTGTGAAGCTTGGGACCTTTTCTCATCCTTGTGTATGAAATTCAAGGTAGGGATTCTGGCCCACTTTTAGAAAGGGGGATTTGGTTCAGAGAAGGCAGCCCGGGCAGGCCATGGGCTGCCCCCTTCCAGACACTCCCTTGTTCCCTCTGCTTCCATCACACCAGCGTCCTTGCTGGACTACAACTTGCCAAGCTCAACCTGGCTCCAGCACTGTTACACCTCTCCTTCCCTCTGCCTGGAACATCCTTTCCCCACTCCCAACCCCCTCCACCCAGATATCCTCATCATTGACTCCTTCACTTCATTTGGCTCTTGTTAAATGTCACCTCTTCAGAGAGTCTTTCAGAACTAAAAAACCCCACTTCCCACACAGTTTTTCCTACCTCTATCCCCTGCTTTAGATTTAATACAACATGTGATCATTCTTTTTGTTTTGTTTACTCATTTGTTGACTGCCTACCCCAGGCTCCATGGAGACAGGAATTTTGTCTCATTCCCGGAATAAGTGTCTAATCACATAAGGATTGTTTTTTAGATGAAATCCACATAACATAAAATTAACCATTCAAAAATGTACCATTCAGTGGCATTTGGTTCACAATGTTGTGTAATCACCACCTTCATCTAATTCCAAAACATTTTCATCATCCCAAAAGTGTTCCCTGTAACCATTAAGCAGTTGCTCCTCATTTCCGCCTCTCTTCAGTCCCTGGAAATCAACAATCTACTTTTTGTCTCTATGGATTTGCCTATTCTGGACATTTCATATCAGTGGACTCACACGATACCAGACCTTTTGTGTCTGGCTTCTTTCTTTTCACATAATGCTTTCAAGGATCATCCATGTTGCAATGTGTATCACTAATTCATTCCTTTTTGTGGCTGAATAATATTCCATTGTATGAATATACCACATTTTGTTCTTCCCTTTGTTGGTTGATGGACATTTGGGTTGTTTATACCTTTTGTCTATTATGAATAATGCTGATAAGAACATTCAAGTACAAGTATTTGCTTGAATACCTGTTTTCAGTTATTTTGGTTGTATACCTAGGATGAGAATTGCTAGGTCATATGGTAATTCTGTGTTCACCTAGAAGGGTTTTAAACAAATGTTTGTAGGAGGAAGCAGCAAGTGAGTGAATCAAAGAAAGAATGAATAAAATATCCAGGCCTTTCCAACTCCCAGGCTCCCTCTATCCTGTCACATTACCTCCCTAGGGAATGAAGGGGACTTAATGGCCCTGGGTAATTTGAAGTCTAATCTACCACCAGACAGTGCCATGTACTGCCAGGAAGATAAGATACACTCAATTTAAAAAATAAACCATATATAAGTAATGCTGTAGTGATCTTTTAATGCATTTATTTTGTCTCCATCATTGATTATTGATGTCAGATTTTGAGAAAGGAAATGACTATATCAAAGTATGATTTTTTTATTCAGTCACACTATCTGGTTTGTGGTTTCTTAGTTCCCCGATCAGGTATTGAACCTGAGCCCACCAGTAGTGGAAACAGAATCCTAACCACTGGACCACCTGGGAATTTCTCAAAAATCATGGACTTTTAAAAGTCTTTCGTCACATACACCAAATTGCTTTCTTAAAAGACTCAGATTTTTTCATTACCAGTCTGAAAAGTCTTTGACCTCATCTAGATTGTTCTAACTGGTGGCTGATTGCTTCCTGTTGGAGGAGACTTTCTTCTGGAACAGTCTCTACCATTATCTCTAGCTTGGTAAATGCTAGCTGGGATGATTATTAGGTTACTTTGTTTTTTTTCCATCTCTGGATGTCTGTTTCCCCATCTGCAGGATGCATGCCAGCCAATGCATGCTGCTTGGTGTTGAAGGTCTTCTTGCTCTTCAGCAATGGCCCCCACTTGAGCCCAGGATCTATCCTGGCCAGTTGAAATCTCTGTACTTAAAGAACTCAGGAATGCAGCCTGCTAGAAATGAAGCTAAATTAGTTCTTCCAAGGAAAATGCCCATTTGGAAAATGACTTCCCATGTTTGTGCAGCCATGGGCTTGCCTTTCTAGAGGGACATGTCAGAATGCGTTGTGCTTGGCGGTAAATGAAAGCTGAGTGGTTTATTACTGCTATTAGTGATTATTTGTATGGGGCTGTAGGTGTACACAGCACCCTACAATGCCCAGAGGAAACTGGAACAGAGGTCAACTCTTCCGCCCTCAAGGGACATCCTGACTTGGCTGATGGTGAGTATGGGCACCCATTGGGACCGGATGGACTTGGGCAAACCAAGCCTGTTTGAATGACTGGGAAGAAAGAGTTGGGAGAAGGGAGCTAAAGAGGATTTCTCAAGTGCATCTATGTTCCCAGTAGTTAACAGACACAATCTCATTTAATCTGCTAAATCATTCTACGATTTAGGGATTTTTATCTCCATTTTCAAGTGAGAAGATTGACGTCTAGGCTGGATGCTCTTCCTCTCAACTGTGTCTGGTGTGATGGTGCCACTGTGGATACATTTCCTGGGTGAGGAATGCAGGAGACAGTATAATGCACTAGAATCCTGCTGGCTTGGAAGTTGAGCACATGCACTTTGGACGCAAACAGACCCGGGTTTAAGATATTCTCCAACCCAGGAACCTGGGATGAGTTACCTCTCTTTCTGAGCTTCCCTGGTGGCTCAGACTGTAAAGTGTCTTCCTACATGAGGGAGATCCGGGTTCAATCTTCCCTGGGTCGGGAAGATCCCCTGGAGAAGGAAATGGCAACCCACTCCAGTATTCTTGCCTGGAAAATCCCATGGACGGAGGAGCCTGGTGGGCTACAAACCATGGGGTCACAAAGAGTTGGACACGATTGAGCAACTTCCCTTTTAATTTCTGAACTTCAGTTTTCTTCTCTGTAAAATGAGGGTTAAAAACCAATTCTACCTGGTGGTTCATGTGAGGGTTAAATGAAACCATGTACACACAGTGTGTGGTGCATAGAAGAGATCAACAATTGTTGATCCACCACCAGAAAGAGTTGAAGAGGGATAAGGAACCGGGAAGTATGATGGGTGGTATTATCCACAAGTCATTAGCTTGATGCCTCAGTTTCCACACCTGTTAAATGGGAAAGATCAAGAGTCTTCCTCAAAGAGTGAGTAGGAGAATTAAATATGTTAATACAAGTAACTGCACTTAGTTAGTGCCTGGTATGGGGGCAATCTCTCAACACATCTCTGCTATTATTATCTCATTCCTTTTGCCTTTGGGTTGGATCAGGAAGCCCTACAGAATAAATAATTTTTAAGAAGGGGGTGGGGAAAGTAAAAGCCACAGTGAGGAATGTTGGATCCCCTAGCAAGGAGAGGAAGGATACTCTGGCTCTTTGGCCCCAGTGTTTTCTGTCCTACTTCTGGGCATGGGGGTCTGGTTGGATAATTGATATCACCTATTCTTCAGGTAAGATCTGTGTTAAGAACCTGGTCTATCAGGGTGAGGAGCAGGTATGAGCAAATTGTGAGTTAACATCATGGAAGAGCCAAAGAACCCTGATTTGGGGATTTCCCTAACTGTGAACTTGATGACTTAATCTCACTGAGATGCTATGAAGTTCAACTCTGATGACAGAGAGAGAGTCACTGCAGGTATGTATTAAATAGTATTGTTTATTGATTTATTATTAACATTCATATGGGGGGGGCACATATTAAGGCTTTGCATATGCTGTGCCCTGTATGAAATTCCTAATTACACCCTCTGCTATGTTCTTTTTCCATTAACAAATATTGTATATACGTACTACATGCCAGACCATGGTCTTGGCTGGGGCTTTGCCCTCTACAGCTCATCTCAAATAGGCAGACAGGTACCATCTACTTCCCAGGTTCCATACAAACCTTCCCTCAGACAGAGGAGGAATCCAAAGACTTTCTTTGATGTCTTGACGAAATCTGAAACCAAACACATAGGCCCATTACCCCTTGCCACACTTCAGTTAGATAATTTCTCTTATTTGGGGCTAGCTTCAATCACATTTTTTCTAGAAGATGCCATCGATGGCCCCTGCCAGAGGTCAAGTTCTCCTGTTATGTGTTTCCATAACATCCTGGAGTTCTTTTATCCAACTCATCATGATTTGTAATTATCTGATATGCAATTTAATATCACTCCCTCCACTAGACTACCAACTACAAAAAGGCAGGGGGCCATGTCTTTTCTCACCTCCATACCCCTCAGCAACAATTGTATGGCAATCGGTAAACCATCAGTGGAAGCTTACTGAATGAGGAGATAGAAAAGAAAGTGTTCTGAGGGCCATCATTTAAAATAAATGAACACACATTAGAAACCTTGTCTTTCTTCCTGCTTGAGCAACAGAGATGAGAGAGGAGTGCTTTGGCAAACCAGGCTGAGCTCAGCCTTGTGGGGCCAAACCAAGAAGAGAGATAATTATTTTTTATTTTTCTCATCTGCTTCTTGTTGCCGGAGGTGCTGAAGACAGTTGATTGTAGGCCCTGCTGGGTCCACGAGGGAAGCCCTTCAGGGTCTCCCTGCTGGAGGCTGGGCCTCCCCACTGCCAGGTCTGTACCTCTGTCTGGAGTTTCATCTACTCTTTCATGCCTGGCTCCTTTCCCCACCCACCTCCTTCCTGCTTGAAAATCTTCTTCCGTCTACCTTTGTTTTCTGGAAAGTGCCTCATCTCTCCCAGGAGGGCCCAGGGCCCTATCTCCACTCAGGGTCTGGAGACTTTGGGTGGGACTGGACAGCAGGCCCTAGCCAGGTGCCCTGCCCCCCACCTCACACCCCTGCATGGCCTGGATTTCTTTCCTCAGAAGCTTCGCTGCCTGGGCTGGGTGGAATCCGGCAACAGTTCCCACCAAACTCCCAAGCTGACTGCAGACATTTGTGCTGTCAACAGAATTGCAGAAAATGCAATTCGTGTTGTTAATGAGCAGCTTGTTTGGGTAAACAAACCAGGTGAGGTGAAAAAAGTGATGCTCTCCAGTAGGAAACACAAGTGAACATTAGCCAGATGGAGAGCCGCGCGCTTCCACACACTTCCTTTTCGGCAAGTCTCTCGGTGGCTGGAGAGGACTCTGCTGGTGCTGCACGGGAGCCCGGACTCTGCTGGGACGCCTCCTGCCTGGCCCAGATTTCCACCCCCCGGGGAAGGAGGAGCAAGGCCCCCATGCACTCGGCACGACCCTGACCCTGGCGCCGGGCCTCCTTTCCTGCTAGGTCTTTACCTGCCTTGTCATTAGTTCTCATAGCACTGCGCCAGGAGGTGTTAGGAAACTCACTATACAGCTGGGGAAGCTGAGGTTTCGAGAAGAGGAAGAGGAGATGGTGATCTGAACTCAGGTCAGTCTGACTCTTCAAGTCTGTGGTCTCCCTGCCCTTGCACATGGTTTTCTCTGCCCTCATTCCTGCCTCCCTGACGCGTCTCAATCTGATAGAGGAGTCTGCGGGTGCCACTACCTCCCTCCTCCCTCCGACTGTGAGGCAGAGGAAAATGTTAACTTCCCACAGTGGGGATTTCCTACCTGACTGGTCAGGATGGCATGGCTTTCTGAAAGTCATGCAGGTGGATCTTTGACCAGCTTCTCCATAACAACAGTGTGCGTCTATGTGTGTGTGCGTGTGCATGAGTGTGTACATTTGCCCATCCACTCCAGAGGAACTGGTTTGTCCCTGGAAAAAATCAATAATTTAGGAACATTCACATTCTCTAATCATAAACTGTATCCTGCGGTGATTCAAGGAAACACATGGATATGGTTATATTTTACAAACATGAATGATTTGGTTGTTAATTGCAATGTCTAAATCTGTCCTCCACACAGACAGGGCCAGGAAGAGGGAGACTCAGATTGCTGGCTCAAGTCTACATACGTTTCTGACTCTCTCTCTCCAATGCTCAAGAAGAAAAAAAACCCGCATTACATTCATATGTTATAATGCCATGAGTTATTTTCCCCTTAGCATTCAAGGGTAAAGAGTCCATTAAGCTGTCATCAGCCGCATTACCAGCAGGAGATTTCGGGGCAGACAGTTTGGCTTTAGCTGCCCGGAGCACACACGCTCTGCCCCAGGATGAACACACTGTGGTGTCCGTGTGTGTGCTGCCCTGGAAGCAGAAATCAATTACTCCCACTGCTATTAGAGAGATGATCTGGTTGGGTAGGCTTGCTGTGAATGCAGCCACTGTTCATTACTGAGCTCTTTATATATATTATATCTCTTTTACTACAGGAAGACTGAGGCTTGGGGAGAGAGAGAAACTGTGTCACAGAACCAGAGCCTGGGACATGCTGGGGGTTTGAGCCATCATCCCCCTGGCTCCAGACCCTGGGCATTTCATCACTAGGCAATCTTGTTTCTCCTGCAGGTGTTGGATGTTTATTCTGCACAGGGTGCCTGTGTCATAGAAGCACCCAGATTTTGAGGGACTGCACACTGGATGTTAGACCCCACAGGGTAGCTCATCTGATCTTCACTACAACTCTTTAATGCAAGTGCTTCTAGAAGCCCATTTAACAGCTGAGGAGACTGACTCTAGGGAAGTGGGAAGGGACTTACCCAAAGTCACTCAGCTCCAGTGTGGCAGGAGTGTGTGAATGGCAAGTTTGTTTTCCACTCTGCCTCCCTGCCATCCAGTTAGGGACACCAATTCGGGAGCACAGGGGCTTACATAGGGAGCTGACTTCTGGATTCAGATGAGTTTTCGCAGAGCAGCTCAGCTCCTTCCTTCACGTTAGGTGGAAGCCTTCCCTTGGAATGAACCAATTATGTTCAGAAAGCAAAAAATAATGTATGCATATTAGCTAATGAGGATGCTGCTCAGGATATTTTTAGCTGAGCTGAGAGAGAAGAGAATGAGAATTGGTAGAAGTTGTTTTGGAAGAAGAGGCAGCTTGGGAATCAGACAGCCCTTTAGCACAGTGCTCAGCTCTTAAATTGCTTTTGGCTGGGTGACTGTGGCAAATCACCTGTCCTCTCTGAAGGTGTGTCTGAGTACCAGTCTTTCAGGGGTGATGCAAAGATTGAAGATAATGGGAGTAAAGCATGTGGTCAGTGGTCACCAGTTGTACCTATGATAATTCTTCATTTATCAAATACTATTGCTGAGTCCTCAATGTCTATAGATATAATAACTTTATTCTCATTATCTCCCCAGGAAGCAAGTGCTAATAATATCTCCATTTTCCAGATAAGAAAACCAAGTTAAGGTTAAGCAATTTGCTTTAGCAGGGCCAGGATTCAACCCTAGGGCAGCCTGTGCCCTAACCACCACACAATATTGCTTCTATTGTTCCTAAAGAGATTTGACTTTCACCACTGGAAGCAGAGGTCACAGGTTCGGTCATTATTTTCAGGAGGTAGAGTCCCCTTTGAGGACCTCAGTAAGTTACCTATAAATTAAAAATACTCTGTCAGTGAATTGGATCAGAGGATCTTCTCCCCAATGTCATGGCTACTCTGACTGACCAGCAAAAACTCTTTCCAGGCCAAGAGGTCAGAGAACTGTGGTATTAATCTCCACTCAGATGCTAAGGCAAGTATGTCACGTCACTCATTTTATGTGCCTTGATTTGTGAAGTGGGAGATATACTAGGATTGAAACTTAAGAATTTTATCAATTATACTTTTTGTTCACAAGCAAAATACTAGTTATGTGAGGCTTAGGAAAAGCGGTAGTTGAAATAAGTAGGGAAAATATTGATAACTTACAATATGCATATTAATAATACATAAAATGCATGTGGGGAAAATTATAAAGTAAAGGAAAACTGGCAAGAGTGTCCAAGAGTACAATGGGGCAGAGTCCGACAAACTTTCCAGCTCACTTCCAGAAGGGTGGAGGTACATGGTGACCATCTTTAACATGGAAGAGGAGAACAGGACCTCTGGAGTTTAGGCCTGAGTCTTGCTCAAAATATTCATGTCGGGTAGAAGTGGGAGCAGCTCTAGGGCAGGGGGTCCTAGAAGCCCCGATATGCAGAATGAACACAAAAGGCGGTGGGAGAAGAGTTAAGGTCAGGGTTGGGCAGACAGAGCAAGTAAAAAATATAAAACAGAGGTAAAAATAGAGGTGCAGAGAGGAGGAATGTGGAAGAACAAATTGCAAGGTAATGAGCTGGAAAGTCCAGAGATCTGGGCAGCAGGGGCAAGGCAAGAGGGTCAGAAGCAAGTTCGGAAACACAGAGATCCTCTGAGAAGGTGTGCACTCAGTATTGTGTTCAATCCACAGACCCTCTAATCTATAGCAGTGTCCCCGACAACAAGCATTAGCCACCAAGCACTGTAAGACCATGTTACACCGAGGGGCCGTGGGGAGGAACGGGCCTCAGCAGGGAGTAAAAAAGTTCTAAGCATAGGACCTGGCACATAGGAGGGATTTGGTACATGAGTGAATGGATTGCTGATGACACCTGCCTTGGGCCTCCAAGTACTAACAATGTTCAGCCAGATGCACTGACTGCTTTAGGAAGACAGCATGGGGAATGCAGGACCCAGAGCTGGAAGCTAATGACACTTGGGAGAGGAGCAGGTGGCCTGTTGAGGCCCTGAAAGTCCTAGTGGGAATTCAGTTCATGCTGGCATGTAGGTAAAGCTTAAACCAATGGTTCCCTATCTGATTGTGGATCTGTATCACCTGAAGAGCTTCTTTAGAAACAAGAGTCTCTGATCATGCTTCTGAATTAGAATATCCAGGATCAGAACTCTGGATTCCATAGCATGAACAAGCATCACAGGCACTGCTGATCGATACACATGGCTAATTATGGGACCCAAGGTCTTAAATCATCAGTTCTCACTGGCCTTTCTTAGAATTTAGCTTTTACTGGTTGTTTATTGTAAGAAGATAACTATATAATAGTTCACATTGAGCCATTACCAAATGCAAGGTCAATCTGTGTGCTTTGTGTGTATTAACACATTAAATTCTCATAATGGCCCTGCGGGAAAGGTACTATTATCCTCATTTTACAAATGCAGACACTGAATCTGAGAGAGGTTACTAACTTGCTCCTGGTCACACACATAGAGCGCATGCCCTTAGCTTCTGTAAGGAAAGACAAGTACATCATTTTCCATCCATATACAGCCAGGAGAGGACTACAAAGGAATTATATGTGCTATTTATTTTTGTTTTTTAATTTTTTAACAATATGAAGTTACTCTATCACAAAGAAAAAGATTTGATGAATTAATGAATAAATCAGTGAAGGAAAACTGTACTAAAATAAACCATTATATTTCAGGAAACTAACAAATAAACCCACAATAGGAGTTAGGCCATCTGGGCTGAGTCCTGGCTCCATTACTTTCTGGCTGTTTCATCTCAGGTAAGTCACTTACACCTGCTGCATATCAGCATCTTCACTTTTAAAGCAAGGATAATAGCACTCTCTGATTATTGAGCAGTTTGGAAAATACAAACCATTAAGCATTTGCAAGGTAGTATTGTTAACAATAATGGAATAATGAAGCAGACAATCAGAGAGCAGGTGAGCACCCTGGCTGGATTATTAACCACATACGAGGAAGGGATCAAGCCCTTTTAGCCTCTGAAAAAAAACCAAAGACCTTTCCCTTATACCCAATAGAAAAATTAACTCAAGTTAGATCAAAGTCCTAGATGTAAGAGCTAAAATTATAAAAATTCTTAGAAGAAAACATAAGGGAAAAGTTTTACGCTCAGTTGTGTCTCTTTGCCACCCTGTGGGCTGTAGCCTACCAGGCTCCTCTGTCCATGAAATTCTCCAGGCAAGAGTGCTGAAGTGGGTTGCCATTCCCTTCTCTAGGGGATCTTCCCTACCTAGGGATCGAACATGGCTCTCATGCACTGCAGGTAGATTCTTTACCTTCTAAGCCACCAGGGAAGCCCCTTATGACATTAGATTTAGCAGTGACTTCTTGGATATGAAATCAAATGCACAGACTACAAAAGAAAAAAATAGATAAACTGGACTACATCAAAATTTTAAACTTTATGTTAAAGAACACTTCAACAGAGTGGAAAGGGAACCCATAGAATGGGGGGATGCATTTGCAAATTATTTAACTGATGAGGTTAATATCTAGAATACATAAAAAACTCCTACAAATCAACAACAACAAAACAACCTGATTAAAAAATGAGCAAAGCAACATCACTCATTATCAGAGAAATGCAAATCAAAACCACAATGAGGTACCATTACACGCCAGTCAGAATGGCTGCTATCCAAAAGTCTACAAGCAATAAATGCTGGAGAGGGTGTGGAGAAAAGGGAACCCTCTTACACTGTTGGTGGGAATGCAAACTAGTACAGCCACTATGGAGAACAGTGTGGAGATTCCTTAAAAAACTGGAAATAGAACTGCCATATGACCCAGCAATCCCACTCCTGGGCATACACACCGAGGAAACCAGATCTGAAAGAGACACGTGCACCCCAATGTTCATCGCAGCACTGTTTATAATAGCCAGGACACGGAAGCAACCTAGATACCCATCAGCAGACGAATGGATGAGAAAGCTGTGGTACATATACACCATGTTACTCGGCCATTAAAAAGAATTCGTTTGAATCAGTTCTAATGAGATGGATAAAACTAGAGCCCATTATATAGAGTGAAGTAAGCCAGAAAGATAAACACCAATACAGTATACTAACGCATATATATGGAATTTAGAAAGATGGTAACGATAACCCTATATGCAAGACAGAAAAAGAGACACAGATGTATAGAACAGACTTTTGGACTCTGTGGGAGAAGGCGAGGGTGGGATGATCTGAGAGAACAGCACCAAAACATGTATATTATCAAGTGTGAAACAGATCGCCAGTCCAGGTTGGATGCATGAGACAAGTGCTTGGGGCTGGTGCACTGGGATGACCCAGAGGGATGGGGTGGGGAGAGAAGAAGGAGGGGGGTTCAGGATGGGGAACACATGTAAATCCATGGCTGATTCATGTCAATGTATGGCAAAAACCATTACAATATTGTAAAGTAATTAGCCTCCAACTAATAAAAATAATTGGGGGAAAAGAAATGAGCAAAGGACTTAGAAAGTGAAAGAAAGAAAGTGAAGTCACTCAGTCGTGTCTGACTCTTTGCAGCCCCATGGACTGTAGCCCACCAGACTCCTCCATCCATGGAATTTCCAGGCAAGAGTACTGGGGTGGGTTGCCATTTCCTTCTCCAGGGGATCTTCCTGACCCAGGGACCGAACCCGGGTCTCCCACAATGAAAGCAGATGCTTTACCATCTGAGCCACCAGGGAAGCCCACAAAGGACTTAGACATTTCTCCAAATAAGGTATCCAAATGGCCAATAAGCACATTAAAGGGTGCTTAGCATCACTAATTAGGGAAATAACAAATCAAAACCACCTCACATCTATTAGGATGGTTACTATGGAAAAGACACACACACACAGTAATAGGTGTTGGTGAGGATATGGAGAAGTTGGAACCTTTGTGCCTGCTGGTAGGAATGTAAGACAGTATGGTGGCTTCCCTCCCCACCCCAAACACCAAAATAGAATTACCACATGATTCAGCAATTTCACTTCTGAGTATATACTCAAAAGAACTGAAAACAGGGACACAAACAGTTATCTGTACACCCATGTTCATAACAGTATTGTTCACAATAGCCAAAAGGTGGAAGCCACCCAGTGACATTTGAAAAGATAAACAATAGAAATTTATTGATGAATTAATAAATTAATGACAGAGGAGATTTCTGTCATATGTCTCAACATAATTTAACCTTGAAGACATTATGCTAAGTGAGATAAACAATCACAAAAGGACAAATACTATATGATTCCACTTACAAGGGGCTTCCCATGTGGCTCAGTGTTAGAGAATCCATCTGCCAATGCAGGAGACACGGGAGATGCAGGTTTGATTCCTGGGTCAGGAAGATCCCTTGAAGCGGGAAATGGCAACCTGTCCCAGTATTCTTGCCTAGAAAATTCCATGGACAGAGAAGCCTGGAAGGCTATAGTCCATGGGGTCACAAAAGAGTCAGACACTACTGAGGGACTAAATAAGAACATGAGTCGACAACATTCCCCTCTTAGGTGATCCATAATGCATGTGGCTAACCTGAAAGTTCACAAGAAATTCAGTAAAGAAACCCATTTAACTTGATATGATTCTGGATATCTCAAATTTACCTTATTACTAACCTTCCCTTTTTGAGTGAGTGGAGCAGCACTCCTCTTGAGTTGTGGATCTTCCTGCAGAGTATAACCACAGCACCCAACAGATTTAGAAACATATGCCCACACAAAAAAATTATATACCAATGGTCACAGCAGCATTATGCATAATAGCTAGAAAAGTGGAAACAACCCTAGTCTCCATCAATAGCAATTGTGGAGAAACAAAATATGGCCTCTCCATACAATCAAATATTATTATACCATAGAAGATAATGAAGTACTGATAGATGGTACGTGGATGAACTTTGAAAATATGTGAAGTGCAAGAAGTCAGACAGAAAGGTCAGCCGTATTATTAAATGATTGCACTTGTATGAATAGACAAATCTATAGAGACAGAAAGTAGATTCCTGGTTGCCAGGGGCTCGGAGCAGGGCAGCAAAGGTGAGTGATTACTAATAGGTGTGGGGTTTCTTTCTGGGATGAAATGTTCTAGAATTAGACTGGTGATAGTTGTACAACTTTATGACTATGCTACCAAACATTGAATTGTACACATTAAAATGGTGAATTTTATGGCTTATAAATTATATCTCTTGAGAGTCCCTTGGACAGCAAGGAGATCAAACCAGTCAATCCTAAAGGAAATCAGTCCTGAATATTCATTGGAAGGACTGATGCTGAAGCTGAGGCTACAATACTATGGCCACCTGATGCGAAGAAATGATTCAATGGTCAAGACCCTGATTCTGGGAAACATTGAAGGCAGGAGGACAGGGGACGATAGAGGATGACATAGGTGGATGGCCTCACTGACTCGATGGACATGAGTTTGAGCAAACTCTAGGAGACAGTGAAGGAAGGGAAGCCTGGTGTGCTGCAGTTCATGGGGTCGCAAAGAGTTGAACACAACTGAGCAACTGAACAACAAAAACAAGTATGTATATAACCACAACCAAGTGTACTGGGAACAACAGATTACTGGCCTATCAGTCCTGCCATTTCATACCTTTTATTATTATTAGTGGGTTATTAGTGCTCCTTGGGGTTGCTGTTCTTTCCTCTGTAGACATAGTCCTTTAAATTCTAAGCAGAAAAACCAAACAGGTACAAAGGAGTGAGGGCCAGCTTAGAAACTCAGGAGCATCAGCGTCTGCCTGGGTGGTATCACACACATTGGACTTCTTATCTGCTAGATATGTTCAGTTAGCCTATTTTGACAACAGTCAGGAAGGTAAAGTTCCTAAGCTACTTCTCATCACCGGAAGGCTTTAATTTCAACAGTTGATTATGCTATGCAGCTGGCAGAGAGGTCTCCTTTTATTTGAATGACATCAGATTCACCTAGGTTTAAAGGAATTATAAAACAATAAGCTACTGATTAGAGAACTTTAGAACTCAAAAGGACTTTGGAGAGAGGTAAGCTAGCCTGAATTTCTTACTCTGGATAGGGAAACTGAGGGCCAGAGAAAGTTAGGAGCTTGACCAGGGTCACATAGCTAAGCATGACTTGGCTGAGATTGCAATGTCTGGCCTCTCCTTCTTCCCTGGAAATGTGCCCCTGCCCTGGCTTCAGCTGTGCACACGATTTCTTTCTTTCATGTCTTATATAAAGGCTATATTTCCTAGAGATGTGGTTGTATAACTAGGCTCTGACCAGTGGAATGTAAATGGAGCAGTAGGAGCAACTCCAGGAAAATGTACTTAAAGATTAGGACTTGGGGTGGGGCATGACCTTTTTTTCTGTTGTCCTGGTTGCAGATTAGATGTCTGGATTGTTCAAGCAGCCATCTTGGACCATGTGGTGGAAGTTGCACCTAGAGGATAGGGAAGCAATAAAGTAGAATTGTGGGCCACCAGCCTCAAAGAGGTCACAGTCTGAGGCACAAAGACAAGTTTACAATCTAATGCAGAGTAACCACCACCCCAAGACTAAATCAACTGTCCTGTCCTGTCGCTATGCCTGCAAACGAGTATGCTTTGTGGGATTTTCATACCAGCTCTGGAATGCTTATCTCTAGACTTCATGTGAAAGAGAAATAAACTTCTATTTTTTTCAACCACTGCTATTTCAGTTTTCTATCATTTACAGTTGAACTGACTTCTAATTGCCAACATTTGTTGGATCATAGAAAAAGCAAGAGTTCCAGAAGAACATCTACTTCTGTTTTATTGATTATACCAAAACCTTTGATTGTGTGGATCACAACAAACTGGGGGAAATTCTTCAACAGATTGGACCACCTCACCTGCCTCCTGAGAAATCTGTATGCAGGTCAAGAGGAAAGAGTTAGAACTTGACGTGGAACAACGGACTGGTTCCAAATTGGGAAAGGAGTACATCAAAGCTGTATATTGTCACTCTGCTTATTTAACTTATATGCAGAGTACATCATGAGAAATGCTGTACTGGATGAAGTACAAGTTGGAATCAAGGTTACCTGGAGAAATGTCAGTAACCTCAGATATGCCAATGACACCACCCTTACGGCAAAAAGCAAAGAGGAACTAAAGAGTCTCTTGATGAAAGTAAAAGGGGAGAGTGAAAAAGCTGGCTTAAAACTCAACATTCACAAAAGGAAGATCATGCATCCAATCCCATCACTTCATGGCAAATAGATGGAGAAACAATGGAAACAGTGACAGACTTTCTTTTCTTGGGCTCCAAAATCGCTGCAGATGGTGACCGCAGCCATGAGATTAAAAGATGCTTGCTCCTTGAAAGAAAAGCTATGACCAACCTAGACAGCATATTAAAAAGCAGAGACATCACTTTGCTGACAAAAGTCTTTCTAGTCAAAGCTATGGTTTTTCCAGTGGTCATGTATGGATGTGAGAGTTGGACCATAAAGAAAGTTGAGCGCTGAAGAATTGATGCTTTTGAACTGTGGTGTTGAAGAAGACTCTTGAGAGTCCCTTGGACTGCAAGGAGATCAAACCAGTCAATCCTAAAGGAAATCAGTCCTGAATATTCGTTGGAAGGACTGATGCTGAAGCTGAAGCTCCAATACTTTGGCCACCTGATGCAAAGAACTGACTCATTGGAAAAGACCCTGAAAGATTGAAGGCAGGAGGAAAAGGGGATGACAGAGGATGAGATGGTTGAATGGCATCACCGACTCGATGGACATGAGTTTGAGCAAGTTCTGGGAGTTGGTGATGGACAGGGAAGCCTGACGTGCTGCAGTCAATGGGGTCGCAAAGAGTCAAACGACTGAACAACTGACTTGAACTTACGTCTAATTGATTCAGAATGCAAACAATTACACCCTGGGCTGGGAACTCAGGTGTCCTGAATCCAGGTACAGGACTATTTATTATGAAGATTAATACTATTAATAATAAAAGCCAAACTGTGCTGTGTCATATATAATAGTTACTGATAACTTTTGCATGCTTATTATATGCTAGTCACGTTATGTACTTTATGAGCATCATTAACTCATTTAATTCCCATGCCACCTCAGTAAGATAGATCTATTACCATAATTTCCATTTTACAGACAGAGAACCTGAAGCACAGAGACAGGGAATAATTTACCCAAAGGCACAAATTTAGCAAGAGACAGAGCTGAGATTTGAACCCGGTCAGTCTGGCTCCAGAGCCTGCTCTGTTAATTCCTCCATCACACTCTCTCTTATGATATGAGCTTCTCCTTGAGCTCTCTACCCACTCTACTGAGGAGGAAACTGAAGCAGATAATTGTCTAATCACTTGCTTAAAATCTCTGCTTGTCACAGCAATGCAGCTAGCATTAGAAGCCAGACTTCTAACTCCCAGTTCAAGGCTCTCTCCCCAGACCACCCTGCAGTCTCAGAGGCCACCTGGACAGATATGTAGCCCTTCCCCTCCAGTCTCCCTCCCTCCAACATACACACATCACTACCACCATCACCACTACCACCATCACCATCACCACCCAACAGGCACTCAGACATTTTTGTGGCCAGGATGGCTACAACCTCCTTTGAAAAGCATCCAGCTTTGCCCTCCACCAAATAACTCTGTTTTATTTACAGTCTCCTGCTCAGAGCCTTTGAACTGGTCGCTCATTCCATGGGAGATCTTGATAACAACTATTCCTTGGAGAAGGTTCATAGGAAACAAGGTGAATAAACACTACAGAGGCCCTGCCTGTCTAGCAGAGCTTTGCTCCTGAGGGTGTTTATAAGTCAGTGTTGGTGTCTGGATGGAAAAGACTTTGAATTCAAAAAGGGCAGTTGGGACAATTTCAATTTTTGTGTTAATTCAAAAAAGTTCATCCTATGCCTTCCCTCAACCTCAGGACACAGGCAAAACGGAGAGATTCTTTATCCAGAATGTAACTCCAAATGGAGCTCTTCTTATTTTCTTTCCTCCCTGCCTGGCTGGGGCTAGTTATTGTAGTGACTGAGGGGTGGGGAGACATTCAATGAATTTATGAGCTAAAATGGCAGAAGAGATGAATGGCATTTCGGAACAGAAAAGTGTAAAAAAGAGAAGAAAAGTCCAATTTCAAAAGTGAACCATGAACTTATAGTGTCTTCTGACTTGTGGCCAAAGGTGCCACCCTAAAGCGTAACTGCGTCACATGTCTGGAATTATTCAGTTTAGATGCTAATCTACACTCCACCAGCTACTAGTTATGCAAAGTCGAGCACATGCCGCAGTTTCCTCTGCGAAAACAGGGGATAAACTCACAAGGTTACTGCCAGGCTTGGTGCTAACCATGTAGGGGAAATATGGTGCCTGGTTCAGACAGGGTACTTATTCACCCATGCATGAAACAGTAGCTAAACGTAGTGATCATTATAGCTGCCTTTGGGATTCTTCCGGCTTCCCTTGTGGCTCAGCTGGTAAAGAATCACTCCCCCCCTGCAACCTCCCCCTTTCCCCACAATGCAGGAGACCTAGGTTTGATCCCTGGGTTGGGACGATCCCCTGGAGAAGGGAAAGGCTACCCACTCCAGTATTCTGGCCTGGAGAATTCCATGGACTGCATAGTCCATGGGGTTGCAAAGAGTCAGACACGACTGAGCAACTTTCACTTAGGATTCCTCCAGGCCTAGAGGGGATGATATTGGGGTGTTCATGAAAGTGAGCCCTAAGGGGGTGCAGATTGGTGATTTTGGCTCTCAAGTATCTTCATTTGCCTTGACTGAATCTCTATCAGATACTGTTATAGTGTCATGAGATTTTTGTATTGGGCTCCCCCCACCAAAAGGGCTAATAAAGGGAGGCAGAGGTCCTCAAGAGTAGGGCAGAGCAGAGCCACTAAATGGGTCCCATGAAGCCCCCAGGTGGCTTTCCTGTGGGGATGTGAGGTCTCCTTAAAGGTCTAAGGGGAGAGGAAGGGCCTCCACCAAGAACCATGTTGGGGAAGTGGCTGGTGTGACAGAGGGTCTATGGCTCCCTTAAGGAACTTATTGGAAGGTGTGGGGTTTTCAAACAAAAAACTTGTCTTTTCATGGAGGCCTGAGTGAGAGACAGTTTACCTCTAAGCCAGAGCCACTGGGTGGGAGCACTCCGCAAGACAGGAATGGTAGCTTGAGGGTCTCTATGGGATAAACATCATTTTTTGGGGGGTTGCAGGTGTTGGTTTCTACAGGAGAACAGTGGGAGGGAAGGTCTTTAGGGGCCATCACCCGGAAGGCACCATGCACCGAGCTCCTGACGCGCGGTTCCCCTCTAACCCCTCCGCCCTCACGCGCCCCGCCTCCCATGAACCGACTACAGTTCCCGGCAGCCCCCGCGGGCGGCGGCGGCGGCGGCGCGGGCGGGAGGGGGTGGCGGTGTGAGAGGCGGAGGGGGAGGCGCGCGCCGGGCACGCGCGCCGGCGACCATGGCGTTCGCCCGGCTGAAGCGAGTGCATTAACCCCGGGAGGCGGCGGCGGCGGGGGAGCGAGACTCGAGCGGGCGGGCTCAGCCTGAGGGAAGGGAGGAAGGGGCGGGGAGAGCGCCGGAGGGAGGCCGGTCGGCCGCAGGCGGGCGGGCAGCGCAGCGCAGCGCCGAACGGGGCCCGCGGGCCCATGAGGAGGCCGGGGGACCATGGGCTCCAGGATCAAGTGAGTGTGGTCGGCCTGGGCGGAGCCGGGCCGGGCGAGGGGCGGCGAGGCCGGGCAAGGGCTGCAGGCCTCGGGCCGCGCGGGGGACTTGTTGCCGGGACCCCAGGGGCGCCCCGCGTGCTGGCGTCATGCGGGGAGGGGGACTGTTGCCATGACGATCCAGGGAGGCGCGGGGGCGGGGTGCGCGGGGGGTGGAAGGGCGCCGGTGGTCAGGTGTCCCCTCCTCACCTGAGGGCGGGAACAGCTGATTATAAGGTAGGTGGCCTCCTCCCCGGGGCTACAGAGAGCCTCTGAAAATGGTCACACAACTGTTGGGGGGAGGGCGAGAAATCTCCAGAAGCAACTCCCCAAATGGGTGTTTGGAGCGCCCCTGAGAGTTGGGCAGTCCTGAGGTGGCAGCTTGGCTGCTTAAGGCCTATGGTGGGGGCGGGGGGGGTCATAAAAGTCGTGAAAGGTTTTCAGAGGGAGGGGCCCCTCAAGGACTTAAGGTCTGGATGACCTGGGGAGGAAGAAGGCCCTTTTCTCTCTCCTCCTGTCTCCCCCTCCTATCTATGCAAGTCTCCCCACAGCAAGGCCAGAGGCTGTGAGGGAAGATACCCCTGTGCTGTAACCGAGCACCTGATCTTGATAATTGTTGGAAAGGTTTTGTAATCCAATCTGGCAAATTCCCTCACTCATTCATTCATCTGGAGTCCCTGGTGAGGGGTTAGTTTTCTGGGGAAAATGTTGATACATCTGACTTCAGAACCCATTGAAACACTGTTGCCTTCTTTCTAGACGTAGAAGTTGACTTTGGAAAGTGCAACTTTTATGCGGTCTCTGTTGGGTGTGTTGCTTCGGACTGTATCTCCGCTCCCAGTCAGGTCTTTTCGGCCTCTCCCTTCCTCAGTTCCAGAACACGAGATGCCTTATCTCTAATCACTAACAAATGTTCACTTTTTCTCTATGAGTAATAGAATTGTTTAAGGGCACTTAAAAACAAAGTTAACAGTGCAGACTTTTCCTTAAAACAGCTTTCAAAGAATACTTTAAACCTGCTTACAAGAAAGTCTGAAGAATGTGTTTACTTCAGCATTTTGAGAATTTTGCTTGGGAAGTTTGAAAGGGGAAGGGCCTTAAGGGTGAAATCTAGTAATTATTCAAGTACTGCATGTCTTGTTCAGTCGGTGTCCATGCAGTGTGACCTTTGGCCAGCCTTGTAGTCCCCTGACTCGTTTAGGTCTCCATTCACCAGATGCATGCCCTGAGACTAGAAAAGTTTGCTTATTATGATAATAAAAATGGAAGAGTTGGATGAGTACACTGGTAATTCTTGATTTTTGTGGAAATGAGGCAGGGAAAGAAGCATGCTCCAAATAGGCTTAAGAAGCTTGGGAGGTAAAAAGACCCGTAGTGAAGCATTGGGATTAAAGAGGCCCTCCAAGTTTAGCTCCTGCTTCCAAGCAAGAGTTGTAAACTTGGATTTCAATAGCACTTAAAAACACTTTACAAAAGCCACCTTAGAGTTGCAGGGTATCCTTGTGAGGATGCTTGCCCTTCTTGTTACAGAGTAGTTCAGAAACTTGCCAGATATGAGGCATGTCAGTGTCAGACTCAGCATGAAAATCCAAGTGGAAGTTCAGATGACTGGGCATCAGGTCTGTCTTGCTCTTGAACATTGCAGGTTGACAAAAACATTTCTCCACAGTGTTTTGTGGAACCCATCTCTCTCTATCTGAGTGCTTGAGCAAGAGAACTTATGCGTGAAATTCTATTAGGTGTGAAATTAGTATAAAGAATAGCCTTCTTGATATTGAAACTAGATTGGTTGGTGGTAAAAACTTAGACATGGGAAATATGTTAGTTTCACCTGTGAGGTAGGCTGAAAGAGAATATGAAGAGAGAAATTATGAAAAGTAGTTCTGATTTATGATGACTGTCGACTATGAAGCTTCTGCCTATAAGTAGGAACGAGGATGGACAAGTGGTGAGGAAGTGGTTTTCTTAGGTGCCTCTCTAGTTTTTGGAGGAAACAGGGCTTTGGTTACTATTGACCATCGATTCCATCCGGACAGGAAATAACAGACTGAGCTCAAGATATTCACCTGGCTGAGGTGAAGCCTGAGTGTGCAGGCTGCATTGTGTAGGACAGTCTTGGGGGTGGAGGAAGAGAGCTTGGGGGCCCCTCCAAGCAGGCTCCCTGTGCTTTTTCCTCATCTCTGATACTGTGTGGTCGGTCCAGTCAGGCTAAAAATATGGAATCAGATTTGGATTTAGATTCCACTTTTGTCTGCTGACTATGAAACTTTGTACAGATAACATCTTTCTCCCTCAGTTACCCTGAGGGTAAAATGAGGAAGGCTGTATATTACAGAGTCATAATGAGCAATAAATATAGTATCAACATGACTGCTGGACCCATATTAAAAACTCAGTAATTGTTAGTTTCTTTTATACTTTTTTCTATCAAAAGACTAAGAAGACTGCTTTATTTTATACCAGAAATGTCAGAGAGCTGTGTGTTTCAGGTGATGGAGAAGAAGGGTTTTGAAGATCTAGGTATTAGACTTCGAACATGCAGAACAGGACTCAGCAGTCTCTCATTAAAACAAGACAGTTGATTGAAAACAATACTGTGTGTAATTATGAAGCTGGTGTCTGTTATATGATTATTAAAGCAGGTGAGTTGCTAGGCACAGGTGTTGAGATTTAGTGCTTGATCAGACTTTCAAGTTAAGGTGGTGGAGCATAATCTCTGTGTCAGGTATAGTAGTAATGCTTTATGTGAACCATTTCATCAAATCCTCACAACTGCCCAATGATGTAGGTACTATTAGCCATTTTTTAAATGAGAGAATTGGGGTTTGTAGGCCTTAGATTGGATGCCAGCCCTGATGCCAGTTCTCTGCACCTACCTCTCTTCAGCCTAGGCCAGGTGTCCTTCATCTGTTTCTATGACCCCCCTCCATATTTATCACTGTCACAACACTAACTTTAGTTCCTTGTGTGTCTCCTATACTAAGCCCAACGTAAACTTTGTTGAGAGCAGGGACTTTCTTATTTGTTTTGAGTTCCTTGTGTCAGACCCAGTACCTAATACATCAGGTTGTTCAGGAAGAGTTTATGGAATGCATTTATGAAATATGTTGGGATCTGAATTATGATCCTAGCTAAAGGCTCCTAGATGAATGTAGAGTTAAAAAGTAACAGTTTGCAATTTGAACTCTTGAGGAGGAAGGCTGTTTATAAGCTCTTAAGCTGAATTGTCCTGGTCTAGGCAGCAATTTATTTTTTCTGAAGAATGTTTATAGTTCATCCTCAGTAAAGGAACCTTGATTTGCCTCAGATATTCACTTGGATGAAAGGAAAGGTCACTGGTGTACAGGTAGCATTCTGAGAAGCTCCTAACCTTAAACCTGAGCAGACATTTATTTATCTAGAGAGGTAAAAGGAGAAACAGTAACTGGCAACCTTCGACAGGTATCTTTAAATCTTATTTAGTGTTTGAGTGATCCCAGTGGACTGGAATGTGGTTAATACAAAGCAATTTAACTGATAATGTAGACACACAGCAGGAAACTGTGGCAGTTTTAATATTGTTTGTGGTGACATCCTAGAAATTGTTTCCAGGCACCAAGGGCAGGAAGTGGATTGTAAGTAATCGAAGGAAGTACTCTAAGTGAGTTTGAAGAAACCTGACATTTATGGGCTTGGAGAAAAGCATACTCAAAGATTTGAAGGCATTGGGTCAGAACAGGACAGCCGATTCGGCTTTGTGGTGGTGTTTATTCTTCATTAGCCTGTATACCTGTCTTCTGTCCCTGTCAGACCATGACCTTTTTGAGGTTGGTAACCAAGAAATTTATCCATTCATTCATTTACTTACTATCTCACTAAGAAGAGTGTCACACACTTGTTATATTCATCATTGTTATTATAATTGGTGGAAGTACTATGTTATGTGCCTGGTAGCAAACTCCGGGAGTTAATGATGGACAGGGAAGCCTAGCGTGCTGCAGTCCATGGGGTCGCAAAGACATGACTGAGCAACTGAACTGAGTGAGGGAGAGGGGTTTCCCCAGTGGCTCAGAGGTAAATAATCTGCCTACAGTGCAGGAGATGCAGGAGCCACGGGTTCAGTTCCCAGGTTGGGAAGATACCCTGGAGGAGGAAATGGTGACCCACTCCAGTATTCTTGCCTGGCGAATCCCATGGACAGAGGAGCCCGGCTTGCTACATTCCATGGGGTCACAAAGAGTTGGACACGACTGAGTGACTGAAGCACAGTGAGGAAGAGCTTACTGTGGAGATGATTTTTCAGTTGATAAGTCATTAGTCATGTAAAGAGACTCACAAGACTGCATTCCAGACAGAAGAGCATATGCCCACCTTGAGGCAAGAAAACCTTAGGCATTATCAGGAGCTGATAGTGGGTTTAGGTAGTGACTGGTGGCAGGGAGGCTGGGGCCCTGAGCAGGGCCTACCTGTAGGCTGCAGTAATCTGCAAACAACTTTATTAAGATATAATTCACATACTGTAAAGCTTATTCTTTTACAGTATATAATTAAATGGTTTTCAGTATACTTACAAATACCACTATCCAAGTCCCAGAACATTTTCATCACTCCAGAAAGAAACTCCATACACATTAGTGGTCACTTCCTGTTCCCCCCAAACCCTCTTAGCCCTAGGCAATCACTGATCTATTTATAGTTGCTATGGATTTGTCAATTTTAGGCATTACCATATAAATGGAATAACATATAATTCTTTGTCTTTCATTAAACATGATGATTCCCAAGTTTATCCATATTATATGTGAATATTCCATTACTTTTTGTTGTTGAATAATATTTCATTGTATGGATAAAGCACATTTTATTCATCCATTCATCAGTTGTTAGGTATTTGGGTTGTTTCCACTTTTTCACTGTTATGAATAATGTTGCTGTGAACATTTTGTGTGGACATATGTTTTCATTTCTCTTGGGTATATACCTGGGAGTGGAATTGCTAGATCATATGGTAACTCTTTTTAAGGAACTGTTAAACTGTTTTCCAAAGCAGTTGCACCACTTTGTGTAAAGTAGTGTCTCATTGTGGTTATGATTTGGCCCTCAAGAATTGTATAGAAAACGAAAGATCAGAGTAGACCAAAATAGGTTTCTCAGAAGAGGGTGAAACTGGAACTGAAAGAAAAGTGAGATTTGGAGAAGGGAGGGGGGATTTCTGGAGGAAGAACAGGGGAAGTTATATGACTGGAAAGTGGGGATAAGCCCATCATTGTTTTCTGATACAGAGAATCAGCTTTGGCTTTTTAAGATTGCTCTGCTCTGGGCTTTATTTGAACAGCCTGTTAAGGGATTCCATTACCAAAATGCACCACAGACTGGCTTCTTTGTGTAGCACAGCTGACATATCTTCCTTCTGTGGGATAAGAGTAGGAGTTGAAATGTGACTTCCTCTCCAGGGCCCTCTAACACTTCTTCTCTTTCCTCTCTCCACCACGGTGCTCCCCTTTCAGTCTCCGTAGGAGAGAGTACACAGACTGGTGGTGGTGGAACAAAAGTCTTGCTAGAGGGGCTTCCCTGGTGGTCCAGTGCTTAAGACTTTGCCTTCCAGTGCAGGGGGTGCAGGTTCGATTCCTGGTTGGGGAGCTTTTCCACATGCCTTATGGCCAAAAATCCCAAACATGAAACAGAAGCAGGATTGTAACAGGTGCAATAAAGACTTCTACAAATGTTACACATTAAAAAAAAAAACAACAAAAAAAACTTTAAAAAGTCTTGCTAGAGACTGAGTTCTCCATTATTAGCACCCAGAGATAGTCCCTTGAATTTTCATGACTTTTCTGGAAAACGTTTTGCTGCAACTCCATTATTCTAGTCTGAGCCGTTGCCATCAACTTGGAGGGGTTTGCACAGCAGACAGGAAGGTTAAAACAGGCAAAGTATTGCTGTAGGAAAAAGTTTTTTTTCCAGACTGTTAAATTTGTGTGTAAGGGCCCAGCTGAAATTCCTTTTGTGGCCAAAAACCCCACAAAAGGGTTTTAAACTTTTTTTTTGAAACTTTTTATTTTGTTTTGGGGTACAATGTGATACTTTCAGGTGAACATGAAGGTACTCAGCCATACATACACATGTATCCATTCTCCCAAACTCCCCTCCCATCCAGGCTGCCATGTAACTTTAAGCAGAGAGTTCCCTGTGCTATATAGTAAGTAGGTCCTTGTTGGTTATTCATTTTAGATATAGCAGAGTGTACACGTCCATCCCAAACTTCCTAACTATTTCTTTCCTCTGTCCTTCTCACTGGCAACCATAAGTTTGTTCTCTAAGTCTGTGAGTGTCTTTCTGTTTTGTAAGTTCATCTGTATCATTTCTTTTTAGAATCCACATATAAGGCATGTCATACAATATTTCTCCAGCTGGAATTCTTATTGTGAGTTGCAAAGTTTAGTCTTTTACCTGGCTCTAGCGGGAACTAATCTCTGGATTTGAAATATCCTTTTTGGTTAAAAGGATTTTGTTGAGAAATGGAAAGATAAACAATGAAGAAAAATAAACCAAAGGAAACAAAATAAAGTTGGCCCTACTTTAGTTGGGATCCATATCCATTCTTTCCAAGTGTTTTGGACTTGAAAAGGAACCAAATAAAGGAAATAAGAAAACACATGCATTATATCCCCAAAGGGATAGGTTATATCCGCAAAGTTCACTTGTAATTAATTTGGTTATGACATTTAGAATGTATTTTTCTCCTAGAGATACTGTTGTATACATTAAGCATAAGGACATTCCAGATGAATTGTGTTTTTAAAAGACATAGGGAGATTACAGGTGTAGCTGAAATGCAGAATACGTGCATAAAGATTATAGGTGATAAAGGTGAAAAAGCAGGTTTGTGCCACTGCGACCTGATGCTATTGAAGGATTGAGTTGGGAATGTAATATGATCAGATTTGGGTTTTTAGGAATATTACTTTGGCAGCAGTAGTTTAGAACAGCAATATCTCAGTCTTGTGCAGCATGATCCACTGTGGTGTGAAAAGAACATGTTAGAATCTATATTTGTTTCTATATCAACTTCAAAGGGCTTCTCTGCTAGCTCAGTTGGTAAAGAATCCACCTGCAATGCAGGAGACCCGGGTTTGATTCCTGGGTCCAGAAGATCTGCTGGAGAAGGGATAGGCTACGCTTTCCTGTATTCTTGGGCTTCCCTTGTGGCTTAGCTGGTAAAGAATATGCCTGCAAGATGGTAGACCTGGATTTGGTCCTGGGTGAAGGTCCCCTGCAGAAGGGAAAGGTTATCCACTCCAGTATTCTGGCCTGGAGAATTAAACTGTATAGTCCATGGGGTCGCAAAGAGTCGGACACGACTGAGTGACTTTCAGTTTCACTTTCTTTGACTTTCATAACTTTCAAAATTTCTGTTTCTGTGTTTTCTAATAATATACTATAGATTTGTATAGTAAGGCGTTCTTATAATTTATAAAAATACATAGATGTATGCTCAAGTTTTTTTACCCATAGGGAAGAATTCATGGAAAAAAATTGGAGAACCCTGGTTTATAGAACTGTGTTTAGTTTATATGGCAGAAGATCAAGGCCTGAAGTGAGGTTTTAGTTTTTGAAAGAAAAAGGACAACTTTGAGAGAGATTTTAGGTAGAATTGACAAGACTTGGTGACAAGTTACAAGAGGTGAGAGAAGAATCAAAGATGACTTGCCAGGGTTAGCAAAGTTATAAATGAGTGTTTGGAAGGTGAGCACTGGTTATATAATATGTTTGCTTTTCTGAGGAAAAGTGAAAAGTTATAATTGGGAGAAGGCATTTTAGTCTGTGGTGAGAAAAAAAGAAATCTTTAAGGGTGCCAGAGTGAATGCATGTGCTCGGTTAGATGAGTAAGACTTCAAGTGGGCTTGCCCGAGTTGCTGAGGGGAAATCTGTCCACCTTAGGTTTTAGGAAGAGAGAAAAAATAAACTTTTGAATTTACTTTAGCTACAGGAAAGGTTTCAGGGATGTTGCATTGATCTCGCCTAGGCTGTGTGAATAAATAGGAGGAAGGAAACCAATCTTGGTAAAGATACTGTTTCATTCCAAGTACATAGTTACTGTACTCCAGGGCCTGATAGGAGTGAGGGCAGTGTGGGCCTCGGAGACCCTCGGTTTGAGTTCCCACAAGCACTCACAATCACCATCTGAGTTCTAAGTTTCTGAGCCTCAGATTTTTTAATTTATGAAAGGAAGCTAATCTACCTTTAGAGTTGTCCTGAGGATTAGCTACCCACTCCAGTATTCTTGCCTGGAGAATTCCATGGACAGAGCCTGGTGGGCTAGTCTCCCTGGTGTCTCAAAGAGTCAAACACGACTAGACGACTAACACTTTCAGCAGAAAAATAGCTGTTTAGTTAGCTGTTTGGTAAACGTCGTGTAGTCGCTAAGTCATATCTGTTTCTTGCGACCCCATGGACTGTAGCCCACTAGACAGCTCTGTCCATGGGATTTCCCAGGTAAGAAAACCGCAGTGGGTTGCCATTTTCTTCTCCAGGGCATCTCCTCGACCGAGGGATCCAACCCAAGTCTCCTGCGTTAGCAGGCAGATCCTTTATCACTGAGCCACCTGATGGCAGCCCTCATTAATATTGTTTGGAGTGAATGGAACATACTTGTCTGAGCAATCTGAAGTTAAAAAAAAATTCTCAAAGCAGGTGTTCCTTTTTATAGCTTTTTTTTTTTTTTTTAAGACTAAGTATTTGCTTTTTCTTTGAGTGTGTTAGGATGATGTGTTGTATATTTTACTGAATTTATTTGAAGGTTTGTGATCCTGGTATATGCAAAGCGCTAGTCCTCTTACTGGTTGGGAGAAAAACTTTTAAGTCTACTCAGAGACAAGATGAGCATACAAATAATTAAAATTATAATAACATTTAAGAATATTTTGTGCCTCCTCTCTCATCAGTAATTGAAAATTTTATTCAGTTTTAGAAAAGTTTTACTCCATTTATGTTCATCTATTTAGATGGTATCACTGTTCACTTCTACTCTTTTAAATATAACTTCATTCCTTTTTTTCTGAATACTTAAAATTATCATTTTTTATTTTGGAAAAATTGAAACATTATGAAAGCAGAGAGAATAGTGTAATGAGTCCCCAAATGCCCATCACTTAGTTTCAGCACTTATTAATTTATGGCTTTCTTAGTTCCATTTATAGATAACTGACCATAACTCTTCTCTGCCTTCTAGTCCTTGATTATTTTGAAGCAAATTATGTCTGGCTATCTCTTTTTGATCCATTAATTTATTAGAGGTTATAAAATGATTTTACTTTCATCATTTCTTCTTAATATTAACTAGAATACTTCTGTAAATAAAAACTGCATATCAACTATTTGGTCACCCTGAGGTGCAGTTCATATGGGAAAGGCATAATAAATATTTGATTCATTTTGTTCATTTTTCAAACTGTTTTCTAGCATTTTCCCAGGGTGACTGATTTTTTTCTTTCTGAGTATCACTTTAAACACATAATAATAGATTTAAACCTGTTTGTTATATTTCACTTTACTGTAGTTATCCTCATGGATGTTAATTTGCCCTATTTTTGTCTAGTGGAAGCTTCTTCAGGTTAACGTCTAGAGTCCTTTTGACAGAATCCCAGTAGTTTTTAATAGTTCCCTTGTCTTTTGGTGTGATGACCTAGATGTTCCAGGTTCATCTTGTATGTTTCCTGCTCCAGACCTGTTTTCTGCTGTTTCTCTAAGGAGTCTTGCTTCTTTTTGGTGGGAGGTGGTGTTAGAGATTTCAGTCTAGGTTTTAGAACTTTTTTTTTTTTTTTTCCTACTGGTCAGTCATTATTTCTAGGCTCCTCCAGGGATCAGAACTAGAAAGTTGTGTGTGTGTATGTGTGTATTTTTAAGGTAAACTATATCACATGTTCATATTGATATTTACAACTCAAGACTAATGCATTTTAACTTAACCTCATTATTCTTACATCTGAATCTCTTATCACTCATGTCAAAAGTTCTGATTTCCAATGATGCCAGCAGAAGTACTCTTTTTGCTTTATCCCACCATATCCATGAAACTCAACAGCAATACCAACATTACCAACAGTATATACTGAAGACAGGTGTGTTTTTTCAATTTGGTGATTCTTTTTGTCCTTGGAATATATGTGGACTAGGATTGTATAGTCAATTTACTGTTGTGAAACCACTAGAAATGATTTCTTTCTCAGTGGTTGTGTCACCAACTCAATTCTTAGTTGTTTTTTTTTCTTTTGATCTTTTGGGATTGCTTTTAAAAAATAATTTTGTTTTATAATTACATAAAATACTTCCATGGTTTCAGAGCCAAATCTGCAAAAAAGGTATATTCAGAAAAGTCTAATGTCTATCCTCCACACATCACCCTGTTTCTTCCCTCTGTGGGTTGCAAGTTAAAAAAATTTTTTTTTTTAAATTTTGTTAGAAAAAAGGTAAATACATCAATATATTCCCTCCCCTCAACAACTCTCAGACAAATTATAGTATTCTATGTACACTTTTTTCTCCTTTACTTTTCTCATTTTATTCCCTGTCAAGAGTTAACTTTTAATAGTATATAGAGGTCATTCTCATTTCTCTGTGGGGACAGCATAGTATTCCAGTGGATGGATGGTCATGGGTTTTTCAACCAGTCTCACGCTGATGCTCATTTAGGTTGCTCCCAGTGCTATTATAAATGAGCTGTAATAAATAGTCTTGTGTATGTCCCTTTTTGTATTTCTCCCATTATATCATTGGGATAGATTTTTAGAAGTGGTATTGCTGGGTCAAGGAGTAAATTTATATGTAATGTTACTTTAGTAAAATTATAAAAGAACTTCTCTGGTGGTCCAGTAGCTGAGACTCTTTGCTGCCAGTGCAGGGGGCCTGAGTTCGATCTGTGGTCAAGGAACCAGATCCCAAATGCCACAAACTAAGAGTTCACATGCTGCAACTAAAAAGATCCCACATTCTGCACCTAAGACCAAATAAATAAATATTAAAAAAAAATTGTAAAGTAGTATAATAAAACTTTAGTAAAAAGTGTCAAATTCTCCTCCACACAGATTGAGCCATTTCATATTCCCACATATGATAGTGCCTTGTTGCCTTACAGCTTCACCAACAAAATGTGTTTGTCAAACTTTAAAAATTATTTTAGTCAGAGCTCTTAATGTGTGTGATAACAAATCAAATCGTTTGTAAGAGCTCATGATGAAGAGTAATAATTCTTTACCCTACACTGCACTTCTTCAGAAACAGCCTCTATTAACTGATTTTTAGTTCTTCTGTTGGTTAACATATAACCCTCAGATAAATCTCTATCTCTTAATTAAATTAACTTTAGACAGTATTTGTTGACACTCTGAAATGGAAGATGATGAGTACCTTTATAATATGTCTCTCTTCCTCTTCTGCTGTTATATATGTATCTATATTTCTAATTTTTATAATGATTGTATTTTAATGTAGTATAGTTTTTATTCCATTGATTTTCAATAGTGTCTTTTGACGCCCACTTTCTAAGGGAAAGATAGCTCATTTTAGTTCTGATCCATGACCAGGACCAAGTTTTCCATTATTTATCTTTAGGTTAACTCTAAAGATTGTGTTATGAATATTTAAATATTGTTTAGCATAGGCCATGTAGGGTGCTAGAATAACATTTTCTTTTTTTTGGGTGCATTGTCATGATCTCATTTGACATAGAATGTTCTTAACATCAAGGTCATATAACCTTTTATAATCCACTTAGAATTTAAAGTTATGCTAAATTTGTTTTGTATCTGGCTATGTGTATATATTTTACATTTACATGTACAAAATAGCTCGAGGACAACAGCCTTGTGTAAAGAGCAGCCCAAGACATCACATGAGTAAGCTTCCATCCTCCTATTGGCAACCTGAAACCTCTACTTGCAGCCTTTGTGAGGGCTAGGGCACCTTTGGGAGCCTGAGCCTTGGCTTTTGACTTTGACCTTGCGGTAGCCCCAGATCAGCAGAGCAGTGTCACTGCTACAGCTTGTCTCCCAAGCTTTTAGGACTGATGCCTTTCAGGATCTTGAGCCTGTTAAAGGCTTTGATGGCCTTTGTCTTATTGGTGTGCATCTTCTTTAGAGCATTCTTGTGTTTCTTGAAAAAGTTCAAGATCCTTAGGAACTTAGGTTCCTCCTCCTTAAAAAAAAGTCATTGTGATTAGGGTTTATTGATGCCATTTTGTAATTGGTTATGTGTGATGTGGTTCTTGGACTTGGCCGTATGTGCTGCACTGCTGCTGGCAGCCCAGAAAGTAAGACTGGGAAAGAGTCATATTTGAATTTTGATTTAAAAAAAATCGTCCTCCTTCCCCAAGTTTTTAAATTCCTTTTTTCCCTCTCTCGCATTACTTCACCATATCGTTAATTTTTTCCAAACTTGCAGTCATACTTGCAGTTTTATTGGGGCTCTTTTTTTTTTCTTCCTTTTTCCTAATGGTTTCTTCCTAACTTCCTGTTGATCTGTATAAAGTCAGCTATGTTGTTATAATCTTGGAATGTCCCTTCACCACTCCCCTACTTCATTATTTCCTGGCCCCTGTGTTATTTTGTTTTCTAGAGGACAGATTTAAGTTTTTATAGGAGGCAGTCACACAAGTGGACTTGTGAAAAGTGTGCATTTGAGTTCTTGCAAGTCTTTTCATGTCTGAAAAAAGTCTGCTTCTTCACACTTGATTGATGGTTTGTATGGTCATAGAGTTCTAGGTTGGAAAATTTTCCTGCAGAGCTTTGAAGTTTATTTTCCCACTGTCTTTTAACTGGCTCGCTATGACACTGCTCCGGAAGGGGAAGACGGCACTCTGCCTTCATATTGTCAGATTGAGGTATATGACTAGGTTTCATGTTCAGTCTGCATTGACACCTAGGGTGCAGAATTCCCTTTTACTGCAGGGCTGAGGTGGGAGTTCTGGTTCCCAGGAGGCCTCCACCAGTATTTCCCTGGCTGGGTGCAGTGGTGCCTTGTTGCTGCTCCCGCTATGGCCTCAATTACTGCCATGTGAGTATGGAGGTCCAGGCTTTCCACCGTCTCCACTGAAACCTTGTGAGAGTCCTCGCTGCTGTGCAGCGGGTGTAAGGAAAGCCCTGGTTCCCTGCGTTGACTTTCTCTGACACCACACTGGCAGGGGGTGGGTGGATGGGATACTTCAGCACAGCCTGGCAAAGGTAGAAATCTAAGTTGCTTCCCTGTGTCCTTTGCTGACTCGAGTGAGGGTGGGACCATACAGGTTTTTCTGTGGTGTTTGGCTGTATTGTTTGGTAGTTATTTCCTGAAAGTTTTCTGACTTGTTAGGTGGCCCCTTCTTAGGCCCTTCAGTTAGAGCTGACTTTTGTTGGAATTTTTTTTTTTTTTTTGGTCTTCATCAGTTGGTGTTTCAGGTTGCCAGTTGCTATCGTCATGAATGGCTGTTCAGTTTTATCAAATACATTTTCTGCATCTACTGAGATGATTTTTTGATCCCTTTCAACCCCCTTTTTTAATGAAGTGAACTACATTTATTTTCAAATATGTAACTTTGCATTCCTGGGATAAACCTGTTTGGTCATGATATCCTTTTTATACGTATTGCTGGATTCAGTTAACTAGTATTTTATTTTTTTGTTTGCATTTGTAGTCATAAGAGATTTTGACTATAATTTTTCTTTTTTGTAATGTTCTTGTTAGATTTTGGTATCAAGATTATGCTGGCTTTATGAGAAAGAGGACTGTCTTAAAAAACTGTTAAAGAAATGGTTTTTTTTTTTTTTTTAGTGTAAAAAGTTATCAGTGGTTACTGATTTTTGGATAAGCAAGGGAAGTCTCTATTGAATTTAAGGAAATTAGGTATTACTCATAAGTAATGAGAAATGAGAACAGGAAAATGCTTATTTGTGTTTCCCTATAATATCAGGGGATAGATAATCCCTCGCTTCCACCTTCCACGTTCATACTCACTCCCCCTTCTCTGTTATATACACAGATATTATTTTATTTTTTTGATCAATTCAAGTTCTGGTCATCATGATGTTTTATCTCTTAGTATTTTAGCCTATATCTCCTAAGAACGAGTATATTCTTCTATAAAACCACAATTCTTTTATCACCATGAAGAGATTTTGCATTCATACAATAATATATCTAACATAAAATTTATATTTAAATTCTTCCAGTTCCAATACTGTCTTTCGCAGCCTTTCATTTCTGAGTCTGAGTCCCGCTAGGGACCATATATTGTATTTAGCTGTCATGTCTCTAGTGCCCTTTCATCTAAGACAGTTCTTCTACTTTCTCTTTTTCTTCTTTTCTCTGACATTGACTTTTTAAAGAATCCTGACCATTGTTTTCTTTAAAAGTCCTCCATTTGGGATCTGTTATTTTTTGGGGGGGATCTGTTTTAATGTTAAAAGTTCATGTTTAAACATTTTGGCAGGAATACCACATACCATAGGTAATGTGTCTAATACCATGCTCTTTTATTCTTCTTGGAAGTCACTCCTTTTCCTTCATCCTTATTTAAAAGGCTCGCATTTGTTGTCTTTTTATCTTCTTTTTCTCTCCCTTGTTTCTGTTTTGTTGAAGTCATGTTTCTGCTCTATTAAAATATGCCACTTTCCTGAAATATGTTAATCTTTTTCAGAAGTATATTTGTTCTCCAAGAGATGATGTTCTCTTTCCATTTGCAATATTTATAATAGGTGTTCTATTTTCCATATGCCTTTGAGCAAGGTGGACTGTATCTAGTTTTGCTGTTTGCCACAGGTGGGATGGATGGGGTACCATGAGTACTGTTCTTTATGCCCACAGCTGACAGTGAGATCCTTTCTCAGGTCTGCAGTTGAAGAACTGGTTCATGTTCATTGTTCTCAGTTGAATTCTAGAGACTAGCAGGTGTTTGCACTAGTGAGGTAGAATTTTATTCCCTTACTGCCTGATACTCTCATACTTTCAACTGATAACATGCAAAAGAACTAAAATTCCCAGAGTGTATTCCATTAGAGTTATTTTTGTCTCTGTTCTCACTGTACTTTTTGTGTATAATTATTATAACCAATATAACTACTTTAAAAAGAAAGTCAAGATATCAGGTAGCTCCCCCTGCCTATTACAGTGTGTGCATGTGTGTGTGTGAGTGATCCATGAGTATAATAATCAGGATTGAAGGGTAAAGTGGCTGAAGGTGGGAAGAAAAATTAACCTGTTATATTAAAAGAGAGGTAATGAGGGCTGATACTAGGATGTTTCCTTTTATTTTGCATCACATATGCCTTTATTTTTAGTAGTTCAGATATCAATGAGAATTGTCAAGGCATAGTATCAGAAGATCAGAAAGTCTTCATGACCAGATGGATTATGACTGCAGAATTTGTAGCCTGGGTAACTGAGAGAAAAAGGTGGCAGAGCCAGCATTAAAAATAAGGAAATTGAGATGTTTCTGGGGAAATGAATCATTGGTTTGATTGATTTGGGTTATATTGAGTGAGGTTACTATCTGTGGGGAGCTCTCCAAGGGCAGTTAAAATTTGGACCTGAAGGTCATAAGAAACTATATCTTTAGGTATAGTCTGGGAGTCAGTTACAGAGTCACAAGTACTGAGAACGAAAGAAATTTCATGAATCTAGTGGGTGGATGGAGGGTAGGAGGGAAGGAAAGATCAGTAAGATGCTAGGGACGTCTCACATCCTAAATCCAGACATCAGCTTGTTGATTCATGCGCTTGTCTCTGTCTGCACTGCTATCCTCTCTTGGTCCGGGCCACCGTTCTCTCTTACCTTAATGACTGTAACTTCTCTTGACCGACGCTTTCTACCACTCTTGTCTCTCTCCAGTTCAATCAGTATCCAAAGTAAGTCTTCCAAAGGGCAAATCTGATTATGTCAGTTGACTGCTGAAAATCCTTCAGTTGCTTCCTGTGTTTTCAGATTAAAATCCACACACCTCACATGACTTAAAAAACCCTTTGAGATCTTGACTCTGCTTATTAATATAAAAATAATGACTAACATTAACTGAATTCTTTTGAACATTAGTATTTACTCTAAGTACTTTACATTTGTTAAGTCATTAAATCTTCACACTTAATCTTTGAATTTATTAATACCTTCATTAACAGCCTGGTGGAGTAGGTACTTCTATGATCCCCATCTTGCAGATGAAAAAGACTTCCAATATCCGAAAGTCACAGAGTTAACAAGTGGGAAGCTAATAACTTTGCATTCAGTATATTTATTTTTCACCATAATCATACCAGATAAGAATTGTTAGTACCCCCTTTTACTAATAAAGTGGGGCTTCCCGGGTGGCTCAGACAGTAAAGAATCTGCCTGCAATGCAGGAGGCGTAGATTTGAGCCCTGGGTTGGGAAGATTCCCTGGAGAAGGGAATGGTTACCCACTCCACTATTCTTGCCTGGAGAACTCCATAGACAGAGGAGCCTGAAGGGCTACAGTCCATGGAGTCGCAAAGAGTTGGACACTGCTGAGTGACTAACACTTTCACTTTCAAAGTCAAAGATGCTGTTTGCCCAGAACACACGGGTTATGAGTAGTGGAGCTGGATTTGGAACCTAGATATATATATATATATGTATATATATATATGTATATATATATGACTCTGAGTGTCCCCTTTCCTCCAATCTTGTCTGACCCCAGCCTCATCCATAGCACTCCTCACTTCCTACTTCTGAGCGCACATGCACATAGCGTGGGTTAACTTTTAATCATTCTTCAGGTTTTAGCTCAAATAGAACTCTGGAAAAAAACCTCTGAGCATCCCCATTACTCTTTCTGCTACACTTGGAGGAACTCTGCCCATCAGCCTTGGCCATGACTCTTCTTCGAATGTCTTCCTGTAGCCTGCAAACTTCATGAAGTGCTGGGAGAGTCTTGCTCACTATTACACCTTGAGTGACTTGTACAATGTGTGGCACACAGTTAATAAATACTAAATAATTAAATGAAAGTTTAACCTAACACAGAAGTTTGGTGTTGACTGTACTTCATTCATAAAATAGTAGTCTTTTTATATATTTAACTTTCAACTATTTATGTTTGTGATGGTTCCAAATAACTGATAATCCCTTAACCATGTGGCTTTGGCAAATCCCCTTGGGATTATAAATTTTTACACTTGTGTGTATTTTTCTTAGGCTAAGATTGCTATGCTTTATCCCTAGAGTAAATACTGATTATTACCAGAAAAAGACAATTCAGAATATGCTGATTTAACTGGAGGGTGCATCCTGGGGGTCTCACTTGCTGTGACTAGTATATAATGTTAGTCTTTCTGACACTGATCAATGAAAGTTGTTTCTACTCTGCCTGTAAGCTGGTTATTCTTTTTGGTGCTAGAGAATAGGCAGTCATAGGCTAGAATTAAGGAGGAAGAAATTTATAGAGTGTTTGGATGGCCCATTTCTTAATCTTTTCTCAGCCAAATTGGTCTGACATTTCCCACCTTGTTTTGTCTTCCTCATAGGAAAAGTTCCATATTGCACAGGAGAGGACAATTAGCAGGGATATGAGTTGCACATTATTAGTTCAGTGGTTCTCAAACATGTTCAGGTGATGGAGTACCTCCAAATCATGGTATTCTGAGGAATACTGTGAAATATTTATATATTAAATTTCAAACTACACTTTTCTTTCCTAAATCAGATACCACTTTATATTATTTTTTAGAATAGATAGGGAATAGCAGGTGAGAGAGGTTTAAGAAAAATTTACAGTAGAAAAACTTAAAATTATATTACTTTAGCTTTTTCATCCATATTGGGAAAAGGCCACATTTGACACCTTAGTCTATTTTCCAAAACACCAGTGTTTCAGGTAACATAGTTGGAGAACTACTAAATTCATTGAGTTTGGGAAGAGAGGAGAAGCTGAAGTGAAAGACGATAATATCAGTGTTTTCCAGTTTGGGAGCATCAACGTGCCATTGAAAGGAATTGGTGTGTCAGGAGGGAGAACTGGCATTGAGGTCAAGAATGATGAATTGGGTTGAGTGTAAACTAATGATAGGCTGAAGAGAAATATATAGTAGGCATTCAGAAGACAGGCTTAGTGCCTGTCACAGAGTAAGGCCCTCAATAAATGTTGGATGCCACTATTACCAGAAAGAAAGAGTAGAGATTTGGAAATCATTGGCATGGATAAGAAAGGTGAAGTTGTTTTCAAACTGAATATATTAAAATAAGGTTCAAGGTTTGAACTTAGGGGAAAAGAAGAGACATAGGTAAGCAATGTAGAATGCTGTTGGGAGGTCAGTGGAAAATAGGAATCCAGCAAAGATGATTTGAATTAATGGGTTGTTATGAATGTCCTTTGAGAAGATACTCTCAATTTGGTATTACATTTATTTATTCATCCAAGGCAGAAATCTGGGAGTTTTTTCCATTCCTCACATATCACTTGTCCCTCCAATCTGTTGATAAAGTGCTGTCAAACTTCTTGAGTAGGACAGAAAAACAAACTATATATGAATAATTGAGAAATTGGACTTCATCAAATTTAAAATCTTTTGCTTATCAAAAGACACTCTTTAAGCAAATGAAAAGACAAGCCAGACTTCTCAAAACTCACACATTTGATCAGTTCTTCCTATTTCCATTGCTGCCTTCATAGAAAATTGTCTAACATATTTATATATAAACTCAGTATACAGAATCTTACAACTCAGTTTGACACAATCCAGTAGAAAAAAATGAGCAAAAGATTTGAACAGACATGTTATCAAAGAAGGATATCAAAGAAGATATACAGATGAATAAACTTATGAAAAATGCTTAGCATTAATCATTAGGAAAATGCAAATTAAAACAATATTGAGAAAACCCCCAAACAGTCAATAGAATGGCTGACAGTATCAAGTGTTGATGGGGATTTGGGCCAGTTGGAGCCCTCATACATTGTTGATGGACTCAGAGGTGAGTCTTGAAGTTCAAAGCCAACTTTATCGGTCATTTTTCTGAGCTTTCCTCTCTTCTGTCTCTCCAGTTCCCTAGGGCTCCCTTTTTTGTTCTGCTGGTCAAAAAGGTGGGGTTTTATTAACCCTGTCCTGCTGTGCTCTTCCTATAAGTGCACCTATAGTCTAGACCTTGTAGTGGGAGGACTGAGAGATTTAATTGCATTAATTGGGTTTAGTGAATGTGTGTCTATTGTCTGTTCTGTTGTCTATTGTGTCAATTTTCAGCTATTTTCTGACCCAGTACTAAGCAAAGAGGAGAACCTGAGAAGGTAAATAGAGTGTTAAAACCAGTTTTCTAATACCTGCTATTTGTTATAACCCATTCTTTTCCCCTCTTGAATACTGACTAGTTTTATATTTTCTGTGTCTATCTTCTGTGTCTTTTGCTTTCTTGTAAAATATTTTTTCACTTAATACTACTCTATATAATTTTGTATATTGACAAATTCTCTTTGGTTGTATCTTTTCTGCTTCTAAGCCATGCATTGTGTTATTCTTTTATTTTGAGAATTTTTTTGTTCTTTTTCAATTTTGCTTGATCATGTCATAGTTTCTTACTCTTTATTAATTTGTCACTTTTATTTCTTTAAACTTATCATTTAAGCTTATCCAGACTTATCATTCAAGTATCTGAAGTCTCTGGAAGTCTGATTCTGCCATCTTTTATTTCTGAAGTTCTTATGGGCTTATTTTCCTGAGGGTTTTCTAATTTTTGCCCATGAGTTCATAATTCCTGGAACTTTTTGTGAAAATTATTTTGAGGCCAAGGTTGAAGTGAATTTTTCCAGAGAAGATTATGTAATTCTCTTTGTTAGTGTCCTGTGGCCACTTTTAGTTTGTGACCATTTTAACTTAAATTCCAGGGTTGAGGGTTTTTGACCATTCTGTAGCAATCCCTGTGAGAGCCAGCTTGTGGTTGAACTTGCAGAAAGATTTTCCTTTCTTTCTTAATGCCAAGTTTTGAGACTAGTGGTTTTCACTATAGTTCCTGCATGTGTTCCTGAATGTATGGATGGGTATCTTATCTTGATCACCTTTGTAGTTCTACTTTAAATTATTAGGGAAGGGTATCTATTACACTTTCCAACTTAGGTTAAATCTTAGTTTTGTATTGCATTCCTTGAGACCTATTAAACTGGGAGAATGAAGCTTGCATGGGTCTATGTGAATGCCTTCAAGGAGGAAGCTAGTTTGTGTGTTTTGATTGCCTTCTTGGGTTTCAGTCTTCACTTAGTTTTTCTTCTGAATCTTCCTTATTTTCTTGTAAGCTCATCACTGTGTTTATTTGAGAATATGAAAAAAAAAATCCATTATTTATACTTGTTTTCAGTGAAAGTTCAGAAAGGTACTTATCTTGTCATATTGCCAGAAATGAAATTTGCAGCTGCAGTTTTTCCAAGTTTTAATCAGATTTAGTTGCTTATTTTTCAAATTTTATATGAACATTCATACCTCTGTACTCTGTGCAGCCTCTTCCCCTTGATTAAAAATCTCTTTCCTCCCCAGCTAGCTAAATCCTGTTCATTCTGCAGTGGTCACTTCAGGTTCTACCTCTTTATGATGCTTCTCTTGAATGCTCTAACTCAGTTCAGTTCAGTCGCTCAGTCATGTCCGACTCTTTGTGACCCCATGAATCACAGCACACCAGGCCTCCCTGTCCATCACCAACTCCCGGAGTTTACTCAAACTCATGCCCATCGAGTCGGTGATGCCATCCAGCCATCTCATCCTCTGTCGTCCCCTTCTCCTCCTGCCCCCAGTCCCTCCCAGCATCAGGGTCTTTTCCAATGAGTCAACTCTTCGCATGAGGTGGCCAAAGTATTGGAGTTTCAGCTTCAGCATCAGTCCTTCCAGTGAACAGCCAGGACTTATCTCCTTTAGGATGGACTGGTTGGATCTCCTTGCAGTCCAAAGGACTCTCAAGAGTCTTCTCCAACACCACAGTTCAAAAGCATCAGTTATTCGGCGCTCAGCTTTCTTCACAGTCCAACTCTCACATCCATACATGACCACTGGAAAAACCATAGCCTTGACTAGACGGACCTTTGTTGGCAAAGTAATGTCTCTTTTTTAATATGCTATCTAGGTTGGTCATAACTTTCCTTCCAAGGAGTAAGCGTCTTTTAATTTCATGGCTGCAGTCACCATCTGCAGTGATTTTGGAGCCCCCCAAAATAAAGTCTGTTACTCTTCCCATTGTTTCCCCATCTATTTGCCATGAAGTGATGGGACCAGATGCCATGATCTTAGTTTTCTGAATGTTGAGTTTTAAGCCAACTTTTTCACTCTCCTCTTTCACTTTCATCAAGAGGCTTTTTAGTTCCGCTTCACTCTCTGCCTTAAGGGTGGTGTCATCTGCATCTCTGAGGTTATTGATATTTCTCCCGGCAATCTTGATTCCAGCTTGTGCTTCTTCCAGCCCAGCGTTTCTCATGATGTGCTCTGCATATAAGTTAAATAAGCAGGGTGACAATATACAGCCTTGATGTACTCCTTTTCCTATTTGGAACCAGTCTGTTGTTCCATGTCCAGTTCTAACTGTTGCTTCCTGACCTGCATACAGGTTTCTCAAGAGGCAGGTCAGGTGGTCTGGTATGCCCATCTCTTTCAGAATTTTCCACAGTTTATTGTGATCCACACAGTCAAAGGCTTTGGCGTAGTCAATAAAGCAGAAATAGATGTTTTTCTGGAACTCTCTAGCTTTTTCGATGATCCAGTGGATATTGGCAATTTGATCTCTGGTTCTTCTGCCTTTTCTAAAACCAGCTTGAACATCTGGAAGTTCACGGTTCATGTATTGCTGAAGCCTGACTTGGAGAATTTTGAACATTACTAGCGTGTGAGATGAGTGCAATTGTGTGGTAGTTTGAGCATTCTTTAGGATTGCCTTTCTTTGGGATTGGAATGAAAACTGACCTTTTCCAGTCCTGTGGCCACTGCTGAGTTTTCCAAATTTGCTGGCATATTGAGTGTAGCACTTTCACAGCATCATCTTTCAGGATTTGAAATAGCTCAACTGGAATTTCATCACCTCCACTAGCTTTGTTCGTAGTGATGCTTTCTAAGGCCCACTTGACTTCACATTCCAGGATGTCTGGCTCTAGGTGAGTGATCACACCATTGTGATTATCTGGGTCATGAAGATCTTTTTTGTACAGTTCTTGTGTGTATTCTTGCCACCTCTTCTTATATCTTCTGCTTCTGTTAGGTGTATACCATTTGGTATGGAGTTAGGTCCATACCATGCTCTAACTCAGCAGTTCCCAAATATTTGGAATGTTTTTACCGATAAAAATTTAAAAACCAGTTTTGTGGAACTACATAAAAATGATCCTCTCACCAATATTTTTGAAAACAAATTATATTTTTACATCAAGAAAGCAGGACGAACATGATGTTAGATTAGGGCCAGTTTTAAAAATTGAATTAAATATCTGTCTATGGAAAATACATTGTACTGTCCCATTTCCCCCTCATTTTGCTGCTGATTAGAAAAGAGCCTTCCTGCCAACTGTCCACAGATAATTGGACACGCAGCCTTAGCCCAGAATGAAGTCTTCAACTTGCAAACGTGTTTTGTTTTACCATTTCTGTGACACCTAGTCATGTGTTTCCTCATGGTAGCTCATATTTGACTGTTTGCTTTATATTAGATTTTGTCTCCTTGACTAGATTGTAAGCTCCTTAAGAGCCATTATATGTATGTATTTAGGTTACTCATAGACATGTGTTAGATAAGTTAAATTTAGATGCCTGAGATGCTAGTTGAAACCTGGAAATATTTATAGAACACACATTTAAGTATATCACAGCTCTGAGTGTTGTTTGTTTCCTCAGAAAAAAGGAGTTTTAATATGAATCATCAATCTCTTTCTCATCTCTCTTTTCCTCCTCAGCGAAATTCATTCAGTTAACAAACTTAGCGCTTGTTAAAAGTGAAGCCTTTACTAGGGGGCTGAGAGTAGAGATGGAGTGAAACAGGGTTCCCAGTCTGGTGGAAACATGCACATGGAAGTAGAAAGCATAGACCACCTCCTGGGGATCCTTATACTAGAGTTCTGAAACAGGCCTTGTGAGAGTGTGGAGACAGCAACTGAGTTTTGTAAGGGAGTCAGAGGAGCCTCCAAACAGGAGGCTTTCATTCGTTAGCACATATCTCTTAAATGCCAACTACTTGCTAACCACTGTTCTAGATGCAGCTTGAATGAATTGCACGTTGTTTGGAAATACAGCAAATTTAGGCAGGCAAACTGGCATCTAAAACATGTCCTCTGAAGTAAGAGCAGACCTGGGTTTGAGTTCATATACTCCAGATATTTGTCCTTAGGCAAGCTATTTAATTTCTCTAAGATAATTTTGTAAAATTCAGAAATACGTCCTACCTCACAGTATTATCATGTGGAAAAAAATGAGGTGTGTTGTATAAAGAGCTTTTGTTCTGTGCTCAGCCCTTCTGAGATAGCTCAATAAATGGTAAGTATACATACATGGTATGCAGGGTGATTAAGGTTTGATAAGTGCAATGTGACTATAATACTGTGTGTGTGTGTGTGTGTGTGTGTGTGTTGGTGTAGAGGGTGGTGGCAGATGAAGCTGAAAGGTCTAGCCAAGACTGATTGTAAACAGCCTTGCATGTCGTGCTAATGAGTATTTTTATTTCTGATTGCATTTGGGAGCCTTGGAGCTTATATTGTATTTTTTGTCTTTATTTTCTAAATTGCGTTGAGGCATTCTGAGCTGTAGCTTAATAGTTAGGAGCATGGACTTGAGTGAAAATGTGTGGGTCCTAGTCCGAGCTTCCTGATTTCCTATATACCTGACCTCAGGCAAGTACTTTAACTTATCTGTACCATAGGTTCTTTACTGGTAAACTGGATCATAAACATTTTGTTGTTGTTCAGTCACTCAGTCGTGTCTGACTCTTTGTGACCCCATGGACTGCAGTACGCCAGGCTTCCCTGTCCATCATCTCCTGGAGCTTGCTCAAATTCATGTCCATTGAGCCAGGGATGCCATCCAACCATCTCATCCTCTGTCCTCCCCTTCTCCTCCTGCCTTCTGTCTTTCCCAACTCAAGGTCTTTTCTAATGAGTCAGCTCTTCCCATCAGGTGGCCAAAGTATCAGAGCTTCAGCTTCAGCATCAGTCCTTCCAGTGAATATTCAGGACTGATTTCCTTTAGGATGGACTGGTTTGATCTCCTTGCAGTCCAAGGGGACTCTCAAGAGTCTTCTCTAACACCACAGTTCAAAAGCATCAATTCAAAAAAAAAAAAAAAAAAGCATCAATTCTTCAGCGGTCAGCCTTCTTTATAGTCCAACTGTCGCATCCATATATGACAATTGGAAAAACCATAGCTTTGACTAAACAGACCTGACCTTTGTCAGCAAAGTAACATCTCTACTTTTTAATACACTGTCTAGGTTTGTCATAGCTTTTCTTCCAGGAGCAAGCGTCTTTTAATTTCATGGCTGCAGTCACTACTTGCAGTGATTTTCAAGCCCAAGAAAAGAAAGTCTGTCACTGTTTCCTTTTTTTTGCCCCCCATCTATTTGCCATGAAGTGATGGGATTGGATACCATGATCTTCCTTTTGTGAATGTTGAGTTTTAAGTCAACTTTTTCACTCTCCGCTTTCATGTTCATCAAGAGGCTTTTTATAGTTCCTCTTCACTTTGTGCCATAAGGGTGGTGTCATCTGCATATCTGAGGTTATTGATATTTCTCCCAGCAATCTTGTTTCCAACCTGTGCTTCATCCAGCCTGGCATTTTTCATGATGTACTCTGCATATAAGTTAAATAAGCAGGGTGACAATATACAACCTTGACATACTCCTTTCCCAATTTTGAACCGGTCCATTGTTCCATGTCCAGTTCTAACTGTTGCTTCTTGACCTGCATACAGATTTCTCAGGAGGTGGTCTGGTATTTCCATCCCTTGGAGAATTTTCCACAGTTTGTTGTGATCCACACAGTCAAAGGCTTTAGCATAATCAGTGAGGCAGAAGTAGATGTTTTTCTGGAATTCTCTTGCTTTCTCTGTTATCCAGTGGATGTTGACCATTTGATCTCTGGTTCCTCTGCCTTTCCTAAATCCAGCTTGAACATCTGGGAGTTCTCGGTTCACTTACTATTGAAGCCTAGCTTGGAGACTTTTGAGCATTATTTTGCTAGCATGTGAAATGAGTGTAATTGCGCAGTAGTTTAAACATTCTTTGGCATTGCCTTTCTTTGGGACTGGAAGAAAAATTGACCTTTTCCAGTCCTGTGGTCACTGCTGAGTTTTCCAAATTTGCTGGCATATTGAGAGTAGCACTTTAACAGCATCATCTTTTAAGATTTGAAATAGCTTAGCTGTAATTCCATCACCTCTGCTAGCTTTGTTTGTAGTGAGGTTTCCTAAGGCCCACTTGACTTCACACTCCAAAATATCTGGCTTTACGTGAATGATCATACCATTGTGTTTATCTGGGTCATTAAGATCTTTTTGGTATAGTTCTTCTGTGTATTCTTGCCACCTCTTCTTAACATCTTCTGCTTCTGTTAGGTCCATCCTGTTTTTGCCTTTATTGTGCCCATCTTTGTATGAAATGTTCCCTTGGTATCTCTGATTTTCTTGAAGAGATCTCTAGTCTTTGCCATTCTATTGTTTTCCTCTATTTCTTTGCATTGTTCACTTAGGAAGGCTTTCTTATCTCTTCCTGTTATTCTTTGGAACTCTATATTCAAATGGGTATATCTTTCCTTTTTTCTTGTGCCTTTCGCTTCTCTTCTTTTCTCAGCTATTTGTAAGGCCTCCTCAGACAACCATTTTGCCTTTTTGCATTTCTTTTTCTTGGGGATGGTTTTGATCACTGCTTCCTGTACAGCATTATGAACCTCCATCCGTAGTTCTTCAAGCATTCTGTCTATCAGATCTAATCCCTAGAATTTATTTGTCACTTCCACTGTATAATTGTAAGGGGTTTGATTTAAGTCATACCTGAATGGCTTAGTTGTTTTCCCTACTTTCTTCAATTTAAGTCTGAATTTTGCAATAAGGAGTTCATCATCTGAGCCACAGTCAGCTCCCAGTCTTGTTTTTGCTGACTGTATAGAGCTTCTCCATCTTTGGTTGCAAAGAATATAATCATTTGATTTTGGTATTGACCATCTGGTGATGTCCATGTGTAGTGTCGTCTCTTATGTTGTTGGAAGAGGGTGTTTCCTATATGTTTGTTTTGTTTGCATGTATGCTCTTTGAGCCATTTTTGTTTTTAAAGCTATGGAACTCTTTGTCAGAGGAAATCTTAATAGAAATTTAGACATCTAAAACAGTAAAAGTAGTTCTCTGTAGCGGGTCCCTATCATTTCCTTACTCTTCCCCATAAGACATATCTGCTCTACACAGTGAAAACCACTTCCCAGAGCAAGTGACCGAATGTCTATCATTTAAGTATCTGTTGAATTGATATCAGGGCATAGAACTTTTATAAGTTGGGAGCTTAGGAAATTATCATTTATATGAATCTAAATCAATATTTTGATATAGAAATAATGAACCTTCCTACTAACATCTAAAATATGACTTTGTAATTTGCAAAATACAAAAAAATTGCAAATCTTTTTGATGTAGAATAATAGAACTGTATGATGTCAGAAGTGGAAGAGATCATCCTTAGTGATCTGTTTAAGGATAGGGAGATAAGACTCTAAAGAGAAAAAAGTCTTTAAAGCTGTGTTGCAGCCAGTCCACGGTGCTCCTGTGTTAGTCCTCCTAGCCCAGTGCTGTCTCTCAGTTCTTGGTCAAAGCTGCACAGCCAGTTCATGGCCAGAACCAGGGCAGGCAGCTAGTTTTCACCATGCTGGGACTCATGCTTGTTTACAGTTTGTAAAACAGCAAGAAGTTTTCTTGGCTTTAATGTTAGCTTTGCTCCAAAGTCAGAACTGGACATGTAACTACAGACTGGTTCCAAATCGGGAATGGAGTACATCAAAGCTATATATTGTCACCCAGTTTATTTAACTTAGAGTACATAATGAGAAACACTGGGCTGGATGAAGCACAAGCTGGAATCAGGATTGCTGGGAGAAATATCAATAACCTCAGATATGCAGATGACACCACCCTTATGGCAGAAAGCGAAGAACTAAAGAGCCTCTTGATGAAAGTGAAAGAGGAGAGTGAAAAAGTTGGCTTAAAACTCAACATTCAGAAAACTAAGATCATGGCATCTGGTCCCATCACTTCTTGGAAAGTAGATGGGGAAGCAATGGAAACAGTGACAGACTATTTTTTTGGGCTCCAAAATCAGTGCAGATGGTGACTGCAGCCATGAAATTAAAAGATGCTTGCTCCTTGGAAGAAAAGCTATGACCAACCTAGACAGCATATTAAAAAGCAGAGACATTACTTTGCCAACAGAGGTCCATCTAGTCAAAGCTATGGTTTTTCCAGTTGTCATGTATGGATGTTAGAGTTGGACTATGAAGAAAGCTGAGCACCAAAGGATTGATACTTTTGAACTGTGGTGTTGAAGACTCTTGAGAGTCCCTTGGACTACCAGGAGATCCAACCAGTCACTCCTAAAGGAAATCTGTCCTGAATATTTATTAGAAGGACTGATGATGAAGCTGAAACTTCAATATTTTGGCCACCTGATGCGAAGAATTGACTCAGTTGAAAAGACCCTAATGCTGGGAAAGATTGAAGGTGGGAGGAGAAGGGGACGCCAGAGGATGAGATGGTTGGATGGCATCCCTGACTCAATGGACATGAGTTTGAGTAAACTCTGGGAGTTGGTGATGGACAAGGAGGCCTGGTGTGCTGTAGTCCATGGGGTCACAAAGAGTCGGACATGACTGAGTAACTGAACTGAACTGAACTTGCTCCAAAGGTGCTCTGTGGATTGTTTTCTGTTCTTCCATTTGGTCTTGAAGTTTTCTGAAGGGCCTTGAACTTAGGCTCCTTAAGTATTTCAAGATGCCTTTCCTTATACTGGTGTTTTCATGTGATTAAGTTCCATCTGTCAATAAATCTAGAGTAAATCTATAATAAACTATGTGAAAGGTAAAGATGTTCTATTATAAATTGAAAATCATCATTTTATTATTTACCTGTGTGAGTGAGCATACAAACTGTAGCTGAAAATCTTGTGGAAAATTAGTTTTCCTGTCTATCAGTGATATTTATATTAAGGGAATAACAGACACTTGAATAGATGTCTGTGGTAGGTCACATAGAACTTGGTCCTGAACACTTGGAGTTGAGGTTCCCTAGTCAGTGTCTCAGGTAATCCCACATTCTCCAGGTCCTTCTAGGATCAAATAGACTCTTGTGTTGGATTTTCTGTCTCCCTCTTTTTCTCTATGGGCTCTTCCTACTTGTGGTCGATGTTGGCACTGTTATTTAACTAAGTAGGCCCTAAACCTGGCTGACTGTGTAGTAGACTCACTTGGGGAACTTAACATTTTTTTCCTAGGACCCCACCCTGGATACTCTGAATTAGAATCTCTGGGACCTGGGAATCTGTATTTTCAAAAAGATTCCTCAGGTGAGTTTGGTCAGTTAATAGACCTAAGTTCTAGAAAAAGTCATATAACTGATTGTAGCTCTGTGACTCAGTTCTGAATCCTTAGGGGAGAGAATTTGACTGACTTGTTAGATATCAAGTTGAGGTCCCCCCCCCCCAACTTTTTTTAAAATGGGAAGTGTGTATGTGTGTCTCATAGTGGTATAGCATGCATATATCTGCTTCTTAGTGATGAATGAATAAATAGCAGTTTTGAAGGTTGTTATTAAAATTGAATGTGGCTGGATATATTCCCCAAGTCACAGAAAAAATAACTGAATGGAGAGACTACTTCAATTTTAAGCAAAATTTTCCTTTGTTGAAAAGAAATTCTTAATTTGGTGTAATCAAATCTACCATATTTTCACATTAGGGTTTGTACTTTTGAAGTCTAAAATCCTTAGCTGTCCAAATCTATGGTTTTTGCTTTGGACACCATTAGAGAAGGATTACAAAGAAAAATTTTTAGAAGGAGTTCAGCTGGAAATGGAAGAATTGTGGATAGGAAAGAAAGAATGAGCCTACCTCAATTTAAATTCCAGATTCTTTTCTATATAGATAGTTGTGTTGTCTTCAAATGGAACAATTTAATTTTTTCCCTTCCATTTTTTTATGATATTTCTTTTTCTTGCCTTATTGCCTTGCTTAGACTCTCTAGTGTGATAGAGAAGTGGTGAGGGTGGATGTACTTGCCTTGTTCCCAATTCTATAGTCAGTCTTTCACCATTAAATATTATATTAACTACAGGTTATTTTGTTGAGTTCCTTTATTAGGTTGAGGAGGCTAATTTTCTGAGCTTTTTAAAAAATCATGTTTAATTTTATTAAGTGCTTTTTCTGCATGAATTGATGTAATTATGATTTTTCTTCTTTAGTCTAGAGAAAAAAGATTTTTCTTCTTTAATATGATGTCGACTTCATTGGTTTTTCAATATTGAGCCAGTCTTGCATCAGAGGAATAAATTCTACTTGGTCATATTGTATATTATTGAATTTAATAAATTTTTTTAAAGGATTTGTGTGTCTATATTTGAGCAGGATATTGGTCTATAGTATGTGTGTGTGTAGAATTTATTTTTTTGGTACTATCTTTGTCTTGTTTTGGTATCAGAGTAGCACAGGCTTGTAGAGTGAGTTGGAAAGTATTTCTTCCTCTCGTTTTCTGAAAGATATTGTATAGGATTGGTATTAATTCTTTAAATGCTTAGAATTCTCCAGTGAAATTGCATCTACTGAGATGATCATTTTACTTTAGTTCATGTTGTTACCATTTCTGATGTTCTTTATTCCTTGGTATGGATTTATATTTCCATCTAGCATCATTTCTTTCTGCTTGAAAGACTTCTAACATTTCTTACAGTGCAGGTTTGCTGGTGATGAATTCTTTCAGCATTTGTAATGTCTGAAAAATCTTTATTTTGCCTTCACTTTTGAAATATTCTCTGGGAATAGAATTCTAGGTTGTCAGTTTTTTCTTTCTACTGTCTTCTCTTTTGCCTTGCTTCTGACAAGAAATCTGCTGTCATCCTTTTTTTTGTTCCTGTGAATGAAACATGTGTTTTTTGTTCTGCTTTTAAGATTTCTCTTTATTACTGGGTTTGAGCAATTTACTTATCATTTGTTTTAGATTTCTTTATGTTTTTCGTGCTTGGGTTTGTTGAACCTTTTGGATTTGTATATTTATAGTGTTCATCAGGTTTAGAAAGTTTTGGCCATTATTTTTTTCAAATATCTTTTCTGTCCCTCTCTGGGAATTCCATTTCCTGATATTTGAGGCTGCTTTAAGTTGTCCCACAGGTCATGATCCTCTGTTTTGTTTTTGAGATCTTTTTTCTCTGTTTGATCTTGGATAAGTTTTAAAATAATATCTTTAAGTTTACTAATTTTCCACAGTGTTAACTCTGTAGTTAGTCCTATTTAGTGCATTTTTCACCTCCTATATTGTAGCTTTTGTCTGTAGAAATTCATTTGGTTCTTTTTAAGATCTCCCATGTCTCTAACGTTTTGAACATGTAGAGTACAGTTATAACAACTTGGAATGTCCCAACTGCTAATTCTAATATTTATGTCAGTTCTAGGTTACTTTTTTGTCTTCGTTATTGGTTATTTTTTCTTGATTCTTTGCATGTCTGGTAATTTTTTATTGACTGCCAGGCATTGTGTATTGTACCTTGTAAGGTGCTGGGTATTTTTGTATTCTTATAAGTATTCTTGGGCTTAGTTTAGTAGTGTGAGACAATTGTGGGCTCATCTCATTTGTTTTCCATATCAAGGGATTGCTGTGGTATGTTGCTTGATGTTTTGAAAACTGTTGTTTCATATGTTTTGTCAGTTAAGCTATTGACACTTTGAAAGAGTTTGATCCTTCTGGGTCATGCTTTTAAGGTTTGTTAGCTAGAACTGAAATAGTACTTGGTCTGGGGATAATTATTAGCCATTGCTAACGTAACACCCTACTGTGTTCTCTGCCTCATGCATTGTGAGTCATGAGGGGTTGGTTTGTTTGTTTTGTTTTGTTTTTTAACCTTGGTTGGTGGTAACAGGCTTTATTTTTGTCCCTTTGTGAGTAGCAGGCTATCTCTAAGATTTATTCCTCTAGCACAAGTAATTTACACACACACACACACACACACACACACACACACACACACACACACACACACACACACACACACACACACACACACACACACACACACACACACACACACACACACACACACCCCAATACTGAAGCTGTATACTCAAGGAGGACCCTTTGCAGGTCTCTGGAGTTCTTTCTATGTAGCTCTCTCTTCTCTAGTACTCTGTGCTGAGAAAAAGTAGATCTAATAAATAAATAAAAAGCAGTTTATAATTCCTGAATATCCTTGAACTTGGATAATCAGCTCTCAGGGAGGCCCAAACGACTGCCCATGGAGTGCTCAGTACCATGAGCTCAGTGTTCTGAAGACATTTTCAGTTGCCCTTAGGTGTTAGCAGTGGGGCTAGATTGCTTTTTGAAGGGAGTAGAGGAGGAAAAGACAGAGAAATATTAAATAAATATTACTGAGTGAAAGAATGCATATGAAAAGACTACATACATGTAATTCCAACTATATGAGAGTTTGGAAAAGGCAAAATTATGGAGACAATAGAAAAAAGAAAAATCGGTGCTTGCTAGGGTTTGGGGCAGGAGCATGGAGGGATGAATAGGTGGAGCACAGAGGCTTTTTAGGTCATTGAAAATACTCTGTATGCTATAAAGCTGGATACATGTCATTATACATGTCTAAACACATAGAATACACAATACCTGAAGTGAACTGTAATGTAAACAATGAACTTTGGGTGATAATGATATATCAATGTAGGTTCATCAACTGTTATGAACTCTGATGGGAGATGTTGATAATGGAAGGTAATACATGTGTGAAGGCAGTAAGTATGTAGGAAATTTTCTAATCTTCCTTTTAACTTTGCTGTGAACCTATAACTTCTCTTATAAGAAAAGTATTAAAAAAATCAATGAAGTAGAAATTGTATAAATGTATACAGTTGCAGAAACTCCTATAACTTTATAGTTCGGTGCATTTTTAGTGTGTATTAAATATAGATAAAATTGTGATTTCAGATCCTAGCTTTGTCTCTTACAAGCTGTTGATCTTGGGAAATTAAGTTTTTATTTTTATTTCAGTTTCTTTATCTGTAAAATAGGAATGATAATAGTAGCTCTTTCACAGGTTGTTGGGAAGATTAAATGAGGTAATACATAAAAACTGCTTAGAACAGTATATGACACATAGCTAAGTGCTGGTAAATATTAACAAAGTTTAGAAATTGCTTGCTCTTGTGCAGACTATCTGCTCTTTTTAAATGGGGTAATTAACCTTCCTCTCATAGGTTTGGCTTGAGGATTAAATGAGTAAGAACATAAAAGCAAGTCATCAGTGAAATAAGCTATTTCCATAAGTAGCCTTATGAGCTGCTTGAAAATTACACGTTAAAAAAATTAAATTTAAGTCTTTTTTTCCTGGTAAGGTAGTAAAGCTTTCATGAGCTCTTTGGGATGGTCTGTGCCTCCACTGTAGTCTAGGATTATGAGTTGCTACTTCAGAAAAGTGGGAATAGTTTTTGAACTGGGAGTAGTTTTTGAAAAGGTGGCATGGAAAAGTCATGGGCTTAGGAATCTGGCAACCAGGAATCAGCTGGAATGTCACTACTTCCTAGCCTCAGATTTTGTTTTCTGTTAATCAGGGAAAATAATACTGTCCCACAACCTTGGCAAGGTTTTGACGGTCAGGTACAGAAACTTAGGTAGGAGTTCCACTGTAGCTACAAAAGTATACAAATAGTCACAGTATTTATTAACCATTGAGGGATAAAGTTGTGTATCTGGAGACCCTTTTGATTTTCATACATTGCATTTGTTCAGTGTTTATTTTTTCCTGTAGTGGAGATTTTTAAAATTCTTTTTGTTAAATTTGAACTCCCATCCCTTGTGCTTAAAATTCATTTATTCCATAGGCTGTTGCTACTATTTGGATAGTTCCTTATTTTCTGGATTGCTTTTAGTAACAGTATTTGAAAGCATGAGTATCAGATCACGATAATGTCTGGATTACTTACAAAGCCTGTAATTTGTAAGGTGAAGCAATTCTGTTTTTTTATAATAAATAATACTCTTTACCTTGGTTTAGTATCTTTTAGTTCACAAAGCACTTTCTCATTTTTCTTTCATTTGATCCCTGAGATGGGCAGTGCAAATGTTATCTCTTGATGGGGGAGAAAGTTGATGTGTGAAACAGTAAATGGTTTATTCTAATCCCACAGAGAGTAAGGGATTTAGCTGGGATTGGAACGCAAGCTCTCTGATATTTAGTCTCGGGCTCTTTCCATAGAACCACATGTCATTTTTGTGAGAAAGTCTTGGTTAAAAAACAAAAAACAGGCCAGGGAAATTGCTATTAATGAATGGTTGTTTTTGTTTTACTAAAACGTTTAAAAAAAACAGCCATAATCTTACAGAAATGTCGGCAATATAGAAAACTTTAAAAAAACCAGATACCCCATCACCCATGCATACTTCAGTGTTCTTTTCCTACAAACAAGGGTATTCTCCTTTATAACCACAATACAACCACCAAAATCAGGAAATTAACATCGATTCATTACTACATCTAGTCATTAGACTGTTCATATTTCAGTCATTGTCTCAGTAACATTCCTTACACCAAAACGATCCAGTTCAGAGTCACACGTTGCATTTATTTGTCCTGTCTCTTTAGTTTCCTTCAGTCTGGAAGAGATCTTCAGTCTTCTCTTGATTTTTCATGACCCTGACACTTTTGAAGATCACAGGTCAAATATTTTTTAGACGGTCCCTCAATAAGTTTGTCTGATGTCTCCTCAAGATTAGCTTCAGGTTAAACATCTTGGACAGGAATATCATGCGCGTGTTAGTGTGCTCCTCTCTTTGCATTCTAGTCATTTGTCCATTCCTGATGGTGATCACTTTAATGACTTGGTTAGGTAGTCTTTGCCAAAGTTTTACACTGAAAAGTTACTTTGTCATTGCAATTAGTAAAGATTTTGTGGGAAGATACTTTAAAACTACGTAAATACTCCATTTCTCATTAAATTGTCAATTTACTCATTTTCATCAATGGGGTGTTGTGGTTTTCTGTTTGTTTGATTGGTTAATAATCTGTCAATATCCTTATTGATTTTGATGCTCACCTTACCTAGACTGGCAGTGGGAGCCTTATAAAGCTGTCTCTTGTCTCCTTTAGACATCTCCCCATCATTCTTTGAGAGCTTCTTTTTCTAGTACAATAAGATGTTGCAGTCTCATCCTGTACTTTCTCTGCCCCAGCCCTGGAATCCAGTATTTCTTCAAGGACCCCTGGTTCCTTTTAGAGGATGGTTGTATTTAGAAGCCAAGGTCTGGTTACTGGAAATGTTCATTGCTATTGGTGTTGTTCCTGCCAAGGCCTTTTCAGTAGACAGACCCAGGAAGTATGTGTGTATTAGTCAGGTTATATTTACAGTTCTCTATTATACATTTATTGAAAACCTTGAGTTCACACTAATACCTCCAATTTAAATCCAACTCCACAGAGTTCATTCTAGTTTTCGGTAGTTGGAACTGTGAGAAACTTGGCATGTCTTACTGGTCTTGGACTTGCATTGAGTGTGCTTCTCCATCACCTTCTGCCCTATGTGGATGCTCTCCTCATTCACCTGCTTTCCTGGGGTCACAGTGCCTAGGTCCATGGTTTGACATGATCCTGCTCTCCCACTGGGGTTTCCCTGGTGACTCAGAAAGTAAAGAATCTGCCTGCAGTGCAGGAAACCCAGGTTCAGTCCCTAGGTTGGGAAGATCCCCTGGAGAAGGAAATGGCAACCCACTCCAGTGTTCTTGCCTGGAGAATCCCATGGACAAAAGAGCCTGGCATTCGGCTACAGTCCATGGGGTCACAGTTGGGAACGACTGAGCGACTAACACTTTCACTTTTGCTGTCCCACTGCCCTGTGGATGCCCCAAATGCCCTCTGAATCCCCAATATGCTGGGCAAGTCTCCTCTGACCCCCACGTAGTCAGCCTCCTCATCCCTGCTCTGGCTCCCCACCTGTCTCTAGGGTCCTCTGCTTGGACATGCTCCTCACCCTCTTGGGCTCTGACACTCATACTGGACTGTCCCTCCATGGGGCACACCGTTCACGCTCTGCTTGTATTTTAACATCCTGGTTGTTGCTGCCCTTGAGCACTGATGCTCTTTTCACCCCCACTCAGGTTCGAGCTTCCCATCCCAGGGCGCTTCCCCTCAGCAGATGCCTTCTTCATTCATTCTGATTTGACATTATATTGGCCAGGCCACCTCCCAGTGTGGGCCTTGCTCATGATCTGATGTCACTTGTCCAGTCACCCCTCTGTAGAGACATTTTCCTCACCGTGCTCAGGCTTTAACATCTCATGCTGAGCCATTGCCAATGTGGGCATCTTCCCTGCTCTGCCCACATGATAGTTTTAGGAGTAAATTGTTCAGAAAGAGCAGAAGAAAACTTAGGGGAGGCTTTTAAAAAGATTTTTAATGGCAAAGGTACTTATTGATAAGGAAATGGATGCCATCTTTGCTGATGCTATGTATATGATTGGAGAGTCTAGATTTTGCACTGTTGCTCAGCACAGGGAAGAACTTATTAAAAGTGCATGGAGTACTGTACATTGTGGAGGGGCGCATGGGCTCTGTCTTCTCGGGATCCAGCTTTACTTCTTCGAGTTTACTTGCTTTGCACATCGTGGTATAAGAATCTTTCCATAGGAATCAATGAGTAAGGTAAAACTTTGTAACTCCTCTCACAGCAGTATCTGTGTATCTTTATTAATCTGATCCTGAGAACATTATTAGAAATGAAAAGTTAAGTGCAAAATCTTGAAATGACATGTTTGTATAATTATATGACTAAGTTAATCATTTTCTGACAAGTCTCGACAATGACAGCGTTCTTCTATGGAGGCATTAACTTGTTATGGGTTAGAAAGCACCCTTTGATACAGCATTTTCAGCCTGGAAAAACAGCTTTAATTTCAGAGGCTATTGAAACAAATGGAGACTTGTTGGAAATATTAACACTACCTTGTTGTGTGTTTATCTAGCTTAAAGGAATCAATGTTTATTAGGTGATGTTTGCTAGCACATTCTGAAGTGTATACAGTTTCTTTTGACCGTGTTGTCAACTTTAAGACAGGTCAGTTGGTATGAATTTTGAAATACCTCAGCCCCCTCAGCATATCAGTTTGTAACTAAGGAGACAGTGTGCTGAAGTTTTACCCTAGTCCATAGAAAAATAGGCTGCTGTTTTGCTTTAGAATACTAACTGGTGTGAAGATCTGATAGCTGTTAAATAAGGGGTCCCAGTACTGTGTGTGTCTCATTTAGTACTTCTAAATAACACTTAAAGGTATGAGGGCCTAGCATTAAGGCATGGTTACATTATATAGCAAAGATTCATCTTCTGGGGAGTTAGTGTTACATTTTTCTCCTAATCTCATAATATGTTGTAATCGAAGAAAAGTAGGTCCTAATTGAAAGCTGATGGTCCAGCAGAGTGATCAATAGCATGATGCTTTTTAAAGAAAAAAACCAGCTTTCCTGCTGCCTGAATATTGTCAGAGCTTTTGTCTGTTTCATGACTTCAAGCTGAGTGTACTTAATCGTGTTGATGACATGGCCCTGAGCACTGAGCATGGCCCTTCCAGGGCATCGCCGAGAGTCATGTTCAGAAAAGTGTGGTATTGAATAAGAATGCTCTCTTGGCTTACTCTCAGTCTTCATTCTCCCAGAGGCAAGAACTGAGCAGACCTCCCTTCCTTCAAACACATTTTAACTGCTTGTATGTCATTTTTTCGTATTTAAGAGTGGAGACTGTTGTCAGCAGGTGTGACTTATTGATACCTTTGACTCCAGAGGAAAACATCTTTAAAGAATAACAATCAGGTGTAAGCAGGGCATATTCAGTAGCATACTTCTTGTTAGAGAAAGAGAAACAGTTATTGGGAACTAGAAACTCTGTGTCAGATGTTGGAGGAAAACTCATTCATCAAACTTTTATTGTGCCAGGTTTATGACTAGGAATATGAGAAGACAGTTGGTGCCCTCAAGGAGCTCCCAGTCTAGTGGGGAAGACAGATACTTAATTAGAGGCACAGTGGTGGTTCTCCTGGTTACACATTGGGATAAGTTGGGGAGGTTTAAAAAAAAAACACAACAATGCCTGGAGATTCTGATTTAATTGTTCTGGGGTGTGGTCTGAGCCTCAGGACTTTTAAAAGCTCCCCAGGTAATTGTAATTGCATCAGGGTCAGATGTGTTAGAGCTGCAAAAATGTGGAAGTGCAATAACATTTGCACAGAGATGGGAGCACAGAGAAGAGGCACTTAACTCAGTCTAGGATGTGAGGGTGGGGGGTTGAGAAGGCTTCCCAAAGAGGAGGAAATGCCTGAGCTAAGGCTTGATGAATGAATTTGTCAAGTGGAAAAGACTAGAAAGACAGTTCTTTGCAGAAGAGCAGCTGAATAAGGTAGAATTGCAAAGCGGTTAGTGCTTTTGGGTGATCCATGCTGATTCTGCCATTTCCTTGCTTTGACTTTGGCTAGTTTATCTTCTGAGTTTCAGGGTCCTCATCTCTAAAGCGGGGGTAATAACACTTATTGGGTTGTTGAAGATTAACTGAGATAATGCATGTAAAGTGCTTAATCATATAGTCGTGCTTTGCACATATGAAACAGTAGGTACAAGTAGTGATATGGTAATGATATTGTCACTAGAGAATTGGAGCATGGTTTGTTCAGAGAGCTACAAGTAGTTCCCTATGGCTGGATCTTAGGGTGAAAGACCACGTGAGGAAAGGGTGGATGGCAAAAAAAAAAAAGAGCTTGGCTGATGGGCAGAGTTCCAGGTCATGGAGGTATAGGAGTGTGAGGCAATTGATGATGGGATATCATGGCAGAAGCAGGACATTTTCATGGTAATATGTTAAGATACGATGTGCTCTAGGAAATCTTGGGTCTGTATTGGAAAGTGGCTCAGAACATGGTATCCTTAGCATCATTACATGTACTGAATTGGCAGGAGTGTTACTAGGACAGAAATTGGATTTTCAGTCCAAAGGATTTGAAAATATATTAAGAATCTTAGAGAGTAATGGAGGAAGTAAGTAGTCTCAAGGTAGTTCCACAGAGTCTCTGGAAATTGTTATTGTATTAATGGTTTAATGAAAATATTAAGTCTCTTGGTCATTTGCATTTAGAGGAGAAACTTAAAAATTAATTTTTTGATTTGTAGAGAAGTAGAAAATGCTTCTATCTTCATTGGCTTCAGTGGCCCTTATATATATTGCTTGGTATGTTATTTAACTTGTCACAACATGAATCACTACTACTTCTACAGTACAACATGTAAATGATCATGGATAAGTATGACAATAACATATATAGTCTGGTTTGTTTTTAGTGTGGTAGTCAGCATTTTTTTTTTTCCCCTGAAGAAACTGTCATAATCTTTGGCTCCATGTAATAGAACTCTGGCAGCTATTTGAACTGAGTAAGAAAGTTAGGTAGGTTTATAATTCATTAGAATGAGGCAATGACTATGGGTAACAGTAGAAGAGAAGTTAGCTGCATTGTTTCCACAAATACTTTTTTCCTTTGAAATCTTTTATTGCAAAAGCACTGTTGAAATGGATTATTGAGGTACATCTTATGTTTATTTTATGTTGTATATACTAATTATTTAGATGAAGAGTTCCATTTAACTAGACCAGTGGTTCTTAAGCTGTGATCACTACTTCAGTAGCATCACTATTATCTGGGTACTTATTGGAAATGCCAACTCTTGGGTCCTGCCCCAGATACCCTGGAGATGGGGCTTGAAATCTCATCTTTTAATGTGCTGAAGTTTGAGTACTCCTATCATTTATTGAAGTTTTTTAGACTCCGGGAAGGCTAGCCTGTACTTCCTTTATTCCTTTTCAATATTGATTCTGGCTGTGTGCCAGGGACTGTTTAGGTGCCTGGGAAACACTCGTGGGTATGACAGACAACAATGCCTGCTCTCCTGCAGTTTACATTTATAGGAGAGAAACAAGGTTGTGATTGCCGTGATGTGTAGAATTAAAATTCAGTGGTAGAGAGTGTGTTGGGGAAGACTTTTTGAGGAGGTCAGGTATAAGTTGTATTTTGAATGACAGGAAGAGCCATCTATTGATGATCAGTGCAAAAGGCCACAAGGTAGAAATGAATTAGGTGTGTTGAGGGGCAGACAGAAGGCCAGTGTGGCTAGAATGCAGTGGGCAAGAGGAGAGAAGTCTGAAATGAAATTGGAGATAGGTAGAGGCCAGATCATGTAGGACCTTGTAAGGACTTTATCCCTCCTCATTTTTTTTTTTTTTATTATAATAAAATGCATATAACATAAAATTTATCAGCCTAACACATTTTTTTTTGTATTTGATTTTCTTTTTTAAAGAAATTTATTTTTAATTAAAGAATAATTGCTTTATAATATTGTGTTGGTTTCTACCATGCTTCAACATGAGTCAGCTATAGGTATACATATGTCCCCTCCCTCCTACCTTGCACCCTATCCCACCTCTTGGGGTTGTCACAGAGTACCTGTTTGAGCTCTCTGAGTCATGTAGCAAATTCCCACTGGCTATCTATTTTGCCACCCTTATGGCAGAAAGTGAAGAGGAACTAAAAGGCCTCGATGAAAGTGAAAGAGGAGAGTGAAAAAGTTGGCTTAAAGCTCAACATTCAGAAAACTAAGATCATGGCTTCTGGTCCCATCACCTCATGGGAAATAGATGGGGAGACAGTGGAAACAGTATCAGACTTTATTTTTTTGGGCTCCAAAATCATTGCAGATGGTGACTGCAGCCATGAAATTAAAAGACGCTTACTCCTTGGAAGGAAAGTTATGACCAACCTAGATAGCATATTAAAAAGCAGAGACATTACTTTGCCAACAAAGGTCTGTCTGGTCAAGGCTATGGTTTTTCCAGTGGTCATGTATGGTTGTGAGAGTTGGACTGTGAAGAAAGCTGAGCGCTGAAAAATTGATGCTTTTGAACTTTGGTGTTGGAGAAGACTCTTGAGAGTCCCTTGGACTGCAAGGAGATCCAACCAGTCCATCCTAAAGGAGATAAGTCCTGGGTGTTCATGGAAGGACTGATGATGAAGCTGAAACTCCAATACTTTGGCCATCTCATGTGAAGAGTTGACTCATTTGAAAAGACCCTGATGCTGGGAGAGATTGGGGGCAGGAGGAGAAGGTGATGACAGAGGATGAGATGGCTGGATGCATCACCGACTCGATGGGCATGAGTTTGAGTAAACTCTGGGAGTTGATGATGGCCAGGGAGGCCTGGCGTGCTGCGATTCATGGGGTCGCAAAGAGTCGGACATGACTGAGCGACTGAACTTAACTGAACTGATCTATTTTGCATATGGTAGTGTATACATTTCCATGCTACTCTTTGTATTCCTCCCACCCTCTCCCCCGCCCCGCCACCCCATATCTACAAGTCTGTTTTCCATTTTTAAGTGTATGGTTCAGTGATATTCAGTACTCTCATTGTTGTACAACCATCACCACCATCTATCTACAGAACTAAGACTTTGGTTTTTACTTTGAATGGTATGGGAAGTTTTGGGGAGGTTTTGAGCAGAGGACTGCTAAATAAAAGGATTAATAAAAGGATTATCAGCCACTGAATTGAAATCTGACTGTAGGAAGGTAGGGAGAAGGCAGTGAGACCAGTTAAGGTATTACGGTAATTGAGATAAAATGTTGATGATCTATCAAGGATGGTAGGTTGGGGATGGTGAGACTCATTGAGATTCTGGGTATATTTTGATGATTAAATCAACATACTTTGTTTGATTGATTTGGCATATAAAACAGGACTGAAGGATGATACCAGATTTGGTGTTTTTTGTTTGTTGTTGTTTTTTTTTTTGCCTGCGTAACTGGATATCAGGAAGTGCAGGTTTGAGGAAGAAAAGTGCCATTTGTTAAATTAGAAATTCTTCTTAAAGATCCAGATAGGGATGTTGAGCAGGCAGTTGGATGAGGGAATCTAGGGTCAGGGAAGAAGTCAGGTTGGAGACAGGACTTTGGAGCTTATCAGCATTTGCCTGGTAATTAATACCATGAGACTGAATGAGATCATTTAGATAATGAGTGTAGGCAGGAAGAGGTCTAGCACTAAGTTCGAGGGTAAGAGAGTTTCTCTGAGAAGGAATCAGCAAAGGAGCAGCCAGTAACGCAGGAAGAATACCACTAGAGAGTGATGTCCTGGCAGGCATGTGAAGAAAGTGTTTGGAGAAGGAGGGCAAATCATTCAGCTGTGTCAAATGCTGCTGAGAGGTTAAGACAAGCATTTGAGATTGACCATTTTGGCACATTTTAGCGATGGGGAGGACATTGATGATCATGACAAGTTGTTTTGGTGGTGTGGTGAGTTCAGAAGCCTGGTTGAAGGGTTGAAGAGAAAGGGAGAAGAAGCAGAGATAGTTTAGACAACATTAGAATGTTCTTCAGTTAGACAGCAGATCTGTACAAACCACCTTAAGTTAGTGGCACAAGTTAATGCTCCAGTGTTAAAAAAAACAAATTTGGTATGTAACACCTTTGCATGCTCATGTTTGTTCCTTTCAGCTTTTTAAATAGAGAAAAATAAACTTAAAAGTGGACATTTGGGTTAAAAAAATGCGTGGAATCTTTGAGGAATCTCCATGGAGTCCTAGGGTCCCGCAGAACACACTTTGAAAGCCGTTATCTTAATCCAGAGGAATGAAATTCTGAGATGAAATTCAGCCAGTTGCAAAACAGGCTTAAAGATATTTCTAGGTTTTAGAGGGAATCTTGGTGCTCTTCAGATGAACTTAGAATATTCCTTTCTTTCAACAAACCCTCTACTTTTAGATCATTTGAATCAAGGGATGTTCCATATGGTGTTTTCCACAAATGTTTTGGTGACCATGGGATGCTGACCTTGTTGGTCTTTTTGTACCCTCTTGCAGGGGGGAAAAAAAGTTCAAAAGCCTTTTTAAATAGCTTTCTTAAAACATGAGTTTTCTTTTAGTTAAGATACTCTGACTTATTGTCTAATTTAAAAATTATATGTGACAAAGGTATATTTAAATCCCTTGAATTTTAGAGCAGGCAACTCTTTTCACTGTAGGTACTTATTTAAAGCACATTTGAAATTTCTCTTCAGTAAGGAAATGATGGTTCTTCACAAGAGAAATAGTAGATCCCTGATTGGCAACTACTCCTGAGGATTTGGAGGGAGTATTACAATATTGAGTCTAAGATGCCATTATTTATAAGATGCACTGTTATTATATGTACTACTAAGAAAGAAAAATTGCCATTTAGACTTGTAAGATGCAATAGATTGTAAAACATGGGAAAATGAGGGAGAAAAATTTCATCTTAGAATCAGTGAAACCCAGAATTTGAGTGCCTGGAGGTCTGAGTTGTAGTTCTGGCTGTGTTTCTAACTAGTTGTGAGACTACCAAGTCATTTAGACTCTCTCTGCTTTAGATTCCTCACCTGTATGGTGAGGATGATGACTGATTCACCTACCTTATAAAATTATGATGAGGATGAAAAGAGGTAAATGAGATAGTTATTTTGGAAAGTGGAATCTGCTGGGCAAATTCAAGGTATTTAGTTGATGGCAATTCCCTTAGATCTGATTAGGCAACTCAAAGTTTCTTCTCTGAGGTTTTTGTCAGGTTTAAAATAGAATTCAGTCATAGACATTTGAATGTGTAACATTTTGTTCTGCTAAATGATTTTCTTGCAATCTGGAAATAATCTTTTTATTGTAGTTTTAGAATCAAAGAGAAAAGAGAAAATACAAAGATAATATAACCCCGATGTTCTTGTCACTCAGAATGAACAACTGTTAACATTTTGTTAGTGCTGTGATCTTTTTAAAACTTAATATGAAATATTCATGACATAAAAAGGTAAAAGGATATAATAATGAACATTCATATACTTGCCATTGCCAATGCAGGGGAAGCCCCTTCCCCCGCCCCGCCTGTGAGGAAACAGTATCTTAAATTTTAGATTAGCATCCTGTCTTCATAATAGCCTAATGAGATAGGATACTGTTTCTCTTGAGTCTTTAACACCTGTAAGTAAGCAAGTTAATGTCATCACCTGAATATTTTATCCTGGAGTATGAGGGAAGCACGTTACATTGTGCTAGTGTTGCCTTGGTTTGAATTTCCTCAAAATTTTTCTTTTGGTTTTGGAGACCCAGCTGTATAAATGGGAAATATGACATCTGTAAATTCATAACAACAGCTAACCTATTATGTGCTAGACATTGTATCTAGGCAATTTTTGTTTGTTTTCTTTATGTTTCACAATAATAATTCTGCTTAGGTATTTTCATTTTATAGATTAGGAAGGCTATGGCTCAGAGAAGTTGAGTAACTTGTCCAAAGTTCCACGGCCATTAAGTTGCAGAGCTAATGATTTTAATTAAGGTTTGCCCTGTACCACAGCCTGCATATTCTGTATCATGCTGCCTTAGTCCTTGTCAGTAATCATGGTCTGTTTCTTTTGTAGGCAAAACCCAGAGACCACATTTGAAGTGTATGTTGAAGTGGCCTATCCTAGGACAGGTGGCACTCTTTCAGGTATTTGCATGTTTCATTATGATATGGCATGTTTGTTTATTGTGTGAGATAGCCATGCACATCAGATAATATGTGAATATTCTAAACTGTTATTTATCTTTAAGTGTGTTTAAGTGTCTTTCCCTTTTATCTGTGCCAACATCATCCTAGGAAACAATTTAAGAGTCATTGCTTTAACAGCCTTGAATTATGGCTTTATTCATTGTAACCATTGGGTTTTAGTTTGCATCTTTCAGAGATACCTGGAAGTCAACATTTTAGTATGAAATATTTTCACCTTACTAATAAGGAGGGTTTAGAATTAGGTTATAAAATAATATAAAGGGAAATCTCTGCCACTGAACTGGGAATAGATGTTTGAAATAGATTTAATTCAGTAAATTTTATGTCAGCTGGTTAAAAAAGAGGTTGAAAATTAGTTAAACACCTCCTCTGACTTTAGCTTTTGGACTAATTTGGACATGTATTCCTGGACAACAGGGTCTTGGATAAGATTAGAGTATCTTGTTCAGGCTGAGTAAATCACTTCTTGACCTAAAATCCTTCCTGGTTAATGAGCAAAAATCACCTTCTGGCCTAGTGTTCTTTTTCTTGGTGCCTAAGAGAGTTGGAGAAGACTCTTGAGAGTCCCTTAGACTGCAAGGAGATCCAACCAGTCCATCCTGAAGGAGATCAGTCCTGGGTGTTCATTGGAATGACTGATGCTGAAGCTGAAACTCCAATGCTTTGACCACCTCATGCGAAGAGCTGACTCACTGGAAAAGACCCTGATGCTGGGAGGGACTGGGGGCAGGAGGGGAAGGGGACAACAGAGGATGAGATGGCTGGATGGCATCACTGACTCGATGGGCATGAGTTTGAGTAAACTCCGGGAGTTGGTGATGGACAGGGAGGCCTGGCATGGTGCAATTCATGGGGTTGCAAAGAGTCAGACACAACTGAGCGACTGAACTGAACTGAAGAGAGTGATGTGTTTGCCAAAGATATATTAGGGAGCATCTCTTGGTCTACACAACAGCAGTTGTGTATATTTATTTGGTGTTTATGAAGAATGAATTTATTTGGATTAGAAACTTGGAGTAATCAGGATTCCAATGGTAGTTATGCCTATAATTGGCTGTACAACCTTGGGCATATTTTCTACTTCATTATTTTAATTAGATTGTAATGCTCATAAAATAGTTACCTTTTGATGAGTATCTATTGTTCTGTTGTCCTACATGCTTGATGTACCTAGTCAGTTCTTACAACTCTTAAAGATAGTTGGATGGCATCTCCATTATGCCTATGAGAAAACAGCATCTGAGAGGTCAGATAACTTACCAAGATCATATAGCTACTGTGTGGAATAGCAAGGGCTTTTGGTTCAAGTCCTCTTCACTCTGCTAAGTTGCCTTCTGGAGGACAGTGACCATGTTACACACATCTCTCCATGGCATCTCCAGGGCTTTGCACAATGTCACCAGCATTTCTTAAATGCATTTCTCAATATCAAAAGTGAAAACTGTGTGAGCTTCACTTTCTGAATTAATGAGATATGTGATAAACTTATTGGGGCTTTCCTGATAGCTCAGCTTGTAAAAAATCCATCCACAATGCAGGAGACCCCTGTTTGATTCCTGGGTCAGGAAGATCCCCTGGAGAAGGGATAGGTTACCCACTCCAGTATCCCTGGGCTTCTCTGGTGGCTCAGACAGTAAAGAATCTGCCTGCACTGTGGGAGATCTGGGTTCAATCCCTGGGTGCTTCACTTTCTGAATTAATGAGACATGTTATAAACTTATAGTCATTCTGGAGCTAGAATGTTAATATTCATCTTAAGTTATGCCTCTTACTGTGCAAACTACTGGATTGAGAGGGGAGGTAGCTGATACTAGGTGTTCGAGCTGTGGTGCCTCTGTGAACCTCCTTGACAGAGCAACTAGTTGGTGATGGCTGTGATTTGATAGATTTAGGGACAAAATTTGTCTTATTTCTACAGTTGCTAATGCTCCACTTTTCAGTGCTATAGTTATTTCCTCCCAAAGTTAAAATGAATTTTTTTGGGGAATATGAACAAAGTTTGAGTACAAATAAGACGGAAGAGTATACAAAATGAAAGTCTTTACCATATCCTCTTCTCCCAGTTATCTAATTCCTTTCCCTGTAGGTGACTCTTGTCTCATTTAATCCCTTTAGTTTACTTTTTAAAAACTTAAAATTTTGAAAATATTTTAAAAGATAAGTTACAGGAGTAGTTAAGTGTATACTTGCCTTCTTTAGAGTCATCAGTTGTTACTGTTTCGCCTTCTTTGCTTGATCACTGTATTTTTTTGCTAAACATTTTGAGAATAAGTTGCAGACATTGTGACCCTTCACCCTTAAATACTTTAGAATGTATCTCCTAAGAATAAGGGCATTTTCTTAAATAACTGTAGTCCCATTACTGAAATAAGAAAGTTAGTGTCTTTTGTCCATATTTAATCAGTTGTCCCAATAATATATAATAATATATATAATATATAATAATATATATAATATATGTAGTATATATAATAATAATACAGCACTTCCCCTCTGTGATCCAGAATCCGATTCAGGATCATGTAATCCATTTAGTTTTCACAGCTGTTTAGTTTCTTTTTTTTCCTTTTTTTTTCCTGTGTTTAGTTTCTTTCAGTCTGGAATAGTTTTGCAATCCCTTCCTCCCCTTTTTAATCTTTATGTCATGTTTCTGAAGAACCTAGGTGTCTTGTTTTGTAGAAAGTCCCTGGGTTTGAATCTGATTGTATCCTCATGATTAGATTCAGGTTGTGGATTTTGGATAGAAGTATTTCAAATATCATATGTGTCCTTCTCAACGTGTATCATATCAGCAGAGATGTGATGTCTATTCCATTATTTGTGGGAAAAAATACATAAAACCTTTGCGAACAGTTTAATAGTTACAGAGTGAGTATCTTTGTTACTGTTATCTGGGTGAAGACATAATAATACTGCCTGGTTCTAAGGAAATTCTGGTCCTGTCAAGAGAACTCCTGCCCTTGACCTGTGCTTTGGCCCTCTTCTGAAGTGCCCTTTTAAGGCAAGGAGTATGTAGGGTCTGTGGGACATGCTTGCTTAGATCATGAATCCTTCCATCCTAGACAAGCTGTGAGTACCTCACATCTAAGAATTTCTTGACCCAGTGGCCCCAGGCTTATTTCCAGAGTCTGAGTCTTCCCTGGGGTCTGTCCTGAGGGTCGACTGGCTGCTGGTGTACACACCCCTAGACCCAAAGGGTGGCCTCAGGGTATCTGTTTGTGGGGAGTAGGGGATGGCATGGAGCTTGGACATGGGAGTGGAGGTGATTGCATCCCTTTGTGTGAGGTTCCTGGCACTGTGGGATGGAAAAGGGAGAGATGGCCAATGGCCAGTTTTACGTGAACCATGTTCCTACGTAGAACTCTCAGGAATTCAAGAATTCTCAGTGTGAATCTAGCCTTCCAAGTACTTATGATAGGAAAATGGAACATATTTTATTTAATAGTTGGTTAGCTTATTTCATATCTTTGAAATGTTTAGACATATGGTTTGTGGACCTCAGTTTGTACTCTTGCCTAGGTCTAGGCCCTGTGAATGTTAGAGGTGGGGCTGGCCAGCGCCCCAGAAGTCCCTGCCTCCCTTTTTCCAAAGGTAGCTACTAGCCTGACTTTTATGATACTCATTTCTTTGTTTTTCTTTGTAGTTTTACCATATAACTTTACCTCCTTGAAAAATTTAATTTAGTAATCCTGTTTCTGAATTTTATAGAATTATTCTGTATGTAGTTTTGCTGCTTTTTTGCTCAAGTCTATAAGGGTCCTCTGTGTTGCTCTGTGTACTGTAGTCATTTATTTTCATTGCAGTGTAGTACACTTTAAGATTATAGCACAGTTTATTCTACTGTTGAAAGAACTTGAAGTTGTTTGCAATTTTTGGCTATTACAAGCAATGTGGCTGCGATCTTTATATCAATACATAAATCCTGGTGCATGTAAACATATACATAGGATATATACCATACTTGATTACTGGATCACGCTAACCTGTTTTTCAAAGTTGATCTTGCTTGTCTATACTACTTCCAGCAGTGTTTGGTCTTTGTTGTTCAACATCTTTACAGTCCTTAATACAATTAGATTTGTTGTTTTTTTCCAACCTGATAGTTGTATAGTAGTATCTCCTCATTGTTATTTGTATATTTTTCTGGTGACTAACGAGATTGAGCACCTTTTCATACACTATGAGCACCTTTTCATACACTATTGACCTCTTAAAATATCTTCATTTTTAAAGTGCCTGTTCCAGGCTTACTCATTTTTAAATTTTTTCTGTCTTTTCCGTGTTGTTTCATAAGAAACTGTTTGTACATTATGTATGTTATCTGATCAAGTGGGTTGTAGATATTGTCTCCTACTCTATAGTTTGTCTTTCACTGTCTGATATCTTTGGTCAGAACTTCTTGATTTTCATACCTACAGTTTATTGATATTTTCCTACTCTATGGATATGAAGCCATTATCCTATATTTTCTTCCAAGAAACTTATAGTTTTGTCTTCCACATTCTTTAATATGTCAAGTATTTTAATTTTCTATTAGATGATTAATATCCAGAAAAGCTAAACCTAAACTTGATTCCTTATCCATAATTTTTAAAAATTGGGAAACTAAATAAAGCCAAATTACTAAAATATGCTGTTCTTCTACATAAAACATGTTTTTATAAAATGGTCAGGTACTTCTAAGTAACACCTAAAAAATTACCTCACAATAAAAGGATGACAAATGTGAGAAAGATCAGTAAGAAATATTATTAGATGTTAAAGACAGTTCTTTTTCCCATCGATTATTTTTCACGTCTGAACTAGTGAAGGTGTTGTTAACTGTCATGTGTTCTGTGCTCTGAAGAGCATCCCATGACATCTATGGAAGAGACGTGTAATTTGTCCGTTCTACTTAGATATTGCATCCAGGCTTATGACACTGAGTGGTACCTTCTCCCAAAGTTTGCGCAAATAAAATTTGGGTACACACGCTGAACTCACGGTACCGCTTACTTTGTTTGGGAATTCGTAAGGTTTCCCAGTTGCTAATACCAGTGAATAAGCTGTCTAATACTTGATTTTAGATAACTTTTGTTTACTTCTACAACCTTTCTTTTTTCTAACACAACTTATATTTGCCTTTTTCAGATACTATTTAATGCATTATTTTTGCCATTTAGATGACTGTAAAGAATCTGTCTTAAAATTAGTCTTTGTTTCTTGGATCTGCATCTCTGATCTCTGCCAAAATATCTGAATAAACTTTGGTATAAACCTTATGCTATACAGTACTAGTGTCTGGGCATAATCTTCTCTTTGAAGTTTGTTTGCATCCCCCAGAGGGATTAATTCCCTGCTGTGAGAAGGTGGGTTAGAGAGCACTGAAAGTACTTTATGGGTCTTTAATTGGAGGAGTCAGTATAGGTTTTGTTCTATAAATTTCTGTGAGAGTTTCATTCTTACGATTTTTCTTATACTGTAATATAGTATGTTCTCATTGTAAAAAAAAAAAATATACAAAATTTTCCACTTATTTGAGTATGTATTAGCAGATTATCATAGTGCATATTTTTTCTATTTATCTTTAAAATTTTAGTAGCTGGTTTTCATACTAGTTTTTGACCACATGTAAAATTTTGAAAAATTATAAAGAAGAGAAAAATTATCACTCAGTAATAACTAATGTTTTGATTTGTTTTCTTATAGCCTTGTGTATAAATATGTAAACTCCCCCCAACTTACGTTACATACGTGTTTTTCTTGTTCTCCTTTGAATCATTAAACTTTTCCTAAAATTATTAATATAGCTTTGTAAAAATCAATTTAGTTGCTATAAATTATGACATCATATCTATGTGCTATATTTACTGATAATTACATCTTTAGATTGGTTCCAGGGTTCTCCTGTTGTAAATAATGCCAGTGAATATCTCTTGTGTATAATCTTGTTATTTAGGTATGTGGTTTTAATGTTTAGAAAAAGAAGTTAGATCATTTTGAGTAGATCGTTGATCTACTTTGTTCTTAATTTTTTAGTGCCTTTTTCTGCTGGTTTCATTCTGTGTTCTCCAGTTTGTCTATTTGTTCAAGAACCCACCTTACATAGGCATCCCAGAATAGGAATACAGTCATCTCCAGTTGTGAAAGTTCCCAGAGCTGAGTTCAGTCTATCTGACTGAAGGTCTCGGAAAAGGATGCTCTTGCAAGAGAGACGAGCCTGCCCAGTCCCATGATCAGATGGTACTGACCATGCTGACACTCTGGAATTCATTTCAGACACAAGTGTCTCATTACAGCTGGCATCTCTGAACCTGTTGTAAGCACTCTTCTTGGGCACTCCCACTTCACACTGGGAGTGGCCCGCACGAGATTCTCAAGGCTGTTCCCAGACCAGCCTCCCTCTGTCTGCTCTCCTCCCAGTGTTTTTAATGCATTTGTCAATGGCCACTTTTTAAAAAGAAGTAGATAGTCAAGTTGAGAAACTGTTGTGAGAAATCTGTGAAAAGAAGGCTTAAGATATGATGCTTTGGTTGACTGAGTTTTTCAGCTACCGTGGAGTTGAGCAGTAACCTTAAAAAACAAAATGAAACAAAACATCTGGCTTTCAAATCTCTCCTAAGTATTTGTTCACATTTCTGTATTAGCAGTTTCATGAAGAAAACTGAGTCTTGGCCCACTTAAAATGATTGAGAACCAGATTTGTTGTTCTTAAGCTTTCATTTATAGGAATCTGATTCTGGGATCTTTGCCTGTGATCAGTGTATGATCATCATTAGCTATTTTTAAAAAATTGACTTGAAAAATAAACAATTTATGCTAATTCTTTAAAAGATGAAGAGGAGGAAAAAAGCCTTTCTGAGAGTTGTTTTCCCTCAAATTAAAATATTCTTAGAGGCATTAACAAAATTTATCATCTTCTTGTTTTCAATAATAATAGGATAATAAATCACAGCAAACTTTTAAAGAATGGTGATAAAATAGCTAACATTCATTGAGTCCTTATTATGTCCCAGTTATTTGTATTATTCCTTTTTAAACCTTGACTAACCCTCTAAGATGAGTCTTACTTTTGAGGAAACTGAGGCTCAAAGAGTTTAATGTATTTGTCCAAGTTGGACAGCCACAAGTAGTAGAATCAGGACTTTAACTTCATTCCTGTGACATCTTCCCCAAAATAGCTGTCTAGTATGACCTGCACATGCAGTAAGGAAATCAGATATATAGGAGAAGAAAAATCAGGCTTATAGAGAAAATAAGGGGAGAGACAGTTTTCATTCATGAAAGATGCAAATTTCTTTTTTTAAAATTGAAATTTAGTTGATTTATAAAATTGTTATTTTCAGGGGTATAGCAAAGTGAGTCAGTTGTATGTTTGTGTATATATGTGTGTGTGTTTTCAGATTATTTTCCATTATAGATTATTACAAGGTATTGAAAATTGGTCCTTGTGCCATATAGTAAATCCTTGTTGTTTATTTGTTTTACATATAGTAGCTTGTATCTGTTAATTGCGTATTCCTCATTTATCCCCCCCGCTCCCCCTTTGCTAACCATGTTTGTTTTTTATATCCAAGTCTGTTTTTGTTTTGTATATAGATTCCCTTGTACTGTATTTAGATTCCATGTATAAGTGATATTGTATAATAATTGTCTTTTTGAGTTACTTCACTTCTAGGTCTCTTCATGTTGCCGCAAATGGCAGTATTTCATTCTTTTTTTTATAGCTAAGTAGTACTCTACTGTGTATGTACACCGCATCTTCTTAAACCAATTGTCCGTTGATGGGAACTTGGGTTGTTTTCATATCTTGGCTATTATAAATAATGCTGCTATGAACATTGGGGTGCATGTATCTCTTTGACTTAGAGTTTTTGTTTTTTCCGATGTTTTTTGTTTTTGATTCAGCATGATTCAGTTCAGTTTAGTCACTCTTTGTGACCCCATGAACTGTAGCACGCCAGGCTTCCTTGTCCGTCACCAGCTCCTGGAACTGGCTCAAACTCATGTCCATCAGGTTGGCGATGCCATGCAACCATCTTATCCTCTGTCATCCCCTTCTCCTCCTGCCTTTACTTTAGCTTTTAGTTTGCTTTATTTTTAAATTTTTAAAAATTTTTTGTTAATTTTATTACTTGATTACTTTAGCTTTTATTTTGCTTCTTCTGAATTTTCCAGTAAAATTAAATACACTTTATAGAGTGTTAAGATATGGATCCTGATTTGTAGCAGTGTAATAGGGGCAAATTACCACTCACTCAAAAGACCTGGATTGCTTAATCTTTGTAATTTCTCTTAACTCTAAGTGCCTGACACTCCAGTTAGAAAACATCTTGTTTGGGATAGAGGCGTGGAACCTTACCTCACTGTACTCTTCAAGCTGACTTTAAAAAGTCAGGGGTAGTTTTGAGAATTACAGTGTGCTTTGTATTTTAGGATTGTTAGAATGATTGTTTCTTTAAACTAGAGGTGAGCCTAGTGAGAGCTCAGTGCAATTAAGCTTTTGCCCACCACCTAATGAAATAAGAAGTATCATCTCAATTGCATAGATAAGAAAAATAGGGTTCCATGAAAGCAGAAATTGTTTCTTGAACTTGTTTATTCTAACATCTAGAGTAGTACTTGGCATATCAGTTCAGTTTAGTCGCTCAGTTGTGTCCGACTCTTTGCGACCGCATGAACCGCAGCACGCCAGGCCTCCCTGTCCGTCACCAACCCTCGGAGTCCACCCAAACCCATGTCCATCGAGTCGGTGATGCCATCCAACCATCTCATCCTCTTTCGTCCCCTTTTCCTCTTGCCCCCAGTCTTTCCCAGCATCAGGGTCTTTTCAAATGAGTCAGCTCTTCGCATCAGGTGGCCAAAGTATTGGAGTTTCAGCCTCAACATCAGTCCTTCCAATGAATACCCAGGACTGATCTCCTTCAGGATGGACTGGTTGGATCTCCTTGCAGTCCAAGGGACTCTCAAGAGTCTTCTCCAACACCACAGTTCAAAAGCATCAATTCTTCAGCACTCAGCTTTCTCTATAGTCCAACTCTAACATCCATACATGACAACTGGGAAAACCATAGCCTTGACTAGACGGACCTTCGTTGGCAAAGTAATGTCTCTGCTTTTTAATATGCTATCTAGGTTGGTCATAACTTTCCTTCCAAGGAGTAAGGGTCTTTTAATTTCATGGCTGCAGTCACCATCTGCAGTGATTTTGGAGCCCAGAAAAATAAAGTCAGCCACTGTTTCCACTGTTTCCCCATCTATTTGCCATGAAGTGATGGGACCAGATGCCATGATCTTAGTTTTCTGAATGTTGAGCTTTAAGCCAACTTTTTCACTCTCCTCTTTCACTTTCATCAAGAGGCTCTTTAGTTCTTCTTCACTTTCTGCCATAAGGGTGGTGTCATCT